>NW_027361702.1:6462500-7062500 GCF_039654945.1 Dendrobates tinctorius
TGGCGGCCCATTTTTAGCTCAGAGCTGCCAGCCCAGCGGGCATCTGCCCGGTGCGCCAGATTATCTCTCCGGGTCTGCTCCCAACCATCCTGATTTTGAGAGAGAGTATGCACCAAAAAATGATATGATAAATGGAGTTGGTTCACTACAATACCCAGAAAGGTTATCAAAATTAGGTCTATTTACTCTAGAAAAGAGAAGACTTAGGGGAGACTTAATATATATGTACAAGTATATCAGAGGGCAATACAGAGATCTCTCCAATGAACTGTTTGTACCAAGGACTGTGACAAGAACAAGGGGGCATTCTCTTCGTTTGGAGGAAAGACAATTTCTGCACCAGCATAGAAGAGGGTTCTTCACAGTAAGAGCAGTGAGGCTCTGGAATTCTCTTTCTGAGGAAATGGTGATGGCCAACTCACTGAATGAATTTAAGAAAGGAATGGATGCTTTTCTTGTGAGTAACAGTATAGAAGGTTACGAATAACAGAATATTATAGGTAGATGGTTGACCCAGCTTAGGGGAAGGAATTTTTTTCCCTATGGAGAAAATTGGCTTCTACTCTGTGGGTTTTTTGCCTTCCCCAGGATCAGCAATGCAGAGCAGCTGCACTAAAAATAGGCTGAACAAGATGGACATAAGGTCTTCCTTCAGCCTTCAAAACTATGTTACTATGTTACCACTGCCCCGGCCGGGAGCTTACTTTTCCTGCAGACACAGGAGTACACGGCGGAGCCCCGAGGAGCACTTTAAAATTTGCAGGTGACGTTCCACTGGTAATGACGTGCTAAAAGCTGACCGGAAATGAGGTAATTTCGGGAGGAGATTGTGACGGAACCATGGAGGCACTTCAGGGAATGCTTCAGATCCATCACCGTGTCCTCCTCTGACAGCTTAGACAGTGGGATCACCTTGAACTCGGGGATGTTGGCCATGTGAGCGGATCATGCTATCTCCTGCACCGGGAGGCTCAGGTGGACACTACAATGGGAGCTGGGCTGCTATAGCATCTTTATAGAATCTTTTTTTCTCTCTCTGTTTCTTTCTCTGTTCTTCCTTTCTCTCTCTCTGTTCTTTCTTACTCTCTGTTCTCTTTCTCTCTGTTCTGTCTTTCTTTCCTCTTTCTCTCTCTCTCTGTTCTTTCCTCTTTCTCTCTCTCTGTTCTTTCTTTCTTTCTCTCTGTTCTTTCTCTCTATCTGTTCTTTCTTTCTCTATAATGTAGCCCCCTTCATATGGTATAATACAGCCCCCAAAAGAATATAATGTAGCCCCTTCAGAATATAATGCAGCCCCCCCTCATAGGGCATTATGCTGCCCCCCTCATGGGGTATCATGCTGCCCTCCCTTATATGGGGTATCATGCTGCCCCCCATCATACGGGGTATTATGCTGCCCCCTCCTCATACGGGGTATATCATGCTGCCCCCTCATACGGGTATGATGCTGCCGCCCCCCCCATACGGAGTATCATAATCATGCAACTAGGACTCACTATATAAATAAAAAACTATACTTACCTCTCCTCCTCACTCCCACACTGATTTTGGCAGCGGCTCTGCTCTGATGTCAGGAGCTGTGCTGCAGTCAGACCGTCACACAGCGGGGACGCGATGAAGGGATGTCATCTCGCACCTGCTGTGTGTCAGAGGAAGAGGGTAATGATGGGAGAGGGAGCGTCATGTGACACTCTTCCATTATTGCGGTGCCCACAGGGGGCCGCGCTGACGCTGCGTCCCCCTGTCTTTCGGCCCCATGGGCTGGGATCTCCTGGGGGACGCGGGGGCCCTGGTCTGCTGGCCCTTATAGCGGGCAGTGTTAGACCCAGCCTACGGCAAACACTGCTCACTTAATATTCACTCCTCTCCATGCCCATGGGGGCATGGGGAAGCATGAATATTTATTTCACCTTAGCAGCGAGAACAGGCTTTGGCTTCCTGTCACCCGCTGCTGCTCTGCTGGCATCGGGGGCCCTCATAGCAGTTGCTGTTGTGCGGCTATTAGCGACACATCACTGGCTGGGGGCCCCTGGAACAGCCGGGGCCCTAAGCAGCTGGCCCTATATGCCAGCAGGTGTTAGTGCCTGTGCCCACCGGAGAATCCTCCGATTCTCCGGTGGCCCAATCCAACCCTGAATGTGGGCACTGTTTTCTAAGGCACTTGCCCCAGGCATTACTATATCCTATAGAGATGCTTTAGAATATAGAGGTCACACAGAGCCACACAATAGGTACTGTAATAGGGACACTTACAGCAACAGCGGCTCAGTATTGGGGTATCAGGTGCAGTAACAGGGACACATACGGCAGCAGCGGCTCAGTATTGGGATATCAGGTGCAGTAATAGGGACATATACAGCAGCAGTGGCTCAGCATTGGGGTATCAGCAGGATGAGTTTGTGCAGATGGAGAATAGTCCAATTGGTGACAGTGCTGAAAATATGAGAAGTGAAACGTGTCTTTGTTGTATTCTCTGCAGCCGAGTCCTGGCTGGAGGAGTCGTCATGTCGGTCTGGGCCAGATGGAAAAGACGAGAAAAGTGAACGACTCCATCAGAAAGAACATCAGCGGTAAGTCATTATCTGTAACTCTGCTGTAATCTATTATATGTTCTGTAGGACTGGTATTATTTACCACTGACCACATGGCGGTAAAATCAATACTTGTCTTTTTATATATAGATTGTTTTTGGCAACAGTGCAGTCATCTGCTGAGGTTCTCTGGTTAGGGGCCCACTCAGAAGTTTCGCCCCCCGAACAAAAACCCTAGCCACGCCTCTGCTGAGCCGGGTCCAGACCTGTTGAGGCTGCCTCCCATGTTGCCTGGGGGAAGGAAGGAGGGACAGGACCAACCTCTTGACTTGGATAGGAGGAGCGAGATAAAAACAAAAATGCACGCATCAGTGGGGTTTTTTGGTTCGGATGGACAGTGTGCAGGAGAGTGAGCAGCGTGCTCCTTCTCCTGAGCACTGGTGCTTCGACAGGCTGCAATTGCCAGCTCCTGTCGCCACCAGCGAGAATATAAGAGAGAGAGGTGCCGAGCACCCAGAGACTGTGAGTACTGCACATGTGTGGAGGAGAGAAAGCCAAGTACCAGACATCCCTTTGCGGCCTTCCCTAACAGTAAAGAATCCATAGTCTCACTGCTCAAACAGTAAAGAATCCATAATCTCACTGCTCTAACAGTAAAGAATCCACGTCTGTAATGATGACGATTATGTGCTATACTGAAATTATATGCGACTACAGGGATTTTGAGAAGGATGATGTTTGACAAGTGTATTATATTCACACCCACGTCTTTTTAGTGTGTTTTAGTGTATTATGATAGTTCCTTTCTATTTATTGTCTAAGTAATGTTCACCTTTCACCAACAAAGTGCACTGAACTTACGAGAACTCGTACAAAGGGCAGTGACTTTACACTAGAGGGCAGCCTAGAAGTCTTGCTGCATTTGCCGGTCACTACCACTTTATCTGGACATCTGACAATGCTATATCATCCAACACAATTGTACATATAGAACATAAAAAAGGATGTTAAATGCAAGACTGGTTATCATCATTAATTATTCCAAAAGCTTTATTGTTAAACTTGAGAGTTGTGGTGCTGCGTTCTGAACCCCTGTTCACAGAACGGAAGTCTAGAAAGTTTGTCCTGTCCCCGATGTCACAAGTCATGACGCCATATGCACAATGTGGCTTTTTCTACTACGTCAAAAAGTTTTCAAAAAAAGTTTTCAGGCAAGTGAAAAGGACAAATGTCGATTTTCTTCCCACAGTTCGATGCGCAGTGGTAATTTCCCAAGTGACGAAACAAGTCTCAGCTGACTGAGATCTGGTGTCACTAATTTCCACACAGGACTTCCTGCTACGAACACTAAAAGAACTCACCACGACATGTGACAGAGGTGGAATAAAGGAAAAAACAGCACAAGAGATCAATACAAATACTCCGTCCACCAGGAGATATAGGGGCGAAATCAGCGAAATACCAACATTTGTTTAGAAAAAAAGAAGCCACATTGAAACAGATGTAAAGACGGAATACGAGCAGAAAAGAGGAACTCGATTGTGAAACAGAACAGGCGAAAACCAACTTCAAAAGGTCTCTGCATGAACAGTGAGAACAAGGTACGTTGTGCTATTCCCGTCTCCTACAGATCCGTCCACCTCTTCATGCTTCAGATGTTATTTCACAAAATTATACAGTCCTGATGGACAACAACCTTGTGCTTTTTAACTGTAATGTGTTGCATGCATTTAATGATGGTGCTAAGTTTTGGTCATACAAATATAAGAAAAAATTAGATAGAGCTAAAAATATTAAACATTATTAAAAAATATAAAATTAGAATTTGTAATTCACAGTGATCAGTTAATAATCACTTGTCTGGCGTCTTATTGATGACTTTATTGAGCTTATTAGTTTACCAGCAATTTTTACAATTTTCAACAAAATGTCCAAAAAGCTATTTGGAGACAAATTTAGTTCTGAAGTGGCTTTGAGGGAATTTAATAAATTGACTCATTAAAAAATAGTTAAAACATTTGGTAAGAGTTTAGCTCTTTCACAGGAATTAGACCAAAGTGGATGTAAAATGTAAAAGATTTAATAGTTTTTAGAAATATCCTTTATTAAAGGAGTATTTTAGGGCCTCCTTTTTTAAGATGTTTTTTAGATTCCATATAGACACCTGCAAAAGAACCCCTTTGTGGACGCTAGACCTAAAAATGTTTCTTAGGCTGCAGAGAGCAGTGAGACCCAACAGCTGTTTTGGGGAATTTATTATAATTGGGCTGTGAAAATTAAGAATTACATTTTTTTTCAACCAAATTTTTTCATTCAAAATTTCACATTTTGAAATTTATTTGTAAGAAATATAGGAAAACCTTCCTTTATCTTATACTTTGTTACTCGAAGTGTGACAATAATTTATATGTGGTTGTAAATTGCTGAGCAGGTCTCATAAGGCAAAAAGCGATTTTCGGCTTTTGCAGCATCGCTTTTGCTGGAATGGTTTATTTACACCATGTGACATTTTCCCCTTAGTTCCTTAAAGGGAATCTGTCAGCAGGTTTTTGCTATATAATATGAGCACACCATGAGGTAGGGGTTAAAACGCAGAATTCAATGATGTGTCACTTATCAGGTTGTGTGCTGTTGTTTATTTACAGTGAAGGTTTTATCACACAGGACATTATCATTGCTTAGACTGGCTGGTGCACGCTCTTGCAAGTCTGACTTCGCCCCTTCCTGTGATAAGTAGCTTACTGTGAATAAACAATATACATAAAGAACTGAGTGTGGGCGGGATCAGAAGTGGTGTGGGCGGGGTCAGCTTTCTCAGCTCTGATGCATTGCTAGATCTAAGATTCAAGATCTCAGAACCGCTACACCCAATAAACTAAGTGACACATCGTCCGATTCAGGGTCACTGTCTTTACATTATGCTGCTCTCACATGATGTAGCAAAAACCTACTGACATTTTCCCTTTAAAGGGCACCTGACAGCTGACACATGGCTGATCCACAGGCAGCGTGTATTATGCACCGGTTGTATGAACTCAGCCAGGTATGTTTGACTCTGAAAAGTTGCGGCGTATCACAGAAAAACATACTTTAATAGTTGCTGGGAACTGAGCAGCGCTGTAGACTAGTCGGACAGGCCCTGGCGGCCTCTCCCCGCCTGCTGCCCTGGATTGACAGGTCTCTCCATACGTGTAAATCTCTGAGAAGTGATCCCATTTTGAAAATAAATGTCTCCTTAAATGTGTAAAGGAATTTATTACAGTTTGGTTGTGAGTATGAAAAATGACGTTGTTCACACCGGTCATGATGAGGAGATGAGCTGGAGTCAGACACTGCTGATTTGTGAAAAAGCGAACCTCTGTGTGCACCCTGCCACAAATCATACTCCCGTCCCTGCTGCAGTAACATTTGTGGTGTAGCAAAAGCACCCGTCATGATTTTGTGGCTTCCCCCGTCCCACCCCCGTCCCACCCACTTTGACAAAGCTGGGCAATAATGGAGTGAGAATGCTAAAAGTCGTGTACTTTTAAGGTAGCCACCAATTTAATCAAAATTATGTGGCTTTTGAAAGCTTTGATGAATCGGACCCAAAATGTTTCTTAATAATAAGTCATTCCCAATAACAAGTCATTTTAGCAAAGGGGTCATAGAAGACAAAACAGCCTATAATGGATAGTGGACATAGAAGAATACGATTTGCAATTTTTCATAGCTATGTTATTCCAGTGCCGTATATAATGTGCCCAGCTTGTTCTACCGTGTAATGGGGGTTGTCCACATTGACGTTTTCTTAACAAATGTGCAGGAAACATGATTTTATGGCACTAACTAGAAGTATTTCAAGGTCTACTCCTAACTCTCAGACTGCACAGATCTGTCCATATCATGGCCGCTGGTGGAGGAGTGGGTGACCAGACCTGTCCATCAATCTCTTCCAATCAAAAAACACAGCACACGGGAAAGCAATTGGAGGAGACTGGTGGATAATGGACGTATGTGGTCACGAGCTTCTCATCTACTGCCTTTTTGAGAATGATACAGGAAAGATATATATATCTTTGTACCGTGCTAGCCAGTAGATAGAAGAATATTTAGAATTGAGAGTCCTCAGTGGTTGATACCTTTTAATGGCTAACTGAAAAGATGGTAACAAATTGCAAGCTTTCGAGACTACGCAGGTCTCTTCATCAGGCTAGACTAATACAAAATACAAAACATTTTTGTATCCCTGGTCATAGCATGATGAACATTAAATTACTTGTATAAAAAGGTAACTTCAAGTTTTAGAGAGAGAGAAGAATCTCTGAGTGCAAATTTATGAAAACTTTCGACACATTCAGTGCAGGTATTAATGTGTCACATGGATTTATGTCTTTTTACATCAATTAAGAACCAGACCGGCAATAAAACCTTCACACTGCTTATCTATGAAGTGCTCCAATATTTATGCTTATCCCTCTCCCACAATGACTATTCCGCTTCACATCACTTGTCTTATCTATTGAGTTATTTATCTGCTGTCTTGTGTATAAATATGATTCTTCAGATTTTATATTAGTCTAGCCTGATGAAGAGACCTGCGTAGTCTCGAAAGCTTGCAATGTGTTACCATCTTTTCAGTTGGCTTTTAAAAGGTATCAACTACTGAGGACTCTCAATCCTGAATATTTTTTTGAGAATGGGCCTTCTCTCAGGAAGGCGGCACCAACAAGAGAGAAGAAAAGAACATGTGCTACTTATTTAATAGTACGTGCCGCAAAATCATATGCCCAACACATCTGGTACCAGAAATATAAAGTGGACAAAACCCTGTAATTGTATCATGTAATGTTGTGTTCCTTGGTTTTGTGCCAATTGTAAACTTCCATATCTCGGTTGTACTTGTCGCACAGGAAAGTTTAGAATTCTAGAGCACCCTAAATCATGTCACTTTTGTGGAAGATGCCGTAGTATGTCTGGACAATTAATAGATATGCATCAAGGTAGAATTAATGATTTCTGTGCCTACGGCATTGAATCAGTCAGCTAACATACACGCAGAGAGGATACCAGGAGGAGACTTTCAAAACACAAAGTGTTTTGGATTTTCCATCTCGATACCAAGTAGGTTAAAACATGACAAGGGAAATTATGTATCATTATTGACTTTGATTTCATTTGTGGTTTCGCTCTTCAATACTTTTACTATTACTTTTATTTTAATTGGTTCCTCGATGCTTTGAGTCAACTTTCTACTATCCAAAGCTTGAAGGCGTTGTCTACTACTCAAAAAACCCTTTTAGATATTATATTCCCCAGTGTAAAATAAAAATAGCACCATTGTCATTCCAGTGACATCACAATCAGGTCTCCCAGTTCTCACAAGACATTGTTCTACCACATGAGCCCTGCATCCAATCAGCGGTCCTTCACACTTCCTTCTGATGAACCTCAGACATCTCAAAGAAGTGTTAGAACTGCATCCCAACACTAGCCTCTGATTGGCTGCAGGGCTCACATAGCATAAAATGTCACGTGAGCACCGGGAGGTCTGACACTGACATTGCTGGAATGACGCGGGTGACGGAGGCGAATATATGAGTCAGCAGGAATATGGCACTCCTGGATAAGTCAATGCTCGAATAGGGTCCCAACCCAGATCCATAAAAAGAGAAAATCCGGCAAGGCACCACAAGCGATGGAAGTCGCATTACCTTACTGCGCTACTTTGCTCTCTCACCCACGGTGAAAGCTGCAAAAACAGAAAAAACCCATCCGAGAAATTGCTACAACATTAGGAGTGGCAAAATCTACAGTTTGGTACATCCTGAGAAAGAAAGAAAGCACTGGTGAACTGCAAAAAGACCTGGGCGCCCACGGAAGACAACAGTGGTGGATGATCGCAGAATAATCTCCATGGTGAAGAGAAACCCCTTCACAACAGCCAACCAAGTGAACAACACTCTCCAGGAGGTAGGTGCATCAATATCCAAATCTACCATAAAGAGAAGACTGCATGAAAGTAAATACAGAGGGTTCACTGCACGGTGCAAGCCACTCATGAGCATCAAGAATCAAAAGGCTAGACTGGACTTTGATAAAAAACATCTAAAAAAGCCAGCACAGTTCGGGAAGAACATTCTTTGGACAGATGAAACCAAGATCAACCTCTACCAGAATGATGGAAAGAGAAAAGTATGGCGAAGGCGTGGTACAGCTCATGATCCAAAGCATACCACATCATCTGTAAAACATGGCGGAGGCAGTGTGATGGCTTGGGCATGCATGGCTGCCAGTGGCACTGGCTCACTAGTGTTTATTGATGATGTGACACAAGACAGAAGCAGCCTAATGAATTCTGAGGTGTTCAGAGTCATACTGTGTGCTCAGATCCAGCCAACTGCAGCCAAACTGATTGTTCGTCGTTTCATGCTACAGATGGACAATGACCAAAAACATAAAGCCAAAGTAACCCAGGAGTTTATTAAAGCAAAGAAGTGGAATATTCTTGAATGGCCAAGTCAGTCACCTGATCTCAACAAAATTGAGCATGCATTTCACTTGTTAAAGACTAAACTTCAGACAGAAAGGCCCACAAACAAACAGCAACTGAAAACCACCGCAGTGAAGGCCTGGCAGAGCATCAAAAAGAAGGAAACACAGCGTCTGGTGATGTTCAAGACTTCAGGCAGTCATTGCCAACAAAGGGTTTTCAACCAAGTACTAGAAATGATCATTTTATTTACAATTATTTAATCTGTCCAATTACTTGCGGTCCCTTTAAAAACAGGGTGGCACACGTTAAGGAGCTGAAACTCCTAAACCCTTCATCCAATTTTAATGTGGACACCCTCAAATGAAAGCTGAAAGTCTGAACTTCAACTGCATCTGAATTGTTTTGTTTAAAATTCATTGTGGTAATGTCTAGAACCAAAATTAGAAAAATGTTGTCTTTGTCCAAATATATATGGACCTAACTGTATGTTTGAAAAAGGTCTATGTAAGACCGAAATGTCACACAGTTTGAACCACTGATTAAATTTCTCATCTGATTTCTTTTCATGGAGGTGAATGTTATTTTTGTCTTTCACTAGGACATATGGTATTTAAAAAGAAGTGTTCCAAGTAGTGAACAACCCCTTTAAGGAGTGAGAGAGCACTGTACACCTTTGTGACCTAATTTGGTGCTTTACAGATCATTGGCAGCATAATATAAGGTTGGGGTTACATGGCGTCTTTATCTGTAACACAAGTTTTGCGTCTAGGTTTGCGGCACGCTTCAGCTATGTTGCAGCATAATGCCGTGAATGGCAATTCAGACACAAAGAATCCGACATGTTGCAAATTGCCTGCTGTGGTCGCAGCACCTTGCGGGTTATAATCCAACTCTATTCACTTAGAATTACTCTGCAATATCACAGTAGTATACAGTGATCTTTTGTTGTGTCGCGGTCAAAGTCACCATCTAGCCCCAGCCTAAAAAAAAACATAATATGTTGCTCTGTTTTGGAACCTAGACCTGTCAATTATCAAGAGGATAACTTGCCCTCCGCAAACGCAGCTGAATCTCATTTATTGTATCATGAAAAAAAACCAATTCATTCTGGATTTCAAGCTTTCTACTTATCAATGGATTGAAACTTGCATTGTATTTTCTCAGTGGATCTATCATTAGATGATCACACAGGTCTTTATTATTCTGTGGATAACGAATGATGAAGTTTAGAAATCATACAGAGGAAAGAGGTGTGGATGACCAGAAAATATACGAATACATGGAGAAAAAAATGATATTTTATTAATGATTAATAACAGTGGTAATAACAAAGATAGCCATAAGATGTCACCACAGGGTAAATGTCAAATAGATACAACTATATGCAGGTAAAGACATGGAGTCAAAAATGAATGATGTTATGAAAAATAGCAGCAATAATGTGACAAATGGATGGCAAACAAAGTAGGTTAGATAATATTGTAAAGTAAATACTAGGTAAGATATAAGCCATACATGATATCACAAGCTGAGGTAGACATAAAGGGTATCAAGTTATTTACCTAAAGTGCCGTGCGGTGCCAGATGTCACTACATACGTTTCCATGTACAAGTCTTCTTCTTAGTTTATGTAAAACATGAACCAAGGTATTTGCTCCTCAGACCTTGTGGGGGCATCACAACCATGGACCAGACCTCAATCACAGGACAATGAAACTTTCACACTCCTTATCTATAAACTGTTCCAATATTTACAGTCACAACTGTTTATCCCTCTCCCATAGTGATAGTACTGCTTCAAGTCACTTGTCTTATCTGTTGCATTATTTTTGTGCACTGTTGTGTATAAATATGTGATTCTTCAGATTTTGTGTTATTCTACGCCTGATGAAGAGACGTGAGTAGTCTCGAAAGCTGCAATTTGTTACCATCGTCTCAGCCATTAAAAGGTATCAACTAGAGATGAGTGAATATGTTCGGAAAACGATCGCCAAACATAAATTCGGCACAAATATGGTACATTCGGATTCGTAATTGGTAACATGAGCATTTTTCTAAAAATCGGAAAAAGTCGGTAATATTCGGTAAAAGAATAAAAGTCGGCAATTCATGTGCCGCGTTCATTAAAATTACAGTGTGACAGGTTAGAATAGAATAGATAGAATAGATATGTACACATACATAGATGTTGTCATGATCTGAGTTTGATCTGACAGAGTTAATGTATATAGTGAATTTTTTTTTTCCTTGGCTGTGTGCCAAAGGGAGTTTTTCCCCTCGGTGGCCAATAGGGTCATTACACGTGGTGTCGTTTGGTCTAAGTTACCCCGGTGGTGGTTAGTGGTATTTCACTTTAGTTAAAGTGCACATGATTAATACAGGTGTGACGCTCTATAAAAGAGTTCAGGTGTGTTTAATTGTTGGTGATAGTTGTTCTTTTGCAACCAACCTTGGTAGAGGAAGGAGCTGGAGAGAGTTCTTTACATTGGTGTGGAAGGAGTCACAGAAGGGATTTCCTTGCTGCTCTGTCAGAGCTTGGTGGCAGCTATTCAGGTGGAAGGCTCCATCCGGTTGCTGGACTCTGTGCTGGAGCATTAGCACAGAGAGAGCTAAGTGTTTCTTTATCCCTGTAGTGAGGGACTAGATGCAGGGCGAGTCAGGGTTTCTAGGTTCCCGATCGGCACCTGGTGCGGAACCGGCATAGGGACTGTTGAGGAGTGCAAGGTCACTGGCTCAGGGGAGTGCAGGAGGTCTCCACGTCCCCATTCCCTAGTGCAGGGCCCACCACTGTAATTGTTCCCTGGTGTTTACCCTTATTATTTAAATTCACCAGCTGGAGGCGGGGTATCCAGTTTTACGTGTACTTCTTAAATTCGCCAGCTGGAAGTGGTGTATCCGGCTGCACGTCCCATTATTATTTAAATTCGCCTGGCTGGAGGCGGTGTATCCAGGGTCACATGTGCCATAAATTCGCCCTGCTGGAGGTGCTGTGTCCAGCCACACGTTGATCGTTAGAGATGTCAGTGACATATATATATTTGTACTGTAAAATCACAGCAGGAGTCGACAGGATAGAATAGATGGATTACATACAGTAAACACAAATAGAATAGATAGTTATACAGATGTCAGTGACATATACAATTAGTACCGTGTGTGCAGCTTACTGTACATGTATTTAATTAATAAAAGATTATTTTTCTGAAAAAAATGGCGTGGGCTCCCGCATAATTTTCATATCCTACAGAGGGAAAGCCGACAGCTGGGGCCGATTTTTATAGCCTGGGTTAGGGGGTAATACGCATGGAGCTTCCCAGGCTATTAATATCAGCTCACAGCTGTAGAATTAGCCTTTACTGGCTATTAAAATGGGAGACCCTAAAAAAATGACGTAGGGTCCCCCTATAATTATTAACCAGCAAAGGCTATGCAGACAGCTGCGGGCTGATATTAATAGCCTAGGAAGGGACCCCCTGCAGGCTAAAACTTCAGCTCTCAGCAGTCCCAGAAAAGGCGCATCTCTAAGATGTGCCAGTTCGGGCACTTAATCTCACTCTTCCCAATAACCCTTCCCGGTGGCAAGTGGGGTGATAGTTGGCGGAGGTTGATATCACCTTTGTATTGTCAGGTGACATCAATCCCCAAGGTTAGTAATGGAGAGACATCAATAAGATGCCCCCATTACTAACCCCATAATCACATTGAAAGAAAACACAGACACCCAGAAAAAAGTCTCCGAATTTCCAAGTAATGAATTTTGTATTTTTTTTCTGACATAGAAAAATGGTCAAAATGAAAAAAAAAACAGTGCTTTCAGACCTCAAATAATGCTAAGAAAACAAGTTCATAATTATTTAGAAACAACAATCCTAATGTTTTAACTCAGGAAAAGTTCTGTGGAATAACCATGATTTTTAAAAACAGCTTTCATGCGTCTTGGCATGCTTTCCACCAGTCTTTCACACTGCTTCTGGGGCAAAAATTTAAGCAGTTCTTTGTTTGATGGCTTGCATCTATCCATCATTCTCTTGACTACATTCCAGAGGTTTTCAATGGGGTTCAGGTCTGGAGAATGGGCTGCCCATGACAGGGTTTTGATATGGTGGTCTCTTAATTTTTGCCAGAGCTGTATATACAGTATATATTCTATGTACAAACCAGACAGGCCTAAATGCATCTGCACTAATACAGGGTGCAGCGGACCAAGTAAAATGGCAGCTGCACAGGTGCATAAATACCAAATGAAACAGCCAGCCTACAATTGGGATTGGCCGTGTGGTGCCCAGTGCCAACTAGAATGCATCCCATGTGAACAGAGGCCACAAGTTTGCAGAACCATTTGGGCCCAACTGCACCCTGAAAGAAATATAAAAAGTGCACAAAAACATATCAATATATGTAAGGTATTGGTTGATATTAAGGCCTTAATACGGAAGCTGGCAAACTGCGTCAAAGTTCCTTACACTTGCCAGTCCTACTCTAACATGAAAACAAAAAGCAAAAAGCACAAATATCCTGAAATATAAAGTAAAAAATAAACTGCAAATAATGCATAAAGGTAATAATAATAATAATAATGGTATTTAGTAAACATAATTTTGATCAAAATAATGTACAAGCCATTCTGTAATGCTGTAGATAAGCCCCCGATGAAACATGAAAAATAAGAAAAACACATTAGATTATACTCACCGGGGGGCGGGTGTGGTGGGTGTCGCGGTCCGGTCCGGCGCCTCCCATCTTTATACGATGATGTCCTCCTCCTTGCTTCTTCCTTGGCTCCTGCGCACGGGTACTTTTATCTGACCTGTAGAGTAAAGTACTGCAATGCACAGGCGCCGGGAAAGGTCAGAGAAGTCCGGCGCCTGCGCACTGCAGTACTCTGCTCTGCCCTCAACAGGGCTGATAAAGTATGCATGCGCAGGAGCCGAGGGAGAAGCAAGGAGGAGGACGTCATCGTATGAAGATGGGAGGCGCCGGATGGGAGAACGACACCCATCAGACCGGACCGAACGCCGGGGTGAGTATAATCTAACTCTTTTTTCTTATCTTTCAGGTTTCATCAGGGGGTTATCTCTACAGCATTACAGAATGCTGTAGATAAGCTCCTGATAGCGGTGGCTGCAGCTGATGGGCCAAAAATGGGGTGACAGATCCCCATTAAATTCCGCGCCAATATCGCTGATTGCGGCAAATCCGTGCGGCAGGAGATGACCCGCGGCAACCATCGGGAGATCAGCGGCTAGTGCCGCAGATCTCCTGACAGTAGCGGTGGCATGCGTTGTTCAAATTCTGCGCCAATTCACGACCAATCAGCGACGCGGGATTTCCGTTACAAACAGACAGACAGAATTAGATGATTATATAGTAGATTTGTATACTGCTCAAAAAAAATAAAGGGAACACATAAAAATGAAAATGTAACTCCAAGTCAGTCAAACTTATGTGAAATCAACACTGATTGTGATTCAATTTCTCCTGCTGTTGAGTAAATTTTTTTAAACAACAGTTAGAAATGATATGAAGGTCACTAACATCCATGTGTCTGTTCAGTAAGCGTGTCCAGGGTTCCCTTTATTTTTTTCAGCAGTGTATATATAGCCGCGCACACATACATGTACAGTTGTGGCCAAAAGTATTGACACCCCTGCAATTATGTCAGATAATACTCAGTTTCTTCCTGAAAATGATTGCAAACACAAATTCTTTGGTATAATTATCTTCATTTAATTTGTCTTAAATTAAAAAACACAAAAAGAATTGTCCTAAAGCCAAATTGGATATAATTCCACACCAAACATAAAAAAGAGGATGGACAAAAGTATTGGCACTGTTCGAAAAATCATGTGATGCTTCTCTAATTTGTGTAATTAACAGCACCTGTAACTTACCTGTGGCACCTAACAGGTGTTGGCAATAATTAAATCACACTTGCAGCCAGTTGACATGGATTAAAGTTGACTCAACCTCTGTCCTGTGTCCTTGTGTGTACCACATTGAGCATGGAGAAAAGAAAGAAGACCAAAGAACTGTCTGAGGACTTGAGAAACCAAATTGTGAGGAAGCATGAGCAATCTCAAGGCTACAAGTCCATCTCCAAAGACCTGAATGTTCCTGTGTCTACCGTGCGCAGTGTCATCAAGAAGTTTAAAGCCCATGGCACTGTGGCTATCCTCCCTAGATGTGGACGGAAAAGAAAAATTGACAAGAGATTTCAATGCAAGATTGTGTGGATGTTGGATAAAGAACCTCGACTAACATCCAAGCAAGTGTAGGGTCGGACAGGTTCGCAGGATGCAGTGACGAGACACTAGACGAATGGTGGTTTTCGAAATCACGTTTATATAACTCTAGCCGATGGGCTAGGCTGAACAAAACAAGGATAAAGAAACAACACCAACAGTCCACGCAGGGACTCAACAAACTTAACCAAATATAGTTTCACTTAGCCTTTCAGGGACTGCGGGGTTCAGTAGCGTGGCCGCGTTGAGGTCGCTGAGGCGGCTGTCCTGAGGAAAGTGATGTCGGTGAGGGCAACAGGCCCTGAAGAAAATAATACCATTGGGACGCAACAAGCCCTGAAGAAAACGAGGACGTTGGGGCGCAACAGGCCCTGAAGGAAACTGGGACGTTGGGGCGCAACAGGCCCTGAAGGTAACGCTGCCGCTGGGGCGCAACAGGCCCTGAGGGAAACACTGCCGCTGGGGCGCAACAGGCCCTGAAGGAAACGGGGACGTTGGGGCGCAACAGGCCCTGAAGGTAACGCTGCCGCTGGGGCGCAACAGGCCCTGAAGGATACGCTGCCGCTGGGGCGCAACAGGCCCTGAAGAAAATAATACCATTGGGACGCAACAAGCCCTGAAGAAAACGAGGACGTTGGGGCGCAACAGGCCCTGAAGGAAACTGGGACGTTGGGGCGCAACAGGCCCTGAAGGTAACGCTGCCGCTGGGGCGCAACAGGCCCTGAGGGAAACACTGCCGCTGGGGCGCAACAGGCCCTGAAGGAAACGGGGACGTTGGGGCGCAACAGGCCCTGAAGGTAACGCTGCCGCTGGGGCACAACAGGCCCTGAAGGATACGCTGCCGCTGGGGCGCAACAGGCCCTGAAGAAAACGCTGCCGCTGGGGCGCAACAGGCCCTGAAGAAAGCAGTGCCGTTGGGGCTCAACGGGACCTGAAGTAAATGATGGAGGTGGCGCGCGGTGATGACGCAGTTCCCCAGAAAGGCCTGTAGCCGTCCTTTACCAAGGAGTCTCTTCCTAAGCCAGGGTAGCGAGCCTTTTATCCCGCCTGTGACAATGTGGCGTATCTTGAGGCCGATGATGGCCGGGTAGGCGTGATGGGGGAAGGCAGGGGGGAAGGGCCCAGGTCTCTGAGGCCTGGTTACCAGTACTCACGGCCACAACCGGAGGTATAGTTCCTCTCCCTTCAAGGCGGGGGTTAGCGGGGATAATTCTCTCAGAACGAGAGCGGGGAGCAGTCTCTGGGCACAGTCTCTCACGTCTCTCCTGTTGGTCAATCGGTTGCTTTCTCCTCGCAGGCTCCTCCCGGTGCCCCTGCAAGTCACCCTGCCTCTTGCCTTCACTCCCTCTCTTCCCCAACTGCCACTTCAGCGCGTCCCCTGCTCCTTTTACCCTAGCCCCACCCCTTGTTGCCCTGACAACCTCAGTCGCATGTCTCCCTTTGTAATCCCCCTGTTGTGCTTCCTTCAATAACTCTGATGGCGGTCCCCTTGGTTCCGGCCCAAACACTATATGGGGGTCCTCCTCCCCACATTCCCCCACCCTGTAAGCTCGCCAGTCCTCGGGCGAGGGAGTTAGTCTATTAAGATTGGCCTGTAAAGGTGTTAATATTCGTTGCCATACGAACTGATCTTGTTCATACCGTTCGGAGGGTTTGCCGGCTGTTGACCGCTCGGAGCGTCTAAGTTCGACTGGGGTGGAATCTTCTGGGGTGGAATCTTCTGGGGTGGTGGACGTCGGTGGGCTGCATGAGGCTGGTGGGTTAATTGTGTCAACTGGCTCATTATTGGGTGGAGGGCCCTTGGGAACTGGAGGGAAATCCTCATCTTCCGAGTCCCAGCATATGGACTCCGGTTCGGATGTCTTCGGGGCAGGTTCCAGTTGCTTCGGGTCGGTGGAAATACACGGGCATAACATATTACGATGCACAATGTGGGTGGGCAGTGTTTCATCCTGCTCGGGCCATATTTCATACACAGGTCCTTCTGGATGGATACGGCGTAGTACCCGATAAGGACTCTCTTCCCAACGTGACTCCAGTTTATTCTGGGGGCGTTGATCTAGTACAAGCACACGGTCCCCGTTTTGGAGATGGGGAGGGGAGGTTATATTCTTCCCTGGGTGTTCCCAGTCTTGAAGTTTCGTATGTACAATTCGGTGAAGAGTTTGCAGCCTGTGGCGATGATTTCGGACCCAAGACGACACTCCGGTCCAGGGCTGAGGCTCTTCGGGGTCCAACTCTACCTCCGTGATCCCTTTACCCTCTCGTCCGAACAGCAGGAAATAAGGAGTATAGCCCGTAACTCGATGTACCCGATTATTATAAACCCATACTAATTCAGAAACATATTCAGGCCAACGAGCTTTCTTGTCACTCTCCAGAGTGCGTAGCATTTGAATCAATGTCCGATTAAATCGCTCACAAGCCCCATTCCCTTGCGGGTGATATGGTGTGGTCCGGGATTTATCAATCCCATAAAGATGATGTAGTTCCTCCATAACTTTCCCCAAAAAACATGCTCCCTGGTCGGAATGTATACGTTGAGGACAGCCGTACACTTGTATAAAGTTTCTGCAAATTGCGGAGGCGGCTGACTCCGCGGTCTGGTCTCGAGTAGGGGTGACCACAGCGATCTTGGTGAAATGATCCACCATGACGAGGCAGTGTTCGTATCCCTGGAATGCGGGACCAATGTGCAGATAATCCACCGTCAGGAGCTCAAAGGGCGCTGAAGTCACAATCGTCTGTGTTGCGGCCCTCTGAGCAGGCGGTTTGGCCAATTCACATAAGCGGCAGGTACGGCAAACTTCTTCCACAACAGCCGACAAGCGTGGGTGATAAACTTTCTGTTGTAACCATTGTAAAGTCTTTTTGACTCCAAAGTGGGCCCCTTTTTCGTGAGCCTCTTGAGCCAGCTCGTGTAGTTGAGCTCCGGGTGTAACCACCTGCCAAACAGTCGTTGAGGTTGTTTGCAAAGTGATTTTACGGTACAGTAGTCCCTTTCGGATAATCAGTCTCTCCCATTGTCGCAGCATCAGCGACAGGTCTTGGGACAAAGTTTGTCGTTGAGTATCAGTGGGTAATTGACCAGCGGCGACCCATGTCCGGAGAAGTCCAACTTCTTCATCTTCTTGTTGCTGTTGTATCCACTTATCCCGAGATTGTTCCAGGATGCCCCTGTGGGCCTCTGGAGAAGATACTTTTGCATCAACATTGGTGAGCACGGCAGCGGTAAGAGTGAACGGTATTTCCTCTCCTTCTAATTCTTCATCTCGATTCTGCCCGGGAGTTGTATGTCGAATCCTGGAGAGAGCATCTGAATGAACATTCTCGGCCCCTCTTTTGTAAATAATCTTGTAAATGTACTTCGCCATTCGGGCCACCCATCGCTGCTCCAAAGCCCCCAACTTGGCGTTTTCCAAATGAGCCAGTGGGTTGTTGTCAGTTCGCACTACCACCTCGGAGCCCGCTAGGTACTCTGCGAATCTCTCCGTCATAGCCCACACCACTGCGAGGAGCTCGAGCTTAAAAGAGCTGTAATTGTCAGGGTTACGCTCGGAGTCATGGAGTGAACGGCTTCCATAAGCGATCACCCTCTCCCGGCCATCCTGAACCTGTGACAACACAGCCCCTAGCCCATGAAGACTCCCGTCAGTGTGCAGGATGAACGGCTGAGAAAAATCCGCATAAGCCAACACTGGGGCATCCGAGAGTGCAGCCTTGAGATCTCGGAAGGCCTCTTCCTGAGGGTGTTGCCACTGGATTTTTCGCCCATTGGCCCCAGCGGGAGCCCCCTTCAGCAGGTCATGCAGGGCTCGAGCTCGACGTGCAAAATTCTTTACGAAACGACGGTAATGTCCAGCTAACCCCAGAAAAGCCCGCACATCTTTCACCGTCTCGGGGGTAGGCCATTCCTGGATAGCAGCAACCTTCTCCCGGGATGGTCTCACACCCTCTGCCGAAACGGCACGACCCAGATACTCAATCTGAGAGCGAAATAGGTGGCATTTCTGAGGCTTCACCTTCAACCCGTACTTTTGCAGCCGGCTGAGTATCTGTCCCAACCGCTTCAGGTGGTCATCGAAGGAGGCGGCATAGACAATGATATCGTCCAGGTAGATCAACGTGGCCTCAAAATTGAGATCTCCTAAACATCGCTCCATCAATCGCTGAAAGGTCCCGGGGGCGTTGGCCAGCCCGAATGGCATACGATTAAACTCAAACAGTCCCATGGGCATTATGAACGCCGTCTTAGCTCTGTCCTCTTCTGACATGGGCACCTGCCAGTACCCACTGGCCAAGTCCAGGGTCGAAAAATATGTTGCTTTGCCCAATGCAGACAGAGATTCTTCTATGCGGGGCAGTGGGCATGAGTCTTTAATAGTGCAAGCATTCAATTTACGATAATCCACACAGAATCGTAGTGTACCATCTTTCTTCTGGACCAACACGATGGGGGCCGCCCAAGGGCTTTGACTTTCCCGTATCACCCCTTTTTGCAGCATCTGAGCCAGCAAAGTTTTCACCTCTTGATAGAGTTGTGGCAGGGTCTGTCGATATCGTTCTCGGATGGGGGCCGCTCCTGCTGTGGGGATCTCATGAGTGATGGCGGTGGTACACCCAAAGTCATCCTCATGGCTAGCAAATACTTTGTGGTACTGTCCCAGCAATGCTTTTACTTGTGAAAGTTGGGCCTCAGTTAGTCTAGAAAGCTCGGCCCGCATCTGCTCCAAAATATTTCGGCCCTTCTCTTGTGTCGAGACTTTGTGGGCCTGTAAGGTTCGTATTGTTACCTCCCAAGGATCCTCGGGGTGTACTCGTAATTGAACCACAGGAGCGGGCAGCACTTCTTCTAAAGGCTTTACTAGTTTGGCCAGTACAGTCCGGGCTTTCAGAATGGTATCTCGGTCTTCAAGGTTAACGCAGCGGACCAGGACGGTTCCTTTTCGCACCGTAGCGAGGGAACGAGCCACCAGTATGCCAGGAGGTAAGTGCTCTGAGTGACACGGCTCCACCTGTACCTCTACGCCCTCCAAAGATATTGGGGCCTGAATTGGCAGGGCCACCACTGTCTGTCCAGGAGGCAGCACAAGCAGGGGTGCCGCTGAAACAATGACCTTACCCAGAGCCTCACCCTCCTGGCAGTCCCGAAGGAACCCGCGCACCTCGCACCAGCTGCTGGAATACCTGTCCCTGAGCTGTGCGAGAACCCCACTGCTTCAGTGTCCTTTGTGTGGGATCATTAAGCAACAGGTTACCAAACTCTTTTAAAATATTCATGCCTAGGGTGACGGGGTGTCGTTGATCAGCTTCTCCTTGAGTCAGCACCACCCCTCTGCGGCCTTGGGGTTTACCGCACAACGTCATCTGCACCCACACTACCCCGGCAACCGGGACCGGCAGTTGGATAGCAGCTACTAGTCTAATCATGGGTCCCCACTGAGGCCTTGCTGCCTCTGGAAAGTTTCGTTGAAAGTACGCTGCGGGCATAGTGGTTACTTGTGACCCCGTGTCCACCAGACACCGGACGGCCCGGCCCTCTACTTCTGTCCAAACTACCGGACAATTTGCTATCAAATCTTCGGGACTTCCACCACCCCTAGTTGTGGTTTTCGGCTCCGAGCGGCGTCCCCCCAGCCCGGAGCCCTTTAGTTTAATGGCCGCCGGGGTGGGTATCTCCCACGCCGCGGACACTCTCGGGCGAAGTGGCCTGGTTCTCCACACTCATAACACCGGGCCGGTATAGGTTGACCACCCCACGGAGAACGTGACCCCCAGGGACCGGGATTAACACTGGGTCGTCCAGTCTCTGGTTTGGTTCTTCTCTTTACTTCAGCCAACTCGCTCTTAATATTTTTCAATTCTCGCTTCATCTCCTCCACCCACTAGGGTTCCTCAACTGTGTTCGAGGAGGCCTCCACACCTCGGACCTTCCCCACGGGGACCGCCATCCCCTGCTCTTGCTCCCAAACCCGTGCCTGACTTCCCACTTCTGAAAAATCTATTTGGGGATTCATTCTGATCTGTTCCCGTAATGCCTGTTTTATCAGTAGATCTCGCAGTCCAGTCACCAGTAGGTCACGTAGGGTAATGTCAACAGGTCCTACCCCTACCCCGTCTTTTCTTTCAATAGCCGTATGCAATTCTTGGAGCACATTCATATACTGAGTAATCGTCTCCCCCTCTGCCTGCATCCGACTAAACAGACGGGTCCTTAACTCTCCCACCTCAGTGGGATCTCCGTGCGTCTGTTCCACTCTCTGCAACACCTTTTCAAAAGTGTTGCGGTGCCCCGGAGGTTTCAACATCACTGACCTCCGCACCTCCCCGTCTAGGGCCATGAGTGCCACTTCAGCTTCCAGGTCAGGGGTCATTGGGTGCATCCGAAAGAGCCCCCGCATTCGCTCTGTCCAGCTCCATAGCATAGTATTGGAGCCGGAAAATCTAGGCAGGTTGTTCAGCATGGCCCCCAATGAAATGCTAGTACGGGGGCCCTCATTATTTACAGATTCTACAGCTTCCCCCTGACCTGCTCCACCACCGTCTATGCTCGGAGACTGCATCCTGCCGACTACGCCAAGTGTAGGGTCGGACAGGTTCGCAGGATGCAGTGACGAGACACTAGACGAATGGTGGTTTTCGAAATCACGTTTATATAACTCTAGCCGATGGGCTAGGCTGAACAAAACAAGGATAAAGAAACAACACCAACAGTCCACGCAGGGACTCAACAAACTTAACCAAATATAGTTTCACTTAGCCTTTCAGGGACTGCGGGGTTCAGTAGCGTGGCCGCGTTGAGGTCACTGAGGCGGCTGTCCTGAGGAAAGTGACGTCGGTGAGGGCAACAGGCCCTGAAGAAAATAATACCGTTGGGACGCAACAAGCCCTGAAGAAAACGAGGACGTTGGGGCGCAACAGGCCCTGAAGGAAACTGGGACGTTGGGGTGCAACAGGCCCTGAAGGTAACGCTGCCGCTGGGGCGCAACAGGCCCTGAGGGAAACACTGCCGCTGGGGCGCAACAGGCCCTGAAGGATACGGGGATGTTGGGGCGCAACAGGCCCTGAAGGTAATGCAGCCGCTGGGGCGCAACAGGCCCTGAAGGATACGCTGCCGCTGGGGCACAACAGGCCCTGAAGAAAACGCTGCCGCTGGGGCGCAACAGGCCCTGAAGAAAATGCTGCCGCTGGGGCGCAACAGGCCCTGAAGAAAGCAGTGCCGTTGGGGCTCAACGGGACCTGAAGTAAATGATGGAGGTGGCGCACGGTGATGATGCAGTTCCCCAGAAAGGCCTGTAGCCGTCCTTTACCAAGGAGTCTCTTCCTAAGCCAGGGTAGCGAGCCTTTTATCCCGCCTGTGACAATGTGGCGTATCTTGAGGCCGATGATGGCCGGGTAGGCGTGATGGGGGAAGGCAGGGGGGAAGGGCCCAGGTCTCTGAGGCCTGGTTACCAGTACTCACGGCCACAACCGGAGGTATAGTTCCTCTCCCTTCAAGGCGGGGGTTAGCGGGGATAATTCTCTCAGAACGGGAGCGGGAAGCAGTCTCTGGGCACAGTCTCTCACGTCTCTCCTGTCGGTCAATCGGTTGCTTTCTCCTCGCAGGCTCCTCTCGGTGCACCTGCAAGTCACCCTGCCTCTTGCCTTCACTCCCTCTCTTCCCCAACTGCCACTTCAGCGCGTCCCCTGCTCCTTTTACCCTAGCCCCACCCCTTGTTGCCCTGACAACCTCAGTCGCATGTCTCCCTTTGTAATCCCCCTGTTGTGCTTCCTTCAATAACTCTGATGGCGGTCCCCTTGGTTCCGGCCCAAACACTATATGGGGGTCCACCTCCCCACACAAGTTCAAGCTGCCCTGCAGTCCGATGGTACAACAGTGTCAACCCGTACTATCCGTCAGCGTCTGAATGAAAAGGGACTGTATGGTAGGAGACCCAGGAAGACCCCACTTCTTATCCCGAGACATAAAAAAGCCATGCTGGAGTTTGCCAAAACTTACCTGAAAAAGCCTAAAACGTTTTGGAAGAATGTTCTCTGGTCAGATGAGACAAAAGTAGAGCTTTTTGGGCAAAGGTATCAACATAGAGTTTACAGGAGAAAAAAAGAGGCATTCAAAGAAAAAAACAAGGTCCCTACAGTCAAACATGGCGGAGGTTCCCTGATGTTTTGGGGTTGCTTTGCTGCCTCTGGCACTGGACTGCTTGACCGTGTGCATGGCATTATTAAGTCTGAAGACTACCAACAAATTTTGCAGCATAATGTGGGGCCCAGTGTGAGAAAGCTGGGTCTCCCTCAGAGGTCATAGGTCTTCCAGCAGGACAATGACCTAAAACACACTTCAAAAAGCACTAGAAAATGGTTTGAGAGAAAGCACTGGAGACTTCTAAGGTGGCCAGCAATGAGTCCAGACCTGAATCCCATAGAACACCTGTGGAGAGATCTAAAAAAGGCAGTTTGGAGAAGGCACCCTTCAAATATCAGGGACCTGGAGCAGTTTGCCAAAGAAGAATGGTCTAAAATTCCAGCAGAGCATTGTAAGAAACTCATTGATGGTTACCGGAAGCGGTTGGTCGCAGTTATTTTTGCTAAAGGTTGTGCAACCAAGTATTAGGCTGAGGGTGCCAATACTTTTGTCTGGCCCATTTTTGGAGTTTTGTGTGAAATGATCAAGGTTTTGCTTTTTGCTTCATTCTCTTTTGTGTTTTTTTATTTAAGAAAAATTAAATGAAGATAATAAGACCAAAGAATTTGTGATTGCAATCATTTTCAGGAAGAAACTGAGTGTTATCTGACAGAATTGCAGAGGTGTCAATACTTTTGGCCACAACTGTATATATATTTCATAGTCTCCTTTATTATGTATATTGCCATCCCTTATACAGTGCCCTCTCCTGCTATGTACAGCACCGTTCTTTACATATTGGATTATATAGAGCCCTGTTTTCATTACATACCTAAAGATGGCGCTGTGAATAACAAAATAACAAGAATACGATATGCAAGAGACAGCACTGTACGTAACAGCAGAGTAAGCTATATAATAAGACACAGCACCATATATAACTAGAGAGGATGGTGTTATGAATGAGTCACCGTAGGAGGCAAAAGTAGAAATACAAGCTAAGTCCAGAAAACCAGAGAAGTTGGCAACTATCAGATTGCAGACCCCTGAACCTATCAACACAACTAGCAGTAGCCGTGGGGGGTTCCTACGATGCCCTAGACCCCTCGATCACAGCCGGAGAATTACATAGGCCTAAAGAAAGAAAGGGGAAATCTAAACTGCCCCAGAGCAGACCCCAAAGCAATAGGCAGCCCCCAACATATGACGGTGAAGCAAGATGAAAATACACAGACAGAAAGATAGACTGAGCAAAGACGGGGCCCAAAACTACCTAGATAGGAAAGGACAGGAAGGCTGCTGTCTGCAATCTGCCAAAACCCTATCAAAGACATAAGCCAACAAGCTGATATGAAAAAGGCCCTGAAGCAGCTAGGCTTCAAAAACTAAATCAGCACTCAGGTATTTTCAGAAGACAGAGCTAAATGAATTCAGCACACCCCAGCAGGGAATGGCAGAAATCCAGAAAAACAAAGTCGAAGCACCAAAGCAAAAGGCCGAGCAGCAAACTTAGCTTTAGAGGAGCAGGAATTCAGACTGGTCTCCAAGGATCCCACAGAGAAATCACCCGCAGGGCAGAAGGGCGTCGGCAGCCTTATATCCAGTCAGTAACTCCACACAGCCAGTCATCATCATCAGCCTCAGGTGTTTCATAATCAGGCTCACTACCTTTCTTTACCAGAAGAGGGAGCTCCTCGGGCCTCAGTAATGAAGGGGAAAATGAACTCACAACAGTACCTCCCCCTTGAGGAGGGGTCTCCGAACCCTCAACTACGCCACCAGGGCGATCAGGGTGAGCCCGATGAAAGGCACGCACCAATCTTTTGGCATGAATATCAGAGGCAGAGACCCAGGAATTATCCACCTGACCATAACCCTTCCACTTAACCAAATACTGGAGTCTCCGTCTAGCCAGACGGGAATCCAGTACTTTCTCTACCTCATATTCCATGTTACCTTCAACCAATACAGGGTCTGGAGGTGCCACCCCCCCGGAACAACAGGTTCAACAAACCTCTTCAACAAAGATTTATGGAACACATTATGGATTTTAAATGTGACAGGAAGAGCCAAATGAAAAGAGACCGGATTAATAATCTCCACAATCTTGTAAGGTCCAATAAATCTAGGCTTAAACTTAGGAGAAGCCACCTTCATAGCAATATTTTTTGATGATAACCACACCATATCACCAACCTTAAACTGGGGACCAATGGTCCTATGTCGGTTGGAAAACCGCTGGGCCTTTTCCAGGGAGAGAGATAACTTATCCACCACTTGGTCCCAGATCTGGTGCATTCTCTCCACCACAGTGTCAACACCTGGGCAGGCAGAGGGCTCCACCTGCCCTGAAGAAAATCGAGGATGAAACCCAAAGTTACAAAAAAAGGTGACATCAAAGTGGCAGAACTAGCTCTATTATTTAAAGCAAATTCGGCCAAGGGCAAAAATGAAACCCAATCATCCTGATCAGCAGAAATAAAACATCTCAAATATGACTCCAAGGTCTGGTTTGTTCTCTCTGTCTGCCTATTGGTCTGAGGGTGAAAAGCAGAGGAGAAGGACAACTGAATTCCCAGCCTGGAACAGAAAGTTCTCCAAAATCTAGACACAAACTGGACTCCTCTGTCAGATACAATGTTCTCAGGAATCCCGTGCAAACGAACCACCTGTTGTAAAAACAGGGGCACCAACTCAGAGGAAGACGGCAACTTAGGGAGTGGTACAAGATGAACCATCTTAGAGAACCTATCACAAATCACCCAAATAACAGTCATCCTTTGAGAGACAGGCATATCAGAGATGAAATCCATTGAAATATGGGTCCATGGCCTCTTGGGGACAGGCAAAGGCATCAACAACCCACTAGAGCGAGAACACGATTTAGACCGGGAGCACGTCCCACAGGACTGCACAAAATTCCTGACATCACGAGACAAGGAGGGCCACCAAAAAAACCGACTCACCAGATCTCTAGTACCAAAAATACCTGGATGACCAGCCAAAGCAGAGCAATGAACTTCAGACATCACTCTCTTCTTCCACTGGTCAGGAACATACAACTTTCCACTGGGACAACGCTCAGGTTTGTCCTCCTGGAACTCTTCCAGAGCACGTCTCAAATCGGGCGAGATGGCAGAAAGAACTACCCCTTCGCCTAAGATGGTAGCAGGCTTGGTCACCACAGGAGAATCAGCAAAGAAGCTCCTAGAGAGGGCGTCTGCCTTGACATTCTTCGTTCCAGGAAGAAAAGAAACCACACAATCAAAACGTGTAAAAAACAAGGCCCACCTAGCCTGTCTAGGGTTCAAGCGCTTAGCCGACTCTAGGTAAATCAAATTCTTGTGGTCAGTGAGGACCACGACTTGATGCTTAGCTCCCTCCAACCAATGTCTCCACTCCTCAAATGCCCATTTCATGGCCAACAGTTCCCTATTCCCCACTTCATAGTTACGTTCAAATGGAGAGAACTTTCGGGAAAAGAAAGCACAGGGATTCATTTTAGATGTTACAGGATCCTTTTGGGACAAAACAGCTCCTTCACCAATCTCAGAAGCATCCACCTCTACCTGGAATGGAAGTGAGACATCAGGTTTCCGCAAAAGCGGGGCGGAGGTGAATCTTCGCTTCAGCTCCTGAAAGGAAGAAACAGCCTCCGGAGACCAATTTAACACATCAGCACCCTTCTTAGTCAAATCAGTCAATGGCTTGGCAATACTAGAAAATTTTGCTATAAATTTCTGATAAAAATTAGCAAAACCCAAAAACTTCTGGAGGGCCTTCAAAGAAGTGGGCTGAACCCAATCGTGAATGGCCTGTACCTTGGCCGGGTCCATTTCAATAGTTGACGGGGACAAAATAAATCCCAAAAAAGAAATCCTCTGTACTCCAAAAAGGCATTTAGATCCTTTGACATACAGGGAATTCTCCCTCAAGATCCGGAACACAGTCCGAATATGTTCCACATGAGAATCCCAATCCTTGGAGAAGATCAAAATATCATCCAGATAGATAATCAAAAATTTATCCACAAAATCTCGGAAAATATCGTTCATGAAGCACTGGAAGACAGAAGGGGCATTAGTGAGCCCAAAAGGCATCACCAGGTTCTCAAAATGTCCCTCTGGAGTATTAAACGCCGTCTTCCATTCATCCCCATGCTTAATGCTAATAAGATTAAACGCCCCCCTGAGGTCAAGCTTGGTAAACCAGCAAGCACCTTTAACTCTGGAGAATAGATCAGAAATCAGGGGTAACGGATACTGATATTTAACAGTAATTTTGTTGAGGGTACGATAATCAATACAAGGTCTTAATGATCCATCCTTTTTGGCTACAAAAAAAAAACCGGCACCTAAGGGTGACGAGGATGGTCTAATATGACCCTTCTCCAACGCCTCCTTAATATAGGATCGCATAGCCTCGTGCTCGGGTACAGATAAATTGAAGAGCCGACCCTTGGGAAATTTACACCCCGGGCTCAGTTCAATTGCACAGTCATAACTCCTATGAAGAGGCAGAGACGCAGACTCATTCTCACTAATTACATCATAAAAGTCCGCCAAATAATCAGGAACATCATGCGACTGAGGAGAGGTGGAAAACACCGGAGCCTCACTAAAGGCACACCGACAACGCCAACTCACCACAGACACAGATTTCCAATCCAAAACTGGATTATGAATCTGTAACCAGGGAAACCCCAGAACAATAGTATCATGCAGATTATGCAACACCAAAAATCTGCAATTTTCTTGATGGTCTGGGGCGACCCGCATTACCACCTGGGTCCAAAACTGGGGTTTATTTTTAGCCAAAGGAGTAGCATCAATCCCCCTCAAAGGGATAGGCGTCTGCAGAGGTGTCATCGGAAATCCACAACGTTTAGCAAAATCCAAGTCCATTAGGTTTAGGGCTGCTCCCGAATCCACAAAAGCCTTGGCGGAAAATGTGGACAGGGAGCAGATCAGAGTAATAGCCAGAAGAAACTTAGGTTGAACACCCCCAACAGAAAACGTGTGTGCAAAGCGTTTCTCTCGTTTAGGACAGACAGAAATAATATGCGAGGCATCTCCACAGAAAAAACACAACTTATTACGCCTTCTGAACTCCTGACGCTGCTCTCTGGAAAAAACTCTATCACATTGCATAGGTTCAGACATTTGTTCAACAGGTGGCAACACCTCTCGTGCAGCTTTGCGTTCGCGCAAACGCCGATCAACCTGAATGGCTAATGACATAGAATCGTCAAGACCAGAGGGAACAGGAAATCCCACCATAGTATCTTTTACGGCTTCTGACAACCCCTTCCGAAAGAGAGCAGCCAAGGCATTATCATTCCAGGTAGTAAGTACTGCCCACTTTCGGAATTTTTGACAGTACAATTCTGCAGAATCATGACCCTGGCTCAATGTCAGCAGGGTCTTTTCAGCCTGATCAATGGCATTAGGCTCGTCATACAACAACCCCAAAGCTTGAAAGAATGCGTTCACATTAGTCAGAATAGGATCATCTGGTTTCAAAGAAAACGCCCAATCCTGGGGATCGCCACGCAGCAAAGAGATGACAATTTTAACCTGCTGCGCGGAGCTCCCTGACGAGTTAGGCTTCAAGGCAAAAAATAATTTACAATTATTTTTGAAATTCAAAAATTTAGACCGATCCCCAAAAAATACATCAGGTGTAGGAATCTTTGGTTCAGCAGCATGTGAATGAGCAAGGTAGGCGGAAATTCCCCGCACTTCCGCAGCGAGCTGCTCCACACGATCAGACAATTGCTTTATGTCCATTGAGAGAAAAAAAAATTCCCCCCTACGGCCTCAGAGATATAGTCATATGTTAAAGTTTGGGCACCCCTATTAATGTTAACCTTTTTTCTTTATAACAATTTTGGTTTTTGCAACAGCTATTTCAGTTTCATATATCTAATAACTGATGGACTCAGTTATATTTCTGGATTCAAATGAGGTTTATTGTACTAACAGAAAATGTGCAATCTGCATTTAAACAAAATTTGACCGGTGCAAAAGTATGGGCACCCTTATCATTTTCTTGATTTGAACACTCCTAACTACTTTTTACTGACTTCCTGAAGCACTAAATTGGTTTTGTAACCTCATTGAGCTTTGAACTTCATAGCCAGGTGTATCAAATCATGAGAAAAGGTATTTAAGGTGGCCACTTGCAAGTAGTTCTCCTATTTGATTCTCCTATGAAGAGTGGCATCATGGGCTCCTCAAAACAACTCTCAAATGATCTGAAAACAAAGATTATTCAACATAGCTTTTCAGGGGAAGGATACAAAAAGTTGTCTCAGAGATTTAACCTGTCAGTTTCCACTGTGAGGAACATAGTAAGGAAATGGAAGAACACAGGTACAGTTCTTGTTAAGCCCAGAAGTGGCAGGCCAAGAAAAATATCAGAAAGGCAGAGAAGAAGAATGGTGAGAACAGTCTAGGACAATCCACAGACCACCTCCAAAGACCTGCAGCATCATCTTGCTGCAGATGGTGTCACTGTGCATCGGTCAACAATACAGCGCACTTTGCACAAGGAGAAGCTGTATGGGAGAGTGATGCGAAAGAAGCCGTTTCTGCAAGCACGCCACAAACAGAGTCGCCTGAGGTATGCAAAAGCACATTTGGACAAGCCAGTTACATTTTGGAAGGTCTTGTGGACTGATGAAACAAAGATTGAGTTGTTTGGTCATACAAAAAGGCGTTATGCATGGAGGCTAAAAAACACAGCATTCCAAGAAAAACACTTGCTACCCACAGTAAAATTTGGTGGAGGTTCCATCATGCTTTGGGGCTGTGTGGCCAATGCCGGCACCGGGAATCTTGCTAAAGTTGAGGGTCGCATGGATTCAACACAGTATCAGCAGATTCTTGACAATACTGTAATGTGCAAGAATCAGTGACGAATTTGAAGTTACGCATGGGATGGATATTTCAGCAAGACAATGATCCAAAACACCGCTCCAAATCTACTCAGGCATTCATGCAGAGGAACAATTACAATGTTCTGGAATGGCCATCCCAGTCCCCAGACCTGAATATCATTGAACATCTGTAGGATGATTTGAAGCGGGCTGTCCATGCTCGGCGACCATAAAACTTAACTGAACTGGAATTGTTTTGTAAGCAGGAATGGTCGGTCACAAATACCTTCATCCAGGATCCAGGAACTCATTAATAGCTACAGGAAGCGACTAGAGGCTGTTATTTTTGCAAAAAGAGGATCTACGAAATATTAATGTCACTTTTATGTTGAGGTGCCCATACTTTTGCACCGGTCAAATTTTGTTTAAATGCAGATTGCACATTTTCTGTTAGTACAATAAACCTCATTTGAATCCAGAAATATAACTGAGTCCATCAGTTATTAGATATATGAAACTGAAATAGCTGTTGCAAAAACCAAAATTGTTATAAAGAAAAAAGGTTAACATTAATAGGGGTGCCCAAACTTTAACATATGACTGTATAGAGGAAAAAATATACACAAAAAAAAAAATTCTGACAAACTCTTTTTTTTTTTTACAATTCTTTCCTGCTATTGAGTACCCTAGGATCTGCGGTATGGCGGGTGATTCTGTTATGAATGAGTCACCGTAGGAGGCAAAAGCAGAAATACAAGCTAAGTCCAGAAAACCAGAGAAGTTGGCAACTATCAGATTGCAGACCCCTGAACCTATCAACACAACTAGCAGTAGCCGTGGGGGGTTCCTACGATGCCCTAGACCCCTCGATCACAGCCGGAGAATTACATAGGCCTAAAGAAAGAAAGGGGAAATCAAAACTGCCCCAGCAGACCCCAAAGCAATAGACAGCCCCCAACATATAATGACGGTGAAGCAAGATAAAAATATTAACACAGACAGAAAGATAGACTGAGCAAAGACGGGGCCCAAAACTACCTAGATAGGAAAGGACAGGAAGGCTGCTGTCTGCAAACTGCCAAAACCCTATCAAAGACGTAAGCCAACAAGCTGATATGAAAAAGGCCCTGAAGCAGCTAGGCTTCAAAAACTAAATCAGCACTCAGGTATTTTCAGAAGACAGAGCTAAATGAATTCAGCACACCCCAGCAGGGAATGGCAGAAATCCAGAAAAACAAAGCAAAACAAAGTCAAAGCACCAAAGCAAAAGGCCGAGCAGCAAACTTAGCTTTAGAGGAGCAGGAATTCAGACTGGTCATCAAGGATCCCACAGAGAAATCACCCGCAGGGCAGAAGGGCGTCGGCAGCCTTATATCCAGTCAGTAACTCCACTCAGCCAGTCATCATCATCAGCCTCAGGTGTTTGATAATCAGGCTCACTACCTTTCTTTACCAGAAGAGGGAGTTCCTCGGGCCTCAGTAATGAAGGGGAAAATGAACTCACAACAGGATGGTATGTAATAAGGGACGGTGTTATACATAAAAAAATAGAAAACTATGTAACTAAGGATGATGTTATATATAATAAGTGAGTACACTATATACTAAGGGTCTGTGCTATACCTAAAAAGTGACTACACTATATACTGAGGGATGGCACTACACATAATAAGCTAGTACACTATATACTAAGGGCCTGTGCTATGTATAATAAGTGAGTTCATTATATACTAAGCGACTGTGTTAAAGGGAACCTGTCACCTGTTTTGGCCGCTATAAGATGTAGCCACTGCCTTTCACGGCTTATCTACAGCATTCTGTAATGCCCCCCCACCCCCACCCCCGGGTGAGTAAAATAAAACTTATTTTTCTTCACTTGCAGGTCGGTTGGGGGCTTATCTACAGCATTAAAGAATGCGGGAGTAATAAAAAAGGTTTTTATGGGTGATACATGGGGAGTCAGGGGGCTTCAGAAGTAGTTGTGGAATGCATAGCTGACACCGAATTAACTGATGTTTTTAGCTGGTAGGCAAAAAATGTGGTGACAGCTTCCCTTTAAACATGATAAGCGATAATAACGATTTCCTCCACCTCCCCTAAATCCATTAAAAATCTCCCTTCCTCCATTCCCGCCCCTCATTGTCCTCCTCCTCCCATCCCATTATTGTCCTCTCCCCAATCACCATCATTGCCCTTTCCACCACATCTATCATTGCGTTCTCCTCCACACCTCCATAATTTCCTCCTCCCCTATCACCCCCATCATTCCCCTTCCCACCATCATTGTCCTTTCCACTACCGCCATCATTGCCTTTTCCCCCCACCACCCCCATCATTGCCCATTCCACAACCTCCATCATTTCCTCCTCCTCACCACCCCATTATTGCCCTTTCCATCACAACCATCATCGTCCTTTCCTCCACCACCACAATTATTGCCTTTTCCCCATTGTTAAGGTCCGTCGGATGCAGTGAACAGCAGGAGTCAGAGAAGGGGTTAACAAAAGTTTACTTAAGCAATTACTGTATATGAATTCAGGGAAACCTCAACACAGGGAGGTGTTAAGGCAAATGGTGAACTATACAACAAACACAACAAGAAGGGAAAAAGTGAAGGTAGAGACTTATCGATTGGAGTTCTTGTTGGAGAGTGGATGGAACAGTTCCCGATGGCGTCACAGTCTGTGAACAAAGTCTCTGGCTCTGCTGTGTAGAAATGAGATGCACTATCTCCTGACCGTGCCGAAGTATCCAGATCATTTCGTCTTGGGTCCATTGAACTTGGGACCGTTGAACTTGGGTCCGTAGATCTTGGGTCCGTTGGAGAGGGAATACAGTTCCTTCTGTGGGTTCCTAAAGTGTGACATGGCACACTGGGAGCACACTGCCGTACAGGCCACAGAGGTGACAAGGCCTCGTACAGTATCACAAAGCTCAGGAACGGTCGGCAAGTCTGCTGCTCTACCCATCACTGGTCTCGTTCGTGGAGGGGCACTGGGTAGCAGGTATGAGTGGAGGACAGTCAGTAAAGGACTGGCGTCAGTGGCAGTAGTTAAGGAGAGGGAGTCAACCTTCGTCCTGCTCTGTAGTAACCTTCCCGCCAAGTTTCCGCTCCTTTTAAGTGCACCACGCCCATTTCGGTCAGGTGCACCGACTTATCCCGATCCCAGCTCAGGACTGCTGGTATGTAATGTACTGTGATCAGACATCATCTCATGTCAGTAGTCACAAAGTATCATACTTGGGCAAAGGGCAGTCGAAGGGCTGAAAACAGTGACTCACTGGCATCCCGGGTCCTGCGATCAGATATCAATGCGCAATGGTCAATATATTTGTAGAGGACAGAGCTGCTGAAACCTTCCACTAATCAGTGTGTTCAACTGAGACAGCAGAAGCAAGGATGTCACTTCATTGTGTCTGCTATGCAGAGACTCAGTGCACTGGAGACGGAAATAGAGTGTGGGGGGAATGGGAGTGAGGTGACTATGTGTTTTTTTATGTATAGGATGTGTGCCTGCATATAGGGGGCTATATGAGGGCTCATTCTGAATATAGAGACTATATGAGGGCTCATACTGAATATAGTGGACTGTGTGAGGGCTCATACTGTATTAAGGGAGGTGTTGGCATACTTAATATCGATCAATATGAAGTGATGTAATTAGTATTTTAATATTATTTAATAATTAGTTGATAACCAGTTAAATCTAACATGAGCCAGCCTGAAGTGCATCACAAATCCCGCCCTTAGGTGCCTCTGACACATGATCGAGGGCGTCAATGGATTTTCATAACAGCCAGGGGGTCAGCAATGGACCGTCATGCCTTTCATTATGATACTCCAGTGAATGCCGGCTCGTGGCCGCCGTTCATAGGAGATCATCATTTCTGCTACACAGAGCAGGGCTGAAGGGGACTAGAAAATACTGTAAAAAGTGAGACTAAAAAGTTTTCAAATATGAAAAAAAAGTTACAAAAACACAAAAGTTCTAATCACCCCCGTTTTGTCCCATTGAAAATAAAACAATAAAAAAAATACATGTTTGTTATTACTGTGTTTAGAAATGTCCGATCTACCAAAATAGTAAGTTAATCAGATCAGTAGACGAAGTAGCAAGAAACAAAATCAAAATGCCAGAATTGCTCAGGGCAAAAAAAGTCATCATTTGGGTTGCCAATAATATATAAAATATTGGTAACAACAAGACGCATGTAATAGTTTCATTAAAAGTTATAAACTTTATTAGAACAATTACAAAATTATATATACAAAAAAAGTGCAGTAAAAAGAGGGACCGAAAACCAAGGTTGTGCTAAATAGTACATGGACAGCACTAACACATAGATGGCACTAGTATATGCAATGTAAAACCTAAAATATACACTCAGGGGGTAGATTTACAATGGTTTCTGCTATATAATTACATGCCTGCCAAATGCTATGACTTCCTACCCACCCAAAATAAAGAGTGTGCTTTATACATGACAGGAAAAGTCCCAATAACAATCAAAGGCCGTTAATCAACACACCCACAGTATCATTAACCACAATTGGGTATATACCAGAACAAAATGAAAGGGCTATACCTGTCACTAATGGCGATGTCCCCGCACATACAATGGAGTCCCTCTGCCCCAGGGAAGCACAAAAAGTACAGTAAGCTCTCACCCAGCCCCAGATACCAGAAAATGAAAATGCTATGGATGTCGGAAAACCGGGGCAAAAGCAAAAACTTTTTTTCATACAAATTTTGGATTTTGTTTTCGCCACTTAAATAAAAAATAAACTACACGTATTTGATATCTTCGTACTTGTATTGACCTGGAGAATCATATTGCCAGGTCTGTTTTACCATATAGTGAACATGGTAAATAAAAAACCCAAAAAATAATTGTCCAATTGCACTTTTTTTGCGATTTCACCGTACTTGTAATTTTTTTCTCGTTTTCCAGTACACTATTTGGAAAAATAAATGGTATCATAAAAAAATACAACTTGTCCTGCAAAAAGAAGCCCTCATATGGCCATATTGATTAACAAAATAAAAATGTTATGGCTCTTGGGAAAAGAGTAGGAATAAAAACTAAAAAATGAAAAATGTCCCGGGGTGAAGGGGTTAATTTATGGATATTGTGAGGCAGTGACTGGTGTCAAAGGCAAGGGTCGCTGTGTGTTCTCCCTAGGATGCGTACAGAGGCGTATGGAGGCCAAGAAAGTGTATTGCAGTCACAGGCGTAGCTGTGATTGCAATACGGACTAAAAATAAGTGTTAATCTTGGGCATTCTAGTGTCCAAGGCAGATTTTTGGAAAATCTGCTCTGGGTTTTGTATTTTTAAACATACTGCAGGATGGTATTTGTGCAGTCTGTTTCATTCCAGGCCCAGGTTTTCCATGTGGCTGAAGGTCACAGATCCAAGTTAAAATCCCTGCAGGAAAGGGTTTGGGTGTGTAAGGTCAGGGTCAGAATCAGTGTCAGTCTGGTGTTTGGAGGAGTACAGAGCAGTCGGCTCTGCAGAGTTCCACCTGTGTGAGGCAACACAGGCCAGCGGAGCCAAGCAGCCAAGGCAGCTGAGATACCTGGCACTCACAGCTTACACAGCAATGAGGTCGCCAGCGGTAAATGGTCTCGGAACTAGACAGTCTTTTGCCCGGTGGTGAACCGGAGGTAGACTTTCCTGTGCCCGAAGGAGGATTAGTGTGTTTAGTGACTGTAAATTGAAGGATATCGTGTACTAGGTAAAGTTGTGAGTAAAGAGACATTAACACGGCGGTGCAGTTGCCCACGGTAACCGGTCATGAAGGTGAATAAAAAACTAATCTGAACTGAGAAAAGTAAGTTAATGGGTATGCACAATGTAAGTGCAAATTAACACATGACCCTTACCAGAGAAGACAGGAAGCAAAAAACACAAATATCCTGAACTAAAATGTAAAAAAAATAAACTGCAAAGAATGCATAAAGGTAATAATAATAATAAGGGTATTTAGTAAACATAATTTTGATCAAAATAATGTACAAGCCATACCGCCACGTCACGGCAACCCTTGTGGGACAGTCCCTACTCTAGTATTTAAAACCTTTTCACTAGCCAAGTGACGTGAATGTGAACAAGGATCGAGTGGCTGAACCACTAGTAAAAGCTTAGGCCAGACAGGATGGTTTTCCCAGCTCAGAAAGAGGGCGGTCACACCCATATATGCATAATTGCAAGAGACTTTCCTTTATTTTCTATGCTGTGGCCATCTGTTGTCTCACCCACGGAGCAACTGCCAGCACCAGAGGCAACCAAGTTACACTCTCCAGAAGTAGGGCATGAACCTGGTGGCCCAGAGGAAGAAGTGCTGGCGGTAGGGGTAACCTTCCCTTCGGTGGACGAGGGGAAGAGTTCTCCCATAGAAGTATTGGCTGGAGAGGTGGAAGACTTGCCGCCGGGACCCGAGTTGTCAGACTTGAATGTGTCAGGTGACAATTTTGGTACGGTGCAACTCCGAGACCCTACTTTGGCTCTGGCCAGAAAAAATGTACTGTTTGTCAATGGCGAACCCCAACAACCTGGGGTAGCTACAGTGCTGCCACGCTTTGAACTACACCAAGATTTGTTGTACCGAGTGGAGAAAATACGTGGGAAACAGGTAGAACAGTTACTCGTACCTCAGACATATCGTAGGCTGGTAATGGACTTAGCGCATGCGCATGTACTTGGTGGGCATTTGGGCCAAAAGAAAACCCTAGACCAAATTCTGCAGCGGTTCTACTGGCTAGGGGTCCATGAAGAAGTTCAACGGTACTGTAGTTCCTGTCCAGTGTGCCAGGTAACCAGTCCCCAGCCTCACTTTCGGAGTCCTTTGGTGCCTTTGCCAATTATAGAGGTACCCTTCGAGAGAGTGGCAATGGATTTGGTGGAGCCTCTCAATAAGTCAGCAAGGGGACACCATCCTGGTAGTTCTAGATTATGCTACCCGATATCCTGAGGCCATTCCTCTGCACCACACATCAGCTAAGCTTATAGCAAAGGAACTCATGGGTATGTTTTCACAGGTGGGAATTCATCAAGAGATTTTAACAGACCAGGGATCCCCCTTTATGTCAAAAATTATAAAGGAACTCTGCCGTTTACTAAATGTTAAGCAGTTGTGCACATCGGTCTATCATCCCCAAACAGACGGTCTGGTAGAAAAGTTCAATAAGACGCTGAAGAACATGTTAAAGAAGGCAGTTTCCAAAGATGGGAAGAACTGGGATCTGTTATTGCCATATTTGTTGTTTGCAGTGCGGGAGGTGCCTCAGGCATCTACGGGGTTCTCGCCCTTTGAACTAGAGTACGGCAGACATCCACGGGGCTTACTCGATATAGCCAAAGTGTCATAGAACATGTTGCAAAAATGCAAGAAAGAATGGAGACAGTCCTACCCTTAGTCCGAGAACATATGGAGGCAGCACAACAGTCACAGAGTCGGGTCTATAACCGGGAGGCTTGGGTAAGAACCTTTAGCCCTGGGGATCGGGTGTTGGTACTTGTGCCTACCGTAGATAGCAAATTCCTTGCAAGGTGGCAGGGACCCTACGAGATCATGGAAAAGGTGGGGCCAGTAGACTACAAGGTACACCAGTCAGGACGGAGAAAGCCAGAACAGGTTTGCCATGTTAATTTGCTTAAACCATGGAAAGATAGAGAAAACCTTGGTGGGGATAGTCCGGTGCCTGCGTTTCAGATGGAGAAGGCTCCATTACCTCGGGGCGAGGCAGGAGAAGCCCAACCCGCAATACAGATGTTTTTTCTGAGCTCCCCGGATGCACCTCCCCTATCCAACATGACATTGTCACGGACCCACAGGCCAAAGTCCGACTAAAAACATATCGGGGGCCTGAGGCCCTGCGACAAGCTCGGAAGAGGTGAAAACTATGCTACAGTTAAGGGTCTTAGAAGAGTCCCAAAGTGAGTGGGCCAGCCCAATAGTCCTAATACCCAAGCCTGATGAGTCTCTAAGATTCTGTAATGATTTTAAAAAGCTTAATGACATTTCAAAGTTTGACGCCTACCCCATGCCCCGGGTTGACAAGTTGATAGAGCAATTTGGGCAGGCACGGTATTTTACAACTCTGGACCTCACAAAAGATTATTGGCAGGTACCCTTAACAGAGGCGGCGAAGGAAAAAACGGCTTTTGTAACGCCCAAGGCTTCAGCCTATCTAGACGATATTATTGTGTACAGCACCTACTGGGAAAGTCACTTAGTTCTGCTTGTCGCAGAGAGTCTATCACTGCCTGTACTTTTGCTAACTGCCAACCCAAAGAAGTGTTCCATAGGGTTGGAGGAAGTTCGGACTTGGGTTCCGTCATTGGGAGAGGAGTTCTCAAGCCTCAAGTAAACAAAGTGGAGGCAATTCAGAACTGGCCCCGTCCTCTCACAGCAAAACACGTAAAAGCCTTTTTAGGTTTGGTGGGATATTACTGGCGGTTCATTCCCAACTTTGCAACCCTGTCCGCGCCTTTAACAGACTGCTTAAAAGGAAGGAAATTGTTATGGTCCACTGGAATGATCAGTTAGAGGGGGCCTTTACAAAGTTAAAAGAGGTACTGTGTGGTACACCAGTCCTGATCACTCCAAATTTCAAACGAGAGTTCGTTGTGCAGACTGATGCCTCTGAGATAGGGCTTGGTGCCGTGCTGTCTCAGGAGGTTAAGGGGGAAGAGCATCCCGTTATTTTCCTAAGCCGGAAGCTTACCCCAGCTGAAACCAGGTACAGTATTGTGGAGAGAGAGTCCCTTTCCATCAAGTGGGCACTGGAGTCATTGCGCTACTATTTGCTGGGGAGAACATTTCGGTTGGTGACAGATCATTTCCCTCTTACGTGGATGAGTCAAGCTAAGGAGAGGAATGCCCGAGTCACCAGGTGGTTCCTGTCCCTGCAAAATTTAAAATTTTCAGTAGAACATCGGGCAGGCAGGCTACAGGGGAATGCAGATGCCCTGTCCAGAGTTCACTGTATGTCATGTGTCCACCCCTCTAGGGTTGAACATAGGAGGAAGGTATGTGGTACAGTAAAGGGTGTTTTACTGGATGGGAGATACATTTCTCCCAGCAGATTAATGTTTGGCCGGGTTTTTCCCTAAAGACAGGATCTGCGATGATGTCATGGTCACGTGATCAGCCCATGTGATGTTTACCTCACCAGTGGGAGAGATTATGGGCTATGTAATGGAAGTTGGTATTTGGAACATGGTGAGTGTGTGTCTGGAAGTTACAGGAACTTGGCTGGACTTAGCCTGAACTTGTATACAGGATCCCCGGGCTGCAGGACTATAGCAGCAAGACTCTCAACAACCCTGGGAATGGCACCTGGTGGATGCCACAGGACCTGGCACCCCATGCAAGGGGTGAGTCTGGGACCAGTGGTTCTCCAAGCTGGAGTACATTTATGTTTTTCCCTTATTTTCTGTTAACCTGCTGTTTGCAAAGTGACATTAAACCACTGAAATTAGATTTTAAGCTGTTGTGTTGCCTTGTTACTGCAGCCCTGCCATTACCTTCCAGAGCAAATCCCTACAATATATACACATGTATACTGTATTTGTGTATAGCACATATAGCTATTTGTATATTCTGCATGTGTAATTTTAGATTTAAAAAAATATTTACTCAATACTAATTCTTTAACTGTTTCCAGGATAGGATGGAAAACACGTCCATCGTCCACTTTCCTATTCCGTTGGCAAATAAAGATCTTGATTTTCAAGCAAACTGGGACAATGATGAGGAGACTAGTTATGATGAACTGTCTTTATGGTAAGCTTTACACTGAATTTTTTTGTCAGACAATAAAAAAATTGCTTATTTTGGCTCTCTAGAACATTATGGATGAAAGAATCACTCCAAAACTTATTTTTGACCTTCCAATTGCATAATATTTGAGTGTGAGTAGCTATAATTTCTTGCGTATCCATCCCATGGAGTTCCCAAAACTCTTTTTTTAGACATGAACAAATTTCCTGAAATACCTGTAGGGTTCAATTTGTCCGATTTGTTTGAAACATTTGACTTGGACTGAGGCAATTTATCATGAACTGAAAGTGTTCAAAACCATCCAAGTGCCCTGATATGTCTACCACTCCAAGGTCTTCCAGAACTGTGTCCAACCTATTTCAAACACTTAAAGGGAACCTGATAGGTCTGATAATACTAGTAACCTGGAAATGTGGGGTTTATCTGCAGGATAATATTATTAGGAAAGTGGCCATAGTATTGAAAGTGTGGCACCCAGGAGAAAATTAACTTTAGGTTGGTTATAGCCAGAGTGATCTTCCTCCTCATCATCATCACAATGAGTGCCAGCCTCATCTTTGTAACAGGTTGGGTGGTGGAACCACTGTGCCAAAGCCCAAGGAAGACCCGGAGGAGCGTGACTAGGAGCCTCACCCAATCTGACCATAGACATGCAGCAGCTAACGACACCACAGTCCGTGTAGAGACATGGGAGGTGATCCAGGTGCTACTCCAGGACTGACCTTGGGTAGATGGCAGCTGACCCCTAGAAACATGTAGCTGGGCTGGACTAGGGGAATGTCCAACAGATGCAGGCAGGCAGAGAAGATGACAGCAACTGCAGATGCAGACAGGACAGTCTGACAGAGAGATGAGCAATGGCAGGTGCAGCTGGCTCAGCTGCGTAGAGGTGAGCAATGGCAGGTGCAGCTGGCTCAGCTACTATTGAGGTGAGCACTGGCGGGTGCGGATGGCTTGACTGTCATTGAGGGAAACACTGGCGGGTGCAGCAGGCTCGGCTGCCGTTGAGGAAAGCACTGGCGGGTGCAGTTTGCTCGGCTGCCGTAGAAGGAAGCACTGGCGGGTGCAGCAGACTCAGCTGCCATTGAGGTGAGCACTGAAGGGTATGGCTGACTCAGCTGCCACTGAGGTGAGCGTTGGAAGGTGCAGCTGACCCGGCTGCCATTGAGAAAAGCACTGGCGGGTGCAGCTGGCTCATTTGCCATTGAAGGAAGCACTGACGGGTGCAGCAGACTCGGCTGCCATTGAAGGAAGCACTGGCGAGTGCAGCAGACTCGACTGCCATTGAAGGAAGCACTGGTGGGTGCAACAGACTCAACTACCATTGAAGAAAGCACTGACTGGTGCAGCAGACTCCGATGCAAATGCAGGGACCTGAGAACTGACAAGCGTGTTAGAAATAAACTCACAACATTGCACAGGCACCTTCATGTTGGAGGAGGCGGTTTAAATAGTAAGAGACCTTCAGCTACTGGCTGGGGACACTTTAGAGAAGGGGTCGGAAACCTTTTTTGGCTGAGAGAGCCATGAACACCACATATTTTAAAATGTAATTCTGTGAGAGCCATACAGTTGTTAGGCATCGGATTGCTGCAGCTACACAACAGGAATCCAGAGCCTCACATGCTGCTCTGCAGCAAGCCATTCCTGAGGCTAAGTTCATCTGCCGCTCCACTGAGCATGCTCACGAGACAATCTCCCATTGGAGGTCAGGAGTCACGTGCTCAGGTCCTTCTCCAGATCTGATTGGTCCATCTCAGAGATCTGGAAGGTCCCGGCAGCGCTCGGCTATAAAAGGCCCGCATGGCCGCTCGGCCATACGCTAGTATAGACTTCACTTGCTAGATGTGTGAATGGTGATGGATGTATGATTCTGGTGACTGACTTATTATGATTCCCTTCCCTTTGATATTACGCATGTGGACAGGGAACTAGAGAAAGAGTCAGCGCCAGTCAGTGGCAAGCCATAGGCCACTGTGCACACAGCACCTCTACACTAGCGTCCGATTGTGTCACGTCTTACGGCTCTATCGCATAGCGGCTGTGTTTGCCGCCGTGCTGCATTCAGCAGCACTTACCGGCGTCCGCACACACCGCACGACACCGCACACACGGTAGGTCTACACGGACACCGACCTCAGCCTTGGGCCCATGTCCTGTGACCGGATACCACGCGTGCAATTTTGCTGAGACCTGTGAGTCTAACAGGCTCGGCGTTTATGTTACAGCGCCTCTGAGAGCTAACAGAGTACGCGCATATCGGGTGGCGTTTAACCCGTGCGCGTTATACCGCCATATAGCTCGTCTGCCATTATTCAGCAGCAGTGTTAACACCTTCTGCACGGTGGACCCCGAGCGGCGAACACACTTTATTATTTATTTGCAAAGTCCAGAAATAGAAAGCAAGCACCGTCACAATAGTCCACGCATCCGAACCGTCATACGTGTATAAAAGAGACGCAGCCGGCAATACAACTGTTTTATCCTTAGGTGCACATTCATGGAAAATAAGCTAATCCACATAGCAAAAAATAGCAGAAAAGAGAACGGCACTCACAGAGTAATGTAGTCAATGTAGTCAAGGTGCAGCTCACCATGTAACCTGTGGAAGCGCCTTTGCAGCGCGAAACGATAGTCGTTGCTCTTTCCTTTTTGCACCCGTTCTCCCGTTGATATGCTTTTATAATAAAGTCTTGACTACATTACCCGGTGAGTGCCGTTCTCTTTTCTGCTATTTTTTAAATTATTTATTTAGTGCGTTCCGCCGTTCCTAACATACAATATGTTTAAAACTAAATACTAGTAAATGTGTGCATTTTATGTAACATCATCACTTTCAAAGTACAATAAGTCTCTGAATTCTTTTTAATAACGTTGTTATGCTATTGCTAACCAATGATGCTGGAGGGATGGATGGATGTGTGGATGAGGGACGGAGGCATAAAGAATGGATGGCTGGAGGGATGACTGGATGAGAAATGGATGGATGTAGATAGCTGGACGGAATGGAGGGATGGATGTGTGGATGAGGGATGGATGGATTGAGACATAGCTAGAGATGGGCGAATCCGAACAGTAAAGTTCGGCGTCGGTACCAAAAACACCTACTGTTCGGGCACTGACACCGAACATGTACTTCACCAGGAAGTCCGTGTTACTATTCGGGTTCAGCTGCCCGAACACCAGGTGTTTGTTGTCCTGTCATATGCATGACAGCGTGGCAAGCACTGCTTCTGATCAGCGGTGAAATTATCCCCCCCGGTCAGAGAGCCGTGGTTCCCACGCTGTCAAAAGAACTGTGATCAGAGATATAAAGTTTACCTCCAGTCACTGGTGTCAGGTGATGGGACAGCTACTCCCATCATCCGACATCTGCTGCCTCTAATAACAGTGAGAGCAGGAGCGGCAGATGGGAGTTTTCATCAGCCGGCTCCTGCGCTGTAAATAAATAATTTTAAAAAAGCGGGGTGTGTTCCCCTGTATTTTTAATAACCAGCCAGGCAAAAGTCACAGGTGGTGGCTGCAACCCTCAGCTGTTGGCTTCAGCATTGCTAGTTATCAAGAATAGAGGGGTCCCCACGCTGTTTTTTTTTAATTTATTATTTTATTTATATTTATTTTTAATATATTTTTAAATTATTTAAATAAATAATTAAAAAAAACAGCCTGGGGTCCCCCCCCATTTTTGACAACCAGCCTTGCTAAAGCTAACAGCTGGGGGCTGGTATGCTCAGGCTGGTAAGGGGCCATGGATATTGCCCCCCCAGCCTAAAAATAGCAACCCACACCTTCCCAGAAAAGGCATATCTATTAAATGCATCATCTCTGATTCTTTGCCCAGCTCATCCCACTTGCTCTGTAGCGGTGGCAAATAGAGTTAATATTTGTGGGGTTGATGTCATCTTTGTATTGTCAGGTGACATCAAGCCCAAGGCTTAGTAATGGAGAGGCGTCTATAAGACACTTATCCATTACTAATCTCATAGTGACATTGCAAAAAAAAAACACACACACAGAAAAAAGTCCTTTAATTGAAAGAATGACATGCTCCTTTAATAATCTTAATTAAACCATACTTACGACCTCAACGAATTCCACCGAAGCCCTCGATCTCCTGTAATAAACCAAAAATAAAAAACAACAATATACCATACCTGTCCGTCGTTCTGACCCACACCGTAATCCATGTCTGGGGGATAAACAGTTTTCAACCTGGACGATGCCATGATGGAAAAAACACTGGTGACTGAGTGGCCCTCAGTGACCAGTGGTGACGTCATTGAATTTACGTCCGGTTACTGAGGCTCCGTTCCCAGCCGTGCTGAACTACTGTGACCTCAGTGAGATCCCCGCTAGCATGGTGAGAAAAAGTAACCTTGCTGAAGCTGACAGCTGAGGGTTGCAGCCCGCAGCAGTGAGTTTTGCCTGACTGGCTATCAAAAATACAGGGGAACCAAAGATGTTTTTTTTTTTAATTATTTATTTACAGCACAGGAGCGGCTGATGAATACTCCCATCCGCCGCTCCTGCTCTCGCTGTTATTAGCTACAGCAGGTGTCGGATGATAGGAGAAGTTGTCCCATCAGCTGACACCAGTGACCAGAGGTAAACTTTATACTTCCGATCACAGCTGAGCACTCACGCTGTCTTTTGACAGTGTGAGAACTGCGGCTGTCTGACAGGCGGGAATGATTTCACTGCCGATCAGAAGTGGTTTTTGCCGCGCTATCATGCCCATGACAGCCTGATAAAACACCTGGTGTTTAGACTGATTTGTCTGAGAGTCAGATGCAGCCATTAAAATAGCCACATCTGGCTCGCAAGCCATAGGTTCCCGACCCCTGCTTTAGAGAAAGCCCCATTAAGAAAGAATAAGTGTGTGCACATGCTCTAACCACAGTGTCTGGAGACCTACTAGGAGTGCGTGCACCCTGGGCAGCAGCAGACCCTTAAGGAGCAGGACGGGAGCCTCAGCGGTGAGTACGCTGGTTTCTCTGCAGGGAGAGAGGGACTGCAGGCAGAGATGCAGGTGCTACAATCCTCTAGAAATTTCTTGTCCCTCTCGACATGCAACACTTTGACCTCAAGTCCTTCTAGTTCTTCATCCTCCCTTACTTCCTTCTTCATGTGACATTGTTTATCTGAGTCCCCAACAGCCCCAGGCAGTGATCAAGATGTGAAAGATATTCTTCTTTCTCTATGCTGTGTTGCATGATTCTGATCATTTTCCCTAATATAAGAATCGATGGAATAAAATGGTTGACATCACAGTTGTTGCTACTCACAATTCTAATGGTCTTTTTGAACCTGACACACATTCCAGATGAGCTGCCTAAGCTTCATCTCAAAATACCCCACACCATTCCGGTGGTGAGGACACCCTCCCGGTGGTGAAGACACCCTCCCGGTGGTGAGGTACATGATTTAATCATTGACCACTTGTACTGATGGTCCAGAGATTTGGAGATTGCAGATCAAGCAAGACAACGGCTGATCCTCCTGTCTCTGCAACCGTAGTAGGGCTTTCTTAGCTACATAAGAATGGATGAAATTTCTGGACACTCTCCTGGCCATGGGCACCACCTTTTTCTACCCTCTATATATTTTTAACAAGCATTTCATCACCAAATTTAGGACATTATGCATACTGCAGAATGTGTTAGAGTGCCCCACTGCTGTGTAGTCACAATGATCCTGCCATAGTCGGGGACTACATTGCCTAGTTGTAGTTGGCAGTGAGACGTCCAGTAGGAAATATGCTGCTAGACCCAGAAGAGCAATTACACTACTGTGTGACTTTTCTTGCTTGGGCTCATCAGCGTCAGGCAGCACAGCATCTCTTTTGAAGGGAGTGAGGTGGATCATGATCATCATCATCCCCGCCACTTTTCTCAGTGAAATGTAATGGGCTTCCTGCTAACCCCCCATCCAGAACTCATGAATTACTATGACACTAAGGCTAACTTGTCACAGACTAAACTAGAATTAACACTGGTGTGGTGTTTAAATGCTAGTAGTCTGATTTGCCCCAAATGGCATTACCACAACAGTTTCCAGAGCCCCTACCACTTCAACCATAGCTACAAGTGCTACTTCTACCACCACCAAAACAGCTTTGCATTTCATTAAGTCCATCTCCACCTGATCCTTTACCTCATGCCAGTATGAATGCTAATTGATTTAATCCAACTCATCAACGTGAAAACTATATTAAGAAATATTTTCCTTATCCCACCATAGAGTGTTGTCTCTTATGAGAGAAAAAGACGCCTGACTCACTGAAATGTTACTACTGAAATAAACTCTTAAAGCAGTGGAGGAAGAATGGGCTGAAAACTTGCTCAAAATTCTGGTGTCACTGTCAGAGGTAACAACATCATCAAGCCATCCAATCCAGAATGTCCTATGCTTCCACTATAATACAAATATTGGAGACAAAGGATAATAGTGGCCTAAGTCTGCTGCTACTTGAGAAATAGCAGGTGTCCACTGTACACTGCTGCTACATGTGTTATAGGTTCCCACATTCTTAGGCTGGATCATATTGCATTTTTGTGCCGACCCCCAGATGAAGTAGGGTTGAAACGTGCATTAGAGTCTAAGGTGAATGCCGATATGGTGACACAGTCTATTATTATTCTTTGGGTATGCCTGACTATAATGTTTATTTGATTTTTTCACTATTGCTTCTTTTTTGGTACATTACATTTATCGCATCCCTACATATCTAACTTGCAGAATTGCATTGTAATTAATAATTATGTATATATACTGTTATCATAACGCCTTGGTAATATTCTGCAATCTTATATTCATTATTTTGTGCCATTCATGGGCATCCCCTTGCTTACATTAACTATTAAATTACATTTTAATTGTGTAGTTGTGTATTTCAATAAAATTTTTATTGTGTGTATATATGCATTTTGTTTGATGTTTGATTAAATTGAAGCAACACTTATATGATACATATTGCTGTCTGACTGTCACGAGTAGAGTTGAGCGACTTTTGCTTTTTTAGGGTCGCGTTTCGTTTCGTGAAACCCGACTTTTCCAAAAGTCGGGTCGAGCAAGATCGTCCGATTATAGGGAAAAGTCGGGGTCGTCCCGAAACACGAAACCCAATGTAAGTCAATGGGGAATAAAAGTCGGCAGTGAGAGGAGGACAGGAAACACACCTACAGTGCCCATTTGAATGCCAAAAGCATCAATTCTTCTTACTTAAGCTTGTCAACCTTAATTAACTTCATAATACAAGTTACGCACTGAAAAATGGTGGTTATTTGGCTAAATTTGTGGGGGGGGAGGGCTGGCTGCAGGTTTTCATGTGCCCTGGGCGAAAGAGCGCCCCTTTAACACATACCACAACTCATCATGCTCCGATACGGCAGAGAAATAGCGGTATAGTACAATGAAAAATACCTCACTTTTTACATCTCATGACGAGGCCCATCTATTTCTCCATACAAAATCATTGGTCCCATATAATGTTTGAAACAGTATATGATGAGCTCCACATAATGCTACAGTATATGTTGGTCCCCATGGATGAAGCTCCACTGTCTTATGGGCCCAAATAATGCTCCAAACATAATGGGCCCCATTTCTAATGCTCTAGTGTATAATGGGCCCTGTAAATGCTGCTCCAGTGTCTGATGTCCACCTTTGGAATGTTCCAGTGTATGGTGGGCCCCATCTATCATTCTCCAGAGTATAGTGCTCCCCAAAAATTGCTGTCCCAACATAGAAAACAATCAAATAAGTCTCCTCGCTAGGGAATCCCTGTACTTGTCTGGACAGGTGCTGTAGCTTGCTTAACAGCTCGCCAGCCGTTCTCACGCCCAGTATGGATTGCACGTGATTGCACAAAGGTTAGAAAGGGTACCGTATCCCTGGATAACATGTATGGATAGCGTACACATTCAAAATATATGTCTATACAGCATGAGGCAGGCTCAGACGGTGTTAGGCCCAGTATGGATTGCACGTCATTGCACAAAGGTTAGAAGGGGTACCGTATCCCCGGATAACATGTATGGATAGCGTACACATTCAAAATATATGTCTATACAGCATGAGGCAGGCTCAGACGGTGTTAGGCCCAGTATGGATTGCAAGTCATTGCACAAAGGTTAGAAGGGGTACCGTATCCCCGGATAACATGTATGGATAGCGTACACATTCAAAATATATGTCTATACAGCATGAGGCAGGCTCAGACGGTGTTAGGCCCAGTATGGATTGCACGTCATTGCACAAAGGTTAGAAAGGGTACCGTATCCCTGGATAACATGTATGGATAGCGTACACATTCAAAATATATGTCTATACAGCATGAGGCAGGCTCAGACGGTGTTAGGCCCAGTATGGATTGCACGTCATTGCACAAAGGTTAGAAAGGGTACCGTATCCCTGGATAACATGTATGGATAGCGTACACATTCAAAATATATGTCTATACAGCATGAGGCAGGCTCAGACGGTGTTAGGCCCAGTATGGATTGCACGTCATTGCACAAAGGTTAGAAGGGGTACCGTATCCCCGGATAACATGTATGGATAGCGTACACATTCAAAATATATGTCTATACAGCATGAGGCAGGCTCAGACGGTGTTAGGCCCAGTATGGATTGCACGTCATTGCACAAAGGTTAGAAGGGGTACCGTATCCCCGGATAACATGTATGGACAGCGTACACATTCAAAATGTATGTCTATACAGCATGAGGCAGGCTCAGACGGTGTTAGGCCCAGTATGGATTGCACGTCATTGCACAAAGGTTAGAAAGGGTACCGTATCCCCGGATAACATGTATGGATAGCGTACACATTCAAAATATATGTCTATACAGCATGAGGCAGGCTCAGACGGTGTTAGGCCCAGTATGGATTGCACGTCATTGCACAAAGGTTAGAAAGGGTACCGTATCCCTGGATAACATGTATGGATAGCGTACACATTCAAAATATATGTCTATACAGCATGAGGCAGGCTCAGACGGTGTTAGGCCCAGTATGGATTGCACGTCATTGCACAAAGGTTAGAAGGGGTACCGTATCCCCGGATAACATGTATGGATAGCGTACACATTCAAAATATATGTCTATACAGCATGAGGCAGGCTCAGACGGTGTTAGGCCCAGTATGGATTGCACGTCATTGCACAAAGGTTAGAAGGGGTACCGTATCCCCGGATAACATGTATGGATAGCGTACACATTCAAAATATATGTCTATACAGCATGAGGCAGGCTCAGACGGTGTTAGGCCCAGTATGGATTGCACGTCATTGCACAAAGGTTAGAAGGGGTACCGTATCCCCGAATAACATGTATGGATAGCGTACACATTCAAAATATATGTCTATACAGCATGAGGCAGGCTCAGACGGTGTTAGGCCCAGTATGGATTGCACGTCATTGCACAAAGGTTAGAAAGGGTACCGTATCCCTGGATAACATGTATGGATAGCGTACACATTCAAAATATATGTCTATACAGCATGAGGCAGGCTCAGACGGTGTTAGGCCCAGTATGGATTGCAAGTCATTGCACAAAGGTTAGAAGGGGTACCGTATCCCCGGATAACATGTATGGATAGCGTACACATTCAAAATATATGTCTATACAGCATGAGGCAGGCTCAGACGGTGTTAGGCCCAGTATGGATTGCACGTCATTGCACAAAGGTTAGAAGGGGTACCGTATCCCCGGATAACATGTATGGATATCATACACATTCAAAATATATGTCTATACAGCATGAGGCAGGCTCAGACGGTGTTAGGCCCAGTATGGATTGCACGTCATTGCACAAAGGTTAGAAGGGGTACCGTATCCCCGGATAACATGTATGGATAGCGTACACATTCAAAATATATGTCTATACAGCATGAGGCAGGCTCAGACGGTGTTAGGCCCAGTATGGATTGCACGTCATTGCACAAAGGTTAGAAAGGGTACCGTATCCCTGGATAACATGTATGGATAGCGTACACATTCAAAATATATGTCTATACAGCATGAGGCAGGCTCAGACGGTGTTAGGCCCAGTATGGATTGCACGTCATTGCACAAAGGTTAGAAGGGGTACCGTATCCCCGGATAACATGTATGGATAGCGTACACATTCAAAATATATGTCTATACAGCATGAGGCAGGCTCAGACGGTGTTAGGCCCAGTATGGATTGCACGTCATTGCACAAAGGTTAGAAAGGGTACCGTATCCCTGGATAACATGTATGGATAGCGTACACATTCAAAATATATGTCTATACAGCATGAGGCAGGCTCAGACGGTGTTAGGCCCAGTATGGATTGCACGTCATTGCACAAAGGTTAGAAGGGGTACCGTATCCCCGGATAACATGTATGGATAGCGTACACTTTCAAAATATATGTCTATACAGCATGAGGCAGGCTCAGACGGTGTTAGGCCCAGTATGGATTGCACGTCATTGCACAAAGTTTAGAAGGGGTAACGTATCCCCGGATAACATGTATGGATAGCGTACACATTCAAAATATATGTCTATACATCAGGAGGCAGGCTCAGACGGTGTCAGGCACAGTATGGATTTGACGGCCCAGATTACACAGCGGAGGAGCAGGGAGAGGTAAAGATTGCAAATGCTGGGGCCCTGGCCAAGCAAGGGGGGCCCACTCGTGGGCGTCGGTACTGGCACTGGGCCCCTCATAGTACAGCGGTGTGTCTGACGGCGGGTGTGCACCACCACCGTCAGAGACACTTGATTGCACTATGAGGGACCCTGTGCCAGTGCCCGCGCCCAAGAGTCGGCCTACCCACCTGTCCAGGGCAACGGCACTCGCACGGTGTCGTGCGCTAGGTGGTGACCCCGGCCATGGGGGGGGAGGCAGCACAGTTAGGGAGTTTTAGAAAGTGGCATATGTTGATGTTGGACATTCAACTGATGCAAAAGGCGAAATAGGTGAAGTACCAGGAAGAGGTGGACCAAAGCAAGCCATTTTTCTGTCACCCTATGTGTCATCAGGGGAAGGTGGGACAAAATCCTTGGAAACCCATGCGTGGTTCATTTTAATGAAGGTTAGATCATCCACATTTTGGGTTGACAGACGGGTCCTTTTTTCTGTCAGGATTGATCCAGCTGCACTGAAGACTCTTTCCGATAGCACACTTGCAGCTGGGCAAGCGAGCTCCTGTAAGGCATATTGGGCCAATTCAGGCCAGGTGTCCAGTTTAGCGGCCCAATAGTCAAAGGGGAATGACCTGTGTGGGAGAACATCGATATGGGAGGAAAAGTAGTTTGTAACCATAGTTGACAACTGCTGTCTCCTGTCACTTTCCATCGATGCAGTATTACCAGTTGTGTGAGCGGTATTTGAAAAATCAGTCCACAACATTGTCATGAAACCCCTGTCTCCAACGCCACTTCTGCTGTGTGCACCACGAACACCTCTGCCAAGCTGCCCCCGGCCCGTTCGGCTCGTGTGAGAACCATCACCGCTGCTGTGTGCTGGGAATGCCTCAAGCAACCGATTTACCAGAGTTGCTTGTTTATTAGCCAATATTAGGTCAAGGTTCTCCTGTGGCATGATGTTTTGTAATTTGCCTTTATAGCGTGGATCCAGGATGCTGGCCAACCAGTAGTCGTCATCGTTCATCATTTTGGCAATGCGGGGGTCCCTTTTTAGGATCCGCAAGGCATAATCTGACATGTGGGCCAATGTTCCCGGTGTCAATGATGCACTGCGAGTGCTGGGTGGAGGAGCACTTTCTGGCAAATCCACATCCCTCCAGTCACGCACAAACCCTGTACCAGACCTTGCCACACCAACATTTTCACTTGCCCCACGAGATGCATCCTCCTCCCCTAAGTAATCATCCCCATCATCCTCCTCCTCCTCCTCCTCTTCTTCCTCCACCTCGTCCAGGAGAGGTCCCTGAGCAGACAATGGCTGAATGTCATCAAGGATTCCCTCCTCCTCTTCCTCCTCATCAACATTGGCTGCAGACGCCTGCTCCTTAAGGTGCGTCAAAGTTTGCATGAGCAGACGCATAAGTGGGATGCTCATGCTTAGGATGGCGTCGTCTGCGCTTACCAGCCGTGTGCATTCCTCAAAACACTGAAGGACTTTACAAAGGTCTTTCAGCTTCGACCACTGCACGCCTGTCAACTCCATGTCTGCTCTCAAAGTGCCTGGCCGTGTATCCTCCCACAAATGCATTATGGCCAGCCTCTGCTCGCACAGCCGCTCCACCATGTGCAGGGTGGAGTTCCACCTTGTTGCAATGTCGATAATGAGGCGGTGGTTGGGAAGGTGGAGCAATCGCTGCAGCTTCTGCATACGAACGGAGTGTACAGGCGACCGGCGGATGTGCGCGCACAGTCTTCGCACCTTCTGGAGCAGGGCTGTTAACTCCGGATAATTTTTGAGGAAGCACTGCACCACCAGGTTCAAGGTGTGAGCCAAGCAAGGTATGTGGCTGAGTTTTGAAAGGGCTATGGCTGCCACAAAATTACGGCCGTTATCACTAACTACCTTGCCTGCCTCAAGATGTACACTGCCCAGCCATGACTCAGTTTGTCGCTTCAAGTACTCGGCCAGCACCTCGGCGGTGTGTCTGTCGCCCAAACACATCATCTGCAACACAGCCTGCTGACGCTTTCCACTAGCTGCTCGATAGGGGGACACATCGTGTGCAACAGTGGCAGCTGCAGATGGAGTGCTCGTACCACTGCGCTCTGTGGACGAGCTGTCGCTTCTGGAGGAGGAGGAGGAGGAGGAGGGTCGAACGCCTACAGCCAACTGTTTCCTATACCGTGGGCTAGGCAGCACTGTCCCACCACCGCTGTCCCCTGTGGACCCTGCATCCACCACATTAACCCAGTGCGCAGTGATGGACACGTAACGGCCCTGGCCATGCCGACTGGACCATGCATCAGTTGTGAGGTGCACCTTTCCGCTCACTGACTGCTTGAGTGCATGGACAATGCGGTCTTTCACATGATGGTGGAGGGCTGGGATGGCTTTGCGAGAGAAGAAGTGGCGACTGGGTAGGTCATAGCGTGGTACTGCATAGGCCATGAGTTCGCGGAAAGCTGTGCTTTCCACCAACCGAAAGGGCATCATCTCAAACGAGATTAGTTTGGCAATGTGGGCGTTCAAACCCAGTGTACGCGGATGAGAGACTGAGTACTTTCTTGACCTACTCATAGTGTCTGGGAGGGTGAGCTGGACTTGAGAGCTGCATATGGTGGAAGTAGCGGTGGACAGGGCGGACTGAGAGAGGGTTGATGATGGTGGTGGAGTTGGTGTTCTTTCTGATGGCCTAGAATCAGTCTTTCGTTGATATAACAGTGGGATTCCCTGACTGCTGTGGCCTTGCAACGACACCTCAACATTTGCTGCTGTGCTAACCGGTGTGCTTACAGTGGGGGAAACAATGTAGCGTTGCTGACTACCTTCGTTGTGATCAGTTGCACATGTGGCACTTGAGGTTTGGTGTTGTGTCCACGCTTGCAAGTGCATGCTGGTTAAATGTCTAAGCATGCAACTGGTACTCAAATTTTTCAGATTTTTCCCTCGGCTAAAGGTCTTTGCGCACTTCTTACAGATAACCTTGGCCTGATCATGAGGATTTTGTTCAAAAAACTGCCACACTGCACTCTTCCTACTTTGGCAGACATTTTGCGGCCTAGCACGCTGTGATCTTTTGACCCTCTGGACAAGCTGTCCAGCAACTCTTTTGATGTTTGGAACCTGTCTTTGGAGTGCTCCGGGCCTGCCAGATAACAGCTGTTGCGATGTCGATGTCTGCTGTGGATGCTCCTCATCTGAGCTATTGGAAGCAGCACCCTCTTCCCCCAATGGATGCCAATCTGGGTCAACAACTGGGTCATCCATCACCTCCTCTTCTATGTCATGTGCACCTTTCTCTGTGTCACCGTGTATGGTGGTATAGTGTGCGGGAAGGGGCACCTGAGTCTCATCAGGGTCAAAATCTGGCTCTGTACACTGCGAGGACAATGTAGTGCTCTGAGTGAATGTACCAGCAGAATCATCCATCAGCGGCTGTGCATCAGTGCACTCCATGTCAGATTCATCTTGGCCTGGGTAATTCACCATTTGACTTGATAATCCAGGCATGGTATGTGAAAACAGCTCCATGGAGTAATCAGTAGTATGGCCTGCATCATCCTTCAATCTTGGTTGGGGTGAAGGACACAAGGAAAGGTGTGGTTCATGAATATGAGCCTCCAATGACGACTCAGTGCTTTTACTTTTTACAACTGAAGAAGAGGAGGCGATAGAGCTGGAGGCTGAGTCAGCAATGTAAGACAAAACTTTTTCCTGATGCTCTGCCTTTAAAAGCGGTTTGCCAACTCCTAGAAAACTAAGCGTTCGAGGCCTTATGTAGACAGACGATGACGCAGGGTCAGCACCTCCTGCATTTGGTCCTATTTTGCTCTTGCCACTACCATCAGATCCACCACCAACACCATCATTACCAGCTGCCAACCCCCGCCCAATTCCACGGCCTCTTCCACCAGCCTTCCTCATTTTTGGTAGAAATGTAGACAAAATCCAACAAACTATATAGTAATGTAAAACAAGGTACAAGGTGTCTATAGGACAGGGGAGTTTTAGAATTTCTGCACACACTTGTGGACAGTGGACACTTGTGGATTGTGTGCGGCCCACTGATATCTGAGCGCTATGTGACACGCTCGATGGCACAGCTGCCTGTGACCAAAGTGACGAGAGGATAATGGAGATTTTGAATCTCTGCGTACACTTTTGGACAGTGGACACTTGTGGATTGTGTGCGGCCCACTGATATCTGAGCGCTATGTGACACGCTCGATGGCACAGCTGCCTGTGACCAAAGTGACGAGAGGATAATGGAGATTTTGAATCTCTGCGTACACTTTTGGACACTGGACACTTGTGGATTGTGTGCGGCCCACTGATATCTGAGCGCTATGTGACACGCTCGATGGCACAGCTGCCTGTGACCAAAGTGACGAGAGGATAATGGAGATTTTGAATCTCTGCATACACTTGTGGACAGTGGACACTTGTGGATTGTGTGCGGCCCACTGATATCTGAGCGCTATGTGACACGCTCGATGGCACAGCTGCCTGTGACCAAAGTGACGAGAGGATAATGGAGATTTTGAATCTCTGCGTACACTTGTGGACAGTGGACACTTGTGGATTGTGTGCGGCCCACTGATATCTGAGCGCTATGTGACACGCTCGATGGCACAGCTGCCTGTGACCAAAGTGACGAGAGGATAATGGAGATTTTGAATCTCTGCGTACACTTTTGGACAGTGGACACTTGTGGATTGTGTGCGGCCCACTGATATCTGAGCGCTATGTGACACGCTCGATGGCACAGCTGCCTGTGACCAAAGTGACGAGAGGATAATGGAGATTTTGAATCTCTGCGTACACTTTTGGACACTGGACACTTGTGGATTGTGTGCGGCCCACTGATATCTGAGCGCTATGTGACACGCTCGATGGCACAGCTGCCTGTGACCAAAGTGACGAGAGGATAATGGAGATTTTGAATCTCTGCGTACACTTTTGGACACTGGACACTTGTGGATTGTGTGCGGCCCACTGATATCTGAGCGCTATGTGACACGCTCGATGGCACAGCTGCCTGTGACGAAAGTGACGAGAGGATAATGGAGATTTTGAATCTCTGCGTACACTTTTGGACACTGGACACTTGTGGATTGTGTGCGGCCCACTGATATCTGAGTGCTATGTGACACGCTCGATGGCACAGCTGCCTGTGACCAAAGTGACGAGAGGATAATGGAGATTTTGAATCTCTGCGTACACTTGTGGACAGTGGACACTTGTGGATTGTGTGCGGCCCACTGATATCTGAGCGCTATGTGACACGCTCGATGGCACAGCTGCCTGTGACCAAAGTGATGAGAGGATAATGGAGATTTTGAATCTCTGCGTACACTTTTGGACACTGGACACTTGTGGATTGTGTGCGGCCCACTGATATCTGAGCGCTATGTGACAAGCTCGATGGCACAGCTGCCTGTGACCAAAGTGACGAGAGGATAATGGAGATTTTGAATCTCTGCGTACACTTTTGGACACTGGACACTTGTGGATTGTGTGCGGCCCACTGATATCTGAGCGCTATGTGACACGCTCGATGGCACAGCTGCCTGTGACCAAAGTGACGAGAGGATAATGGAGATTTTGAATCTCTGCGTACACTTGTGGACAGTGGACACTTGTGGATTGTGTGCGGCCCACTGATATCTGAGCGCTATGTGACACGCTCGATGGCACAGCTGCCTGTGACCAAAGTGACGAGAGGATAATGGAGATTTTGAATCTCTGCGTACACTTGTGGACAGTGGACACTTGTGGATTGTGTGCGGCCCACTGATATCTGAGCGCTATGTGACACGCTCGATGGCACAGCTGCCTGTGACCAAAGTGACGAGAGGATAATGGAGATTTTGAATCTCTGCGTACACTTTTGGACACTGGACACTTGTGGATTGTGTGCGGCCCACTGATATCTGAGCGCTATGTGACACGCTCGATGGCACAGCTGCCTGTGACCAAAGTGACGAGAGGATAATGGAGATTTTGAATCTCTGCGTACACTTTTGGACACTGGACACTTGTGGATTGTGTGCGGCCCACTGATATCTGAGCGCTATGTGACACGCTCGATGGCACAGCTGCCTGTGACCAAAGTGACGAGAGGATAATGGAGATTTTGAATCTCTGCGTACACTTTTGGACACTGGACACTTGTGGATTGTGTGCGGCCCACTGATATCTGAGTGCTATGTGACACGCTCGATGGCACAGCTGCCTGTGACCAAAGTGACGAGAGGATAATGGAGATTTTGAATCTCTGCGTACACTTGTGGACAGTGGACACTTGTGGATTGTGTGCGGCCCACTGATATCTGAGCGCTATGTGACACGCTCGATGGCACAGCTGCCTGTGACCAAAGTGATGAGAGGATAATGGAGATTTTGAATCTCTGCGTACACTTTTGGACACTGGACACTTGTGGATTGTGTGCGGCCCACTGATATCTGAGCGCTATGTGACAAGCTCGATGGCACAGCTGCCTGTGACCAAAGTGACGAGAGGATAATGGAGATTTTGAATCTCTGCGTACACTTTTGGACACTGGACACTTGTGGATTGTGTGCGGCCCACTGATATCTGAGCGCTATGTGACACGCTCGATGGCACAGCTGCCTGTGACCAAAGTGACGAGAGGATAATGGAGATTTTGAATCTCTGCGTACACTTGTGGACAGTGGACACTTGTGGATTGTGTGCGGCCCACTGATATCTGAGCGCTATGTGACACGCTCGATGGCACAGCTGCCTGTGACCAAAGTGACGAGAGGATAATGGAGATTTTGAATCTCTGCGTACACTTTTGGACACTGGACACTTGTGGATTGTGTGCGGCCCACTGATATCTGAGCGCTATGTGACACGCTCGATGGCACAGCTGCCTGTGACCAAAGTGACGAGAGGATAATGGAGATTTTGAATCTCTGCGTACACTTTTGGACACTGGACACTTGTGGATTGTGTGCGGCCCACTGATATCTGAGCGCTATGTGACACGCTCGATGGCACAGCTGCCTGTGACCAAAGTGACGAGAGGATAATGGAGATTTTGAATCTCTGCGTACACTTTTGGACACTGGACACTTGTGGATTGTGTGCGGCCCACTGATATCTGAGCGCTATGTGACACGCTCGATGGCACAGCTGCCTGTGACCAAAGTGACGAGAGGATAATGGAGATTTTGAATCTCTGCGTACACTTGTGGACAGTGGACACTTGTGGATTGTGTGCGGCCCACTGATATCTGAGCGCTATGTGACACGCTCGATGGCACAGCTGCCTGTGACCAAAGTGACGAGAGGATAATGGAGATTTTGAATCTCTGCGTACACTTTTGGACACTGGACACTTGTGGATTGTGTGCGGCCCACTGATATCTGAGCGCTATGTGACACGCTCGATGGCACAGCTGCCTGTGACCAAAGTGACGAGAGGATAATGGAGATTTTGAATCTCTGCGTACACTTGTGGACAGTGGACACTTGTGGATTGTGTGCGGCCCACTGATATCTGAGCGCTATGTGACACGCTCGATGGCACAGCTGCCTGTGACCAAAGTGACGAGAGGATAAGGGAGATTGGATTGCTTTTAAAAAAGCAGTTTGCGGAGCAGTGGGTAAACAGCAATGCCAGCGTGTCAGGAAGCCTTAGAAGGCAGCCCAACAACCAACACCACTGATACACCACAATATAGCCTCCCCTTGCACTGCACACACAGTGACTTGTGTGTTGTGCAGGCCAAATCGCTAGCAGCAGAAGCAGTTTTTTTGTCTTCTTCCCTGCCTAACGCTCTCCCTACAGAATCAGCAGCAACCTCTCCCTATACTAAGATCGGCAGAAGTAAGATGGCGGTCGGCGTGCACGCCCTTTTATACCCCCTGTGACGCCCACCAAAGCAAGCCAATCACTTGCATGCCCTTCTGAAAGATGGTGGTGACCCGTGCCTATGTCATCACGTTGCCCACAGTGTCCGTGGATCCTGATTGGCTGAAAAAGAGCACAAAACAAACTTTTGAAACGCGACTTTGGCGCGTAAGTCGCCGACCTCGTGGCCGACCTCATCCTAGGGTCGGGTTTCGTTTCATGAAACCCGACTTTGCCAAAAGTCGGCGACTTTTGAATTTTTTCGACCCGTTTCGCTCAACTCTAGTCACGAGTTTACTGCAAGAGAGCGCAACCAGAAGACCGCAGCGTCTGACTTCTTCTACTCCTGCACTGGTTAGAAGCACTTCACCTTCTTATTAAACGGTGCAGGTTTCTTTTAGCAGTGCTGAGTTGAGAGCTCCTGGAAGCTTTTCTGCATTAAGGCTCTCAGCTGTTCACTGTTTAGCCACTTCCATCTCCTATGTAATCTTGGCCCTGGCAAGCACTCATTGTCAGAGTTAGCTTTTGCTGCATGGCTGGAGGTTGTTAGTTAGTGGTTATTATTTGATAAAGCATTTGGTGGATTTATCTGAGGTTGTTGCTAGGTTTTGGGTGTGTACTAATTTCCCTTCTTCCCCTTCTTTGGTTTTACCCCATCCTCCACTCCCCGATGTATTCCTTTGTTTTCTGTGTGAGTGTATTTATATGATTAGTATTGTCCTTTGTCCCTGTTCATATTACCTTGTTAGCCTGGTTGGTGTATTACGGTACAATACTACTCCCCACTTTCCTGGGTGGTGGAAGGGTACAAATTGAGGGCAGATTCAGGGGCTAAGGGTGCGTGGCCCTTGTGTCTGCCCCGTCAGAAGTAATCTGGGGAACAGGGCGAGCTAGGGTGCCCCTAGCATTAGGGACAGGGAAGGAGCCCCTCGTCCTGGGACACCGGACAACAGAGTTGTGACTTTGACATAATTTTTGTCTGTATCCACCTGTTTGAAGCAGGCTCCAAGACAATGTCAACTGTGTGACATCATGGACATACGACGGGCAGAGACCTCTGAGGCCTGGTTGCGGCAGGAAGTCCTGGCCTAGAGTGAACAGGTTGATGATCCTAAAATAGAAAAAAGAGTACAGGGCATCAACGCCCACCCTTCGGTGCTCAGGGCCTTTTCTTTCTGCCTTCGTAACCGGCATTTTTTACTCCAAACTGGGGTTTATGGCTTCAACCAGGCCTCAGACGTCACTACACATCACGTATCTGTGACATCAAGACGTGTGACGAGCTGTGACCTGTGAGACGTAGTTACAACCGGATGTTCTTGCCTAGAGTGAACAGGCTGTGAGATGCGGCTTGTGACCAGGGAAAGAAGAGACAGTGAAGTGAGTATAAGTGTGTTTTTTAGATCTTACATTTATTGTTATTTAGATCTTACATTTATCAAATGTCTCTCACCCAGCCAAACCAGATCTCACACTTTGCACTGATGAGAGGCAGTACCCTGAAACACAGTGTCTGCAAACTGAGGTTTTTCTTTTAATAATAATAATAATAATCTTTATTTATATAGCGCCAACATATTCCGCAGCGCTTTACAGTTTAACAGTTTCAAAACACAAGTCATAAGTAACAACGCTAACAATACAATAATTAAAGCAAAATAAGACGAAATAAGACGACCCTGCTCGTGAGAGCGTACAATCTACAATGAGGTGAAGGAGATACAGAGTACAGGTGTGTATTTACAATGGTGTATTTACAATGAAGGTCCAGCCATCTTGCAGGAGTGAAGGATGGATGGAGATAGTGAATGGGCTACGCACGCACACTTACACAGAGAATGACTTTGATTAGTGAATGTGATAGGCCGCTCTGAACAGGTGTGTTTTGAGGGAGCGCCTAAAACTATGCAAATTGTGGATAGTCCTGATTTCTTGGGGTAGAGCATTCCAGAGGATAGGAGCAGCACGGGAGAAGTCTTGGAGTCGGGAGTGGGAGGTACGGATTAGTGCAGAGGTTAGTCGAAAGTCGTTTGCAGAGCGCAGCGATCGGCTAGGCCGATAGACAGAAATGAGAGAAGAGATGTAAGGGGGTGCACTGTGGAGAGCTTTGTGGGTGAGAACAAGTACTTTGAATTGGATCCTATAATGAATGGGCAGCCAATGTAAGGACTGGCGAAGAGCGGACGCGTCCGAGTACCGATTACCCAGATGGACGATCCTGGCTGCTGCATTGAGTATGGACTGGAGAGGGGATAGTCGAGTGACGGGGAGGCCAATTAATAGAGCGTTGCAGTAATCCAGGCGAGAGTGGATCAATGCAACAGTGAGGGTTTTTGTTGTTTCCATAGTGAGAAAAGGGCGGATTCTATTGGCTTTTATCGGAAGTCATGTGACAAGGCTCGTTAGAGGGTCTATGCTGACTTTTGGAATGGCTACTTCCAATAAGTGGCACTAGAGTTCTAGTCCTCTTCCCCTCTGAAGAGACAATTTGCTGCGGTATGGAAAGACACTAGGGCACAATATGGAACATTCAATTAATGGAAAACAACTCCATTGCGAATTGGTGAATTTGAATTCTGTCAGATCCACTCATCTATAGCTAGGAGTCGACAGTCACATCTGATCTATAGTCCCTCGTGATTTACTGTGCTATAGGGTTGGGTAACTGCAAGGTATTATGAGAAAGCCTGCTAGGCCAAGCCTGATGTCATGTGATCCTTCTTCTCTTACTTATACTACCTCTTACATGGCACTGGGCATTTTAGGCAATTTTTTCAAAACAAATCACAAATTATTCCAATACATAAGCCAACAAACTTCTGAATATTTGTACCAATTCTCAAAGTGTGCAGAGACGTTCGCTCATATCTATTCTTTTCCATTATACATGTGTTTCTGCAAGCAAGTAACAAAACAATTGTGTTTACTGTTGTGTTCACAGTCAGGGCTCTGTGCCATACTTGGTTCATCATGCCCCTGTTACTGGAGAGAGACTGGATTCTGAGAGACAAACGACTGTGATTACAGAAAGTATGTCAGTGACAGCCTCTGACGAGGAAAAGTTGCAGCTTCTGAACAAGAACACTGAGCTTCGTAAGCTCAATGTAGAGGTAATTTGTATTACTTTTATGATTCGTTTATGAATTTATAATTTTGAAAGAACATACATTTTTTGTGTTTCAGATTTGGGCCAAGAACTGTTCAATAATTATTATAATTCTATTCTAATTCACAGTTGATGAAACTGAACCAAAAATGGGATGAAATTTATCGCAACACAACAGAAAGGATGCATTATACAGCCAGGGCATTGCAGGATGAAGTGCAGATCCTCAGGCAACACAGTGAGAAACTCAGTGCCAAGTTGGAGCATGAGCAGGTATAACAAATTCTAAGATTGTTTGATATGACACACATGCACAAAAATAGAGACTAATGCACAGTCACCTGTATGATCAGAGAGTAGACATAGGGCCTGATTATCATGACTCAACTTCTGGCTGTGTGGTCAGTGTCATGCCGCCGCTGTATATTCACCAGGCCTCCGCTCCTGCGCCGCAGCCCCCCGTCGTTCAGCAGCCGCGGCGGCCCCTTCTGACAGGTCCACGGCCGACGGCATCTCTGCATGCAATGCGCATGTGCCTCCCTCCTGTCACTTGTGCTCCGGCGGTGCCTTGACCCGGAAGCACCGTCAGACCAATGGCAGACCAGGCAGGGGTATATCAGGCCATCCTCCTTTGAGGGAGGCACTTGATCGTTGTGTTTGCTAGCACACTGGGCCCTGCTTCCTCGTGTACTCTCTGCAGTCCCGCAGTCCTGTCTCCCGTGTTCCTGCTCCGTCCTGTTGTCTATGCTCGAGTCCCGCAGTCCTACTCCAGTCCTGCCTCCTGAGTTCCTGCTCCATCCTGCTGTCTATGCTCCAATCCCGCAGTCCTACTCCAGTCCTGCCTCCCAAGTTCCTGCTCTGTCCTGCTGTCTATGCTCCAGTCCCGCAGTCCTACTCAGTCCTGCCTCCCATGTTCCTGCTCCGTCCTGCTGTCTATGCTCCAGTCCCGCAGTCCTACTTCGGTCCTGTCACCAGTGATCCTGCTCTGTCCTGCTGTCTATGCTCCAGGCCCGCAGTCCTACTCTGGTCCTGTCTCCAGTGTTCCCGCTTCGTCCTGCTATCCCTGGTCCGGTCCTGCAATCCTACTCTTGTCCTATCTCCTACAGTCTCGTGCTCCTACTCCAGTCCGTTCTGAGCCGCCTCTCTCGGTACCGCTATCGTGGTACCCGAACCCCTGGGCCTACTCCTAATGATCTCTGTATAGGTGTCGGCTCCACCTGGCAGCTCACCCGGGGCAACCCGGTGCCACGATCCAGAGAGTCCATTCCTGGAGATTTTCCTCACCTGACCAGCTGTGGTAACAATCAGTGTCCCTTTTCTGTTGGACCACAGCCTGTGCTGTCTCTGTCCAACTACTGATAAGGCTCTTGTCTTTGCTTTGCTATGTTGCTACTGTGCACGTGTTTCCGCTTCCTCCTTGGTTTGTCCTATCATATTCACTTCTTGGGAAAGCTACAGTATTTATACGCTCCTGACACATACAGTCTTTGCTGGCTATATTCCAAGCTATATGGATGTTTGGAGTCCCACCTCCCCAGTGATGGATTACCTTGCTGAGGTTTTCTCTATTCCTTCTCTTGCAGTTTGTTGGTGTGTTCCTCTTCTCAGTACTTTTCCCATTATATTACATTCAGGGTCCGGGTTTTCACATATGCTGAAGTTCTTCTTGGATTCCTTTCTTTTTCTCAAATGTGTGCAGGTTTAACATCTCCCCTGGTTTGTTCATCCTCATGTGAGTGTCAGGTCTCAGTGATAACACTAACTCATTATTGCATTTGTTTTCGGTGTTTTTCTCCTGTTTTTCTTATGTGCCTAATTCTTTTAATTTGCGCCTTTTTTAAAGTCTATTTTATGTGTTTGCCTGTTTTTGTATTCTTTTTTTTATCTGCCGTTATGGACAGAGTTTGGGGTTTCCAAATGTTTGCAGCTGATTCATCAATTGCAATTTTTAAAAACAGTCACAAAATTTGTCTCAAATGGGCGCCAGATATTTTAGTGCAAATTTTGTGCCATTTTAGAAAACATGCAACTTTTTGTGCTAAAAAGTGACAAAACTAATCAAGCACATTCAATAAAAAAAAAACTTACTTTACTTTGTGCAAAATTTATGAAGAGGGAGCCCCAATTTCAAGAATTTGGAATACAAATGGCAGCAAATATCACAAGACGAAACATTTTTTTTTTTTTTTTAAAAAGTGCTTTCAAAAAAGCACATAGTCTTTATTCAAATGCTGGAAAGACACCGCACAAAGTGAAAATCATTTATATAAAAACAATCACCTGACCGGCACACAGGATAAATCAGCACTAATATGTAATGAGGGTCTCCCCACAATCAAATATATGAACTAAACCTACAGAATTTCCCTACACAAAAAACTCCAAAAATGCCATATGCGGTGGTACACATTGCTTAAGACCTCACTTACACTTCAATTTAATTTCTCATATCTGAAAAGAGGACTATTATTTTCAGTACACAGGATCCATTTTTTTCTGGTGTCGGTTTTTACAATCTCTATACAACCATTTTTCTAGTATGAAACCTCATATTTTCTCCCATCAACTCCAGACGGCATCCATTTTTTCTCAGATCCTTTGGGGATCTTTGATCTGCAAGTTGGATCAAAATAGGACATGTCCTCGTCTTACCTTTGCCATGGGGAAACCCTAAGCATGCTCAGCTTCTCATGTGAAACGCATGATGAGATGAGAGGTTAATAAACAGTTACAGCTGAATCTCAATAGGATTCATAGACCTCAACAGGCAGCATGGAGTTCGATGCATCCTGAACAAGTCTAGCTAAGCACAAGCCACAACAAACAGTCAATGTACATTCTTAGGTCCATATACTTCTATGGACTTTAACAAAACCCATAGAAGTCATACATGTGAAAATCATAGCAGAGTGCTGCTCAGGATGGAACAGAGGTCTGCATGCTGCACACACTCAACCAGATTCTATAACAGTAATTTAACAATCTAACATCACAGATTTTACCCAGAAAATGAGAAGATTGAGAATGATCAGTCCAGGAGGAAAAAGAAGCGGATTTCTCTGATAAGATATATTACAAAGATTCTTATCTTCTTTTCTTATTGATTTATGAAAGAAAGATTAAAAAAAAAGGTTACACTTTAATCCCTTCCCGACATCAGGCGCACTATCCCGTCCACGGTACCCAGGCCCTTATGACCGTGGACTGGATAGTACGTCCCACCCTTTAATGCGGTGATTGCATTAAAATTCCGACGCCATCTCACCTTAGGGAAGATGGCGTCGGCCTTCCGGGCTGCGATCCCACCCCCCCGGCATCCAGAGCGCTGTGATTGGCTGTTCAATTATGAACAGCCAATTGCAGCATTTCTCATTGTTTCAGCCAATCGGAGTGGCTGAAACAATGAGGTCATAGGCTAGGATCAGAATACCGATGTACTCGATCCGAGAGCCGGTGCCTGGCGTTGGGGACTAAATGATCATTTATGTGGAGACAAAATAGGATTTTATATTTTCACGCCCGGGCATTATAAACTTTAACGAAACACTGGGGGGTTCAAAGTGCTCACCACACAACTAGATAAGTTCCTTAGGGGGTCTAGTTTCCAAAATGGGGTCACTTGTGGGGAGTTTCTACTGTTTAGGCACATCAAGGGCTCTGCAAACGGAACATGATGCCCGCAGACCATTCCTTCAAAGTCTGCATTCCAAAACGTCATTACTTCCCTTTCGAGCCCCGACGTGTGCCCAAACAGTAGTTTTCTCCCACATGTGGGGTATCAGCGTACTCAGGACAAATTGGACAACAACTTTTGGGGTCCAATTTCTCCTGTTACACTTGGGAAAATTAAAAATTTGGGACTAAAAAATCATTTTTGTGGAAAAAAAATTTCTCGCCCGGGCATTATAAACTTTAGCGAAATACTGGGGGGTTCAAAGTGCTCACCACACACCTAAATAAGTTCCTTAGGGGGTCTAGTTTCCAAAATGGGGTCACTTGTGGGGGGTTTCCAATGTTTGGGCACATCAGATGCTCGTCAAACGCGACATGGCGTCCGATCTCAATTCCAGCCAATCTTAGGTTGAAAAAGTCCAACGGCGCTCCTTCCCTTCTGAGCCCTGCCATGTGCCCAAACAGTGGTTCCACCAACATAATGGGTATCAGCGTACTCAGGACAAATTGGACAACAACTTTTGGGGTCAAATTTCTCTTGCTACCCTTGGGAAAATAAAAAAATTGTTGCTAAAATATTTTTGTGACTAAAAAGTTAAATGTTCATTTTTTCCTTCCACCTTGCTTCTGCTCCTGTGAAGCACCTGAAGGGTTAAAAATCTTCTTGAATGTAGTTTTGAGTAGCTTGAGGGGTGCAGTTTTTAGAATGGTGTCACTTTTAGGTATTTTCTGCCATATAGACCCCTCAAAGTGACTTCAAATGTGAGGTGGTCCCTAAAAAAAAAATGGTTTTGTTGTAAAAATGAGAAATCGCTGGTCAACTTTTAACCCTTATAACTTCCTAACGAAAAAAAATTTTGTTTCCCAAATTGTGCTGATGTCAAGTAGACATGTGGGAAATGTTATTTAGTAACTATTTTGGGTCAGATATTTCTCTATTTTAAGGGCATAAAAATTCAAAGTTTGAAAATTGCAAAATTTTCAAAATTTTCACCATATTTCTGTTTTTTTCATAAATAAACGCAAGTTATAGTGAAAAAATTTTACCACTAAAGTGAAGAACAATATGTCATGAGTAGAGTTGAGCGATACCATCCGATACTTCAAAGTATCGTATCGGATGGTATCGGCCGATCTTTAAAAAAAGTATCGGTATCGCCGATTCCGATACCGGAAGTCCCATTCAAGTCTATGGGACTTCCGGTATCGGAATAAGAAAAACCCTTTCCTGCCCTTGTACAGCCTCTCTGGGGTCTGTACGGGCCTTTCGGGGGGCTGTGCCGGCCTGCCAGGGGGTCTGTGCAGGCTCCGGTGGTCTGTGCCGGCCTGCCGGTGGTCTGTGCAGGCTCCGGGGGGCTGTGCCGGCCTGCCGGGGGGCTGTGCCGGCCTGCCGGGGGGCTGTGCCGGCCTGCCAGGGGGTCTGTGCAGGCTCCGGTGGTCTGTGCCGGCCTGCCGGTGGTCTGTGCAGGCTCCGGGGGGCTGTGCCGGCCTGCCGGGGGGCTGTGCCGGCCTGCCGGGGGGCTGTGCCGGCCTGCCGGTGGTCTGTGCAGGCTCCGGGGGTCTGTGCAGGCATCGTCCGATGGGACTACAAGTCCCATCTGGCGATGCCTGCTACCATGACAGTGATTGACACATTAGCCAATGATGGGACAGTAGTAGTCCCATCATCCGGCTAATGTGTTAAATGTAAAAAAAAAAAAAAAAAAAAAAAATTACATGCTACATTCATACTACATACTACATACATGCTACATTCATACTACATACTACATACATGCTACATTCATACTACATGCAACATACATACTACATATATACTACATGCATGCTACATACATACTACATGATACATACTACATATATACTACATGCATGCTACATACATACTACATGATACATACTACATATATACTACATGCATGCTACATACATACTACATATATACTACATGCATGCTACATACATACTACATGCTACATGCATGCTACATACATACTACATGCTACATGCATGCTACATACATACTACATACATGCTACATATATACTACATACATACTACATATATACTACATGCATGCTACATATATACTACATGCATGCTACATACATACTACATATATACTACATGCATGCTACATACATACTACATGCTACATGCATGCTACATATATACTACATACATGCTACATATATACTACATACATACTACATATATACTACATGCATGCTACATACATACTACATATATACTACATGCATGCTACATACATACTACATGCTACATGCATGCTACATACATACTACATGCTACATGCATGCTACATATATACTACATACATGCTACATATATACTACATACATACTACATATATACTACATGCATGCTACATATATACTACATGCATGCTACATACATACTACATATATACTACATGCATGCTACATACATACTACATGCTACATGCATGCTACATATATACTACATACATGCTACATATATACTACATACATACTACATATATACTACATGCATGCTACATACATACTACATGCTACATGCATGCTACATACATACTACATACATGCTACATATATACTACATACATACTACATATATACTACATACATACCACATACATACTACATGCATGCTACATATATACTACATGCATGCTACATACATACTACATATATACTACATGCATGCTACATACATACTACATGCTACATGCATGCTACATACATACTACATGCTACATACATACCACATATATACTACATACATACAATACATTCATACAATACATACATAGACATACAGTACATATAACATAGAGTAACATACTTACCAATACTTGTCACATTGTTCCCCGAAGCCATTGTCGTCTACGGAATAAATATTAACATAACAAACCACAAAAATACTCACCCACGATCCGAAGCAGTCCACGAGTGTGTCCCACGACGATCTTGGGTAGAGAACTGCAGCATCAGCTGATGCTGCCGTTCTCTACGGGCTGCAGGAATCCAATGACGGAAGGTAGGTATCCTTCCGCACTGTATTCCTCCGCCACTTAAAAAAAAAAAAAGTCCCTAGTCTCACTTTATGCCATTGCTGTGTGGGAATTTCCCACACAGCAATGGCATAAAGTGAGACTAGGGACTTTTTTTTTTTTTAAGTGGCGGAGGAATACAGTGCGGAAGGATACCTACCTTCCGTCATTGGATTCCTGCAGCCCGTAGAGAACGGCAGCATCATCTGATGCTGCAGTTCTCTACCCAAGATCGTCGTGGGACACACTCGTGGACTGCTTCGGATCGTGGGTGAGTATTTTTGTGGTTTGTTATGTTAATATTTATTCCGGAAAGACAATGGCTTCGGGGAACAATGTGACAAGTATTGGTAAGTATGTTACTCTATGTTATATGTACTGTATGTCTATGTATGTATTGTATGAATGTATTGTATGTATGTAGTATATATGTGGTATGTATGTAGCATGTAGTATGTATGTAGTATGTATGTAGCATGCATGTAGCATGTAGTATGTATGTAGCATGCATGTAGTATATATGTAGTATGTATGTAGCATGCATGTAGTATATATGTAGCATGTATGTAGTATGTATGTGGTATGTATGTAGCATGTAGTATATATGTAGCATGCATGTAGTATATATGTAGTATGTATGTAGTATGTATGTAGCATGTATGTAGTATATATGTAGTATGTATGTAGTATATATGTAGCATGTATGTAGTATATATGTAGTATGTATGTAGTATATATGTAGCATGCATGTAGTATATATGTAGTATGTATGTAGTATATATGTAGCATGCATGTAGTATATATGTAGTATGTATGTAGTATATATGTAGCATGTATGTAGTATGTATGTAGCATGCATGTAGCATGTAGTATGTATGTAGCATGCATGTAGTATATATGTAGTATGTATGTAGCATGCATGTAGTATATATGTAGCATGCATGTAGTATGTATGTGGTATGTATGTAGCATGTAGTATATATGTAGCATGCATGTAGTATGTATGTAGTATGTATGTAGTATGTATGTAGCATGCAGTATGTATGTAGTATGTATGTAGTATATATGTAGTATGTATGTAGCATGCATGTAGTATATATGTAGTATGTATGTAGCATGCATGTAGTATATATGTAGCATGCATGTAGTATGTATGTGGTATGTATGTAGCATGTAGTATATATGTAGCATGCATGTAGTATGTATGTAGTATGTATGTAGTATGTATGTAGCATGCAGTATGTATGTAGTATGTATGTAGTATATATGTAGTATGTATGTAGCATGCATGTAGTATGTATGTAGTATGTATGTAGTATGTATGTAGTATATATGTAGTATGTATGTAGCATGTAGTATGTATGTAGTATTTTTTTTTTTTTTTTTTTAACATTTAACACATTAGCCGGATGATGGGACTACTACTGTCCCATCATTGGCTAATGTGTCAATCACTGTCATGGTAGCAGGCATCGCCCGATGGGACTTGTAGTCCCATCGGACGATGCTTGCACAGACCCCCGGACATCAGCACAGCCCCCCGGCAGGCCGGCACAGCCCCCCGGCAGGCCGGTACAGACCCCCACAGGGTGCACAGCCCCCCGGCAGGCCGGCACAGCCCCCCGGCAGGCCGGCAGAGACCCCGGGCAGTCCACACAGCCCCCCGGCAGGCCGGCACAGCCCCCCGGCAGGCCGGCAGAGACCCCCGGAAGGCCCGAAATGACGGCGCATCATGATGCGCACACACCGCGCATCATGATGACGTCAGGCCGTCAATCAACTGAACTTCCGATTCCGATGCCGAATTCCGATATTGAAAAAATATCGGAAGTCGGTATCGGAATTCCGATACAGCAAGTATCGGCCGATACCCGATACTTGCGGTATCGGAATGCTCAACACTAGTCATGAGAGAACAGTCTCAGAATCACCTAGATCCGTTGACGCGTTTCAGAGTTATAACCTCATAAAGGGACATATGTCAGAATTGTAAAAATTGGCCCGGTCAATAACGTGCAAACCACCCTTGGGGGTAAAGGGGTTAGGGGACTTTTTAAGTCAATTTTTATAAATATTGATGCTTATGTTTTGAATGCAAAAGTCATTTAATTTCCCTTTAATTGACAATCTTCTCAGAATAAGAGGGAATATTATGAGACTTCACTGGTACAAGAAATGAAAAGAAATCAGAAGTTGCAGGAGAATGTGCGGCATCTTGAAGTTATGCTGCACTACACTGCGCTCTCTCGGAGCGGGGCACATGGGGTAAGTAATCTTCTAGATAAAAAAAATAAAAATGATAATTTGAGTTTAGCAAAACAAGACCTGCAGAATCCCAATGTAGATGACACATTGGTAGTCCGCGGCAGCCGAATCATAGCACTGCGAACCTCCTATCTGCGCTCTCCTCGCCATCTCTTATATTTCTAGGCTCCAGGACATCATTAAGTTGCAGTGAGACACATGCATGACCTCTTGGGAGACTATTAATCAGAAAAGGTCCCAGGGATGTCACAGGTAGTAGGAGGCTCGAAGTGCTTGGGTCCATTGACCACAGACAACCAACATGGCGGCTGCACAAGTGTCCTGCAAACCTTTTTTGCTTCACTTTAAATCTAATATATATGAAACAAGCCCTAATGATTTATGATGTCCCCTCTATTTTATTTCCTACCAGGCCAAAAAAGAGACTATCCAATCAGATCTTCCTCCATCCATTTTTCCTGCCATCATGACGCAGCAGAACTGTAAAGAAGGTTCTGATCATTTTTCTGACAAAGGTGAGCAAGTTTCCAAAAGTTGTCTGACAAGTCAAGACCACAAACTACCGAACAAAACGCTTCGCTGCCAGCAACATAAGGGAGAAGTTAAAAGTGTGACAACCGAGAAGGATATTATTCAACTAAAGGAACAGCTGCAAACTCTGAAATGCCAGGTAATTATAACATGGCTCAATAAATAAACTTATGGCATCTTTCAGCTTTGTGCACCAACGTCAGGCGTGTACTCCACATGTGGGCTGAAGAACGTTTCTGTCGTAATTTATAGAGATGGGTGAACCCAAAGACCTACTGCTCAAGCTCAATCCAAAAATCAGGTGTTTTCCACGATGTCATCTGCATGATATCGCAAGAAACACTGCCACTGATCAGTAGTAAGATCATTACCACTGGTCAGAGCACTGCAGCTCCCACGCTGTGAGATGACAGCATGAGCCAACAGCTATGACAGACGGTAAAAAGTTTACCTCCAGTCACAGGCGTCAGCTGATAAGAGCGTATTACTCCCTTCAGCGTACACCTGCTGCCACTAATAACAGCACCGCTGAATGTGGAGTATTCATCAGCCGGCTCCTGTGCTATAAATAAATACACTTAAAAAAATGGCATAGGTTCCTTTGTATTTTTGATAACCAACATAGCAAAATTGATAACTGTGTGCTGCAACCCTGTCCTGTCAGCTTTATCATGGCTGGATATCAAGAATAGAGGGGTCCCCACGTCGTTCTCTAAAATTAATTAAATAAATGATTTTAAAAAACGATGGGGTCCCCTCAATTTTGACAACCAGCCAAACTAAATCAGACAGCTAGGGGCTGGCATTCTCAGGCTGGTAAGGGGCCATAGATATTGCCCTCCCTAGCCTAAAAATAGCAGCGTCAGCTGCCCCAGAAAAGGCGCATCGATTAGATGCTCCAATTCTGGCACTTTTCCCGGCTCTTCCCACTTGCCCTATGGCGGTTGCAGGTGGGGTTAATATTTGTGGGGTTGGTGTCAACTGTTTAAGGCCGCTGACATCAACCCAACAAGTTAGTAATGGAGAGGCGTCTATAAGACGCCTCTCCATTACTAACCCCATAGTCAGATTGTAAATAAAACACACAGCCAGAATAAAGTCCTTTATTTGAAATAAAAATAAACTGTTTTATTTTTTATTTAAAAATAAAAAACAAAGTTATACTCATTTTAATGCCCATTCTATTGAAGCCCTGGTCCCCTGTAGAAAAAAAACAGAAAATAAACACCAATAATACTTGCCTAATGCCCATTCCATTTCAGCCCTGGTGTCCTGTTAAAAAAAAATAAAACAAAAATAAAAAAGAACGATATCCATCACCTGTCCGACATACTGTTCCATGTCGTTATTCATGTCTGTAATAAATGGTTTTCAACCTGGATGGGGCCAAGATGTGACTCTCCAGCCTGAAAACCACAGGAGAATGAGCTCCTGTGTCAGTAACCAGTGGTGACATCATCTAGGTTACAGCAGGTCACTGAGGCTGCGTTCCCAGCTCACTTAGTGAACCATGGAGTGGTGAGTCGGCCGATGAACGGCGATGAACTCGGTGAGATCACTGAGAAAAAGTCTCACAGTGCAGCGCTGAGCTTAGTGAGTTCATTGTAATTCACTGTGAGAAATTTCTAAAGTAAACTGTTCCTGACCAATTTATCCCCCTCCCCCCCGTTACATTTGTAATTATGTTTTTTTTTTTTTCATGAACTCGTCTGACATTTTGTGTTCAGAATAGTTGCTGTTTCTTTCGGACGAAGTTGTTTGTTGGAAAAAAAATGTATTAAATTGCCCTTTACTCCAAAATGGTTTTATAGTTTCACATAGGTCTTGCATTGGTGACCTAAAACCTTGCATTGTTCATAAGTCTGTGGTGGAAGCACAGCTGAACTTTGGAATCTTGAAAAACACAGCAAAATCTCCTTTTTGTAAGCTGGTTCTTTACTGCCAAGAGAGCAGGTATTGCTTCCAGCAAAAACACAACGTGTAAACATAGCCTTACAGGGACTCTGCTACAGTATAACACTAAATACTATGTTCATGATGATTTCCTGACCCAGCAACTATTTGATCACACGCCTGATGAAGATTCCAGCAGCGCCCAAAACAAATATTTGTTTCAAATCCAAAGTGTATGATGAGCACATAACTGATAGTGGAGAAAGGGTAAATTACTGCCTTGCAGCACCACAAACTTTCAGGCGGTGGTTGCTACATGTGTTTTAGGGGATCAAAAGTAAAATCGGCAGCCTAATTTTACTAGTGATGTTTATTTTAGGAGCCGATCACACCATGTTCTACAGTACTCTTAGGACTTTGTCTAGGAAAGACAGCATTCAGATGTTCCTCCAACGTAACTGTTCAGTTAAAGCACCACTCCAGGGGGATTTTTTATCACAGTGCTGGAGTGGTGTCACTAATGTAAGTTCCCTGCCCCTAACATTATACTCAACAGCCACCATCTTCAGTTGTTCTCGGCGCCACCTACAGTCGTCTTCTGCATGTTGCGATCTGCCTCCTGAGGCATTCAGTGTGTCTGGAGATGCTAACTCCAGAGAAGTGTTCATGTTTGTGCTAACCTGAACCATGTGTTTTGCTAACCCTGAGCAGGCGAATCCCTGCTACCACAAAGACTATTTTACTACTTTCTTGTGTTTTCCTGTTTTTGCCCAAAGAGCCATGTGTATTTTTAAATCTCTATGGTTTATGCCGCATGCATAATAAACCAGTGAAGATCTTAAACAGGCAGTATTCCTACATATAACTCAGTGTACAGCTGAGTGAGATGATCTACCACAACTGTGACAGTGCGTTCCCTCACCAGCTCTGATTAGAAGTGACGAGTCAGCAAGAGAGCGCACTGTCACTGTGTTGTAAGACAAATATCCTGCATGCAGAGACTGGCCCTGCATCCGCAAGTGATGAGGTGAGGTGAACAGAAATTGCAATTCTGGCATGGTTTTTCTTTTTTGCAGCACTCACAATGTATGATAAATAGAGTTATAGTTTTATTCTGCTAGTTAGCACCACTGATGGATCTCCTTAAAGGCACCAAATCAACAATGGCCAAATGGACTGCTGAAACAGAAATGGTATTCCAAGAGCTGAAGCTGGCTCTGTGTAAACAGCCGGATCTGGTCGCACCGGACTTCAGTAAAGTGGTTGTGGTCCAGACAGATGCTTCAGAACTTGGGTTAGGAGCTGTGCTGTCTCAAGAGATAAATGGTGAAGAACATCACATCCTGTATCTGAGTCGGAAGTTCTCTTCCTGCGAAAAAAATAATGCTACTGTGGAGAGTGTGCTTAGCCATCAAATGGTCCGTTGATATGTTGAAGTATTACCTACTAGGCCATAGGTTTCAGCTAGTCAGACCATCAACCTCTGAAATGGTTAAGAGAAAAGAAGAGTAAGAATGCCCAGGTGACTAGGTGATTCTTAAGCCTTCAGGACTTTAATTTCCATGTACAACATAGTCCCGGGAAGTTGAACGGTAATGTCGATGCCCTCTCCAGAAATCCATGTTTGGTGTCTGAAAGTGCCAAAACCCCCGGCTTTGAGCACAGGGGGAATATGTGACAGGATCCCTGACAATGTAAGTGAGGAGAGAAATGTATCACAAAGATTGCTATCTTTCGGGATATGAAAACACAGAAGTTTCTCTCCAGCATGGTATTTGCTGAGAGGGGTTAATTGGCCATGATTGGGTCGTTTTTTTTTTATGAGTAGCTGTAAGAGATGGGCAAGATGGTTACTCACTATAACTCCACCCTAAGAGTGTGGTTCTGCACATTAAATGTCCTGCCAATGAGTTTTTTTCTCTGTCTGTGGGTCTGGAGTCAGGAAGCTCCAGAGAAGTGTTTATGTGAGACTGTGCTGGACACTGTTAATTGATTGTACACTGAGCTGGCGGATCCACGCAGGTATAAGGACTGTGCAATATCTTTTTGTTTCCCAATTTTGCCAGAAAGGCCATGTTTATTATGTTGAACCCTGTGTAAGGAGAAGGAGCAGATCGGGTGCACCTTTTCCGTGACGGATGCGGAACTGTCGGGGCTGTCATCTATGTTGCACGGGGGAAAGCTTAAGGCCCCAGACCAACCTCTGCATTCAGAGTTAGGAGGTGCAGCTAAGCTAAAAAAAAGCCGCAGTACGTGGGAAACCAGTCAGACTTGGCGGGAGCATGCAGCGCGCAACAGGACGGAGCAGGCCCAAGCCTTTGGGGCCTCAGACCGTCACCCAGAGACTGCTGACAGAGACCAGTGAAGTGTACGCTGACACCAGAGACCGCGAGTGACGAAGTTCTCTGTCAGGATATAGATGCGTATGTGCTGAAACCGGACAGCTGGGTGACCCGCTGTGAAGTGTATCCCGATACACCTGCTTGCATCTGCCCAGTAACTGGCAGTGTTAGAGACTGTGACTGTACCTCTGGTTCATCTCCGGGACCCAGGATCCCCGTCTGGACAACGAGGATTCACAGTCGCCGCCAGGACCTCGTCGGTATCACGAAGGAACACCGCCGCCGCCAGGATCCAGGACACCATCTTCTCCAGGACTACACCGGACCCCCTTACGCGCCACGGCCTTGGCGCCACCGCCTGCATCCAGGAATCTAACTTCGGACATCGTCGGACTGATAAGTCTAACACCCCTGAACTATTTGCCTTATATACCTTCACTTGTTTTTCCCAAGTTCCATATTCCCTCCTTAATTCAACCCTACCTCCTTTTCTCACTGCATGGAGTATCCTCTGTTAAATTAAACCCCACATTAACCCTTTCTCTGCCTCCGGTCCGTTACTGCATCTTGTCACCTGCTCACACCTGCACTGGTTTATGCTGTGTTTTAAATAAACTAGCAGAAGAAGCGTTCCTGTGTCTACCTCTGTGAGCAGCTGAGTGTGTCGACCTCCCACACCCTGGTATATACTTCTGAAGAATACCACTGTGGCATGTCCACCACTATTATTATTATTATTATTATTTATTTATATAGCACCATTGGTTCCATGGTGCTGTACATGAGAAGGGGAAACATACAGATTACAGATATCACTTACAGCAAACAAACTAACAATCACAGACTGATATAGAGGGGAGAGAGGACCCTGCCCTTTCAGGCTTACATGCTACAGGATACTGGGGAAGGAGACAGTAGGTTGGAGGGTTACAGCGGTTCCAGTGATGGTGAGGCGGTAGCTCCAGTAGTTGTGAGGAGGCAGCGGGGATAACTGCAGGCTGTAGGCTTTCCTGAAGAGGTGGGTTTTCAGGTTCCGTCTGAAGGATCCGAGTGTGGTTGATAGCCGGACGTGTTGGGGCAGGGAATTCCAGAGGATGGGGGCTATTCGGGAGAAGTCTTGGAGGCGGTTGGGTGAGGAGCGAATAAGTGTGGAGGAGAGAAGGAGGTCTTGGGAGGACCGGAGATTACGTGAGGGGAGGTATCTGGAGATTATTTCAGAGATGTAAGGAGGAGACAGGTTGTAGATGGCCTTGTAGGTCTGTATTAGTAATTTGAACTGGATATGCTGAGGGAATGGGAGCCAATGAAGAGATTTGCAGAGGGGAGAAGTGGAGGAGTAGCGAGGAGAGAGATGAATTAGTCGGGCGGCAGAATTGAGAATGGACTGAAGAGGTGCAAGGGTGTTAGCAGGGAGGCCACAGAAAAGGATGTTGCAATAGTCGAGCGGGAGATGATGAGGGCATGCACAAGCATTTTAGTAGATTGAGGGTTGAGGAAGGGACGGATTCTGGAAATATTTTTGAGCTGGAGGCGACAGGAGGTGGAGAGAGCTTGGATGTGCGGTTTGAAGGACAGGGCAGAGTCAAGGGTTACTCTGAGGCAGCGGACCTCCGGTACCATGAAAGATAAAACACATATCATGCTTTATATTTCTTCTGTGATGCTCTGCTCTATGGGAAAACTTTTGCAAAATTTGCTGCGCTGTTCAATACAGTGAGAAAAGGTAAGAAGTTGGAAAACAATGGATTAATGAATTAACATATTTTGACCTTCGTAAGGTCCCTGGGGGCCATGGCTGCAGTTGGTGTATATCCTCAAAGTTTTCCCAGTGTATGACATGTTCACATATTGTGTTGTAAACACAACTTTATTCCCAGACCAGTGGTAGATTGAGAAAAACTAAGCACAAGGCAACAAAAACCCATAATAAAATGTAGTTAATTTTTTTTTCTATAAAGGCAAGAACTTTTCCTAAAAATGCTTGCTATGGTAGACAACCCACGCTTACAATTCTGCTTATCATTATATATATATATATATATATATACCAATAATGTCTGTAAAGCGCTGTGGAATTGATGGCGCTATATAAATGAGTAAAAAAATATATATATATACCGTATATACTCGAATATAAGCCGAGATTTTCAGCCCGTTTTTTGGGGCTGAAAGTCCCCCTCTCGGCTTATATTCGAGTCATATACATCGGGTACATCGGGGGGTCAGAGGGGGAGGGGGGGCGGGGGTGTCAGGTCATACTTACCCGTCCTGACGCTGTCTCTTGAGCCCCCAGCTTCTCCCCGTGCTCTCTCTTCCTGCCTTCAGCGGTCACGTGGTGCTGCTCATTAAAACTCATGAATATGCACATATTCATGAGTTTTAATGAGCGGCACCACGTGACCGCTGAAGGCAGGAAGAGAGAGCGCGGAGAAGCTGGGGGCTCAAGACACAGCGCCAGGACGGGTAAGTATAGCGATACTCACCTGTCCTGCGTCCATGGCTGCTTGCTGCTGTCTGTCATCGGTCAGTGACTTCAGACAGCAGAGGGCGCGGTGACGTGATTAGTGCGCGCCGCGCCCCCTGCAGTCTGAACGTCACTGACTGATGACGTGGCAGATAGCGGTGAGCAGCCATGGACGCAGGACAGGTGAGTATCTGACACCCAGCGACGGAGAGGTGAGTATGTCATTTTTTTTATTTTTACATGCTGCAGCAGCGGCAGCACATGGGGAAATAATCTTAAGGAGCTTCTAATGGGGGCAGCATATGGGGAAATAATCTAAGGAGCTTCTTATGGGGTCAGCATATGAGGGAATAATCTATGGAGCTTCTAATGGGGGCAGTATATGGGGGAACAATATGGAGCTTCTAATGGGGGCAGCATATGGGGGAATAATCTATGGAGCTTCTAATGTGGGCAGTATATGGGGGAACAATATGGAGCTTCTAATGGGGACAGCATATGGGGGAGCAATATGGAGCTTCTTATGGGGGCAGTATATGGGGGAACAATATGGAGCTTCTAATGGGGGCAGCATATGGGGGGAACAATATGGAGCTTCTTATGGGGGCAGTATATGGGGGAACAATATGGAGCTTCTAATGGGGGCAGTATATGGGGGAACAATATGGAGCTTCTAATGGGGGCAGCATATGGGGGAACAATATGGAGCTTCTTATGGGGGCAGTATATGGGGGAACAATATGGAGCTTCCAATGGGGGCAGTATATGGGGGAACAATATAGAGCTTCTAATGGGGGCAGTATATGGGGGAACAATATGGAGCTTCTAATGGGGGCAGTATATGGGGGAACAATATAGAGCTTCTTATGGGGGCAGTATATGGGGGAACAATATGGAGCTTCTAATGGGGGCAGCATATGGGGGAACAATCTATGGAGCTTCTTATGGGGGCAACATATGGGGGAATAATCTATGGAGCTTCTTATGGGGGCAGCATATGGGGGAATAATCTATGGAGCATTTCCCACCCTAGGCTTATACTCGAGTCAATACGTTTTCCCAGTTTTTTGTGGCAAAATTAGGGGGGTCGGCTTATACTCGGGTCGGCTTATACTCAAGTATATATGGTATATATAAATATACAGTGCTGTGCAAATTAGTTGGGACAAAGCATTTTTTTAAGTAAAATCGTAAGTTGGTTACCAGTTAGTGATTTAAACCTGTTTTAACTACTTTGAACTGGTGTGAGTGCCTGTTCAAAGCAGTTAAAACTGGTATGAATCACTGACTGGTAACCAACTTACGATTTTACTTAAAAAAATGCTTTGTTCCGATTAATTTGCACAGCACTGTATATATTATATACTGTATATATAATAATTTTTTTGTGTGTGTGTAGTAGTAGTAGTAGAAGTGCTGATTTGGGACTCACCATAGGTTTGTAACTACTCTAACTTCACGAATTTAATAATCAGGATCAATATTTAAATGTTTCCTTTCTGATTTAGACAGAAATTTATGCAGCAGATTACAAGACAGAGCACGTAGATCGTGAACGTGTGAAAACAGAGAATGCAAAGCTAAAGAAGAAGGAAAAGGAAATGAAAGAGCAAATGTTGATCCTAAAAGAACAGGTAAACGTAACTATTGCAAAATAAATGTTTCAGTAAATAAAATACCAGTATATTTTTATCTGTAGCCCTTAGACACGTTTGGATGCAGATGTTGTCCTTCTGAATTCATGAAAGGGATTCCCATATTCTGAAACCGCTATTATCTAGAACAGAGAGTGGCTGCAAAACAGTTCTCACGCTTTCTCCCTAGAAGACGTAACTCTTCAATATAAACATAAACCACCAATTGATTTAAAGGAGAACTGCTAAATATTTTTTTCTCCAATCAAGGTGTGCAGGCAAATTAACCTTTTAACTTCTTCTTGTGCACTGCATCCATCACTAGTCCTTTGAGCTTATCATAACTCAAGTCAGTGACATATAAGCTCAGCGGCTGCGGGAGTTCCTACATCACTGACTTGATTTATTATGAGCTCAGTGGGCTGGAGAAACAGCAGAAGCACTCGCTCCTGTGATAAAACATGCAGGGAAATGTGTTATCTAAGAACGAATCATCTGCAAGTCTGAGCTGTTAAGTCACTTATGATTAGAGATGGGTGAACCTGAACAGTAAAGCTCGGCGTCTGTACCGAACACCTACTGTTCAGGCACTGACACCGAAATCGTACTTCACCAGGAAGTCCACGTTACTGTTCGAGATCACCCCCGGGTGTTTGTCACACTGTTTTGTGCATGACAGCACAGCAAACACTGCTACTGATCGGGGGTGAAATCATCACCATCAGACAGAGAGCCGCTGTTCCCATGCTGTCAAATGACAACGTGAACCCGCAGCTGTGATCGGAGGTATAATGTTCACCTCCAGTCACTGGTGTCAGCTGATGGGACTACCGCTCTGCGGTGACCTCGGTGAGATCCCGGCTAGCACCGTGAGAAAGTCTCACAATGTAGTGGGGATCTCACTGAGGTCACTACACCTCAGCCCTGCTGGGAAAGCAGCCTCAGCAACCGAAGGTAACCTTGATGAAGTCGTCTCTAGTAACTGAGGCTGCGCTTGCAGCAGCTCAGTCACCAGTGGTTCTCAGCCTGAACAGCTGCATCTTGGCACCCTCTAGATTGAAAACTGTTTATCCCCCAGACATGGATTATGGCATGGGACAGAATGACAGAGAGGTGAGGGATATTGTTGTTTTATTATTTTTGTGTTATTACATGAGACAAGAGCTTCAATGGAATCAGTGTTAGGTGAGTATAACTGGGTTTGTTATTTTTAAATAAAAAAAGTAAAAGTGTGTTTTGTTTTATTTCAAATAAAATACTTATTCTGGCTATGTCTTTAGTTACCATATAACTATAGGATTATAGTAAAGCGCCAGAATGGCAAAGCACCAGAATTGGCACATTCAATATATGCACCTTTACTGGGCAGCTATTTTTAGGCTGGGGGCCATTATCCATGGCCCCTTACCAGCCTTAGAATACCAGCCCCCATTGACTGCTTTAGCAAGGCTGGTTGTCAAAAATGGGGGGGACCCTACACTGTTTTATAAAATTATTTATTTAAATAATTAAAAGATACGGCATGGGGACCCCTCTATTCTTGATAACCAGACTTGCTGAAGCTGACAGTTGAGGTTTGCAGCTCCCAGCTGTGAGTTTTACCTGACTGGTTTCATAAAATAACGGGGGAACCTATGCTGTTTTCTTTTTCAATTATTTATTTACAGCACAGGAGCTGGCTAATGAATACTCCCATCAACCGCTCCTGCTCTCGCTGTTATTAGCGGCAGCAGGTGTCGGCTGATGGGAGCAGTAGTCCCATCAGCTGACACTAATTAACTTTATTAGTTAACTTTATACCTAGTTAACTTTAACTTTATTACTAGTTAACTTTATACCTCTGATCACAGCTGCATGCTCACGCTGTCTTTTAACAGCGTGGGAACTGTGGCTGTCTGACCGGCAGTGATGATTTTACCACTGATCAGAAGTGGTGTTTGCCACGCTGTCATGCACATGACAGTGTGGCAAACACTGGATATTTGGGCCCCCATTCAAGTGAATGGGGCCTGGGTTCAGGTACTGTTCTGGTGCCCAAACCCAAACTTTTTGTAACTGTTCAGCCGGACCCGAACATCCAGGTGTCTGCCCATCTCTACTTATGATTATTCACTTACTTATCATAAGTGACTTATGCTTCCATCCCCGGTCCAGGAGCTGTGGTATATGCTGACCATGAACAGGAGCAACTTTTCAAGGTCAGACCCTGCCACGAGCGTAAAAGTCACGTTTGCAGAGGGTGCGACTGTGACCGGGCCAGTGCGGGAGGGGGACCTTTCAACAGCTGACATTGGCTTACAAGTCACTGGTTGTGCGTGGCAATGACATCATGCACTACCCGTCGTTTGTAGGCTTAAGTAATCTGCTAGCCACAGAAAAGGACGCTGAACTTTGTGGGAACCAAGGGAGGTGAGTAGAATAGTTTATTTTTTATGCATTAAAAGAACAGTGGCAAAACTGGGGACATGTGACATACAGTATATACCAGGATGGGTGACATTAATACCAGGATCGAGGATGTTATTACATAATGGGAGGAGAGGCACATTTATATGACTATCTCAGTACAGGAACATTTTTTAACACATACAGTAGTGTAGCTTGTTATTATTATTCCAAGATTAAAATGTACTTTGTGAAAAAAAAAACACTTTTAAGGAGCCTAGAGGTATGAGATGTGTCTCTGATATAAGGCCTCCTACATTTACTTGCACTGTTAATCTATGTAAGGTTAATGCAAATGACAATTCCTTTTTAACTTTGTCGACTTCATGGCAGGGAATCCAGAGAGTAGTGACTGTCGGCAACAGCTGAATAGTTGATGTCATAAGGTTCCAATTCACAATACGTGGCAGTAATAGGTTGACAGAGTTCAGTTTTATTCAGTGGACATGAAAAGGGCAGTGTTCAATCATAAGAGGAGGTCAGAGCCAAATACGACTTAAGTAAATTACACCTTAAGATCCATTTACACCGCAACATTACTGTGAATGAGTGTTTCCTGATATTCTTGCAGTCTAAACAGGCTGCCAATCAGCTGAGAAATGCAAATTACTTGTTCATCGGGTGAAATGATTTTTTTGTGGTGCATGAAAGTTAATCATTCTCATAGGTACATTGTTCTGTGTAAACTTGACTTCTTTTGTCAAGTACAATGGCAGCCTATGCGCACAGAACTATCTGCTATAGATTGTTTGGTACACATTTGAAGTCGTGTAAATTGGCTATTAAATGACCACCGATCAGTCCTTTAGCACCTTAGGTTGGCCCATATAAACACTCTTTTACACCTCATTCAACATGTAGAAGTTTATTGCTTGAGTCTCGTGCAAAACTGAGGGGTTCCCTAATAAAAGCGAGGGCAGCTGGCCATTAGAAAGTGAAAGAAGCAAATTGTGCCGTTCACCCTTTAGGAGAGTTGAAGTCACTTGGTAGTCACTTGAGGGCACACCTAAGGATGAGGCACTACCAGCAAGCAAAGAAGAAAAGGGCACACCGGAACATCCAGAAGTGACAACAAAAAGTACAGTCAAGAAGTGAAGAAGAGTGGTAGTGGTGGGAGACTCACTACTGAGAGGCACAGAAGCAGCCATCTGCAGACCGGACATAACCTCAAGAGAAGTATGCTGCCTCCCAGGTGCGAAGATCAAGGATGTGACTGATAGGATACCAAAGATCATCGGTTCCAAGGACGTCCACCCATTTCTTCTGATACATGTTGGCACCAATGACACGGCAAGGAAAGACCTACCGACAATCTGCAAGGACTTTGAAGAGTTGGGGAAGAAAGTAAAAGAACTGGATGCACAGGTAATTTTTTCTTCTATCCTTCCAGTAGATGGGCATGGCACCAGGAGATGAAACAGGATTCTTGAGGCGAACAACTGGCTAAGACAATGGTGCAGTCAACAAGGATTCGAGTTCCTGGACCACGGTATGAATTACCTGTACGACGGACTCCTCACCAGAGACGGACTACACCTCAACAAACCTGGGAAACACCCATTCGCCAGAAGAGTTACTACACTCATCAGGAGCACGTTAAACTAGAAGAAGAGGGGACAGGAAGAAAAACATTAGACTCGAAAATGAAGCCAGAAAACATACTGATGAAGGATTAGAGGTGCGGTAAAGAAGACCCAAGACAACGTACTCCGAAAGGAGGTAAGAAAATTTCTAAAACAATCCACAGGGAGGAGATTGGAACAAAACAAAATCCTCTAAACTGCATGCTCGCAAACGCCAGAAGCCTGACAAACAAGATGGAAGAACTAGAAGCAGAAATATCTACAGGTAACTATGACATAGTGGAATAACCGAGACCTGGTTAGATGAAAGCTATGACTGGGCAGTTAACTTACAGGGTTACAGTCTGTTTTGAAAGGATCGTAAAAATTGGAGAGGAGGAGGGGTATGTCTTTATGTAAAGTCGTGTCTAAAGTCCACTTTAAGGGAGGATATTAGCGAAGGGAATGAGGATGTCGAGTCCATATGGGTCGAAATACAAGGAGTGAAAAATAGTAACAAAATTCTCATTGGGGTCTGTTACAAACCCCCAAATATAACAGAAATCATGGAAAGTCTACTACTAAGGCAGATAGATGAAGCTGCAACCCATGATGAGATCCTTGTTATGGGGGACTTTAACTACCCAGATATTGACTGCGAAACAGAGACCTGCGAAATCCATAAAGGCAACAGGTTTCTGCTAATAACCAAGAAAAATTATCTTTCACAATTAGTGCAGAATCCAACCAGAGGATCAGCACTTTTAGACCTAAAACTATCTAATAGACCTGATAGAATAACAAATCTGCAGGTCGTCGGGCATCTAGGAAATCGCGACCACAATATTGTACAGTTTCACTTGTCTTTCGCTCGGGGGACTTGTCAGGGAGTCACAAAAACACTGAACTTTAGGAAGGCAAAGTTTGACCACCTTAGAGATGCTAAACAAAATAAGAGGGGCAATTAACAGTTAAAAGAAAGCATTTACACTACTAAAGGCCCCGTCACACACAACGATATCGCCAGCAATATCGCTGATTTTGTGACGCCACAGCGATCTCACCAGCGACATCGCTGTGTGTGACATGGATCAGCGACCGCCCCCCCTGCTGGGTATCGCTGATCGTGCAGGATCGTCCTGGGCCATTTTTTTGATCATTGGTCTCCCGCTGGCCAGCACGCATCGCTGCGTGTGGCAGTGAGAGACCATTGATCAACAACGCTGGACGCTGGTTTCAAATGTAAACAGCGGGTATCTAAGAGCCGTGCGGCTCTTGGTTACCCGCTGTTTACCTTGGAAACCAGCTTGCTCGCTGGTCCTGATCGCTGGAGGGGCTGTCTATGAGACATCTCACCAGCGATCAGCCTAACAATGTCCCAGCGATCCCGTCCACATCGGATCGTAGGTGGGATCGCTGGAACATCGTTATGTGTAACGGGGCCTTAAAGCAGGATGGTACTGTTAAAGCTCTAAAAAACTATAAGGAGAAAAATACTTTATCTAAAAAACCAATTAAAGCTGCCAAAAAGGAAACAGAGACGCAAAACTAATCCAAAACTGTTCTTGAACTATATCAATAGTAAAAGAATCAAAAGTGAAAGTGTAAGCCCATTAAAAAATTGTGAGGAAAGAAAGGTTGTAGATGACGAGGAAAAAGCTAATATATTAAACACCTATCTCTCCACGGTATTCACGGAGGAAAATTAAATGCTAGGTGAAATGCCGAGAGACAATGAAAACCCTATATTAAGGATCACCAATCACCCAAGAATAGGTGTGAAAATGGCTAAATAAGATTAAAATAAATAAATCTCTAGGTCCGGATGGCATACACCCACGAGTACTAAGAGAACTAAGTAATGTAATAGACAAGCCATTATTTCTTATAGTTAGGGACTCTATAGCAACGGGGTCTGTTCTACAGGACTGGGCTCTAAAAGTGAACCTGGAAATTATAGGCCAGTAAGTCTAACCTCTGGATTATCTCAATGAGAATAACTGTTTAACTCCAAATCAGCATGGGTTTATGAGGAATTGCTCCTGTCAAACCTTTCTAATCAGTTTTTATGAAGAGGTAAGCTATTGACGGAACCAAGGTGAGTCATTGTACATGGTATATCTTGATTTTTCTAAAGCATTTGATACCGTGCCACACGAGCTTGGTACACAAAATGAGAATGCTGGATCTGGGGGAAAATGTGTGTAAATGGGAAAGTAACTGGCTGAGTATATTCTCTAACTGGGTCGCTGTGACCAGTGGGGTACCGCAGTGGTCGGTGTTGGGACCTATTCTCTTCAACATATTTATTATTGATCTGGTAGAAGGTTTACACAGTAAAATATAGATATTTGCAGATGATACAAAACTATGTAAAGCAGTTATTACAAAAGAAGACAGTACTCTGCTTACAGATGGATCTGGATAAGATGGAAACTTGGGCCGAAAGGTGGCAGATGCAGTTTAACAATGATAAATGTAAGGTTATACACATGGGAAGAAGGAATCAATATCACCATTACACACTGAATGGGAAACCATTGGGTAAATCTGACATGGAGAAGGACTTGGGGATCCCAGTTAATAACCTTACCTGGAGCAGCTAGTACCAGGCAGCGGCTGCCAAGGCAAACAGGTCATGGGGTGCATTAAAAGAGGTCTGGATACACATGATGAGAGCATTATACTGCCTCTGTACAAATCTCTGGTTAGACCGCACATAGAGTACTGTTATATACAAAAAAAAAGGAGTACAAACACCCATTTAAAATTATAAAAATTATTTTTATTCTTTATTTTACTCATGTAAGATAATCATATTTTTTATTATAAAAATATTCATATGGACAAAAATTCAAAGCGAAGGACACAAACAGAAGATCTGAGACAAGTACAGATAATGTATGTGAAGCGATGGCTGAGGGACACCACAATGCAGGGAGACTATGGTACACAAGATGAGGTGCAAGTAACAAAGAGTTAAGGGCCCGTTACATATAGCAATATTGCTAGCAATATCGCTGCTACGTCACAAAACCAGTGACGTAGCAGCGATATTGCTAGCGATATCGCTACATGTGATACATACCTCCAACCGGCTCCCCCGCTGTCTGTCGCTGATCACGCGAGAACGTCCTGGACCATTTCTCATCGGGTGCTTCCTGCTTGACTTCCTGTGGCGCCGACGAGCGACGCGTGGACGCGGGCGGGAGGACATCAGGATCGCCGCGTCTGACAGGTAAGTAGCGACCCCCGACCGCTGCTATGTCGCTGGTGAGATCTGCCTGTGTGGCAGCTCACTAGCGACCACTTAGCGATGCACCAGCGATCCATATCGTTGTCGGGATCGCTGGTGCATCGCTAAGTGTAACGGTACCCTTAATTTATTTACAGGCAAGGAATGCAGTGTTAGGAAAGTGTAAACAGGGATATGCAATGACATAAAACAATTTACAAAAGTGATATTCTCTAGCTGGGCCGTACAAATGGCATGGTGCACCAACTATTACAGATCAGTGTATTTTGCAAAAGGCAAAACAATACAATAAAGTACAGTATGCTGCTACTCTAACTATAGCCTGACTGGCCGCTGCTACTTCAGCTGCACGGCTACCGTGCTCTGTCTATTGCAGCCTATCCTAAGCCATAAACGTGGGCGCACATGGGGTTAACACTCACAGTAAGGTGTCTCAGTTCCTTCCTGGGGGCCCCCTGCAGTTCTCTACAAGATGATGCGACCCCTGGAAGCTCTGTGCAATGTTGTCTTGTCCTTGTGTGAAGATTCCAAGCCTGTTCCTTTCTTGTCTTTTCTTCGAGGCTTCTGGCAGCAAGGCAGGAAAGCCACCTTTTAATCCCCAGAATAGTTTACAAAGTCACAGTTTCAGGCTAAACATTCTTTTTTTCTCACAGCTCTGCTTCCTGCAGAAATCTCCTCTTCTTCACACAGAAAAGCAGCCCCTCCCCTCTGTAGTCAGGCAGATGAAACCAAAACAGCCTTTACAGCAGGGAAGTGCAGAATGTCCCACTGATCTAACCAAGGTGGTGCTGCCTCTTAACGGGGCAGCTTGTCTCTACTGTCCATAGCAATGCCACCCCCTTACATATGGACCTGGAATTTTAGAACTAAAAAAAATCATTTAATACCATAATATATATAAATATTGTAGCAGTACCCCATTAAATAAAATCTCAGAATCATGGTATCACAAGAGGTGCATAGCTAGAGATGATTAAAACAAACTGCCACCATTGCTATAGACTAGTGAACACCAATATTAAACAGTTAATAGCCTAGCACTCACAAAAGAGGTCTTACCCAAATGAATACCTGTATGTCATCAGACCACACAGCCCCAACGCTGTATATAATTGTATTTTGGCGTATACCTGCTGTTTTTGACATCTTTGTTTGAAGCATTGGTGTCTTTCATTCATATTAATTTATTTCATTCTGGTTCCTTTTTTACATAGAGTACTGTGTACAGTTTTGGGCCCTGGTGCTCAGGAAGGATATAATGGAACTAGGGCGAGTACAAAGGAGGGCAACAAAATTAATAAAGGGGATGGGGGAACTAGAATACCCAGAGAGATTAGCAAAATTAGGATTATCTAGTCTAGAAAAAAGATGACTGAGGGGCGATCTAATAACCATCTATAAGTATATAAGGGGACAATACAAATATCTCTACGAGGATCTGTTTATGCCAAGGAGGAGACGAGGATCTGTTTATGCCAAGGAGGAGAGAAAGTTTTTCCACCAACATAGAAGAGGATTCTTCACTGTTAGGGCAGTGAGAATCTGGAATTCCCTGCCTGAGGAGGTGGTGATGGTGAACTCAGTCGAGGGGTTCAAGAGAGGCCTGGATGTCTTCCTGGAGAGTAACAATATTGTATCTTACAGTTATTAGATTCTTTAGAAGGATGTAGATCTGATGATTTATTCTGAAGGAATATAGGCTGAACTGGATGGACAAATGGCTTTTTTCTGCCTTGCTATGTTACTAATGTTAGCATGACGAATAGACCAAAGAAAAGATCAATGCTGCAACGTACTATGTGGTTGGGACAGATGGTGTGAACAGGGAGGAAAATTAAGAGGTGAGACGTGTGACATCTCAGACCGCCTTTCCCTTATTAAAACAATAGTAAATACCGTACATACTCATGGATAAGCCGACGCGCGTATAAGCTGACCCCCCCCCAATTTTGCCATAAAAACAGGGAAAACTTATTGACTCACGTATAAGCCAAGGGTGGTGCTGCACAAGGGTTAATGGTGGTCCAAAAAGATGCTCCATAGGTAAATACCCCCATAAAATGCTGCAAAAGGGTAAATGGTAGCCCAACAAGATGCTCCAAAGATAAATACCCCCATATATTGCTGCCCAAGGGTTAATGGTGTCCCAAGTAGAAGCTCCATACATAAATACCCCCCATATGCTGCACAAGGGTTAATGGTGGCCCAAGTAGAAGCTCCATTCATAAATACCCCCCATATGCTGCGCAAGGGTTAATGGTGGCCCAAGTAGAAACTCTATTCATAAATACCCCCAATATGATGCACAGGGGTTAATGGTGGCTCAAGTAGAAGCTCCATACATAAATACCCCCCATATGCTGCACAAGGGTTAATGGTGGCCCAAGCAGAAGCTCCATACATAAATACCCCCCATATGATGCACAGGGGTTAATGGTGGCCCAAGTAGAAGCTCCATACATAAAATACCCCCCATATGATGCACAGGGGTTAATGGTGGCCCAAGATGCTCCATACATAAAATACCCACCATATGCTGCATAGGGGTTAATGGTGGCCCAAGATGCTCCATACATAAAATACCCCCATAAGCTGCTGCCGCTGCTGCTATAAAAAAAGACATACTCATCTCTCCGTCGCTGGGGGCCAGGTGCCGGTGTAGCCGCTGGCTCAGGCCCCCCGCACTGGCTATTTACCATTCCCGGTTCCATCGCTGTTTCCCGGGTCCTGTGCAGTGACGTTAGCAGAGGGCGCGCACTGACTACGTCACCACGCCCTCCGCTAAGTCACAGCCAGAGGACCGGGGAGACAGCGATGGAATGGGGAGTGCTAAGTATTGCTCTGCTCCCCCGTCATACTCACCACCCCCCACCTGGCACCCGGTCTCTAGTCTTCAGCCCCTGCTGCTTCGAGCATGATGTCGGCATCCCAGGCTGTTCCTGCATTCAGCGGTCACGTGGTACCACTCATTAAATATGCGCATATTCATGAGTTTAATGAGTGGTACCACGTGACCGCTGAATGCAGGAACAGCTGGGACACTTAGATCATGGGGGAAGCAGGGGGCTGCAGAGACCGAGCCAGGAGGGGGGAGTATGGTCTCTGACACCCCCTACTCCCTCTCCCCCGTCGACCCCCGGTATATGACTCATGTATAAGCTGAGAGGGGGACTTTCAACCCAAAAAATGGGCTGAAAATCTCGGCTTATATACGAGTATATACGGTAGGTCAAAGAAATAAAAAAAAAACAAAACAAACTGGTGGAAAATACAAGAATACCCAATATGATGCAAGTAGGCACATCACCATTTATACATAAACCAAGTGAGAAAATTCTGATGTTTCCACTTGCACATTCAATTTGTTATTTTGTCTTAATAGCGGAATGCTTCCTTCTATATTTCACATTGGTTTGTTGTTCCCACAGCTGAAGGTGTATGAAGATGATTTTCGGAAGGAGCGCTGTGATAAGCAAATCTTGCAGCGTCTTCTAAAGTGCCGCAACATTTCACGTGACCCAATACTTGTACACCGCTGCAATAATGTGAGCCACAAAGGATCATTTGAGAGCATCGGAAGACTTTCCAGAAGTGGAAGCAACAGGGAAGAGATGACAAGGAACATGGAGGAACCTGCTAAAAAACATCATATGGTGTTTTAGAAACTGTTACTGCTACTGTGAAATGCCAAACAAAACAAATTTACTTTTTTTTCCGACTAATGACATATCGTAAATGTCACTACTTGTAAGGGCCTGATGTATACATTGTTTCAGAAAAGAGTTTTAGTCTAACGATTATACAATACAAAATGGAAAATCATTTTCCTGCTCCCAATAAAACAATAGTCGTCGTATTGTATGAATTCTGTTGTAGAATCTATGAGAATGTATTTAATACACTGCAGCCATCTATATATAATGCTCTTTATCTTGGCAAGAAGTAGATGTACATTTTCTATTTATAAGTTCAATGTAATTGTCACGGCACTGTTGCAGGATATCCCAGGGCTCCTTCCCTATCTCTAAAGCTATCTCTAAAGCTAGGGGTGTCCTAGCTATCCCTGGTCCCCGGATTACTTCCAATGGTAAAAACACAGTGACCACATGCCTTACTGATTTACACCTGAATCAGCCATTATCTGTCCCATCCCCCACCCAGGGAAGTAGAGAGTTGTAGTATATAAGAATACACAAACCAGACTAACAATAAAAGACGTACAGGGATAAATCAAAGTAGCAATCATACAAATATCTACTTACAAACAACAGAGTGCAACACTGTGAAGGAAATGAAGGAAAAAACAAATAGTAGAGGATGAGAATATACACACAGACAAATCAATATGCAACAGTCTTCTGAACAACACTCCCAACACCTCTTCAAACAACCATCACCTGCAATCCCAGAACCAGGCAGTAAGAAACTAACACTGGCAATCCCTCAAAAAGAGAAAAAGAAGCCAGCTCACCTGAAGGCATGTGTAGTGGATAGCCCGGACCACGTGCAGTCTTCACGCAGTAACCAAGGAAAAATCCCTGACTGCCAGATGCAAGTATATATAGCAGAGGGGAGTAGCCAATACTGAACAGCCAAGAGCATCAAAGCAGGAAAGCTCCAGGAGCCCTCAACTGAGCAGATTAACCTCTGTACTTCTATTAGAAACCTGCATCATTTAATATAAAGGTAATGTGCTTCTAATAAGGGCAGGAGAATGAGAAATAAGACACCACAGTCTTCTGGCCCCTCTCTGTCACAGTAAACCCGTGACATTAAGGGTCCCGTCACATTTAGCGATGCACCAGCGATCCCGACCACGATACGACCCGGTCAGGATCGCTGGTGCATCGCTAAATGGTCGCTAGTGAGCTGCCAAACAGGCAGATCTCACCAGCGACTTAGCAGCGGTCGGCGGTCGTTACTTACCTGTCAGACGCGGCGATGAAGACGTCCTCCCGCCCGCGTCCACGCATCGCTCGCCGGCATCAGCAGGAAGCAGTCGACGAGAAACGTCCCAGGCCATTCTCGCACTATCAGCGATAGCCAGCTAGGGAGCCAGTCGGAGGTAAGCGTCACACATAACGATATCGCTAGCAATATCGCTGCTGCGTCACAAAATCGGTGACGCTTTAGCGATATTGCTAGCGATATCACTATGTGTGAAGCCCCCTTAATTTTTTTTACTAAAATTAAAAATTATGTCTTTTTATGACTAGCCAATAAAATATGTACTGTATGTAAAAAATTGGGTTTATATGTGTGCATTAACCTATGCTTCTATGGACATTACACTCAAATATATAGTTTCACTGCATTTACAAAGATATTAATTTTGAAGTGATATTTCCATCCCACAATAGCCCTATCAGGAGAAACTTGTCAGTAACCAATACCTTGTAAGGCTGCAGAACATTATGATGCACAACATTCTCCACTGATCTTTCGTACTTCATGTCAGAAACATGTATGGCAGACCATAAACAAAAGCAAATATCTTTGGAAAAATTGATATGCCAAACTGGATTTTCATTAGGCATTATGTAATTTAAGAGCAAAAGACTATTAAAACTAATAAACTCAAAAAAAAAAAAAACGTCATAAAATCATGTAATTTGACTTCTGGTTCCGGTGTGCTCACGGACAGCAGCTAGTGAGAGAAGCTCCTTGCCTTGGCTTCTCCCCTTGGGGTTCCTGGGAACATAACCTCCGCAAGACAGGTGAAAAACCTGTCAATGAGACTAGCCAAACACCTCTCCTGCTGTATGTAGAAATATCTTACCAGGAAAGGACCTCAGCAAGATAATCCCGACAGCACAGAAAGACGGGTGCAGCAAGATGGTGCCGTACACGCCTAGAGCAAAGAAAAACTGTCAGTCCTCTACACAGACTTTGATTCAAGTGCAGAAGGAGGGAGACGATGAGCAACTCACTGGGCTTAATGTGTCTACAAAACTTTAGCTGCTGAAGTAGCAAAAATGCCGGCTCCTGATATAAAACAGACACTGGAGCAGACAGTATCTGCCACGCTACGGTAAGAGGGTAAGATATGATGTCTCTTATGCCTCTCTTCCCTCTGATTGTCTTCCAGTTCCTAATGTTTACAGACGTGCTTTTATGATTATTGCTTGCTGTATTGCTACATATGTACCTATGTATTGTATGTATGCTAATTGCTTATGGCATTGCCACTTGAATGTGTTACCATTATGTGAAAAACTGTATATATTGCCTTGTGTTCCTGTATTATAATATTGTGTACATATGTGTTCTTTGTTCATGTATAGTTAGGGAGAGTTAGTGCATCCTTTATTGGGATATTAGAGGAGGGCACTTTTAGTATATAGTTCCCCATAGACTGGGTAGTTGTAATTATGTTGCGGGCCACTAGATGGGGCATACTAGTGGGATCTGTTAGGAGGTTCATAGAGAGTTAATTATAGGAGGGGCTGCCGGGTAGTAAGAGGGAAGCTTGTAGAATGTTAAAGAAAGACGGTGCCAGGGCGCCCAAGTGTCCACATGGGCTATAAGCCCAGACAGCTTGTCAGTTACGTAACGTTGTCGTTATTGCCCATGTTACCTACGGCCACTGCAGGTCTTAGCAGTAGGTCAGAACAGGAAAAGGAAGATGTGGCGTCTTACCGCCTGGACCAATGCTTTTAGGGCAGAAGTTGGCTGGACTAAGGAGATGAAAGGAGTTGGCACTTCGACGAGATCGGTACGGATGGGCCGGATGCTTCACCAGGGGTCATCAAACGTAGTGATTGATGAATTCATGTCTGGGGCGAAACAGGCTGAAGGAAATGTCATTGCAGTGAGGTCAGACCTGGAAGGAACGGGGAAGCAGTCTAGTACTGTCTGGTCCGGGCGTGTACTGCACAGAAGTGACAGCAAGCAAGGGAAAGATCAGGACCACTGCAGGTATTAGCAGTAGGTCAGAACAGGAAAAGGAAGATGTGGCGTCTTACCACCTGGACCAATGCTTTTAGGGCAGAAGTTGGCTGGACTAAGGAGATGAAAGGAGTTGGCACTTCGACGAGATCGGTACGGATGGGCCAGATGCTTCACCAGGGGTCATCAAATGTAGTGATTGATGAATTAATGTCTGGGGCGAAACAGGCTGAAGGAAATGTCATTGTAGTGAGGTCAGACCTGGAAGGAACTGGAAAGCAGTCTAGTACGGTCTGGTCCAGGCGTGTACTGCACAGAAGTGACAGCAAGCAAGGGAAAGATCAGGAAGCAAGCAAATGTTATGATATACCAACTATTCTGTCCCCGGGGCCTGTGGCTGCAAATATGGCTCTGTGAGATGCTGGATCCCTTCACCTTACTTTCAATTGGTGACGTTCGCAGATAGCTCAACTCAGCTGCCGGCACACATGTTATGAAGAATCCAGAAGAGACTTTGATTTCTTTAAGTATTCTTGTTGAATGCATACAAACAGCAGCAGGTAAAAAATACTTTCTTCAGACAGGATTAAAATACATGTGATTCTAATGAAGCCAAGATGGAGAATGAGACACAGGGGGAAGAAGGAAGTGACATCACACCCAGAAAAGGGAGACAGGAGGGACAAACTTGAAGGAGAGGGAGGATTTCAGCTATGCAAAACACAGGAACACATAGCAACAGTAAACAATATGAGAGACTGCAATACAGCATGTAAAATGCACAGGTCAGTCTGTAAAATGTCTCATTCATGGGTCATAACACTCCCCATCTGAAATCTATAGATTTCATAATTTTTATGATGTCCTCTGGAGATGTCACTGTAGACCTGAAAAACAAAAGGAAAACAAGCATGCAAGTAAATAACAACAGTTATAGTCCAATTGACATGGTCCAATCTTCAGTTGGAGGCATGAAGTCCTCAACAGCGGAATAGACCGAGTCCAAACATAAACTAATTTTCAGATTGGGGAAGCCGCAACGTGCAAACACTTCCACCAACCCAATAATCCGTTGGAGAAAGTTCAAATGTTAAAATGTTCCAACACAGCTGGAGGAGTATATGGCTGTAGGCTCCCCGCCGTGAGCTGTGTCCATAAACAAGACTTTCATGTGATGTCCTCCTTTGGTAAAAGTAGCACAAGCTCAGTGACTGGACGGAAGAAAATACGAGTTGAACCACCTTTCGTAACCTTGACTTCTACCTTACGGATCTTCCCGTCATTGCTTGGTGTACCCTTGGTAATAAGACCCATTGGCCAGTCGTTGCCATGAGCTTCTTTATCTTTAAGGAGGACGAGGTCTGCCTCTTGTAGATAAGGTTTTGCAGTCTGCCATTTGTGATGGCTTTGAAGCAAGTGCAAGTATTTGGTTTTCCAGCGGTGCCAAAAGACATTGGACAAGTGTTGTACCTGTTTCCACTGACGTTTGTAAATGTCCCCATCCGCAAACTTCCCTGGAGGAATTGCGGCAGCTCCAACCTTCTGAGTAAGAAGTGTAGAAGGAGTAAGGATCATTGGTGCATCAGGGTCCGATGTTACTGGTACCACTGTACTGTCTGTGTAGACGGTAAATGAATCAATAGCAATGTCCATTTCGTCTGTTATAGCTTCAGCTAACTCCACTGCCAGAACGGCGGCACAATGTTTGAGACTTGGAACAGAGTGAGCAGGTTTCGGGGTAAGTTTTGCCTTACCGAGGATGAATCCACAATGCACCTTGTTACCTTCTTCCAAAGTCTTCAGGTAGGCTACGGCAGGTATAGCCTCTGTAGAAGCGTCGGAGAAAATGTGGACTTCTCTTCTGATGGTGGCTGAAAGGGTGCCTGGGGAATAGCAACGTGGGACTTGGAAATGCTCTTAAACCTTCAGAGACTTCTTCCATGCCTCCCACCTTTGTTGTTTCTAGGACGGTAGCAGAGTGTCCCAATCCGTACTCTCGGCGGTCAACAGTCCCAACAGTATCTTGCCTTGAATGGTGATGGGTGAGACAAACCCGAGAGGATCATAGATGCTGTTCACAACAGAAAGGACTCCTCACTTAGTGAAAGGTTTATCGCAAACTGACACCTGGAAAGTGAACATGTCCTGCTTAATATTCCAAAGCAGACCGAGGCTGCGTTGCGTGGGAGGAACGTCAGAACTCAGAACAAGATCCCTTACACCAGCAGCGTGATCCTCAGATAGAAATGCTTTCATTACCTTTTCACTGTTGGAGATGATTTTGTGGAGTCTAAAGTTTGCTGTTGACAGCATTTCCTGAGTCCTAGAGACCAGATCAATAATCTCTTCACTTCTGGGAAGAAACTTAAGCCCATTATCTACGTAGACGTTTCTTTCCACAAATAGACGAGCATCAGACTCATACTCTCTCTCACCTTCCCGTGCTGTCCGTCTTAGTCCATAGATGGCCACGCAGGCGAGGGGCTGTTCCCGAAGACATGCACCTTCATCCTGTAGTCTATGACCTTGTTGCGGATGTTGCTGTCTTTATGTCATAGGAATCTGAGGTAGTTTCTGCTATCTTCTCTCATGGTAAAGAAATGAAACATTTGTTGAATGTCGGCAGATTCTTGCCTGAAGTGAATCAGTGCTCCTATAAGGCTGTTGTTTAGATTAGGCCCAGTGAGGAGCAGGCTATTTAGGGAGATGCCTTCGTACTGAGCACTGGAGTCAAACACCACTCTAATTTGGTCGGGTTTGCGAGGATGGTAGACACCAAAGGATGGAAGATACCAGCATTCTTCACCTTCTTTCAGCAGGGGTGCGGGTTCCACGTGACCTCTATTCTGCATGAAGTCGACAAAATGTTTCTCCATCTCCAGCCTTCTCTTTAAGGTGCGTTTTAGGGATGAAAACCTTGCCATTGCTTGTTGCAGATTATCAGGTAGCCTTGTTCTTGGAGAACGAAAAGGTAAAGGTGCTACCCAGCTATTTGAATAATCTTGGGCGAATTCCTTTTCCATAATCTTTATAAATTCTTTGTCCTCCCTTACAGGTGCTAGCTGGTTGTCTTCTCTTGTAGAGATGAACACTGCTAACCCGAGGTCATCATTACGGGACAGGAATATATTCGTGTCATCAGAGGTTTCTTTCTTCCACTTGTTGTCGCTTATCATCTCTTTCACCCAGGAATGATGTGAGCATGGTTGAAAGTAAGTGCTGCGACCATTCGGTAGGACGTGACTCTTAAATGAGGAAATCCTCATGGGTCTCTTCATCTTTTCTATACAGACATTGCCTATGATAACCCAGCCTAGGTCAAGGTGATGAGCAAATGGAGCGTCGTGTGGCCCGTTGATTTGCTGACGTACCTCGTGAAGTCGCAGAATGTCTCTGCCAAGCAGGATCAGGATGTTTGCGCTGTTGTCGAGAGCTGGTATCTTGCCTGCCAAAGTCTTTAGATGAGGGTGATGGAGTGCAGCCTCTGGAGTTGGAATTTCCTTTCTGTTGGACAGTATCTGGTTGCATTCGACCAGAGTGGGTAAGGGTATCTCCACATTGTTCTCAAGAGAAGACACCATGAGTCCATTGGCTCTTCTCCCAGAGACCTCCATAACACCGCTGCAGGTACCTAGGGTGTAGGGGTGAGAGTTTCCCTTTAAGTCAAACATGTCAAAGAGTTCTGACCTTGCAAGTGATCGGTTGCTCTGATCGTCAAGGATAACATACACCCTTGCGGTTTTCTCTGGTCGACCCTTGGGATACACATTCACCAGGCATATCTTCGCACACGACTTGTCCCAGAGGCCTTCTCCGCAGACTTCTGTGCATGAAGAAGATATTGAGATAGAACTCACTGTTTGAACATGATCCTCCCCGCCTTGCCTTGTGGTGGGGGAAGGAGTAAGCTGTGCAATGTTAGATTGGGATGGATGGAGCGCTTGCACATGCTCCTCACTGTCACACTCCAAACACTTAATAGATGCTTTGCAGTCCTTAGCAAAGTGTTCAGTAGAAGCGCAGCACCTGTAACATATCCCAAAGTTCTTCAGAAGCTCTCTGCGTTCCTGGAGTGGTTTCTTTCTGAAGCCGATGCACTTCTTTAAGGGGTGAGGTTTCTTGTGAATGGGACACATACGATTAGGATTTTCAACCTTCTCACCTTTGTCGCTCTTATCTTGTGATACTGAAGGTGTGGGAAGAACATCAGTCTTCTTGACGGACATTGGAGCTCAGCAGTTCCTGTAGTAAAGACGTGGATTCTCGTGTTTAGGAGATGAAGCAAGGTCGCTGTGTTCTCCATAGGAAAAACTTGGATCAGTCTTACACTCTGCAATATTTTCTATGAACTCGCAGAAGTAGGAAAATGCTCTAACAGGAGGTTGCTGAGCTCTTGGAACCATATACTGTCCTTATTAGATACCTTTGGAAAATCCTCTGGTCGCTTGAACAAGGCCTCTTCTATGGCCTCAGGACTGCCATAGCATCTTTCTAGCCTCTTCCATGCAGCGTTGAGACCCGCAATGGGATTACTGGTGTGGACGGATTTAAGTCTCTTGACCCGATCCGTGGATTGTGGCCCAAGCCACCTGATTAGCAGGTCTACCTTGGTGATCCCGAGGTCACTGATTGTGGTTTTAAAGGTAGACTTCCAACCCCTGTAATTCTCAGGTTTATCGTCAAACTTTGTAAGACCGGTTTTAGTTAGATCACGCCGAATCATGTACCTTGCAAGGCCAGTCATATCAGCATTCTCTGATTTTGGAAGGACCGATGCTGGCTGGGTAGCATTGTTCATACAGTCTGTGCTTTGACCTGGGAATGCAGGTACATATGGGGCAGCGTAGGCGTTCAGTCCATTAACTGGCTTAATGAACTTAGTTTCTGCCACTCGTGGGACTGGAATTGTGTGACTGACCGGAGTGTGGTGACTTGCCTGCATATTGGTCTGCACGTACAGTATGTTTCTGTGTAAAAGATTTGGTGAGGTGCAGGTTTCCGGTAAATTTTGGTGCAAAGAGGAGGATCAGGATGCAAGGTTGGCAGCGTATTGTACTGACCTCGGGTGCAGGTAAACACTCTGTGTCCTGTTGTCCCAGGGGAGCATCTGTGCGGTCAGGAAGGATTGCAGGAGCAGGGGTAGCACTGTATTGGCTTTGTACATAGTCTCTAATACGCTTAAGAGGGTCTTCAGTATCAAAATCACTTAAACTGATGTTGTCTCTTTGGCTCCCACTGATGGCTTGTTCCAGGACCTTTAACCTTGCCATGGCTATGGCGTGTTCGCGTTCCTTCTCTAGGGCCTCTATTCGGTGCACTGCTTCGGCTGCCTCTATTTTCATTTGTTTCCTTTTGAGCGAAGGCAGCTCGTATTTTCGTGGCCTCAGCTTCTGCACGTGCTTTTACGAGCTGTTCGCTGAGGGTTGAGGATTTTGAAGAGCGTGACTTAGATGATCGCTTTGACTGTCTGGCTGAGCCAGAAATACTAGATGACATCTCGGCTATTAGCACGATTATTGCCTCTGTCTTGGCTTTTATATTGCGCACCATGCTTTCTCTCTCAGAGTTAAATAGTTGGAAAGCTTGAAGCTCTTTACAGGTAACTGATGGCTTAGGTCTCTGAAACACTGATATGTACTGATCTGCTCATTCTGCATACTGTTGATAATCCGAACACAGTTGTGCAAGGGTTCCCTCTGGTGGTCGTTGGAGAGAAGTAGGCTGAGACAGGCTGTCTATATGACTCAGCCGTTTTTGCCATAGCTCTTCTATAGCACGGAGAAGATCATGTTTACTGGATTCTAGATTCTCCCTTACTTTCCATGTGGGCTTTGTGGGACGTCTAGCCTTCTCACTAAATGGTGGATCGAGTTCTATGCACTCTTCCTCTAGCATTGGGTCTGGCAGAGACCGTGTAGTCATTCCTTCAGCCATCCTGATTCACAGGAAGAAGGGGAGATGTATAGTCTCTTATATGCTGAGAGCGGGTGCTCTGCAGGAAGTTCTGTAGCTTTATAGAAGCTGTGGGCTTTACAGATGAATCTGGTAAGTCTTTTTTACTATTCTGTCCCCGAGGCCTGTGGCTGCAAATATGGCTCTGTGAGATGCTGAATCTCTTCACCTTACTTACAATAGGCGACGGTCGCAGGTAGCTCAACTCAGCTGCTGGCACACATGTTATGAAGAATCCAGAAGAGACTTTGATTTCTTTAAGAATTCTTGATGAATGCATAGTTGCATACAAACAGCAGCAGGTAAAAAAGACTTTCTTCAGACAGGATTAAAACACATGTGCTTCTAATGAAGCCAAGATGGAGAATGAGACACAAGGGGAAGAAGAAGGAAGTGACATCACACCCAGAAGAGGGAGACAGGAGGGACAAACTTGAAGGAGAGGGAGGATTTCAGCTATGCAAAACAAAGGAACACATAGCAACAGTAAACAATATGAGAGACTGCAATACAGCATGTAAAATGCACAGGCTGGTCTGTAAAATGTCTCATTCATGGGACATAACACGAACTGTGGCTGTAATTTGCAAAATCCTAAGTAAATCCTAAGTAAAGTGAAGTGTTAAAGTTGTCTCAGACTGTGTCTCCATTGATGGGGGTCACCTAGAAGAGGGACCGTTATGGCCTGCGAAGTGAAGATGGATCTGGAGACGCAGGTATTCCGAGGAGTATAGTATTATTTCATGTAGGGGAAGGGCTGGACGCAGCTGCCACCAGAATACAGGTCACGACTACGGTTCTGGCCTCCCTTACACTACTACAGATGCAAGCAGCCATTCACAAGAGGTAGACAGAATTGAGGCCGAAGAAAATAGAATCAGCTCAACAGAGGGTGAACTAGAAAATGTACAATCTGAACTAATAAAGGCTGCTAAGATGAGCCAATAGATATTCAATAAAGTAGATAATTTGGTTAAAGAGATCTAGGAGAAATAGCTTGAGAATAATAGGCTTACCAGAATCAATTTCTCCCAATCTGCTAATGGGGATATGCATGGAAGAGTTACCAACTTCTCTGTGAATTGCCGGCACACTGAAGGTAGAAAGAGCTCACAAAGTGGGCCCTCCATTCCAAGAACCACAGGGGTTTTCCATTACCAGACCTAGGCCAGTCATTGTAAATTATTTAGACTTTGTGGGCAAATCAAATATTCTTCAAAACTACAGAAAATAATAATCATCGGTTCTGATAAGAGAACATAAGAGGCTAATATTTAGTGACTACTTGTCACACTATGACAATCTTTGGTAAGGATGGGGGACTTCAAACTGTCCCTGGTACTGTGACCCTAACTATTCCTGTCCTGGGGGTACTTTTGAAGGTAAAGAGGTCCGAGTCTCTGACCTTACTATGCTCTTGTTAAATCATGAGCTGTACCCTCCCCCACCCCATGAGGAATGGGACCGATATGTAAGGTAAACAAGACACAAAGACTAAACAGAAATAACAGAAAGCAACAAACATACAAACACTCACCCAAGGTAAAGAGGTATATAGGGAAGGATAGAAATGTGCCAACCAAATGGGATAGGACAATGAGGAAAGCATACAAAAATAGCATTCATCAATATCCAGTAGCAACAATGATCTCCAATTCAGCACAGCGTCTCCAAGGAGCTAGGAAGCAAAGCTTTCACTGGCAAGGCAGAGAGGGTCAGGCCAGGTTTATATGGAGAGGTAATGACCAGATCAGAAGCAGCTGAACTGGAGCTGCGAGTTTCTGTCCAGCATATAAAGGGTCATTAACCTTTTCACCACTAAAGGAAACCAAATCCATTTAATATGGGACACAAACACACAGGCTAAATGGAAGACCTGCGATTCACAATACGTACTAGTGATCTTCTAACTTTACATCATCCAGGAGGATGTGACACATTTGTGACACTACTCTGTGGAAGTCACAATAGAGCTTTCAGTCAAATATGTACGTACAGAATTAGTGGGAAAGAAAATCAGATTTGCGCTGCAATTCCCTGCTGACATAATGACAAAATGAGGCAGAGAAGCCTGAAGGTTGGCGGTAACTGGCACAACAACCTCACCAGAAAACTTCAACAAGCATCCAGGGTCGCGGAGCGGCGTTGGAAGAAAACACGCCTGCCAGACGACTTCATTGTTTTCAAACAAGCTACACTTGCCTTCAAATTAGCCCTCACCTCTGCTAAACAGACCTATTTCACAAAAATTGTATCTTCATTATCCCACAACCCAAAACAACTGTTCAGCCCATGTAACTCTCTCCTCCGCCCACCACTGCCACCTCCAACTCCCCTCATCTCTGCTGAGGACTTTGCCACCTACTTCAAAAATAAGATCGACCAAATAAGGCAAACCTTTACTGTTCCACCACCCCAACCACTCCACATACCAGACCTCTGCCCTTCCCTATTAACCTCTCTCTCCAACATCACTGAAAGAGAGCTTACTCATCTCCTTTCCAAATGACACCTCACCACCTGTGCACTTAACCCCATCCCTTCCCACCTGCTCTGCAACCTCACTAACATGATCATTCCAGCTCTAACCCATCTTTTCAACCTATCCCTATCTTCTGGTACCTTCCCCTCTGCCTTCAAACATGCCACCATAACACCCATCCTCAAAAACTCAAACCTTGACCCTACTGCTATGCCCAGCTATCGCCCCATATCACTGCTCTCATTTGCTTCCAAACTCCTTGAACAGCATGTCCATGCTCAACTTTCCTCCCACCTCTCATCTAACTCCCTACTTGACATCCTCCAATCTCGCTTCCTCCCCCACCACTTCACTGAAACTGTCCTGACCAAAATTACTAATGACTTAAGGGTGCTTTACACATAGCGATATCGCTAGCAATATCGCTAAAGCGTCACCGATTTTGTGATGCAGCAGCGATATTGCTAGCGATATCGCTATGTGTGATACCTCCGACCGGCTCCCCCGCTAGCTATCGCTGATCGCGCGAGATCGTCCACGTCCATTTCTCGTCAGCTGCTTCCTGCTGGGCTTCCTGCTGGCGCCGACAAGAAACGCATGGATGCGGGCAGGAGGACGTCATCATCGCCGCATCTGAAAGGTAAGTATCGACCGCTGCTGCATTGCTACGTCGCTGTGAGATATCCGGTCGCTTCGTTGTCGGGATCGCTGGTGCATCGCTAAAAGTAAAGGGGGCTTTACTCACAGCCAAAGCTAAAAGACAGTTCTCCATCTTCCTCCTTCTCAACCTGTCCTCTGCCTTCGACACAGTCGACCACTGTCTACTGCTACAGAGTCTTTCTTCCCTAAGCATCAAAGACCTTGCCCTGTCTTGGATTGCCTCATACCTTTCTGACCGCACATTCAGCGTTTTCCACTCCCACATTACCTCCTCCTCCCGCCCTCCCTCTCTTGGGGTCCCTCAAGGCTCTGTCCTGGGGCCCCTACATTTTTCCATCTATACTCTTGGTCTAGGACAACTCATAAAGTCCCATGGCTTACAGTACCACCTTATGCGGACGACACTCAGATCTACCTCTCTGGCCCAGATGTCACCTCTCTGCAGTCCAGAATCCCGGAGTGTCTATCAGCCATATCATGCTTTTTCACCTCTCACTTACTAAAACTAAATTTAGACAAAACTGAACTCATTATCTTTCCTCCATCTCACGTATCTTCCCTACCCGATATATCTATTATGGTAAACGGCATCACGCTCTCTCCCGCACCTGAAATCTGCTGCCTCGGAGTAACTCTCGACTCTGCCCTGTCCTTCAAACCACATGTCCAAACTCTTGCCACCTCCTGTCGCCTCCAACTCAAAAATATTTCCAGAATCCGTTCCTTCATCAGCCCTCAATCTACTAAAACTCTTGTACATGCCCTAATTATCTTCCGCCTTGACTACTGCAACACTCTCCTCTGTGGCCTCCCTGCTAACTCTCTTGCACCACTCCAGTCTGTCCTCAACTCTGCTGCCCGACTAATCCACCTCTCTCCTCGCTACTCCCCTGTCTCTCCCCTCTGCAAACCCCTCCACTGGATCCCAATTCACCAACGAATCCAGTTCAAACAACTAACACTGACCTACAAAGCCATCCACAACCTATCCCGTCCCTATAATCTGCCAATATCTTCCCTCACGTAATCTTCAATCCTCCCAAGACCCCCTACTCTCCTCCACACTTATTCATTCTTCACTAGTGTTTAGCATTCCGATACTGCAAATATCGGGTATCGGAATTCCGATACTGAGTTCCGATACTTTTTGTACCGGAATCGGAAGTTCCCATAATGCTATGAGCCAGTTTGATTTGATTCAGCCAATGAGGAATCCTAAGAAGTGTGGGCACATCCTGTTAGGCATGTAGGCATGTTAACTAATGGCATGGCTGTGATTGGCTGCTGAAATGATGTTATGATGCACTATAAAAGCCGCTGCTGCCATTTTGGGTTCACTCTGCTGTGAATTCAGTTAGGGACAGGACGCTGCTGTTCAGACTCTGAGGGACAGTTAGAGATAGCGATTTTCTATATTGTGCTTTACCCAGGTTACTTTATCAACCGCTGTAGCTTTCTTTTGCCTTGCAGCGCTGTTCACGGCTGTCTGCAAGGTCTGTGAGTTTGAGTGCAGCTCACACTGTAGTGTGTTCTGCACCACCTCATACATAGTCCTTTTTTTGTTTTATTGCTGCTCATTTTTCCTGATTTCTCCTGTTAGTGTGCTTCCATCCGTATCCATCTACATTGGTTGCAAACACTATATAGGAGTAGATAGCGGAGCCTTTCTGCAGCCTTTCAGTGCTAGTGCACAGTTCTCTGCACTGTTCACGGCTGTCTGTGAGGTCTCTGTGTGTGAGTGCAGCTCACGCTGTAGTGTGTTCTGCAGCCACCTCTGGTTGTAGTCCGCTCAGCATGTGTCACTGCCTCATACATTGTCCTTATTTGCTGTAGTGCTGCTTATTTTTCCTGAATTTCTCCTATTAGTGTGCTTCCATCTGTATTCAGCTAGATTGGTTGCAAACACTACATAGGAGCAGATAGAGGAGCCTTTCTGCTGGCTTGTGCCCTGCAGCCCCAGCCAGATTAGTATTAGCCTATTTTTTGTAGCCTCATCTATTGCATTGTAGGTTACCTTCCTGCATTGTAATAGCTCCAAAACGTTTGTGATACTATCGCTTTTACATCTTTGGTCACATCCTTTTGTTTTTTGTGAAAACAAAACACGTAAAAAAAGTTCACCAAACACTCCACTTTACAGTTGTGTAGGCCACATTAGCTCATATTAAAGTGTAGTCCACACTTTATAAAATTAGTGTTTCTTATACCTGTTAGCAGCTGTTCAGGAATAAGCACACTAAGCCCTTAGTACTTTTCTGCCTATCTTTATCAGTTTACCAAGATGAAGAAGGCAGGGAGTAAGGCATGTGGTTGTGGGCGTGAAGTTTCAGCAGGGAGAGGACGTGAGAATTCTGTGCCTGCTGCGGGCACCAGTGACTCAGCATCCCCCAGTTTTCCCAGGGAACAGTCCTTTATGCGCAGCTTTGTAGGACCTCGCCGTACCCCACTGCTGCGGGAGGAACTAATTGAAGCTGTTGTCGGATGGATGGCAGCTAACGCATCCATTTCAATTACTTCCACATCCTCTCAGGTCCAGAGCACTGAAGAGCAACCATTTGTCTCTTCAACACCTGCCAAATTGCCCAGGCAGTCAGAGAGCCCTGGACAGGAGCCATCTCTACTTCTGTTCTCGGAATCTCTTGGCTTGGAAAGAGGGGTTCAGCCAAGCAGCATTCTAGAATGTGGAGAAGAGGGAGTATGCAGTGATGCGCAACAGCTTTGTCTCTCTGAATCTGAAGAGGCGGGTGGGCCAGTGCCTATGGTCAGCACACCTCAATACGTATCTGATGATGAGACTCAGGTGTCACTTTCTGGTGCGTACTGTACTGGCGAGACTACCCAAGAGAAGCAGGTGTTTGAAGAGGGTAGTGTAGATGATGAGGTCCTTGAACCATCATGGCGTGAGGAACAGGAAGGTGGTGGGAGCAGCTCTGAGGAAGAGATTCCCCAAACGGCCAAAACAGGAGAGAGAGGGAGTTTATTGCGACCTCACCCTAGAGTCGGGTTTCGTTTCATGAAACCCGACTTTACCAAAAGTCGGCGACTTTTGAAATTTTTCGACCCGTTTCGCTCAACTCTACTCAGGAGTAATCGCACGCCAGAGCTGTGTGTCCTGTCTCTGGATGACTTCTTTTACCCAACCAAGCAATTAGTGAAAAGTTTCTTTGGTCATCCTGCTATAATCCGTAAATTTCTCCGGGTTTGCCTGGAGCTCGCTGTATTGTAGAGGGTGTGGTACGCTCCACGGCTCTCCCGGAGTTCAATAATGGGATGTATTCACAAACGCCGCTGCTGCCGTCTTCGCTGCCTCTCTCTCCCTCTGTTCATGGCAAGCAACGGCATAAGCCTGAGCCATCCTCATGTCCAGATCCAAGTCAAAGCTCTTCCAGCGCAGATCCTTGTTCTGAAGTTAAATGCAAGCAAATGTGAAGAATTCAGCTGTAAACAGGGGCTATATAAAGATTTTCCATAAGACACGCCCACTGCGTTTATTGCGTATAATCAAAAGAGTTGCTGGACAGCTTGTCCAGACGGTCAAAATAGCACAGCGTGCTAGGCCGCAAAATGTCTTCCAAAGTAGGAAGAGTGCAGTGTGGCACTTTTTTGAACAAAATCCTCATGATCAGGCCAAGGTTATCTGTAAGAAGTGCGCAAAGACCTTTAGCCGAGGGAAAAATCTGAAAAATTTGAATACCAGTTGCATGCTTAGACATTTAACCAGCATGCAATTGCAAGCGTGGACACAACACCAAACCTCAAGTACCACATGTGCAACTGATCACAAAGAAGGTAGTCAGCAATGCTACATTGTTTCCCCCACTGTAAGCCCACTGGTTAGCACAGCAGCAAATGTTGAGGTGTCGTTGCAAGGCCAAAGCAGTCAGGGAATCCCACTGTTATATCAACGAAAGACTGAATCTAGGTCATCAGAAAGAACACCAACTCCATCACCATCATCAACCCTCTCTCAGTCCGCCCTGTCCACCGCTAGTTCCACCATATGCAGCTCTCAAGTCCAGCTCACCCTCCCAGAGACTATGAGTAGGTCAAGAAAGTACTCAGTCTCTCATCCGCGTACACTGGGTTTGAACGTCCACATTGCCAAACTAATCTCGTTAGAGATGATGCCCTATCGGTTGGTGGAAAGCGCAGATTTCCGCGAACTCATGGCCTATGCAGTACCACGCTATGACCTACCCAGTCGCCACTTCTTCTCTCGCAAAGCCATCCCAGCCCTCCACCATCATGTGAAAGACCGCATTGTCTATGCACTCAAGCAGTCAGTGAGTGGAAAGGTGCAACTCACAACAGATGCATGGTCCAGTCGGCATGGCCAGGGCCGTTACGTGTCCATCACTGCGCACTGGGTTAATGTGGTGGATGCAGGGTCCACAGGGGACAGCGGTGGTGGGACAGTGCTGCCTAGCCCACGGTATAGGAAACAGTTGGCTGTAGGCGTTCGACCCTCCTCCTCCTCCTCCAGAAGCGAAAGCTCGTCCACAGAGCGCAGTCGTACGAGCACTCCATCTGCAGCTGCCACTGTTGCACACGAGGTGTCCCCCTATCAAGCAGCTAGTGGAAAGCGTCAGCAGACTGTGTTGCAGATGATGTGTTTGGGCGACAGACACACCGCGGAGGTGCTGGCCGAGTACTTTCAGCGACAAACTGAGTCATGGCTGGACAGTATACATCTTGAGGCAGGCAAGGTAGTTAGTGATAACGGCCGTAATTTTGCGGCAGCCATAGCCCTTTCAAAACTCAGCCACATACCTTGCTTGGCTCACACCTTGAACTTGGTGGTGCAGTGCTTCCTCAACAATTATCCGGAGTTAACAGCCCTGCTCCAGAAGGTGCGAAGACTGTGCGCGCACATCCGCCGGTCGCCTGTACACTCCATTCGTATGCAGAAGCTGCAGCGATTGCTCTACCTTCCCAACTACCACCTCATTATCGACATTGCAACAAGGTGGAATTCCACCTTGCACATGGTTGGCGGCTGTGCGAACAGAGGCAGGCCATAATGTATTTGTAGAAAAAAAAAAGTTGTAGTCAGCTTACCCATCTGCAAAGCAATCCCCAAGCCTGCCAACGCCCAGCACGGACTGTGGTGAGCATCCACATGAATTAGGAGCAAGAGGAAGAAAAAAAAGTGATCCAGCTGGAGACGGAGGCGGCTGCAATTTACAAAGCTTTTTTGGACAACTTAAAAATATGTTGGTTCTGTAAAAATTTCTTATAGCAAACACCAAGCACACCAGTGAGGAGGATCAATGCATTTCAACTAAAAAATAGTCTTAGACATGATCTAAGACTATTTTTTAGTTGAAACGCGTTGATCCTCCTCACTGGTGTGCTTGGTGTTTGCTATAAGAAATTTTTACAGAACCAACATATTTTTAAGTTGTCCAATAAAAAGCTTTGTAAATTGCAGCCGCCTCCGTCTCCAGCTGGATCACTTTTTTTTTCTTCCTCTTGCTCATAATGTATTTGTGGGAGGATACACGGCCAGGCACTTTAAGAGCAGACATGGAGTTGACAGGTGTGCAGTGGTTGAAGCTGAAAGACCTCTGTAAAGTCCTTCAGTGTTTTGAGGCATGCACACGGCTGGTAAGCGCAGACGACGCCATCCTAAGCATGAGCGGATCACTTATGCGTCTGCTTATGCAAACTTTGACGCACCTTAAGGAGCAGGCGTCTGCAGCGAATGTTGACGAGGAGGAAGAGGAGGAGGGAATCCTTGATGACATTCAGCCATTGTCTGCTCAGGGACCTCTCCTGGACGAGGTGGAGGAAGAAGAGGAGGAGGAGGATGATGATGGAGATGATTACTTAGGGGAGGAGGATGCATCTCGTGGGGCAAGTGAAAATGTTGGCGTGGCAAGGTCTGGTACAGGGTTTGTGCGTGACTGGAGGGATGTGGATTTGCCAGAAAGTGCTCCTCCACCCAGCACTCGCAGTGCATCATTGACACCAGGAACATTGGCCCACATGTCAGATTATGCCTTGCAGATCCTAAAAAGGGACCCCCGCATTGCCAAAATGATGAACGATGACAACTACTGGTTGTCCAGCATCCTCGATCCACGCTATAAAGGCAAATTACAAAACATCATGCCACACGAGAACCTTGACCTAATATTGGCTAATAAACAAGCAACTCTGGTAAACTGGTTGGTTGAGGCATTCCCAGCACACAGCAGCTGTGATGGTTCTCACACGAGCCGTACGGGCTGGGGGCAGCTTGGCAGAGGTGTTCGTGGTGCACACAGCAGAAGTGTCGTTGGAGACAGGGGTTTCATGACAATGTTGTGGACTGATTTTTCAAGTACCGCTCACACAACTGGTAATACTGCATCGATGGAAAGTGACAGGATACAGCAGTTGTCAACTATGGTTACAAACTACTTTTCCTCCCATATCGATGTTCTCCCGCACAGGTCATTCCCCTTTGACTATTGGGCCGCTAAACTGGACACCTGGCCTGAATTGGCACAATATGCCTTACAGGAGCTTGCTTGCCCAGCTGCAAGTGTGCTATCGGAAAGAGTCTTCAGTGCAGCTGGATCAATCCTGACAGAAAAAAAGACCCGTCTGTCAACCCAAAATGTGGATGATCTAACCTTCATTAAAATGAACCATGCATGGGTTTCCAAGGATTTTGTCCCACCTTCTCTTGATGACACATAGGTTGCCAGAAAAATGGCTTGCTTTGGTCCTCATCCATTTCCGCGAACTTGACCTATTTCGCCTCTTGCAGCAGCTGAATGTCCCACATCAACATATGCCACTTTGTAAACCGCCCTAACTGGGCTGCCCCCCCCATGGCCGGGGTCACCACCTAGCGCACGAAACCGTGCGAGTGCCGTTGCCCTGGACAGGTGGATAGGCCGACTCTTGGGCGCGGGCACTTGCACAGGGTCCCTCATAGTGCAATCAAGTGTCTCTGACGGTGGTGGTGCACACCCGTCGTCAGACACACCGCCGAACTATGAGGGGCCCAGTGCCAGTACCGACGCCCACGAGTGTGCCCCCCTTGCTTGGGCAGGGCCCCAGCATTTGCAATGTTTACCTCTCCCTGCTCCTCCGCTGTGTAGTCTGGGCTGTCAAATCCTTCACTGGGACTGCCACTACAAATTGATTGAACTGAAAGATGATGGTTAAGATGTAGCTATGCCCTGTCCTGCTGGCCGGGCTCTAGCTCCAGATGCTCAATGGCTTCCATTTCTTATGGGCGTCGACTCACAATGACATGCAGTGGTGGTTTATCATCAGCTTTCACAGTTTTCCTACTCACAAACGTGTGACATTCCGGCGCACATTTTAAAATGTGCCCTCTCATGCCAATCAAATAGAATCGCCTACGGCCTGTGGCTTCTGTCTTTTGCACTCCAAAGTTATGTGACAGATCATGATAGCCAGTGAGCACCATGACTACATCGCTCCCTGTGATATAAATTTGATTGAGATGAGTAACAGTGATGGAATCAATGGTAGTGCGATACAGCAAGACTTTATTCACAAAAAAATGTTTTCACTGCCTCAACACACAAATTAATTGAGGGTCAGCATCGCCTATGAGAATTGTGACGGAAGCTTTTCCCTTGAATAGTAATTCCTAGATTTCTGCAATCACTAGCCTTTATGTCAGTAATTGTATGCATCTCATTTCCTATTGCGGAGAGGCTGGACTGTATTACTGAGACAGAAATATATATGAAGATTTAAAAATAACACCAAAAGTATATAGTTGTGTACGCCTCAAATGCATTTCCTTTTTTCCACTTTTTAGATTGCTGTGTAATCCATACTGAGAACACGGAGATTTTACATGTTTAAACTATGCTATATATACCTGCTATCCAGTGATAAAGTACCCTTTCTCAACTTTGTACAATCTGGTCAAATCCATACTGGGCCTGAGAACATCTGAGTCTGCCTCCTGATCTATAGACATATATTTTTAATGTGTAAACTAGGCTACATATATACGTGTTATCCGGTGAAACTGTACCCTTTATCAACTTTCTACAATGTTGTTGAATCCATACTGGGCCTGAGAACGGCTGCCGAGCCGTTAAGCAAGCTACAGCACCTGTGGTTTGGACACGTAATTTTTTCAGGATTGACGGTTAGGCCTAATTCCGGAATTGCGGTTGACCTGAACTTACTGGGAAATCATCGTTCGTTCGCGGGGAATAATCTGAATCCCAGATCCCCATCACTAACGGAGTTCAGCAGGTAATCTGCACCTGTAAGCGACAAAAGCTGGTCCTTTCAGTGTAGCGTGCATGCAGCCCTGGACATGTACGGGAATGCTAGACCTGATATTGCTCGATCTCACGTGCCAGAGCCTTGCTTATCCCTCTAGTAAGCTTGACGCGTACTGCGGGGGCACGCCGGAGTCTCGGTTGTTAATGGAATAAAGCTGAGAAATCGCTAGCACAACTACAAACACACATACCACACCACACACAGAATCGACAAAGCTTTCAAAGTGTGCATCTTTTCTTTAGGTGGCTTGGTTGTGGTTTCCCGGGTGGAGTCCAATTAAGCCACAGGCTCCACTCCTGGTGGTGCCCTTTTGGACATTCCTTTAAGGTTCAGCTTTGCAATCATACTGCCCCCGGAAACCAAAAACTTTGCCTTCATGGACGCTGTTTGGAGGTTCGTGGGAATAACGCCGCCCGATCAGCAATCGGCATATGGGTCGCCCTCCCAGGGCTGTGGGGTACTCGGTACTGGGACGGTGTCAGTGGGATGTGTCACAGCAGCGGTGACCCGGACGGTGGCCCTGGGCGTTTATGTAAATGGCGTGGTATAATGGTAAAGAGTTTATATAGATAGTTTGACGCCACCTGTGGTGTTCGGCAACATAGATGTTAGGCCGACACTGCATGCAGATCCTCTGGGACTGATGGTGTTGTGCAGCAAAGATGGTGAAGCTCCCCACAGATGGAGCTGGAGTCCCAGGGAAGTGTAGATGTAGTGATGGGGGAAAGGCACAGGTGGTGTAGGTGCTGGTACCCAGATGTAGCGGTGCTGGAATAACTGTAGGACACCAGAGCGTGCAGTTCCAAAGCTTTACTCACAGTCTGCAGGTTACACAGATGCCTGCCTCCGTGCTGTGTCCTCCGGGTCAGGACCTCTGCCAACCTGCGGGACCAAAATGGAAAGCTCCCTTCCAACACTCCGCTAACATGTACCTTCCTGAACGTCTCCTTTCTAGCGCTTGTGGGGGAAGCACTCACAGGACCGTGGTTCACTGAAGCACCTCCTGTCTAACAGATGTTCCTCAGACTTTACTTGTATGGCAGACATTTGTAGCATTTTCTTTCTGGCTCCCACACGTCGATGCTGGGGCCTCCGAGCCTTAGTTGGGTACAGAGCATTTACAGCTGCTACTTTCCCCGGTTTCTGCTGCAGGAACGTCAGTGTCCCTACAAACTCGGAGACCGGAATCGGGACCATGCGCTCCAGCTAGGAGTGAGCCTTAACTCTGCTCATCCTCCAGCTCCCCTTCTCACGTTCACACACTTCCCCTTCCCTGCACAGAGTGCCCTAACGTACCTCCTCCCGACCACAGAGAGCAGCTCCTCAGCAGTCAGGTTCAGAGGTCTCCCTGCTAGCCTGGAGTGGGAAATGTGTTGTGTGTTGGTTTCACTGCTAGAGAGATCCTTCGTTGCTCCCAAGCTTGACAACACACTCTCTAGGAGGAAGGTAATGCCACAGTGGTGACCGTACTCTTGGGGACGCCACAAGTGCACTGAGGCCCAGCCACTGCTGGATGATGCTGCTGGTACATTGACCCAGACCACTACATTCCCCTCGCACTCTACACTGCCAGAATCTGACCCAGAGGAAACTCAGGTTCCCCTTCCCACATACTATACCACCTTACACGGTGACAAAGAGGAAGGTGCAGATGAAAGTGCAGGTTCCTTGAGCAGGTGGGGGTGGCATACTCATGGGTGATGGCACTGGCACAGGGCACCGCATAGTACGCAAAAGTGTCTCTACCGGTGGGAGGGCCTAAACAGCCAAGTGCAGTGAGATGGAAGATGGGGACGACAAGGAGTTCAGAGTAGTGCTGGGATTCCCTAGCAAGGAGACTTATGTAATTGTTTTCAATGTTGGGACAGCAATTTTTGGGGAGCACTATACTCTGGTGAATGATATATGGGGCCCACCATACACTGGAGCATTCCAAAGGTGGACATCAGACACTGGAGAAGCATTAACAGGGCCCATTATACACTAGAGCAGTAGAAATGGGGCCCATTATATATGGAGCATTATTTGGGCCCATAAGACAGTGGAGCTTCATCCATTGGGACCAACATATACTATAGCATTATGTGGAGCTCATCATATACGGTTTGAAACATTATATGGGATCAATGATTCCATAAGGAGAAATATATGGGCCTCATTACTCTGTATAGCACACTAAGCGCTTGCCAAAATACTGTATGGAGTTATATACTGTCCGTTTTTGAAGGTATTGGAGAATTTAAAATGGATATCAGTCATGAGATGTAAGAAGTGAAGTATTTTTCATTGTACTATACTGCTATTTCTCTGCCGTATCGGAGCATCATGAGTTTTGGTATGGTTAAAGGGGTGCTCTTTGGCCCTGGGCCCACGAAAACCTGGAGCCAGCCCTACACCCCCACAACTTTAGCCAAATAACCCCCATTTTTCAGTGCTTAACTAGTATTATGAAGTAAATTAGGGTTGACAAGCTTAAGTAATAAGAATTGATGCTTTTGGCATTCAAATGGGCACTGTAGGTGTGTTTCCTGTCCTCCTCTCACTGCCGACTTTAATTCCCCATTGACTTACATTGGGTTTCGTGTTTCGGTCGAACCCCCGACTTTTCCATATAGTCGGCCAATTTTGCTCGACCCGACTTTTGGAAAAGTCGGGTTTCATGAAACCAAACTCGACCCTAAAAAACCAAAAGTCGCTCAACTCTACTCCTGAGGAACGGCTCTTGGTCACATTAAGGTACGTAGTTTTGCTAAACCAATGCCTGCTGATTTTTCTTAGTTGGGACATGTACTCTTCCAAATCTGGCAGAATTACAGTTCTGCCAAGTCGTTAACTAAAGGCTGCCATAATTTTTTGATGCCATGTATTGAACCAAAGCCTGCAGATTTTTTTTTTTCTTTTAAATTTAACGTGTGTCAAAAAATTACATATACACAAATATTAATTTTTTTTGTTGTCTTTGTGTCACAGATTCCTGGCTACTGGAGAGACCCTCTCGTCACTGCACTTCCAGTACCGGATTGGAATCTCCACGTTGTCTGGAATTGTAGCGGACACCTGCCGGGCTTTGTGGAATGTTCTTTGTCCCGAATTCATGCCCCTGCCAACCGCAGAAAAGTGGTTGGAAATTGCCGAAACATTCTGGACTGTCTGCAATTTCCCCAACTGTTTGGGAGCGGTGGATGGGAAACACATCCGGATTATCAAGCCCAAAAGAACAGGCTCCGAGTACTACAACTACAAAAAGTACTTTTCTACTGTACTCATGGCCATTGCGGATGCAGAATGTCAGTTTATTGCAGTGGACATTGGGGCATTTGGCCGTGGGAATGACTCCCAGGCTTTTAAGAACTCGGACATGGGCAGGAGGTTGTATGGCAGCAACTTCAATTTCCCCATGCCACGGCCTCTTCCCAACACCGAAGGTCCGTCACAGCCATTTGTAATGGTTGGTGATGAAGCATTCCAGATGTTCCAAAACCTGCTCAAACCCTACTCCAGCTGGGACTTGGACCTCAACAAAAGAATTTTTAATCACAGGCTCACCAGGGCCAGAAGAACTGTAGAGTGTGCATTTGGTATACTTGTATCTAGATGGCGCATTCTTGGCACAGCTATTAATCTGAAACTGGAAACAGTGGATGAGTTGGTGATGGCCTGTGTGGTTCTACATAATTTTGTCATGGCTAGAGAGCACCCGAACTTAGATCTTGATGATGTTGCTTCTAACCCATTGCCTGAATTCACTCAGCACCCTCTCAGGTCATCCGTTGAAGTTGGCCAAATGAGGGACCAATTTGGGGCCTACTTTAACTCAGATGTAGGACGGGTGGAATGGCAAGAGCAAATGGTGTAAAAAAAATTTCTTGGTGGTATGTTAATAATAAAAAAAAAATTTTTGATACCTGTTGTTGGTATGTTAATAAAAAAAACCTTTTTGAAACCTGTACTGAGTGCATTCTCTGTTTTTACACTCCCAAAACCATTAGCAAGTATCCAGGTGTATCAGTGAATTTATGATGCTGTGTTTTGTGCATCATGAATTCACTAATATTCCTGAGTAGGTAACTCTCTACATTCGTGTAATATTGCACAGACTGAATCAAGCAAGGTTCCCCAACTTCAACAGATCAAATTGTAATGAAATCCATATCAAGAGCCAAAAAAAAAAGGATTCCATACAACATGATCTGTTGGTGGCCCTTGAGGACTGGAGTTGGGGAACCCTGCCTGGATCCACTCTGTGCAATATTACAAGAATGTAGAGACTGCTGTGGAAAAGAAAAATCATGTAGATTGGATTTCTTTTTTGGACAACACATATCTATATGACTTGTCTTTTCCACAGCAATCTCTACATTCTTGTAATATTGCACAGAGTGGATCCAGCAGGGTTCCCCAACTCCAGTCCTCAAGGGCCACCAACAGATCCTATTGTAATGAAATCCATATCAAGAGCCAAAAAAAAACAAGGGATTCCATACAACATGATCTGTTGGTGGCCCTTGAGGACTGGAGTTGGGGAACCCTGCTGGATTCACTCTGCAATATTACAAGAATGTAGAGACTGTTGTGGAAAAGACAAGTCATGTAGATTTGTTTAGTTGACAACACATATCTCCAAGACTGACACAAGAAACATGTCTCAGTAATGGAGATATCTGGTGGCAAAAACGCTAAGAGTATGGCACAGTGTGTGTAGTCGGCGATTTACACAGTAACCAATCAAAATATTTTGAAAGCACAATTGCACATTTATTTTGTAACAAAAACTAAAAAAAAAGTTTTAATAGGAAAGACGTTTGGGGAAGATTGGGATACTTTGGGTGTGTGGAGAGACGAGGAACGACTAAAGGTAGAGGAAGTGGTTCTAGGAGAAGGGGCGACGAAAGTACTGGGGGAAGGGAGCTCTGGAAAGGACATGGAGGCAGGTTGAGACACATTAGGAGGAGAGGGTGGATGGACGAACAAAGTTTTTTTTTCTTTTTCTTTGGCGCAGGAATATCCTGCCCGGACCAACTTGCAGCCTGTGACCGCCTTACTTTGGTGGACCGCCTGGTGATGGTGGACTGTGTTGTTGCCCCGTAAAATAGGGAATGCGGATCACCCCTTTGCTGCTCTGTGGTGGCAGTGGCGGTAGAAGTGGCAATGGCGCTGCTAGAAGGGGATAAAGTTTGGTCGGTGCTCCTCCAATGAGAAGTGGTGGTGGTGCTCTTTTGATGAGGAGTGGTGGTGGTGCTCCTTTGATGAGGAGTGCTGGCGGTGCTCCTTTGATGAGGAGTGCTGCCGGTGCTCTGTTGCTGAGGAGTGCTGGCGGTGCTCTGTTGCTGAAGAGTGCTGGCGGTGCTCTGTTGCTGAAGAGTGCTGGTGGTGCTCTGTTGCTGAGGAGTGCTGGCGGTGCTCTGTTGCTGAGGAGTGCTGGCGGTGCTCCTTTGGTGTTGACTGGTGGTGTCTGTGGCCCAAGCAGGTTCTGTGGTGGTTTGGGTCCAAGCTGGTGGTGCTGTGGCGGTGGTGGTGCTCCATACAGTAGCAGCGCTTGCCATAGTGGTGGTGGCGGAGGAGTGTCCAGCAGAAGGCTTCACTGGGAATGCAGGTGGCCGTGCAGTGGTATGCAGCAAAAGTCGGTACTGTGGTGAAGCGAGTCAGTGGTGGAACTGTTGGAAATGACACCACTGACTGCTGCACATACCGATTCTGCTGCATAGCCTGCAAGTAAGCAGTGTTGCAGGCCTGTAACACACTCAGCTGTTGCTCAGGACTAAGGTGTTCCGCCATGCCCTGTTCAATTTTACTGAAAAAATGGTGCGCTGGTCTGTTGAGGTCGGTCTCCAGACGGTCAAGGCGCTGGTCAACAGAGTGGAAGCGGTGTTCCATGTGGTTAAAACCACGTTCCATCAGGGAAAAACCGCTTTCCACTCTGGCGGACAGCGCCTTGAGGCTGCCCTTAAAGGCCTCGCTCAAGAGCATGAACTCGGGCATGACAGGCCTGTCCAATGCCCTCTGCCTCTGGTGGGTAGTGCCCGCATAGCCAGTGACAGAGACCTGGGACAGGGGAACACCTGATGGACCAGATTCCTGGTCACCAGCTGTCTGTGTTGCTGACCTGCAAGATGCTTCCTGGCTGTCGGATGGCTGGGACGGGTTCGAGGTCGATCGATGAAGAACCGCTCCCTTGACAGGTGGCAGGGTGCTGCTCCAAGTGCTGTGGAAAGAAAGGGAAAACATGAGTATCATGCATTTACAAGAAGCATCACCTGTGGATTTGAAAAGCACACAGTAATAACAAACCAGAGAAAAAAAAAACTTACGTTCTGCTCGCAAGGACCGGTCTCAGGAAAGCCAACTCTCGATAATATCGGTACTTTCTTCTGCACCTTGCCGCTGAACCACTCCGAACCTGTCCCTCAGCACGAACATCAGTGTTGAAGCGGTCCTTTATCGAGCTCCAACGTGTGCGGATTTGGTTCACTGTTGGGGAAAAAAAGAAGAAAAAAAATTAGAAAGTGTACTGGAGGAAACGTTATTATCAGCACACACACCGGATAGAACTTTGCAAAGTCAATGCTGCAGCACAAATAAAATTCGAGACACAATGCAGTCACTAATGATACTGAGGACACTGTTATGTTTCCTGCTAGAATATATGTAGCAGTGAAAACAACAGTATCATCTGGAGCAAGAGTGAAAACCGGATCATGACAGCAGAAGACAAAAAACAATCACTGTTTTCCACATGGCATTGGTGTTTTGAATGCAAGAATATATCTTGCCAAAAATACACCAGCACCATCAGGACCATAAAGCAATGCATCAGTTGAAGACACAAATCAATCTATGTATTCCACAAGGCATTGATGTGTTTAATGCAAGAATATATCTTGCAAAAAACACATCAGAACCATCAAGACAATACAGCAATGCAGCAGTTGAAGACAAAAATCAATCACTGTTTTCCACATGGCATTGGTGTTTTTAATGCAAGAAAATATCTTGCCAAAAAAAACACCAGCACCATCAGGACCATAAAGCAATGCAGCAGTTGAAGACAAAAAACAATCTATGTACTCCACAAGGCATTGATGTGTTTAATGCAAGAATATATCTTGCAAAAAACACATCAGCACCATCAGGTCCAAAAATCAATGCAGTATCACAGAGCATCTTTATACTTACTGAACGCCCTTTTTGAACTTGGAGAGGCGCTGTCCCAGCCATCCATCATTGCTGCAGCCACCTCATTCCAGAGCTGCCGGGTCACCACTGTGTCTTTGTACTGCTGGTCACGGCTGTCCCACAACGGGATACGCTGCTCAATGAGGCGGATCAGGTGCTCATTGTCGATGTACACTACTTCGTCATCCCGTTGTGGAACCTAGAAAATAATATTATAATGTTTTGAATTTTGGAAAATGAAACAGATACAAAAAGAAACAGAGAAAAAGCAAGATAAAAAAAGACATAAAAAATAAATAATAATATATACTAACATTGTGTCTCCTCGCCACAACTTGACTGCGCTGCTCCCGCTCAGAATCCTCCCGCTCAGACTGCTCCCGCTCAGAACGCTCCCGCTCAGACTGCTCCCGCTCAGACCGCTCCCGCTCTTCACCTTCTGTGCCCGTGTCCGATGTCTGTAAAGAAAGAAAAAATTAAACACATTTATAGAGGCAGATATACTTACCCAAAGGCAGCAAGATCCTCACCTCACGATCAGCTTGGGCCAGTTCTTGCCAAGATGGCGAATACACCGATCCAGAAGAAGACATGCTGAAATTAAAACAAAAAATGCATTAGTACATTATAAAATTGTACAGGACACACAGACATTATGTTGAAGAATACCCACATTTTGGCTCCTGAAGCTTGAATCCACACTTGTAAAGGCTCTTCTAGGCTCTTGTCTGGTCTCTCTGCAAGGCTGTCTGTAGAGTAATTGTCCCTGAAGACACCTTCTTTTATCTACACTCCTCCCAAACAATGTTGCTTATTTAGGGGGCGTTTTAGATAAGTGTCTAGACATTGTTTACTCAAATTGCGCGCGCGCACAAGGCGCTGACGCGTGCACTGCCAAGCGCTCGTCAGCGACCACATAGACTGTAATGCTATTTTTGCGCGCACACCGAGCGCACACGTGCACGCGCGATTTTTTTAACGATGTCGGCGGAACAAAAAATGCAACATGTAGCATACGGCGCATCTGGGCGCACACCTGTAAAATGCGCAGCGCACGCTAAACGCTGATGAGCGCCTACATTTGCAAGACCCTGCGACCACCATCAAACGCTAGTGTGAAACCAGCCTTAGTGGGGTTCAGTAACGCCAGCTGCTCCCCTGCTGTGTGTCCGGCAATGTCTCCTGTTATGATTGAGTCACCGTAGGAGGCAAAAACAGAAATACAAGCTAAGTCCAGAAAACCAGAGAAGTTGGCAACTATCAGATTGCAGACCCCTGAACCTATCAACACAACTAGCAGTAGCCGTGGGGGTTCCTACGATGCCCTAGACCCCTCGATCACAGCCGGAGAATTAAATAGGCCTAAAGAAAGAAAGGGGAAATCTAAACTGCCCCAGAGCAGACCCCAAAGCAATAGGCAGCCCCCAACATATAATGACGGTGAAGCAAGATGAAAACACTAACACAGACAGAAAGATAGACTGAGCAAAGCCGGGGCCCAAAACTACCTAGATAGGAAAGGACAGGAAGGCTGCTGTCTGCAATCTGCCAAAACCCTATCAAAGACATAAGCCAACAAGCTGATATGAAAAAGACCCTGAAGCAGCTAGGCTTCAAAAACTAAATCAGCACTCAGGTATTTTCAGAAGACAGAGCTAAAGGAATTCAGCACACCCCAGCAGGGAATGGCAGAAATCCAGAAAAACAAAGCAAAACAAAGTCAAAGCACAAATGCAAAAAGCCGAGCAGCAAACTTAGCTTTAGAGGAGCAGGAATTCAGACTGGTCTCCAAGGATCCCACAGAGAAATCACCCGCAGGGCAGAAGGGCGTCGGCAGCCTTATATCTAGTCAGTAACTCCACTCACCAGTCATCATCATCAGCCTCAGGTGTTTGATAATCAGGCTCACTACCTTTCTTTACCAGAAGAGGGAGTTCCTCGGGCCTCAGTAGTGAAGGGGAAAATGAACTCACAAAGTACCTCCCCCTTGAGGAGGGGTCACCGAACCCTCAACCACGCCACCAGGGCGATCAGGGTGAGCGCGATGAAAGGCATGCACCAATCTTTTGGCATGAATATCAGAGGCAGAGACCCAGGAATTATCCTCCTGACCATAACCCTTCCACTTAACCAAATACTGGAGTCTCCGTCTAGCCAGACGGGAATCCAGTACTTTCTCTACCTCATATTCCATGTTACCTTCAACCAATACAGGGTCTGGAGGTGCCACCCCCGGAACAACAGGTTCAACAAACCTCTTCAACAAAGGAACACATTATGGATTTTAAATGTGACAGGAAGAGCCAAACGAAAAGAGACCGGATTAATAATCTCCACAATCTTGTAAGGTCCAATAAATCTAGGCTTAAACTTAGGAGAAGCCACCTTCATAGCAATATTTTTTGATGATAACCACACCATATCACCAATCTTAAACTGGGGACCAATGGTCCTATGTCGGTTGGAAAACCGCTGGGCCTTTTCCTGGGAGAGAGATAACTTATCCACCACTTGGTCCCAGATCTGGTGCATTCTCTCCACCACAGTGTCAACACCTGGGCAGGCAGGCTCCACCTGCCCTGAAGAAAATCGAGGATGAAACCCAAAGTTACAAAAAAAAGGTGACATCAAAGTGGCAGAACTAGCTCTATTATTTAAAGCAAATTCGGCCAAGGGCAAAAATGAAACCCAATCATCCTGATCAGCAGAAATAAAACATCTCAAATATGACTCCAAGGTCTGGTTTGTTCTCTCTGTCTGCCCATTGGTCTGAGGGTGATAAGCAGAGGAGAAGGACAACTGAATTCCCAGCCTGGAACAGAAAGTTCTCCAAAATCTAGACACAAACTGGACTCCTCTGTCAGATACAATGTTCTCAGGAATCCCGTGCAAACGAACCACCTGTTGTAAAAACAGGGGCACCAACTCAGAGGAAGATGGCAACTTAGGGAGTGGTACAAGATGAACCATCTTACAGAACCTATCACAAATCACCCAAATAACAGTCATCCTTTGAGAGACAGGCATATCAGAGATGAAATCCATTGAAATATGGGTCCATGGCCTCTTGGGGACAGGCAAAGGCATCAACAACCCACTAGAGCGAGAACACGATTTAGACCGGGAGCACGTCCCACAGGACTGCACAAAATTCCTGACATCACGAGACAAGGAGGGCCACCAAAAAAACCGACTCACCAGATCTCTAGTACCAAAAATACCTGGATGACCAGCCAAAGCAGAGCAATGAACTTCAGACATCACTCTCTTCTTCCACTGGTCAGGAACATACAACTTTCCACTGGGACAACGCTCAGGTTTGTTCTCCTGGAACTCTTCCAGAGCACGTCTCAAATCGGGCGAGATGGCAGAAAGAACTACCCCTTCGCTTAATATGGTAGCAGGCTTGGTCACCACAGGAGAATCAGCAAAGAAGCTCCTAGAGAGGGCGTCTGCCTTGACATTCTTCGTTCCAGGAAGAAAAGAAACCACACAATCAAAACGTGTAAAAAACAAGGCCCACCTAGCCTGTCTAGGGTTCAAGCGCTTAGCCGACTCTAGGTAAATCAAATTCTTGTGGTCAGTGAGGACCACGACTTGATGCTTAGCTCCCTCCAACCAATGTCTCCACTCCTCAAATGCCCATTTCATGGCCAACAGTTCCCGATTCCCCACATCATAGTTACGTTCAGATGGAGAGAACTTTCGGGAAAAGAAAGCACAGGGATTCATTTTAGATGTTACAGGATCCTTTTGGGACAAAACAGCTCCTGCACCAATCTCAGAAGCATCTACCTCTACCTGGAATGGAAGTGAGACATCAGGTTGCCGCAAAACTGGGGCGGAGGTCAATCTTCGCTTCAGCTCCTGAAAGGAAGAAACAGCCTCCGGAGACCAATTTAACACATCAGCACCCTTCTTAGTCAAATCAGTCAATGGCTTGGCAATACTAGAAAATTTTGCTATAAATTTCCGATAAAAATTAGCAAAACCCAAAAACTTCTGGAGGGCTTTCAAAGAAGTGGGCTGAACCCAATCGTAAATGGCCTGTACCTTGGCCGGGTCCATTTTAATAGTTGACAGGGACAAAATAAATCCCAAAAAAGAAATCCTCTGTACTCCAAAAAGGCATTTAGATCCTTTGACATACAGGGAATTCTCCCTCAAGATCCGGAACACAGTCCGAATATGTTCCACATGAGAATCCCAATCCTTGGAGAAGATCAAAATATCATCCAGATAGATAATCAAAAATTTATCGAAAAAATCTCGGAAAATATCGTTCATGAAGCACTGGAAAACAGAAGGGGCATTAGTGAGCCCAAAAGGCATCACCAGGTACTCAAAATGTCCCTCCGGAGTATTAAACGCTGTCTTCCATTCATCCCCATGCTTAATGCGAATAAGATTATACGCCCCCCTGAGGTCAAGCTTGGTAAACCAGCAAGCACCTTTAACTCTGGAGAATAGATCAGAAATCAGGGGTAACGGCTACTGATATTTAACAGTAATTTTGTTGAGGGCACGATAATCAATACAAGATCTTAATGATCCATCCTTTTTGGCTGCAAAAAAAAAACCGGCACCTAAGGGTGACGAGGATGGTCTAATATGACCCTTCTCCAACGCCTCCTTAATATAGGATCGCATAGCCTCGTGCTCGGGTACAGATAAATTGAAGAGCCGACCCTTGGGAAATTTACACCCCGGGCTCAGTTCAATTGCACAGTCATAACTCCTATGAGGAGGCAGAGACGCAGACTCATTCTCACTAAATACATCATAAAAGTCCGCCAAATAATCAGGAACATCATGCGACTGAGGAGAGGTGGAAAACACCGGAGCCTCACTAAAGGCACACCGACAACCCCAACTCACCACAGACACAGATTTCCAATCCAAAACTGGATTATGAATTTGTAACCAGGGAAACCCCAGAACAATAGTATCATGCAGATTATGCAACACCAAAAATCTGCAATTTTCTTGATGGTCTGGGGCGACCCGCATTACCACCTGGGTCCAAAACTGAGGTTTATTTTTAGCCAAAGGAGTAGCATCAATCCCCCTCAAAGAGATAGGCGTCTGCAGAGGTGTCATTGGAAATCCACAACGTTTAGCAAAATCCAAGTCCATTAGGTTTAGGGCTGCTCCCGAATCCACAAAAGCCTTGGCGGAAAATGTGGACAGGGAGCAGATCAGAGAAATAGCCAGAAGAAACTTAGGTTGAACACCCCCAACAGAAAACGTGTGTGCAAAGCGTTTCTCTCGTTTAGGACAGACAGAAATAATATGCGAGGCATCTCCACAGAAAAAACACAACTTATTACGCCTTCTGAACTCCTGACGCTGCTCTCTGGAAAAAACTCTATCACATTGCATAGGTTCAGACATTTGTTCAACAGGTGGCAACACCTCTCGTGCAGCTTTGCGTTCACGCAAACGCCGATCAACCTGAATGGCTAATGACATAGAATCGTCAAGACCAGAGGGAACAGGAAATCCCACCATAGCATCTTTTACGGCTTCTGACAACCCCTTCCGAAAGAGAGCAGCCAAGGCATTATCATTCCAGGTAGTAAGTACTGCCCACTATCGGAATTTTTGACAGTACAATTCTGCAGAATCACGACCCTGGTTCAATGCCAGCAGGGTCTTTTCAGCCTGATCAATGGCATTAGGTTCGTCATACAACAACCCCAAGGCCTGAAAAAATGCGTTCACATTAGTCAGAATAGGATCATCTGGTTTCAAAGAAAACGCCCAATCCTGGGGATCGCCACGCAGCAAAGAGATGACAATTTTAACCTGCTGCGCAGAGCTCCCTGACGAGTTAGGCTTCAAGGCAAAAAATAATTTACAATTATTTTTGAAATTCAAAAATTTAGACCGATCCCCAAAAAATACATCAGGTGTAGGAATCTTTGGTTCAGCAGCATGTGAATGAGCAAGGTAGGCGGAAATTCCCCGCACTTCCGCAGCGAGCTGCTCCACACGATCAGACAATTGCTTTATCTCCATTGAGAGAGAAAAAAAATTCCCCCTACGGCCTCCGAGATATAGAGGAAAAAATATACACACTTTTTTTTTTTCTTACAATTCTTTCATGCTATTGAGTACCCTAGGATCTGCGGTATGGCGGGTGATTCTGTTATGATTGAGTCACCGTAGGAGGCAAAAACAGAAATACAAGCTAAGTCCAGAAAACCAGAGAAGTTGGCAACTATCAGATTGCAGACCCCTGAACCTATCAACATAACTAGCAGTAGCCGTGGGGGGTTCCTATGATGCCCTAGACCCCTCGATCACAGCCGGAGAATTAAATAGGCCTAAAGAAAGAAAGGGGAAATCTAAACTGCCCCAGAGCAGACCCCAAAGCAATAGGCAGCCCCCAACATATAATGACGGTGAAGCAAGATGAAAACACTAACACAGACAGAAAGATAGACTGAGCAAAGTCAGGGCCCAAAATTACCTAGATAGGAAAGGACAGGAAGGCTGCTGTCTGCAATCTGCCAAAACCCTATCAAAGACATAAGCCAACAAGCTGATATGAAAAAGACCCTGAAGCAGCTAGGCTTCAAAAATTAAATCAGCACTCAGGTATTTTCAGAAGACAGAGCTAAAGGAATTCAGCACACCCCAGCAGGGAATGGCAGAAATCCAGAAAAACAAAGCAAAACAAAGTCAAAGCACAAATGCAAAAAGCCGAGCAGCAAACTTAGCTTTAGAGGAGCAGGAATTCAGACTGGTCTTCAAGGATCCCAAAGAGAAATCACCCGCAGGGCAGAAGGGCGTCGGCAGCCTTATATCCAGTCAGTAACACCACTCAGCCAGTCATCATCATCAGCCTCAGGTGTTTGATAATCAGGCTCACTACCTTTCTTTACCAGAAGAGGGAGTTCCTCGGGCCTCAGTAGTGAAGGGGAAAATGAACTCACAACAGTCTCCTGCTCCCTCCACATTCACACAACATCAGATATTAAACTTGCTCCAATTAGGCCTCAGCCTACACCCTGATTGACCCTGGGCTCCAACACTGCCAGTTGCTGCTCAGAAGTGCCGTCTGCATAGAGAAAAACACTAGCTCCTGTGTTAGTGGGGTTCAGTAACGCCAGCTGCTCCCCTGCTGTGTGTCCGGCAATGTCTCCTGCTCCCTCCACATTCACACAACATCAGATATTAAACTTGCTCCAATTAGGCCTCAGCCTACACCCTGATTGACCCTGGGCTCCAACACCACCAGTTGCTGCTCAAGTGTGCCATCTGCACAGAGAAAAACACTAGCTCCTGTGTTAGTGGGGTTCAGTAATGTCAGCTGCTCCCCTGCTGTGTGTCCGGCAATATCTCCTGCTCCCTCCACATTCACACAACATCAGATATTAAACTTGCTCCAATTAAGCCTTAGCCTACACCCTGGTTGACTCTGGGCTCCAACACCGCCAGTTGCTGCCCAGAAGTGCCATCTGCACAGAGAAAAACACTAGCTCCTGTGTTAGTGGGGTTCAGTAATGTCAGCTGCTCCCCTGCTGTGTGTCCGGCAATGTCTCCTGCTCTGTCCACATTCACACTACTACTGATTTTAAACTTGCTCCAAATAGGCCTCTGGCTCCACTCTGTCTCTAGTATTTACCCTGGGCCCCAACACCGCCAGTTGCTGCTCAGAAGTGCCGTCTGCACAGTCAACATACACTTCTGAGCAGCAACTGGTGGTGTTGGAGCCCAGGGTAAATACTAGAAACAGAGTGGAGCCAGAGACCTAATTGGAGCAAGTTTAAAATTAGTAGTAGTCTACAACAGATATTAATCCAATTAGGCCTCTGACTCCACTATGTTTGTAGTATTAACCCTGGGCTCCAACACCGCCAGTTGCTGCTCAGAAGTGCCATCTGCACAGTCAACATATGCTCCCGTGTTATCTGGGTTCAGTAATGTCAGCTGATCCCCAGCTATGTGTCCGGCAATTTCTCCTGCTCTGTCCACACTCACACAACTACAGATTTTAAACTTGCTCCAAATAGGCCTCTGTCTCCACTCTGTTTGTACTATTGACCCTGGGCCCCAACACCGCCAGTTGCTGCTCAGAAGTGCCGTCTGCACAGTCAACATATGCTCCCTTGTTATTGGGGTTCAGTAATGTCAGCTGATCCCCAGCTGTGTGTCCGGCAATTTCTCCTGCTCTGTCCACACTCACAGAACTACAGATTTCAAACTTGCTCCAATTAGGCCTCTGTCTCCACTCTGTTTGCAGTATTTACCCTGGGTTCCAGCACCGCCAGCTGGTTCCCGGCAGTGTCTTTGGCATGGGTACTCCCTCCTGCCCAGCCTGGTTCCAGCACGCCAGCTGTTTCCGGGTAGTGTCAACGTCACTTTGCCTCCAAAACTTTGTCCTGTCGTGTTGCGGTCGGGTTAGCCGACTCTATGGTGCCTGCAGTTTAGGTGCTTCCTATGTGGGCTGCGGGATCTGGCAATAAAGGCTGGTTCCGTAGTGCCAATAGGACAAGCACCCCCTGTAGGACTGTTGGGTTTCGGTAACTGCGGCCGGCTCGCGGTCTTGCAACTTTGCTTTTCATGGGTGCCTTCTGCTACCCATCCGGGTTCCAGTACCGTCAGCTGGTTCTCGGCAGTGCCTTTGGCTTAGGTGCCTCCTTCTCGGTATGCGAGTTCCAGCAACGTCTGCTGGCCCTTGGTAGTGCTTTCTGGCACAGGTACCTCCTGCTTAGTAACCGGGTTCCAGTACCATCAGCTGGTCCTTGGTAGTGCCATTGGCTCTTGTTCCTTCTGCTGCCCCTCCGGGTTCCAGCACCGTCAGCTGGTCCTCGGTAGTTCCATTGGCTCTTGTAGCTTCTGCTACCCATCCGGGTTCCAGTACCATCAGCTGGTTCTCGGCAGTGCCTTTGGCTTAGGTGCCTCCTTCTCGATATCCAAGTTCCAGCAACGTCTGCTGGCCCTTGGTAGTGCTTTCTGGCACAGGTACCTCCTGCTTAGTAACCGGGTTCCAGTACCATCAGCTGGTCCTCGGTAGTGCCATTGGCTCTTGTAGCTTCTATTACCCATCCGGGTTCCAGTACCGTCAGCTGGTTCTCGGCAGTGCCTTTGGCTTAGGTGCCTCCTTCTCGGTATCCAAGTTCCAGCAACGTCTGCTGGCCCTTGGTAGTGCTTTCTGGCACAGGTACCTCCTGCTTAGTAACCGGGTTCCAGCACTGTCAGCTCGTCCTCGGTAGTTCCATTGGCTCTTGTAGCTTCTATTACCCATCCGGGTTCCACTACCGTCAGCTGGTTCTCGGCAGTGCCTTTGGCTTAGGTGCCTCCTTCTCGGTATCCAAGTTCCAGCAACGTCTGCTGGTCCTTGGTAGTGCTTTCTAGCACAGGTACCTCCTGCTTAGTAACCGGGTTCCAATACCATCAGCTGGTCCTCAGTAGTGCCATTGGCTCTTGTTCCTTCTGCTACCCATCCGGGATCCAGTACCGTCAGCTGGTTCTCGGCAGTTCCTCAGCCTTCTTGTACCTTCTGCTACATTTCCAAGTTCAAGCTTTTTGAAATGGTTTTTGGTAATTACTCTGGATCTCCCTGACAACGACACTGAAGACGACGACCCTGAAGACCACCCCGAACAACACGACGACCCCGAAGACGATGACCCTGAAGACGACGATCCTGAAGACCACCCCAAAGAAGGCAAAAAAGATGACCCTGAAGAAGATGACCAAGAGGACAAAGAACATGAAGACAACCACCAAGATACAGAACAACAAGAGACAGAAGACCAAGAAGCAGAAGACCAAGAAGCAGAAGAACAAAAAGCAGAAGAACATTAAGCATAAGACTAAAAATCAAAGCAAAAGATATTATTTAAATTATAAGCAGAAGAAGACTAAGCAGTGTATGGGGTTGAGTCCGTTCCTCCTCGTGGTGCCCCTGGAAAATGCCTGCTGCTGCAGGCCAAACTGAGCGCGGACAAATCCTTGTTGTAAATCTTTTGTGACAGGCAGAACGGAAGGTGTAATCTTCAAACTTTTATAGATAACAACTACATGAATGCCTGTCACAAATAAGAATATGATGAAGAAGAAGAATAGGAAGAAGATGAAGAAGTAGAATATGAAGAAGAATAATAGTTGAATAAGAAGAATATGAAGAATGTTAAAAAAAAAGAATAATAGGATGAAGGTGAAGAAGAAGAAGATGAATAAGGAGAAGAAGAAGTTGATGAAAAAGATGCTGCTGCTGAGGATGAAGGAGAAAGTGTGGGAGAAGTAAAAAAGAAGATGAAGAGCATGGAAGTAGTGAAACATACATAGCTGACAAAATATAAAAAAGTTAACATAGTCAATATCTTTGTAACTCCGAACGTCTTTAAAAAAAAAATTAATTCCTGCAATTACATTTGATTGGGCTAAACCTCTATGCCTTTAATGTCTCCTCCACCTCCCCCAATACATTCTACATTATTCTTAGTTGTTTTCCTTCATGTAGAAATAACCTACATGGAAAGAAAGGGTTTATTTTAACTTGCATTGGTTTCCGGTATCGGAATCGGCGATATCCGATACTTTTTGGGTACCGGTCCAATCCAATCCGATCCGATCCGATACGATATTTTCCGATATCGGAAGGTATCGCTCAACACTATTCCTCACACAACCGCCTCCAAGATTTCTCCTGAATATCACCTATCCTCTGGAATTCCATGCCTCAACACGTCCGATTATCCACCACCCTTGGATCCTTCAAACGGAACCTGAAAATCCATCTTTTCAGGAAAGCTTACAGCCTGCAATAACCATTCTGCCGCCTCACCACCCCCTGAGCCGCCACCTCAAAACCACCAGAGCTGCTGCACCCCCGACCTTCTGTCTCTTCCCCACTATCCCGTAGAATGTAAGTCCGCAAGGACAGGATCCTCTCCCCTCTGTACCAGTCTGTTATTGTAAATTAGTTTACTGTTAACGATATTTATAACTTTGTATGTAACCCCCCTTCTCATGTACAGCACCATGGAATTAATGGCGCTATATAAATAAATAATAACAATAACTGCGGCACAACACATTAGTTGGAAGCAGTAATGGACATACAGAGGTCCCTTAAACTCATGCGCGAAAACAGTGAAGTCCAAGTAATTTGATTCTCTGATTTTGTAGACTATTTTGGGTAAGGGGGAAGTTATAAAATGTTATTGTTATAAACATAGAAAGCACATTAAGGCTGTGTGCCCACGTTGGGTTTTTTGAAGCGTTTCCGCAGCGTTTGTGCCGGCTCAGACACTGCAGAAACGCTTAAAAGAAGCTTCACATTAAATTGCATGCGTTTTGGCTTTTTGTGCCAATGCATGCGTTTTTAAACGCTCAGGAATCGCTTAGAGGCTAAAAACGCAGCATGCTCATTAATTTCTGCATTGCTGAGCGTTTTTAGCCTTTTCCAATGTTCCCAGAAAACGCACGGTAAAAAAACGCGTCAAAAACACGCGTCTTTTGTGCAAAAAACGCGCAAGAAACGTGTGGAAAAAAACCGCGCATTTTCTGGGAAGGGGATCAGTTTCCTGAGCGTTTGAAAACGCTAACGTGGGCACATAGCCTAAGGCTATGTGTGCACAATGTGCTTTTGAAGCGTTTTTTTCCTGAGCAGAAACGCATACCCTTGCCAGGAAAAACGCATGCGGTTTTTTACGTGTTTTTTTACGTGATTTTGACGCATTTTTCATGCGTTTTTCAATGCTTTTTTTAAGCGTTTTTGACCCCCAAATAAAGTTGCTTATAAAAAAAAGAAAAAAAAATGACTGTGGTCATTTCCTTTTCCAACCCCTTTTCTCCATTTTGCTTTCGGGCTGTTTTCAAAATGCCTCACCCATGCAGCACCAGTGGAGTCTGAGCGAAGAAAACTTGAGGATTTTGCTGCTGACTTTGTTACTGAATCTGCTACACCTACACCACAACGAGCAGGTAACATAATGTCATTCGATTTTTTGATCTGTTTAATATTTTATTACATATTTTATGTATTTTTGACTAAAGTCTATATTCTATCATAGGAGCGCTCTAGGAGGAAGAGGAGGAGGAAGAGAACAAGAATGTGGGTGCACCCGATAGTTCAAGAGCGGGCGGCAAAGGGCCACTTCCATCTCCTTTACCAGGATATACGGAGGTAAGATATATAATGGAAAATAGGTCTATTGGTAGCCGTGTGATCCTAATGGATAGTTAATTTTATTTTTTGTTGTTATGTGACATTTTCATCTGTGTGCTTAATCGTAATTTTTTTTTTTTCACGGTCATCCTGAAAAATTCATACAGTTCTGCAGGATCCCAAGTGAAGCATTTGATCGCCTACTCGGCCTTCTTTCTCCAGCTTTAGATTATGAGGACACGGTCATATGACGAACCATCTCTACTGCGGAAAGGCTGCTCATCACCTTGTGGTAAGTTTTTTTTATTTTTTTTGGGTTTCAGTAACACATTTGGCCCCCAAAAGACTGTTAGACACACTTCCCCCATACTGCTGCCAGCTATTGCTCGCTACTGCCCCCATATTGCTGCCACACTCTGCCCCATACTGCTGCCAGCCACTGCCCTTTCCACTGCCCCCATACTGCTGCCGTCTATATTTCAAATGTGCTATTTTTGCCTGGCCTTTTTTTTTGCTTATCAATTTTTTTTTTTCAGGTTTTTGGCCACAGGAGAGAGCTACACATCACTGCACTTCCAATTTAGGGTTGGTAAAACCACCATCTCTAGAATTGTGAGGTGCACATGTGCCGTTATCTGGCAGTTGCAGCCCATGGTGATGCCTCCCCCAACCGAGGAGACTTGGCTGCAGGTCGCAGCAGGCTTTCAGTCTGTTGCCAATTTCCAAAACTGCATAGGTGCTGTCGATGGCAAACATGTGAAAGTGCTGAAGCCATCGCGATCAGGATCACGCTTCTTTAGGCTATGTGCCCACGTAGTGTTTTAAAAAGCACAGTGAAAACCGGACGCCTTCCCAGAAATCGCGCGATTTCACCGCGATTCTGTTCGCGATTTTGCCGCGATTTTGTTCGCGATTTTCTCAAGCACTTTCCAAGTGATTTGAAGCATCACTTGGAAAGTGATTGACAGGTTGGTCACACTCGTCAAACATAGTGTTTGACAAGTGTGAGCAGCTTTTTACTATTGAGGCCGCCTATGCGACATCAATAGTAAAAGATAGAATGTTAAAAATGATAAAAAAATAAATCGGGGTATATTTACCTTTCCACGTCCCGCGCTGCCATCCCGGGCCTCAGCGTTCCCAGCGATGCCTTGCGAGACCTGTGATGACGTTGGTCTCGCGTTGCTATAGCGATCTCGCGAGACCGCTAGAGTCACGAGAGACTACGTCATCACAGGACCTTACCGCAAGGCATTACTGGGAACGCTAGGCTGGGAATGTCAAAGCAGTGGACCATTGTCCGATGGTTACATGGCAACATGGACCTGTTTTTATTTGGGTTGGGTAGTTTAAGGATTAATGCTGTCTCTAAGTTTCTTCTTTCAGGTTCTGAGGAATTGTTTTATTAATTGGCTGGTTATTAACCAATAAGAAATCGAGTTGTGTGAATTGACCCGGTAACGGGCTTTGATTGGTCTGCCTTTTTCGGCGGGAGTAAAGGACTATATATACTAGAACCTGAGGTGATTTCATCACTTTTCAACTTTGAAGTTAAGAAGATGCCCGCCCGCCCTCCCCAATTTTATGTATTTCTCTCTTTTTCCGTCATGAAAACTTTATTAGAGTTGGGTACGATTGCTCTTTTCAATGAGCGAATTTTGGTTATCGGATTAATAAAGGAATTATTTATGGAATTATTTATTAAAGAATTAATTATTTGGTGGATTTTGGTTTTTCCCATGGATTTCAGTAACCCTTAATAAAGTTTACATGGCCACTTTTCTCCACATATGTCTGGATGTCTCAATTATTTATTATAGAGTATTTAAGTTTTGTTGGGTCCTATGTTGCCATGCAGCGCGGGACGTCGGAAGGTAAATATACCCCGATTTTTTATTTTTTATTCTTTTTTTTTACAGGGGTATGGTACCCAGGGCCTGGAGAACAGTCTCCTCTCCTCCACACCGTGGGTACCAACCGCACATGAGACGCTTAACTTCCCGCATGGTGGGCATAGCCACATGCGGGAAGTAAGCGATTCTCATGCATTCCTATGGGTGCAGAATCGCTGCAATTCTTTGCGATTCTGCACAAAAGAATGAGCATGCTGCGATTTTTTCCGCGATGCGATTCCGCTGCGGAAAAAATCGCAGCATTAGCACAGCATGTGCGGAATGCCATAGGAATGCATGGGGGGCGTTCTGTACACGATTTTTAAACGTTTTCGCACCGAAAATCGCGGCAAAAACGCTTAAAAATCGCATAGTGGGCACACAGCCTTAATTATAAGGCTGGAGTCACACACAACGAATAAAAAATCGGTCCATTTTAACGGTACGAAATCGCACAAAGAATTCTTGTCCAGGGATCCGTCTGTCATCCCATTTTCCGGCGATGAACCGATTTTATTCGCATCTAAGCATCAAATTGACATCCAATGCCAATGCCTGATGCTCTTTCCTGTTGACCTGGAGAAGTCTTGCGATTTAATCGCAAGTCACACGTGTGGTGCGTTTTCAATGCGATTTTTAATCGCATCCATAGACTTGCATTGTCGAATCCGATCCGAAAATCGGTGACAATCGCAGCATGCTGCGATTTTCTCGGTCCGAGGAACGGATCCGTTAAAAAAACGCATGATGGGAGCAGCACCATAGAATAACATTGGGATGAATGAAATGCGATTTTTTATCGCATTGCATTCGTCCGATTTAATCGCTAGTGTGACTACGGCCTAAGAAGTATTTTTCTGTGGTCCTGATGGCGGTGGCTGATGCACATTGCAAATTTGTTGCCATTGACGTTGGTGCTTATGGCAGTACTGGGGATTCTCGGGTGTTGTGAGCATCACAGATTGGACTGCAAATTCTTCTAGATGTCGGAACGCTCCCAGCGCCAAGACCTTTGCCGGGTTCTACACATCCAGTACCCTTTGTGAAGGTATCAGATGAGGCGTTTCCCTTAAAGACCAACCTGCTGCGCCCATACCCACGAAGGGCACTGGATGACCAGCGGAGAGTTTTTAATTATCGGCTGAGTCGTGCACACAGATATGTGGAATGCACATTTGGGATCATGTGTAGTCAGTGGCGGATCTTTCACACAACCATCCAGTTGGATATGCAGACAGCTGACACAGTAATTAAGGCATGCTGTGTACTCAACTACGCTCGAAAATATGGCACTGATGTAGATGAGGAGTCACAGCTGTCTGAATTAAATGCTGTTGCAAATTTGGGTTAAGGAAGGGTATCCAACTCGGGTGTGCGTGTACGAGAAACCTTCACTGACTACTTCATGAGTCCTGAAGGTGCCGTGCACTGGCAATACTCCTGTGCCGGTGTTGAGCAGCCAGGACAGCAGAGAAGATATGAAGACTAACTACAAGCAAGCAAGGTCTGTTGTTCTCTTAACCCCTTCCTGACATCCGACGTACTATCCCGTCCATGGGACCCAGGCCCCTATGCCCATGGACGGGATAGTACGTCTACCGCGATCAGCGGCGCCCGAGTGGTGAGCACCGCTGATCGCGGCCGGGTGTCAGCTGATTATCACAGCTGACACCCGGCACTATGTGTCAGGGGCGGTCACGGACCGCCCCCAACACGTTAACCCCTTGCACACCGCGATCAAACATGATCGCGGTGTACCGGGAGTTAAAGGGAAGCATCGGCAGGGAGGGGGCTCCCTCCTTGCTTCCCTGAGCCCCCCACGGCAGCGCAATGTGCAGCGCTGCTGCGGGGGGCTCCTTTCCTCCAGGCCCCCGAATCCAAGATGGCGACGGTGGCCTTCGGGGGCCTGGAGGAAGCTGGCTTCCTCAGTGCCTGCAAAGCGCAGGCAAGAGGAAGTCTTCTTCAATGCCTGTGACAGATTGCTGATCTGTCACAGTGATCTGTGATGTGACAGATCAGCGATCTGTCACAGGACAGTGATGTCCCACCTGGGATTATGTAATAAAGTAAAAAAAAAATAAAAAAAAGTGTAAAAATAATTTTAAAAAAATCGCCAAATAAATTAGTAAAAAAAAAAAAAAAATATTCCCCAATAAATTCATTTTTTGAAAATAAAAAAAACCCAAAACAATAAAAGTACACATATTAGGTATCGCCGCGTCCGTAACAACCTGCCCTATAAAACTGTCCCATTAGTTAACCCCTATAGCGAACCCCTTAAAAAATAAAAATAAAAAACGAAGCAAAAAATAATGATTTATTATCATACCGCCAAACAAAAAGTGTAATAACGCGCGATCAAAAAGACACATATAAATATCCATGGTACCGCTGAAAACGTCATCTTGTCCCGCAAAAAACGAGCCATGACACAGCATCATCAGCAAAAAAATAAAAAAGTTATAGCTCGCAGAATAAAGCGATGCAAAAATAATTATTTTTTATATAAAATAGTTTTCATTGCATAAAACCGACAAAACATAAAAAAATGACCTAAATGAGGTATCGCTGTAACCGTACTGACCCAAAGAATAAAACCGCTTTATCAATTTTACCGCACGCGGAACGGTGTAAACGCACTCCCCCAAAAGAAATTCATGAAACGCTGGTTTTTGTTCATTCTGCGTCGCAAAAATCGGAATAAAAAGCGATCAAAAAATGTCACGTGCCCGAAAATGGTACCAATAAAAACGTCAACTCGTCCCGCAAAAAATAAGATCTCACATGACTCGGTGGGTCAAAATACGGAAAAATTATAGCTCTCAATATGTGGTGATGCAAAAACTATTTTTACAATAAAAAGCGTCTTTTAGCGTGCGACAGCTGCCAAAAATAAAAACCGCCATAAATAGTAAATCAAACCCCCCGTTATCACCCCCTTAGTTAGGGAAAAATAATAAAATTAAAAAAATGTATTTATTTCCATTTTTCCATTAGGGTTAGGGTTAGGGCTAGGGTTAGGGCTAGGGTTAGGGTTAGGGCTAGGGTTAGGGTTAGGGCTAGGGTTAGGGCTAGGGTTAGGGCTTGGGTTAGGGCTAGGGTTAGGGCTGAGATTAGGGTTAGGGGTGTGTTGGGGTTCGGGTTGGAGTTAGAATTGGGGGTTTCCACTGTTTGGGCACATCAGGGGCTCTCCAAATGCAACATTGCGTCTGATCTCAATTCCAGCCAATTCTGAGTTGAAAAAGTCATATGGTGCTCCTTCCCTTCCAAGCTCTGCCATGCGCCCAAACAGTGTTTTACCCCCACATGTAGGGTATCAGCCTACTCAGGACAAATTGCAAAACAATTTTTGGGGTCCAATTTCTCCTGTTACCCTTAGGAAAATAAAAAATTGGGGGCAAAAATATCATTTTTGTGGAAAAAAATGATTTTTTTATTTTCACGTCCGAGCGTTATAAACTTCTGTGAAGCACTTGGGGGTTCAAAGTGCTCACCACACATCTAGATAAGTTCCGTGGGGGGGTCTAGTGTCCAAAATGGGGTCACTTGTTAGGAGTTTCAATAGTTTAGGTACATCAGGGGCTCTCCAAACGCACATGACACCCGCAGACCATTCCATCAAAGTCTGCATTCCAAAATGGCACTGCTTCCCTTCCGAGCCCCGACGTGTGTCCATACAGTAGTTTTCTCCCACATATGGGGTGTCAGCGTACTCATGACAAATTGGACAACACCTTTTGCAGTCCAATTTCTCCTGTTACCCTTGGGAAAATGAAAAAACTGGGGACTAATTGATCATGTTTGTGGAAAAAATACGATTTTTTTTATTTTGATGCCCGGGCATTATAAACTTCTGTGAAGCCCTTGGGGGTTCAAAGTGCTCACCACACATCTAGATAAGTTCCTTAGGGGTTCTCGTTTCCAAAATGGGGTCATTTGTGGGAGTTTCCACTGTTTAGGTACATTAGGGGCTCTCCAAAGGCAACATGACACCCGCAGACCATTCCATAAAAGTCTGCATTCCAAAACGTCACTACTTCCCTTCCGAGCCCTGACGTGTGTCCATACAGTAGTTTTCTCCCACATATGGGGTGTCAGCGTACTCAGAACAAATTGGACAACAACTTTTGGGGTTCAATTTCTCCTGTTACCCTTGGGAAAATAAAAAAATTGGGGACTAATTGATCATGTTTGTGGAAAAAATACGATTCTTTTATTTTCATGCCCTGGCATTATAAACTTCTGTGAAGCCCTTGGGGGTTCAAAGTGCTCACCTCACATCTAGATAAGTTCCTTAGGGGGTCTAGTTTTCAAAATGGGGTCATTTGTGGGGGGTTTCCACTGTTTAGGTACATTAGGGGCTCTCCAAAGGCAACATGACACCCGCAGACCATTCCATCAATGTCTGCATTCCAAAACGTCACTACTTCCCTTCCGAGCCCTGACGTGTGTCCATACAGTAGTTTTCTCCCACATATGGGGTGTCAGCTTACTCAGGACAAATTGGACAACAACTTTGGGGTTTCAATTTCTCCTGTTACCCTTGGGAAAATAAAAAAATTGGGGAATAATTGATCATGTTTGTGGAAAAAATACGATTTTTTTATTTTCATGCCCTGGCATTATAAACTTCTGTGAAGCCCTTGGGGGTTCAAAGTACTCACCTCACATCTAGATAAGTTCCTTAGGGGGTCTAGTTTTCAAAATGGGGTCATTTGTGGGGAGTTTCCACTGTTTAGGTACATTAGGGGCTCTCCAAAGGCAACATGACACCCGCAGACCATTCCATCAATGTCTGCATTCCAAAACGTCACTACTTCCCTTCCGATCCCCGACGTGTTCCCATACAGTAGTTTTCTCCCACATATGGGGTATCAGCATACTCAGGACAAATTGGACAACAACTTTTGGGGTCCAATTTCTCCTGTTACCCTTGGGAAAATAAAAAAAATGGTGACTAAAAGATCATGCTTGTGGAAAAAATACGAATTTTTTATTTTCACGCCCGGGCGTTATAAACTTCTGTGAAGCACTGGGGGGTTCAAAGTGCTCACCACACATCTAGATAAGTTCCTTGGGGGGTCTAGTTTACAAAATGGTGTCATTTGTTGGGGGTTTCCACTGTTTAGGTACATCAGGGGGTTTTCCAATCGCGACATGGTGTCCGATCTCAATTCCAGCCAAAAACGTCAAATGGCGCTGCTTCCCTTCCGAGCTCTGCCATGCGCCCAAATAGTGGTTTACCCCCACATGTGGGGTATCAGCGTACTCAGGACAAATTGCACAATAACTTTTAGGGTGCTGTTACCCTTGGAAAAATAAGAATTGAGGGTGAAAAGATCATTTTTGTGGAAAAAATATGATTTTTTAATTGTACGGCTTTATGTTATAAACTTCTGTGAAGCCCTTGGGGGTTCAAAGTTCTCACCACACATCTAGATAAGTTCCTTAGGGGGTCTAGTTTCCAAAATGGTGTCATTTGTGGGGGGTTTCCACTGTTTAGGTACATCAGGGGTTTTCCAATCGCGACATGGTGTCCGATCTCAATTCCAGCCAAAAACGTCAAATGGCGCTGCTTCCCTTCCGAGCTCTGCCATGCGCCCAAATAGTGGTTTACCCCCACATGTGGGGTATCAGCGTACTCAGGACAAATTGCACAATAACTTTTAGGGTGCTGTTACCCTTGGAAAAATAAGAATTGAGGGTGAAAAGATCATTTTTGTGGAAAAAATATGATTTTTTAATTGTACGGCTTTATGTTATAAACTTCTGTGAAGCCCTTGGGGGTTCAAAGTTCTCACCACACATCTAGATAAGTTCCTTAGGGGGTCTAGTTTCCAAAATGGTGTCATTTGTGGGGGGTTTCCACTGTTTTGGTACATCAAGGGTTTTCCAATTGCAACATGATGTCCGATCTCAATTCCAGCCAAAAACGTCAAATGGCGCTGCTTCCCTTCCGAGCTCTGCCATGCGCCCAAATAGTGGTTTACCCCCACATGTAGGGTATCAGCATACTCAGGACAAATTGCACAATAACTTTTAGGGTCCTGTTACCCTTGGGAAAATAAAAATTGGGGTGAAAAGATCATTTTTGTGGAAAAAATATGATTTTTTAATTGTACCGCTGTACGTTATAAACTTTTGTAAAGCCCTTGTGGGTTCAAAGTTCTCACCACATATCTAGATAAGTTCCTTGGGGGGTCTAGTTTCCAAAATGGGGTCAATTGTGGGGGGTTTCCAATGTTTAGGTACATCAGGGACTCTCCAAACGTGACATGGCGTCCGATCTGAATTCCAGCCAATTTTGCATTGAAAAAGTCAAACGGCGCTCCTTCCATTCTGAGCTCTGCTATGCGCCGAAACAGTCGTTCCCCCCCACAAATCAGGTATCAGCGTACTCAGGACAAATTGCACAATAACTTTTGCAGTCCAATTTCTCCTGTTACCCTTGGTAAAATAAAAAAATTGAACCTGAAGTATTTTTTTTGTGAAAAAAAGTTAGATGTTCATTTTTTTTTAAATATTCAAAAAAATTCCTGTGACGCACCTAAAGGGTTAATAAACTTCTTGAATGTGGTTTTGAGTACCTTAAGGGGTGCAGTTTTTAGAATGGTGTCACTTTTGGGTATTTTCTATCATATAGACCCCTCAAAGTGGCTTCAAATGTGATGTGGTCCTAAAAATAAAATGGTGTTGTAAAAATGAGAAATCGCTGGTTTTAACCCTTATAACTTCCTAACAAAAAAAAATTTTGGTTCCAAAATTGTGCTGATGTAAAGTAAACATGTGGGAAATGTTAGTTATCAAGTTTTTTGTGTGTCGTATCTCTGTGATTTAAGGGCATAAAAATTCAAAGTTGGAAAATTGCGAAATTTTCAAAATTTTTGCCAAATTTCCGTTTTTTTCACAAATAAACACAAGTTATTTGAATGAAATTTTACCACTAACATGAAGTACAATAAGTCACGAGAAAACAATGTCAGAATCACCGGAATCCATAGAAGCGTTCCAGAGTTATGACCTCATAAAGGTACAGTGGTCAGAATTGTAAAAATTTGCCCGGTCATGAACGTGCAAACCACCCTTGGGGGTGAAGGGGTTAAAATGTGAAAAGCCTAAAAAAGTTATTAAAAATAATCTTTGTTTTCAAAATAAAATCTTGTCTCCACTATTATTATTCAATAATAGCGGTTGTTGGTATGGGCAGTTATTGGGCAGTTATTGGGGGAGGTTGGAAGACATTATGAAACTCACGCATCATTGCTGCTGGCACTCGGGACCGGAGTGTGCGGCCGCATGTATTTGTATGCAGCACACTCCGGTCCAAGTGTTGATGGCAGTGCTGCGCATCGATGAGAGAGACTTGCTCGAGTTCCTCGCATTGCACACGCAAGTGTGACCCTGGCCTAAGGGTATGTTCACACGCTTTTTTGGTGTGTTTTTGGTACATAAAATAGTCAGCATTTTATCGTATCAGCATAATCTATTTTTACCCTTCGCCACGACAGCACCCACTGGAGATATCGGATCCACCCCATTTGGAACAGGAAACCCTACTGGAAAGATAAAAGGGGCGGTCCGCCTTTCCTCCTCAGTTTTGGTTTCCTGTTCCAAACGGAGCCACGATCCTTCAGGAAAGCATACCTGGGCCATGCATGCCGCCTGTGCAGTCTCCACGCGAACGGCAGGGGCTGCGGTCCGGAGGCAGCGTCGGGGGAGACCCCATTAGATGGCTCCCCCCTCGTCTGATGTATGGAGGGTGATGACCGGGTCCGGGGTGGGCCGCCCGGTCTCACCCAGGAGCACGTCGGGTGGCACCAAGATGCGCAGACTGCCGCTGCTAGGAGCGGTAAGTGCGCCAGTGGCGCAAAGAGGAAAAAACAGCAGCGGTGGCATGGAGAGCGCGGGCCGCATATAGAAGCGGGGGCGCGGTAGCCGGCTGGTGCCAAGGCTCCTGACCCCTGGAAGTAATGATTGAACTTCCGGGGCAGGATGGCTGAGAGCGCGACGGCGCATGCGCAGTGATCCCAGGGAGGAGGAGCGACTTCCGGGGGCAGACACAGGAGTGGAAAAAAAAAAAAATACCGAAGCAATCTATTTAAACAGCGCCGCAGCTGAGCGGTGGTGAGCCATGTCGTCCCCAATGGAAGCGCACGCTCCAGCAGGAGACTCTGCTGGGAGCAACTCCATCAGGGACCGCAACGCTAGGACAGACACCGGCCGCCGGAGCGAGACAGGAGAGTCAAGACCTAGGGCGGGATCTCAGCCATCCGATCCGGTAATATAATGCTTCACTGGGTGAGTGTGCAAAGTATATACTCTACCTATTAAGCTGACCTCTTCCTGCCCCCCTCCTTTCGGCTCCCCTTTCCAGACAAAGAAAAAAGAAAAATCTAAGCATAAGGAATGTGCGGTATGCTCTGAACCTCTTCCTGACTCCTACCCCAAAAAGCTCTGCAAGCAGTGCACCAGAGAGACTAGGCAGGGTCCCGCAGTGTCGTCAAAAGACATTCGAGCCATAATCAGAGAGGAAATACAGGCTATCAACCGCGCCAGTACTCCCTCAGAGACTAGGAGCAAAAAACAAGTGACCCTCAGCTCAGAGTCAGAGGAAGAACAGGGGTTAATCTCCAACTCCTCACTCACATCCTCGTCATCATCATCAGACATGGAGGGACGGTCATGTTTTCCCCTGGATAGTGTGGATAACCTGGTCAAATCTGTGAGGAGTACTATGGGGTGTGAGGAACCAAGGGGTGCCCAAACCACACAAGAAATAATGTTTGCGGGGTTGGCGGAAAAGAAAAGGAGAGCGTTTCCAGTGATACCGGCAGTTAAGGCCCTAATAAAAAGAGAATGGGAAAAACATGATCAAAGAAGTTTTCTCCCATCGGCCTCAAAGAGGAAATATCCATTTAGCGATAACGAGCTATTAAAATGGACCAAGGTGCTTAAGATTGATGCCGTTGTAGCCTCTACCTCAAAACAATCTACTATTCCGGTAGAGGACGCAGGCTTATTAGCAGACCCGCTAGACCGTAAGGCAGAGTCATCATTGAAAAGGTCTTGGGAATCTACCACGGGTATTTTTAAGCCAGCAGTAGCCAGCACGTGCACCGCCAGATCTATGCTCGTATGGTCGGACCAATTGGATCAACAAATCGAGCAGAAGGTGTCAAGAGAAAAGCTACGGGCCGCTATTCCATTAATCAGAGGGGCAGCTGCCTTTATGGCCGATGCTTCGGCAGACACTCTGCGGCTGGCAGCAAGGTCGGCAGCTCTTGTGAACAACGCCAGGCGGGCACTGTGTGTTTGAAGAGCTGGAAGGGGGTCGCACAATCGAAATCTAAGATTTGTGCAACCCCGTGCGAGGATGAGTTTCTCTTCGGGAAAGCCCTAGACGACATACTCGCCAAAGCAAAGGAGAGGAAGAAGGCGTTCCCTGACTCTTCTATCCCTTTCTATAGGAGAACCTTTAAAAGATGACCGTTTGGAAGTAGGAGGCAAATGGATAGATCAAATTGATGGCCCACAAAGGAAGAAAAACAAAAGGGTAGCATGTTCAGGGGTTCAACATTCCGGAAGGAAAATAAAAATTAAAAAATCAGACCCACCAGTAGGGGGTAGATTAAAATTTTTTTATTCAAAATGGGAACAAATAACTTCGAGCCCATGGATCTTAGGTATAATTAAAGAGGGAATGAAAATAGAATTCCTTCAAACCCCTTATGATTTCTTTATCTTAACTCGCCTTAACTCTATAGTTCAACAAAAGGCCCTCGAAGAAGAAATTCGGAGCCTACTATCCAAGGGGGTTTAAGTGGAGGTCCCAGAGGGACAGGAAGGTAGAGGATTCTACTCTCCGTTATTTTTAATTTCCAAACCAGATGGTACGTTTAGAACAATTATTAATTTACGTTTATAAGAAATTATAAGTTTAAGATGGAATCAATCAGATCCACCATAAAGCTTCTCTTTCCAAACTGTGTAATGGGGGGAATTGACTTAAAAGATGCTTACTATCATCTTCCTATCCATGATAGATACCAAAAATACCTAAGGGTCGCAGTGGTGTTCGAAGGCAAGATTCGTCATTTTCAGTATACAGCCATGCCTTTCGGCCTCTCTACAGTGCCTGGAATCTTCACCAAGGTGATGGCAGAGGTGATGGCCTATCTTCGCCAAAAAGACACTCTAATCGTACCTTACCTAGACGACTTCCTAATAATCGGGAACTCGGTCACCCAATGTACCAAACGTGTGGCTGACGCAATCTCATCTTTACAGGATCTAGGCTGGATCATCAATATACAGAAGTCCAGACTCGTTCCGCAATCCCTCCAGATGTTTTTAGGGTTCCAGTTAGACTCCACAACCCAGAGATGTCTACTTCCTCAAGTAAAGATTGCACTCACAAAAGAAAAAGTAGAGGCAGCCATAGATAGACCATGCATGTCTCTGAGAGGGGCAATGTCGCTATTGGGGTCGCTAAATTCCTGTGCCTCAGCAGTCCGGTGGGCCCATTATCATGTCTGCACACTTCAGCATCAGATCCTCCAAGAGGACAGGCGACATGGTGGTCACCTCGAGAGCAAGATAACCTTAACTCAGGAGGTCTTGACTTCTCTAAAGTGGTGGCTAGATGATGACCATCTATCCTCAGGAGTCCCATGGGTCATAGTACCATCCTGTATCCTAACCACCGATGCTAGCCCCCATGGCTGGGGAGCCCATATGGGGAATAGCTTTTGTCAAGGAAGGTCGAATAGAGAGGAAGGGGAATACTCGTCTAATTTAAAAGAGCTGACAGCGGTATACTATGCTCTACACCATTTCCTTCCACAGCTCCAACAGAAACATGTCAGGATCCTATCGGACAACACCACTACAGTGGCCTACATAAACAGACAGGGAGGTACTCGATCAGAGACTCTGATGTCTTCTGCTGCAAGAATCTTAAGCTTAGCTGAAAGCTATTTGTTGTCCCTCTCGGCTATTCATATCAGGGGAGAGAACAACCAAGAGGCGAACTTCTTAAGCCGACACACTCTTCGGCAAGGGGAGTGGTGCCTCAACCGCCGAATCTTCAAGGATATAGTAGCTTTATGGGGACAACCTCAGGTGGACCTCTTTGCCACGAGGGAGAACAGACAGATAAAGACGTTTGCTTCCCTGTCTCCGTCAGATCACCCAGACATACTGGATGCCCTCCAAGCCTCATGGAAGTTCAAGCTGGCATATGCCTTCCCTCCATTGATTCTCCTGCCACAAGTGATTCGGAAGATCAGAGAAGACAGGGCGAGAGTAATCCTGATAGCACCATTCTGGCCCAAGAGACCGTGGTTCTCGTGGCTACGAATTATGTCAGTGACAGATCCTTGGGTCCTCCCTTCGATTCCCAACCTACTCTCCCAAGGCCCTTTCTTCCACCCCCAAGTGGACAGCTTACACTTGATGGCGTGGAATTTGAAAGGCAGCTACAAAGATCAAAAGGGTTTTCTGAAACACTGATTGCTACGTTCCTACAGAGCAGGAAGCAGTCCACGACCCAGATTTATACAAGAATATGGAAGAAATTCCTACAATTTCATATAGCACCCCATACAGCAGAAGTCCCGATAGTTCCTATCTTAGAACTTCTACAGAGAGGGAAGGACTTGGGCCTGGCAGTAAACATACTGAAAGTACAGGTGTCCGCTTAGGAGCACTGTACGGCCATAATATAGCAGGAAATAAGTGGATATCACGATTCATTACAGCCTGCGAACGAACAACTCCAGTCCACATACCTACAATCCCCGCATGGGACTTAAATCTGGTCTTAGACGCCCTGACGGAGGAACCCTTTGAGCCGATAGACACGATATCCCTCAAATACTTGTCACTCAAGACTGCCCTCTTGGTAGCACTGACATCTGCTAGGAGAGTGGGTGATATCCAGGCCCTGTCCATAGATCCACCCTTTTTTCAAGTATACCAAGATAGATTAATATTAAAGGCAGACCCCTCGTACCTGCCTAAGGTATCAACAAAATACCATAGATCTCAAGAGATACTCCTCCCAACCTTCTTTGAAGATCCCTCCACTCCAGAGGAGTAGAAATTCCACACTTTGGACATCAGAAGACCTGTCCTAAAGTATATTGAGAGGTCTAGGAGCTGGAGGCAGTGTAGGGCTCTGTTTGTTTCTTTTCAGGGCTATAAAAAAGGGTACGGAGTCACGAAGAGCACCATTTCCCGATGGATCAGGGATGCCATTCGTTTAGCCTACTCTGCAAAAAATGAAAATCCTCCGGAAGGCATCAGAGCGCATTCCACTAGAGCAATGGCGACCTCCTGGGCTGAGAGGGGAGACGTTCCAATTGAAACCATATGTAAGGCGGCAATTTGGTCATCCCCTTCTACCTTCTATAATCACTATAGACTTGACCTTTCATCAACTTCTGACCTAAGCTTTGGCAGGACGGTCCTTGGCACGGTTGGCCCACCCAGGTGATGGTCTCTGAAATCTCTCCAGTGGGTGCTGTCATGGCAAAGGGTAAAAAGCCGGATTACTTACCGGTAATGCTCTTTTAATGAGACCATGACAGCACCCGCTCACTTCCCTCCCTGCTAAAAATATCGATAATAAAGTATATCTGCTAAAGATGGATAAGTAAAATTTAGATATACAAAGACATTGCCTAATCCTTGGCGGTCCTCCTGGTACTCTGAAATGCAAAACTGAGGAGGAAAGGCGGACCGCCCCTTTTATCTTTCCTGTAGGGTTTCCTGTTCCAAATGGGGCGGATCCGATACCTCCAGTGGGTGCTGTCGTGGACTCATTAAAAGAGCATTACCGGTAAGTAATCCGGCTTTTTTTACTCAGATTTTGAGCCTTGCTGCATTTCTTACAAGACCCATCATGTCAATTATTTAATTTTTTTTGCTGAATGGATGAAAAATGCAAAAAAAAAAAAAAATTGCTGGAAAAATAATAAACGCGGAAAAGCAATGCTGCAAAAAAATACAACATGTGAACATACCCTTCTGTACCCTTTTTGGTTAAATATCCCCATTCAATGTCTTCTTCCTGTATATATGCCCCCCTCCCATTCCGGGTCAGTTCATTTTACATCATCCTCCCTAGTCATGGGTGTTTAATTTTTTTTTTTTAAGAAATTATAATACACACAGATTTTCTTTTGAAAAATGTTTTAATAAACATTAATGTTTTTAAAAAACAAAATAAAAAATATTGAAATTCCAAAAAGCACCCTGTCAAGAGGACAGAGTAGGTGGGGTGGGATGTCCAGACTGGTTTGTGGTGATACCAGACAATTTATCACAAAATATGATAGTCTGGATCATACCCATAGGTTGGATACATGTTTTGGGATGACATTGTAGAGTTGGGTGGAGTATTATGGCCTGAGGCATGTGGTGTTGTTGGTCGGCCATAAACAAATGGTTTGGCAGCGTCAGGCCTGTATGCTGCCGCCTGCCCAAAACGCTGCCATGCAGCTGCTGCTGCTGCTGGTGGAGGCCCACTTTGGGAATTAAAAATATGAAGAATCCCCGTCATTATAGCTGATGACGGGGGAATTGGGGATGGGACGTCAACAGTCATTAACAGTAAATTTTCTAATGCACTAGTCAAAGTCTCAGTATTTGTGACCTTTTTTTGTGCCGCCCTTCTCGATACCACGGGACGGGCAGAAGGTGCCCCCATCCTAGTGGGCCTTGACACGCCACCAGCAGAGCTACAGGCAGCGCCTGAGGCAGGAGCAGCAACACAGGACTCTGACACCACCTCCACCCCAGATGCCGAAGTGCCCGCTGCATAAATTGTTGCCGTTACCGATACGGTATCTGTGGGCGCCGAGGCTGATGGCCTGTCCTCCGATCCATCCTGGGATGAGAAGAAATGTTCCTCCACCTCCTCTCCCAGACCCTGCTCCGGGCTATTTTGATGGACCGGTGGTGTTTCGGCCCTGATGTTGCCGTCAGTTCTGTAGAAGGAAGACAAAAACCATATTAATTTAAGAATACTTTAAAATGTTAACAAAATGAAAAAAAACATTTTATATATAAAATTTACCTCTGCAAGTTCCGGCTCGTTAAAATAAATTGGAGCTGGTCAGCAAATTGGACTCTCCCCTTCGGAGGCGAGCTTCCGCTTGGAGGTTTGATGGACTTCATGAAGCGGTCTGTGACAGACCTCCAGCGTTTCTTAACATCTTGAACTGAAATGAAAAAAAAAAAAAGGATTTTTAAAATTAAATTATTACAAAACTTGGACAAATTCAATTTTTTAAATACATACTACTTATTTTTTGGCCAGCTGAATTCAGATTAGTGGGTACAATTATTTTACGATTGCCGGCCATACATCCCGCTTTGAACCCTTGTACTGTTCACAGGAGTGGTCCCAGACGGCCGGATATTTCTCAATCTACAATAAAGTGAAGAAATTTGTTTGAAACAACTGTGAGGTCAACAATATGAATATGATATCAATATCTACATTTGCACCCATAAATTCATATATATCCACATGCAAACACACTTTCAAAACCAATATAGATATGTATGAATCCATGTACACATACGCACACACACACAACCCCCAACACGGCTCTTTCAGCCTACTCTCCGTTACGATTACCCTAACCCCAACCCTAATCCCAACCCTAACCCTAATCCCAACCCTAATCCCAACTCCAACAATAATCCCAAACAAAACCATAATTTTAAATTGTTATTTTTAATTCAAATTAGGATTTGGGATGGGATTACGGGTAAAGATTTGCATAGAGTTGGGATATATATATATATATATATATATATATATTAATTTTTTTTCTGGCGGGGGGTTAAAAGTGGGGAATATATATATATATATATTTGAATTATCTTTGGTCTGGCAGGGGGGTTAAAATGGGTAATATATATATTTTTTTTTTTTTAATTATTTTTGGTCTGGCAAGGGGGGTTAAAAATGGGGAATATATGATTTTAATTTTTTCTGGCGGGGGGTTAAAAATGGGGATTACATATATATATATATATATATATTTTAATTATTTTTGGTCTGGCGGGGGGTTAAAAATGGGTAATATATATATATTTATTATTTTTTTTTTTTCTGGCAGGGGGGGTTAAAAATGGGGAATATATATATATATATATATATATATTGTGAAAATCATGTGGGAATAGTGGATGAGGGCAGGTATATCTCGCCCAGATTCCTTTCCTATGTGGCCTAGTCTGGTCAGTATCGCACCTGCTTACTAATGAATAATGGGATGTGGATATAAAAGGATGCCAGGTGGTTGTGGGAGTGTCTCAGCCTGGGAACACAGAGAGCCTGTCTGTGTGAGAGACACATGTGAGTGAAAGCAGTGCCCACTGCAACTGTGGTTTGGCTGGACGGGAGAAGCCCGCCAGTTGGTAGTTAGGTTGTACTTTGTTTAGTTAGTACCGGACAGGCAAGGATTTGTTTTTTGTTTTATTTCTTTATGCATTGCTTTCACCATTAATAAACCTGACCCAGTGTCAGTTATACCCGAATCCCAGCTCTGCGCCTGAGTTTCATGCTGAACACACGTGACCTTTGACCCCAGCAAAGGCGATCCCGGAGTGTTTTATCACATTGTGGTGGAGAACGCGGGCATCACATTGCAAGCATGAGCATGGAGGACGTGGTGAAAGCGCTGGTACAGTCCACTGCCGTCCAGCAAGAAGCTAATCGGGTGATGATGGCCTAGCTGAAGGAGTTGGTGGACATGACAGCTACCGATCAGTCACTTCTCCAGCAGGTGGCGCAGCGCCTGGCAAGCCTACATGAGGTTAACCTGGAAGGCGAGTCGAGAGTGATTCACGTGAGTCGGTACTGGCAGAAGATGACGACCGAAGATGACGTCGAGGCATACCTGACCACGTTTGAACGGACGGCAGTGCGAGAAAAATGGCCGAAGGCATGATGGGCCGGCCTGACTGCCCCGTTTCTTTCCGGTGAGGCCCAAAAGGCTTATTATGACTTATAGCCTGAAGCTGCGCAGGACTTAGACAAACAGAAAGCCGAGATCTTGGCCCGGCTGGGAGTGACGACCGCTGTCCGTGCACAGAGAGTGCATCAATGGACTTATCAGCCGGATAAACCACCGTGGTCACAGATGTTCGACCTGATCCACGTGATGAAGAAGTGGCTACAACCTGAGGTGCTGACAGCGCCAGAGATAATCCAGAGAGTCGTCATGGACAAGTACCTGCGAGCTCTGCCGCCAGCCCTGAGGAAGTGGGTAAGCCATGGAAATCCTACGACGGCAGATCAACTAGTGGATCTGGTTGAACGTTACTCCGTGGCGGAAGGACTCCGAGACGACGCTACCCCACCTCGTTCTTCATCGTCTCCGTGTGGAACCGGTAAGACTGTTCCAGGGAGTAGGGGAGATGGAAAAATCCCTAAGACAGTGGGGGAGGAAAACGGGACTGCCCGCACGGCGAGGCCGAGAGTAACAAACTATGGTCTAAGCAAGGGGCCCGTTAGGTGTTTCCGCTGCCAAGAGATGGGACACATTGTTGCGAACTGTCCGCTCACTACTGAACCCATGCAGTGTGATGTCACAGACTCTAAAAACCGCATGTCTATGGTTGCACGGGTAGTGAGTGTGAATGCTGGTCAAAAGGAGGTGGAAAAACACTTGTGTGATTTAACTGTTGATGGAAAAAATGTGGTGGCATTGTTAGACTCGGGAAGTGTGGTGACCCTGGTGAAGGCCAGTCTGGTGTCAGCCCCGACTGGACCAGCAGACAAATTTTCTGTAACGCGTGTGCATGGAGACACCTGTTCGTACCTCACCACGGTCATATGCATTACTACTTCCTATGGGTCTGTGCAACATAAAGTGGGACTCGTCCCGGCGTTATTGCATGATGTTATCCTGGGAATCAGTTGATACCCCAGGGTAATAGTGTACATGATTCTTCTCCCAGGGCGCGTGTGGGTCCCGAACCCCTGGAAGAGGTCTCCCCGGAAGACTCGGGGGAAGAGTCTGCTGGAAATGACCTGCAGTTCCCGTTTTCAGTCATGGCGGGTGATACGGAGGAGACCAGGGTAGAGGAGGAGGCCGACAGCCGTCCACCTCCCCGTTTGCCGGATTTAGAAGTTCAGAAAGATGACTTCCAAAGCGAGCAAATAAAGGATCCTACCCTTTCTCAGGCTAGGACAAATGTAAAAGTAATAAATGGGGTACCCGTAGAACCTGGCTCTAGGCTGGCATATCCTTACATGGTTCTGGAGAATGATTTACTCTATCAGATAGAGAAAAAGGGGGAAGACACAGTGCAACTATTAGTCATGCCAAAACCCTACCGGCGGCAGGTGCTGGACCTGGCCCACGGACATGTGATGGGAGGTCACCTGGGAGTCCAGAAAACCACCGAAAGGATATTACACTGTTTTGTTTGGCCAGGCATGCATCACGATATTCGTGTATATTGTGAGTCTTGTCCTGACTGCCAAGCCACTGCGCCTAAGCCCCGGTTTTGTAGCCCTTTGGTACCCCTACCTATTATTGAGGTCCCGTTTGAGAGGATTGGGATGGATTTAGTTGGGCCCCTTCCACGGTCTGCACGTGGACACCAACATATCCTGGTCATCTTGGATTATGCCACTCGTTACCCGGAGGCCATCCCTTTGCGTAACATGGCCACCAAGACGATTGCCAAGGAACTGGTGCATGTGTTTAGTTGGGTAGGTATACCAAAACAGATACTCACCGACCAGGGGACCCCCTTTATGTCCAGGGTAATGAAGGAGCTCTGCCGGTTGTTACAAATCGAACCGTTACTCACCTCTGTGTATCACCCTCAAACAGACGGGTTGGTCGAACGGTTCAATAAAACTCTGAAGCAGATGCTGAGAAAGGTGATAGACAAGGATGGGAAGAACTGGGACTATTTACTTCCGTATTTGCTTTCTGCCATCAGGGAAGTGCCCCAGTCTTCCACGGGGTTCTCGCCTTTCGAGTTGTTGTACGCCCGACGTCCTCGCGGACTGTTAGACATCGCCAAAGAATACTGGGAGGGTCAGGTCACTCCGTTTAAAACGGTGATAGATCACGTCACACAAATGCAGGACCGTATTGCGGCTGTTATGCCTATAGTCAAAGAACACATGATGCAGGCTCAAGGAGCCCAAAAAAGAATCTATGATAGGGGCGCCAAGATCCATACGTTTGCACCCGGAGATAGGGTGTTGATCCTGGTCCCCACGGTGGACAGTAAGTTCCTGGCAAAGTGGCAGGGCCCCTTTGAGATTAAGGAAAGAGTTGGTGAAGTAAACTACAAAGTATACCAGGCAGGTAAACGGAAACCTGAACAGATTTATCATGTAAATCTGATAAAACCCTGGAAAGATCGGTCTGCCTTGTCAGCGGAGCTGGCCCGTCCCGTCTGCTCGCATACCGTACCGGAGGTACGGGTTGCAGAGACTCTCTCGGAGCGGCAAAAGACTGAGGTCAGGCAGTTTCTAATTCACAACCAAAAGTTTTTCTCAGAAAAACCAGGGCAGACTACGCTAATGAAACATGACATCGTAACGGAACCTGGTGTCACTGTTCACGTGAAACCCTACAGAATTCCGGAAGCGCGCCGTGAAGCCGTTTCCCGAGAAGTGAAGGCAATGTTAGAGTTAGGTGTCATTGAGGAATCGCACAGTGCTTGGTCCAGCCCGATTGTGTTAATTCCTAAACCAGACGGCACAATCCGGTTCTGCAATGACTTCAGGAAACTGAATGCGGTCTCAAAATTTGATGCCTACCCTATGCCCCGGGTCGACGAGTTAATAGATCGGTTAGGTAAAGCCCGATATATTACGACCCTACCGCTAACAAAGGGGTATTGGCAGATCCCTCTGGCGGAGGCTGCCAGAGAAAAGACGGCATTTGCTACGCCGGAAGGTCTATTTCAGCATGTGTATATGCCGTTTGGACTGCACGAGCACCGGCGACCTTCCAGAGACTGATGGATCGAGTCCTGAGGCCACATAGGCAGTACGCTTCGGCCTATTTGGACGACATTGTCATTTACAGCTTGGACTGGGAGACTCATCTCCAGAAAGTACAAGCTGTGATTGACGACCTGTGGGAGGCAGGTCTAACCGCAAACCCCAAGAAATGTCATATCGGGCTGGAAGAAGCCCGGTATTTGGGGTATGTAATTGGGAGGGGTGTTGTTAAACCCCAGCTCCATAAGATTCAGGCGGTTCAGGACTGGCCGCAACCTGTCAACAAGAAGCAGGTGCAAGCCTTTCTGGGGATCGCCGGCTATTATCGCCGGTTCATACCCAATTTTGCAGCCATCGCTACCCCCCTGACGGATCTTACAAAAGGGAAAGACTCCGTCATGATTAAATGGAGTTTAGCGGCTGAAGAAGCCTTCCATAGCCTAAAACGGGCACTTTGCTCTCAGCCCGTACTGGTGACTCCGGACTTCCGCAGCGAGTTTGTGGTACAAACGGATGCCTCTGATAGGGGCCGAACTCTCACAAGTTGAAGGACGGAGTGGAACACCCAGTCCTCTATCTCAGCAGGAAGCTGAATAAACACGAGCAAAGGTATGCAGTCATAGAAAAAGAGTGCCTCGCCATTAAGTGGGCTCTAGAGGCCCTCAAATATTACCTGGTGGGCAGAAAGTTCAGGCTGATCACTGACCATGCCCCTCTCAAGTGGATGCACTTGAACAAGGAACGGAATAGCCGAGTGACCCGGTGGTTCCTTGCCCTGCAGGCCTACACTTTTACGGTGGAGCACCGCCCAGGGGTACAGATGGGGAATGCAGATGCCCTGTCCCGAGTGCACTGTTTGGCGGGTTTCATTGCTCGACCGGAGTGGTCTGAGCAGAGGGGGGGATATGTGAGAATCATGTGGGAATAGTGGATGAGGGCAGGTATATCTCGCCCAGATTTCTTTCCTATGTGGCCTAGTCTGGTCAGTATCGCACCTGCTTACTTGTGGGAGTGTCTCAGCCTGGGAACACAGAGAGCCTGTCTGTGTGAGAGACACTTGTGAGTGAAAGCAGTGCCCACTGCAACTGTGGTTTGGCTGGACGGGAGAAGCCCGAAAGTTGGTAGTTAGGTTGTACTTTGTTTAGTTAGTACCGGACAGGCAAGGATTTGTTTTATATTTTATTTCTTTATGCATTGCTTTCACCATTAATAAACCTGACCCAGTGTCAGTTATACCCGAATCCCAGCTCTGCGCCTGAGTTTCATGCTGAACGCACGTGACCTTTGACCCCAGCAAAGGCGATCCCGGAGTGTTTTATCACAATATATATATATGTATATATATATATTCTGGCAGGGGGGTTAAAAATGGAGAATATATATATATATATTTTTAATTATTTGTGGTCTGGCGGGGGGTTAAAAATGGGTAATATATATTTATACTGTATATATATATTTTTCTGGCGGGGGGGTTAAAAATGGGGAATACATATATATATATATATATTTTTTCATTTTTTCCTGGCGGGGGGGTTAAAAATGGGGAATATATATGTATAATATATATATATTTTTTTAAATTACTTTTGGTCTGGCGGGGGGGTTAAAAATGGGTAATATATATATATATATATATATATTTTTTTTTTTTTTTGTAATTATTTTTGGTCTGGCAGGGGGGATTAAAAATTGGTAATATATAGAGATGAGCGACTTTGCCTTTTTTCGGGTCGAGTCGGGTTTCATGAAACTCGACTTTCGCAAAGTCGGGTCGAACGAAATAGGCCGCTTTTTGTGAAAAGTCGAAGGCCGACTGAAACACGAAACCCAATGCAAGTCAATGGGGAAGCAAAGTCGGCAGGGAGTGGAGGACAGGAAACACACCTACAGTGCCCTTTTGAATGCCAAAAACATCAATTCTTATTACTGAAGCATTTCAACCTTAATTTACTTCATAATACTAGTTACGCACTGAAAAATCGGGGTTATTTGGCTAAAGTTGTGGGGGGGTAGGGCTGGCTCCAGGTTTTCCTGTGCCCTGGGCCAAAGAGCGCCCCTTTAACACATAGCGCAACTCATGATGCTCCGATACTGCAGAGAAATAGCGGTATAGTACAATGAAAATTACTTCACTTTTTACATCTCATGACTGATATCCATTTTAAATTCTCCAATAGCTCCAAAAACGGACAGTATATTACTCCATACAGTATTATGGCCACCGCATAGTGCGCTATACAGAGTAATGAGGCCCATATATTTCTCCATACAGAATCATTGGTCCCATATAATGTTTGAAACAGTATATGATGAGCTCCACACAATGCTACAGTATATGTTGGTCCCCATGGATGAAGCTGCACTGTCTTATGGGCCCAAATAATGCTCCATATATAATGGGCCCCATTTCTAATGCTCTAGTGTATAATGGGCCCTGTAAATGCTGCTCCAGTGTCTGATGTCCACCTTTGGAATGCTCCAGTGTATGGTGGGCCCCATATATCATTCTCCAGAGTATAGTGCTCCCCAAAAATTGCTGTCCCAACATTGAAAACAATTAAATAATTCTCCTCAAATAAGTCTCCTCGCTAGGGAATCCCTGTACTAGTCTGGGAATACAGACGTGATGTCATTGCGCTCTCTGATCAGAATATCACTGTCAGGAAACGCGGAAGACGTCATCGCGGTAGAGCAGGGAGAGGTAAGTATTTCATCTTTGCAAGTGCTGTGATCCTGAGCAAGCAGGGGGGGCCCACTCGGCGACGGCACTGGCACAGGGCCCCTCATAGTACGGCGGTGTGTCTGACGGCGGGTGGGCCGAACCTGCACTTTCATCTGCACCTTCCTCTTTGTCACCGTGTAAGGTGGTACAGTATATGGGAATGGTAACCTGAGTTTCATCAGGGTCAGATTCTGGCTGTTTAGAGAGCGAGGGAAATGTAGTGGTCTGGGTCAGTGTACCAGCAGAATCATCTAGCAGTGGCTGGGCATCAGTGCACATGTGGCGCCCCCAGGAGTACGGTCGTCACAGTGGCATTACCTTCCTCCTAGGTAGGTTGATGTCATGCTTGGGAGCAACGAAGGATCTCTCTAGCTGTTAAACCAACACACAACACATTTCCCACTCCAGGCCAGCAGGGAGACCTCTGAACCTGACTGCTGAGGAGCTGCTCTCTGTGGTCGGGAGGAGGTAAGTTAGGACAGTCTGTGAAGGGAAGGGGAAGTGTGTGGACGTGAGAAGGGGAGCTGGAGGATGAGCAGAGTTTCATCTGCACCTTTTCAGTTTCATCTGCACCTTTCATCTGCACTTTCATCTGCACCTTCCTCTTTGTCACCGTGTAAGGTGGTACAGTATATGGGAATGGTAACCTGAGTTTCATCAGGGTCAGATTCTGGCTGTTTAGAGAGCGAGGGAAAGGTAGTGGTCAGGGTCAGTGTACCAGCAGAATCATCTAGCAGTGGCTGGGCATCAGTGCACATGTGGCGCCCCCAGGAGTACGGTCGTCACAGTGGCATTACCTTCCTCCTAGGTAGTGTGATGTCATGCTTGGGAGCAACGAAGGATCTCTCTAGCTGTTAAACCAACACACAACACATTTCCCACTCCAGGCCAGCAGGGAGACCTCTGAACCTGACTGCTGAGGAGCTGCTCTCTGTGGTCGGGAGGAGGTAAGTTAGGACAGTCTGTGAAGGGAAGGGGAAGTGTGTGGACGTGAGAAGGGGAGCTGGAGGATGAGCAGAGTTAAGGCTCACTCCTAGCTGGAGCGCATGGTCCAGATTCTGTTCTCCTTTTCCAAATAATTTTATTGAAGGATTTTAACAATGATGTGGGGGTAGAGATAGGGAGATTGGAAGAGGGGAAGGGAGGGTTGGGGAGGGGATGGGAACAAAGGGAAGGAGCAAGTGGTCCTATCGTATTCATGGTAATCTGATAGATTCAAACACTAACAATAACAATATGTATGCAAATCTAGCAACCACATAAGACAATAGTTTGGTTTAGGTGTCCAGAGAAGAACTTTAACTTAGAGGGAATAAGTTGATCCATCTGAACCATTTATTTGTGAATTTATCAAGTTTGTTGTTAACAGTAGCCATTTTTAGCTCGAAGGACTTGTGGAGTGCGATTCTCTCTTTAATGTCCTGAATTTTTGGAGGATCAGGTCTCTTCCAATGGAAGGCTATGGAGCTTTTTGTGACTAGGAGTATATGGATGATTAATGGGATGGCTGAATGTTCTATCTCTTGAGAGTTGAGGGACAACAAGGCTAGTTGAGGAGAGAGTGTGATAGGTTTGGGGAGAAGAGAGTTAATGAGGAGGGATATATTTTTCCAGAGTAGTTTCACTATAGGACAAAACCAGAACATATGTAGAATGTTTCCATAGTGACCGCAACCTCTCCAACATAGTGAGGAGTGTTCTGGGTTAATTTTAGATAGTCTAGCTGGGGTATAGTACCAACGAGACAGGATCTTGTGGTGGGTCTCTTGTAGAGACATTGATATAGTGGCGGACATGGAGATAGAACAAGCGTGTTCCCAATCTGATATGCTAGGAGTTAAGTGGAGTTCTTGCTCCCATTTCAGTAAGTTACTAGTTTTGACTAGTTCGCGGTTGTTATTCATCCATATGTAAATGTAGGGTATGCTCCAGAAAATTTTATGATTAATATTATTAAGCATATTAATGGCGGGATCTGAAATTTTCGATTTTATCTCTATGAATTTTCTTATGGTATCTTTTAGAATTATATATTCGAAAAATAGGGAAGAGGGGATTTTAAATTTTTTCTTTATTTCGCTAAAGGAGGTATTAGAGTGTTCTTCATAGAGGTCTCCAAGTTTTCTTATGCCATAGTCTGCCCATACCGGAGCTACTTCTTGTCCAAAAAGGGATGCAATGATGTGGAGTGAAAGGGATCTAAGTGGGTTATTATTGTTAGATCCTTTTTTTGTTTTGGCAAGTAACTTCCAAGCGTCCAGTGTGGCCCGGAAGATGGGGTGAGATGGGGAAAGGTCACTCTTTAGCAGAATTGATTCCAATATGAGACGAGATGGAGAATTGTTGTTATTCAGAGTGTATTCGAGTTCATACCATGCTGGAGGGTCAGGGGTTGGCCACCAATAAAGGCTTTGCTTAACTAAGAAGGAGGAATAATACGCCGATATGTTGGGCAGGCCAGCTCCGCCGAATCTCCTATTGCTGTAGAGAATGTTTGCCGCGACCCTGGGTCTCTTGCCTCCCCAAATGAAATTGTTGATTTTGATATGTAGATGTGTTAGAAGTGAAGTACAGATAGGCAGGGGTAGTGATCTGAAGAGATATAATATTTTTGGAAGGATGTATGCTTTGAAAGTGGTGATTTTGCCCCACCATGATAAGCTTTTTTTCCCATAGGTAAGCATGTCATCAGAGATGGTATTAATGAGGGCCTTCATGTTAAGCGTAATCAGGGATATGATATTGTTTGAAAATTTTAGTCCGAAATATGTGATGTGTTCGAGTGACCAACTCCAGGATGATAGATGTTTAATGGTTTCTATTTGATTGTCATCCAGATTTAGGGGGAGAATTTTGGATTTTTGTTCGTTGATCTTGAAGTAGGACACTTTTGAGAATGTAGACAATAAGTTTTGGATTTTAACTATGGTCTTAGTTGGGTCTGATATGGTTAAAATTATGTCATCAGCGAACAAGCTGACTTTATAATCTTTAAGTCCCACTTTTATACCTGGAATGTCGGGGTCTTCTCTAATAAGTTGGGCTATGGGTTCTATGGCTAGGACGAACAGAAGCGGGGATAGAGGGCATCCCTGTCTTGTGCTATTTGCTATCTGGAAGGGTTGTGACAAGGGGTTATTCACATAAATCCTGGCCGAGGGGTGGTCATATAGAGCATTAATACTTCTGATGAATTCTTGGCAGAAGCCAAATTTTCCTAGGGTGGCGTTTAAATAATCCCAGTTTAGTCGATCGAAGGCTTTTTCCGCGTCTAGCGAAATTATTGTAACTTTTGTTTTCCTTGAGTTGATTAGTTTGATTAGGTTAATCAGCCTTCTAGTACCATCTGTTGATTGCCTGTTAGTGACAAATCCTAGTTGATCGTTGTTTACAAGTTTCGGTAGGAGTATGTTTAATCTGTTTGCAAGGATTTTGGCGTAGATTTTTATGTCCGTATTAATCAAAGAGATTGGCCTGTAGTTACTCATTGATGTTGGGTCTGAATTTGGTTTGGGAATCAGGACGAGGGTGGCTTCAAGCATTTCCTTGGGGAAATGTCCGAATTTAGAAGCAGTATTGAAGATTTTAGTTAGATGCGGGGCTAATGTGTCAGCGAAGGATTTATAATAGTGGTTGGAGAACGGATTCCGGTCTCCAAGTTTGTAGGGACACTGACGTTCCTGCAGCCGAAACCGGAGGAAGTAGCAGTTGTAAATGCTCTCTACCCAACTAAGGCTCGGAGGCCTCAGCAGCGACGTGTGGGACCCAGAAGGAAAGGGCTATGGCTGCCTGCCATACGAGAAAGTTCCAAAAGAGAGTCAACAGGGGGAACTTCATTGAACTCAGCACTGCGAGTACCTCAGATAAGCGCTAGAACGGAGGCCACACTACCTATCTGCAGAGAGAGAATTCCAAATTGGCTTCCAGGCTGACCAACTCCTTCTCCATCTGTACTCTGGGTCCTGGACGGCACTTACCAAGTACAGGTAAAGGAACTGCACGACTGTGTCTATCATCTTTCTCCTGCACCTGGCACACGGCTCTGCTACATCCTGCACTGCACACCATCTACCAACTCTTTCATCTGCCCTGCGACTACGGCCCTACCTGTGCAGGGCTTCTGCATCTTAGCTGCACCACAATTAGGAGGATATTAGGTGTTCTGCCCTATGGATACAGGGCAGTCTGTTGTGTTATGTGCTCTGAATAAGGCAATATGTTTGTATTATGTGCTGGGTTAGTTATACCACCATCTAGTGGTGGCTGAATTTATAGCTGTGTCTTAAAGGCACATTTACAGGCTGTGCCTTTAACAGAAGCAATGCAGTGTGGGATCGAAGCAGTGTATTCTGGGATGAGGGAGATGCCATTTTCCTTTTGTGTATCTCATAGGACGCACGTGTTATTTTTGTTCTCCTGTTAACCTTTGTTTTCCTGTAACTTCTCTACTTGAGTCGTTATCTGGGTAAAGGATATCTTGTAAGAATCAGTGTTTTCTTGCAATGCAGTGATTTACAGAGGTGTTATTTACTGTTTAGCAGTCAGGAGATGTCATTAACTGTTTAGCTGCCAGTTCACAGTGAATGTAATCAGAGACTCATGTATTCCTATGTAATGTTTGCATCACTGTACACTTTCTATAATTGTGTTAGCTGTGTGATCATCTGCCCAATACTTACCCATGTCGTTTGTGTTCCTTATAGTTTTACCGCACATGTTTTATACTGTTCACAAATAAACAAGCTAGACTACAGAGAACAGTCTACTTATTTGGAACACAGAACAGTGGTTTATGCTGTATGTTGAATTGCACACCGTGTCAGCGTGTATGAAGGCAGAACAGTAAAACAGATGCTAGATGCCTGCGATAGTGAATACGACTTAAGGAGCCACTTGTACCCACACCGCACTGCCGCAGATACTGCAGCTACAGCCATACAGTCACAAGTACCGAGAGTGCAGCCCGCCAACAACTGCTTCATCTTTCCCGCCACGTGGAAGCCGCCACGCATAGACTGTCTCCCTCTAATATACTCAACTGTTATGAATGGGTCACCGAGGAGGATAGCAGGCCCAGGCTAAGCCACAGAAAACCATAGAGGTTGGTAACTAAGCAGATTGCAGACCCCTGATCCTATCCACAAAACTAGCAGTAGCCGTGGAGCGTACCTACGATCATCCTAGACACCTCGGCACAGCCGGAGAGCTAATTAAGCCTAAAGCAAGAAAGGGGAAATCTAAACTGCCCCACAGCAGACCACAAAGGACTTGATAGCCCCCAAACATATATTGACGGTGAGACAAGATGAAAACACAAACGCAGGCAGGAAAATAGACTGAGCAAATGATGGGGCCCACACTGACTGGACAGGACAGGAAAGGAAAGACACTGTCTGCAATCACGCAAAAAACCCTGCAAAAAGTCCAACACGTCTGATGCACAAAAAACACTGAAGTCACACGACTTCGCCCCCACTATATCAGCACTCTGGTATATTCTGAAAGCAAAGCAAAAAGAGACCAATATAACAGGGGACAAAACGAAAACGAAAGTAACATATGAGCTGTGATTCAGCACAGCCCCAGCCGGAGCTGTCTGAACCACACAAAGCATAGATAGAGAAAACCAGATCAAATGCAAACAGAATAGCAAATGAACCACTTAGCTGAACCATGCAGGGACAGAGCAGGAGACATCAGACCTCAGAAGGCACAGGAAGAAAATCACCAGCAGGGATAGAGGGAGTCAGCTGTCTTAAATCCCAATCTGAAACCCCAGATCTCCAATCGTCATCCTCATTATCAGGTGGCCAGCCTCTGTCAATCAGATCAGCTCCACTACCCCCCCAGTAACCACCAGAGGGAGCCCAGAAAGAGAACTCGCAACCCCTCTGTCAATCTGACCAGCTCCACTACCTTCAGTAATAACCAGAGGGATAACAGAAAGAGAATTCACAACACTCTGCAGTACGAAGCTAAGGGCACAATGTCTCAAAACAGCATATCCTCACTGAAAACGAGGTCATGAGCAAGTTCCAGCAGGTCGTCATTAGCAGAGCTCGTTGCCGTCACTCGTGCCGAAGCCGAGGCAGCCAAAGCAAGATCCTCCTTTGCCAAAAGAGAGACGCACTTAAAGCTGAGACAGACAGAAGCCGCAAGTCTGCAGGCAGAGAGAGAAGCGGAAACCGCACGTCTGCAAGCCGAAACCACACGTCTGCAGGCAGAGAGAGAAGCGGAAACCGCACGTTTGCAAGAAGAGCGAAACTTGCGGCAGACAAGGAGACAGCAGCTGCAATAGCTAAGGCAGAGTGTTATGAATGGGTCACCGAGGAGGATGGCAGGAACAGGCTAAGCCACTAGAAGACCTGAGAGGTTGGTAACTAAGCGGATTGCAGACCCCTGATCTTATCAACACAACTAACAGTAGCCGTGGAGCGTTCCTACGATGCCCTAGATGCTTCATCACAGCCGGAGAACTAACAGCCTAAAGACAGAAAGGTGAATCTAAACTGCCCTGGAGCAGATCCCCAAAGGAATAGACAGCTCCCAAACATACTGTCATGCCGCGCTCACTGCTGCAGTCCCCGCCGGCTCTCACGCCGCTGCCACGGGCGCCGCCGACCTCATCGCTGCTCCCTGACACACTCACCCATCGCACGCTCCCGCTCTGTCTCCTGCTCTCCGACGGGCGTGCGCTCCTGCTCTGCTTCCTGCTCCTCGACGGACGCGCACTCACACTGTATTTAGGAGCGTGCGCGCTCTCCGTCCTTCCTGGGGGCGCGCGCTCCTGTCACTCTGCCCTGTGGGGGTCATGACCCGGAAGCCCTTGGCACATTCCCCATATCAGGCCGCCTCTCCCTCCTGACGGTGCCTGATTGTCATTTGTGCCTAACAAGTGATTCTGGCCCCACGTCACGTTGCACGTGTCCCTGCCTGCAGCTTCTGCTCCCCTGCCTGTATCTTATCCGCTCTCTCTGTTTTCCTCTCTCCTAGTGCCTGGCAGTCCGTGGTTCTGTCCTGTCTTGTTCTGGTGTTCTAGCTGTGTCCTCCAGCCCATGCCTTGACCCTGCTGCCTTGTCTGTGTTTCCAGTCCTGCCCCCCGTCCGTGTTCCTGTCCTTCTGTGGTCCTCCGCCAGCTGCTCCGGTCTCCCGCTGTGACTTCTGTGTCCTTTCCCTGGGTACCAGCTGCCATGGTGATAGTCTCCAGTGGGTCTGCCCCTAATGCTCCCTGTATAGGGGGTGGTACACCTGGTCAGCTCGCCCATGGGAGGTTCGTTGCCACGGTCCAGTGGGTCCACTCCAGGAGTACCTCCAAAAGTCTCACAGTATAATCAGGCCATGGACCCCGCTGGTACCTCTGCCACCGCCCAGAAAGAACTAGCGTTCTTGCGGGAAAATCAGTCCCGGATCATGCCTTTTTTGAAGACCATGGAGTCCCGTCTCTCGGCTCTACAGCCCTCCGATCCAGGGAGCGCGTCCCAGCTCTCTAATCTCCAGCAGGAACTCGCCCAGCAGCGAGACACCCAAGCCCACATACTTAATTACATGGCCTTGGTGGACAATCGACTGCTCTCTCTACAATCTGCTGCCTCGGCTCCGGCCCCACATCCGTCACTCCGTTTGGTTAAACCTTCGTGGTATAGCGGAGATCCCAAGCTGTGTCAGGGTTCCTTAACCAATGCCAGCAGCATTTTGAATTGTTGCCTCAGCAGTACCCCACCGACCGAGCCAAGGTGGTATCCCACTTGGAGGGTGTGGCGCTGGCCTGGGCAAACCCCTTGTGGGAGCGAGACAATCCTTTGGTCTCCCAGTTTGCAACCTTTCTGGAGAATTTTCGTAAAGTCTTTGATGAGCCCGGTCGCCTGGTCTATACCACCGAGTCCCTATTCAATCTCCGCCAGGGTACTCTTTCTGTGGCCCTATACGCCATCCAGTTCCGTACGTTGTCCTCCGAGCTAGGAAGGAACAACGAGGCCCTGGTAGGAGCTTTTTGGCGCGGTTTGTCCGCTCGAATTAAAGACGAGTTGGCTGGGCGAGACACACCAACGTCCTTGGATGACCTAATTTCCCTGGCAATGCGTATCGACCTACGTTTCCAGGAGCATTCCCGCGAAGCTGCCAGGGAGAGAAGACTTCCTCGTTCGTCCCCCTCTACACGCAGTCCTCCCCGCTCGCGATTCACCACCGCAGCTTCAGCACCAAAACCCATGCAGGTGGACCGACTCAAGCCAGCGGAGCAGCGTCGCCAGGAGAGACTCGCACAAGGTATCTGCCTCTATTGTGGCAGCGCCACCCATCTCCTGCATTCCTGTCCAGTGAGGCCAGGAAACGCCTCCGCCTAGGACAGGTAAGAGAGGCCTCCCTAAGTGTCAGTGATACCTCTCTACCCTTGACTCTCTCTGTCTTGTTGAACCTGGGGTCTAAACGTTTTTCTGAGGTGGCATATATAGATTCAGGGGCAGCAGGGAACTTCATCCAGCTTGAGGCGGTAAAAAATTGCGGATACCTGTCAGGTCCTTGGAGACTCCCCTGCAGTTAGCTTCGGTCGACAGTGCTCCCCTGTGGGAGACCGTTACCTTGGTCACCGAAGAGGTGGAGTTACAGACTGGAGCCTTGCACCGAGAGAAGATAGCCTTTTTCGTACTGCCATCGTTATCCCATACGCATCTTTTAGGTCTTCCTTGGTTAAGGATACATGAACCTGACCTGGATTGGCGGTCCGGAGACATTCTTCGTTGGGGTCAGCCCTGCCAGACTAAGTGCCTCCTTCCTGTGCAGCCTCTCAAAACTTCGCCACCAGCCACAGTGCCTGCAGGTTTGCCTTTGGCCTATTGGGCCTTCGCCGATGTCTTCAATAAGAAGGAGGCAGAGAGTCTTCCCTCGCACCAGCCATATGATTGCCCGATCGAACTTGTTCCAGGCTCTACTCCACCCAGGGGTCGAATTTATCCTCTGAATCCTCTTGAGTCCCAAGCCATGACTGAGTACGTCCAGGAAAATTTGGCCAGAGGCTTTATCCGGAAGTCGTCTTCACCCACTGGCGCAGGTTTCTTCTTTGTCAAGAAGAAAGACGGGTCTCTTCGTCCTTGTATCGACTACCGGGGTCTTAATGAAATCACAATCAAGAACAAGTACCCGCTACCTCTCATCTCGGAGTTAGTCGATAGGCTGAGGGGGGCACAAATCTTTACCAAACTAGACCTTCGTGGAGCCTACAACCTCATCTGTATTCGCTCCGGAGATGAATGGAAGACCGCTTTCAACACCAGGGATGGGCACTATGAATATCTGATCATGCCCTTCGGTTTGTGCAACGCTCCCGCGGTATTCCAAGAATTTGTAAATTATATTTTCTGAGACCTTCTGTACTCCTGTGTGGTGGCATATCTGGACGATATCCTCATCTTCTCTCCTGACCTGTCCATCCACAGGAGAAATGTCCGTCAAGTACTGCTGCGCCTGAAGGAGAATCGCCTGTATGCTAAGCTGGAGAAGTGCGCCTTTGAGCAGTCGTCCCTCCCGTTCCTGGGCTACATCATCTCCAACTCAGGCTTACGCATGGATCCAGAGAAAGTGTCTGCTGTCCTCAACTGGCCGCGTCCCCACGGCGTTAAGGCAATTCAGCGATTTCTTGGCTTCGCAAATTACTACCGGCAGTTCATTCCTCATTTTTTCTCTTTGACAGGTCCCATCTCCTCCTTGATCCGCAAGGGAGCTAACCCTCATGTCTGGCCATCCGAGGCCGAGAATGCCTTCCTGTCTCTGAAACAAGCCTTCGCCACGGCACCCGTGCTCCATCACCCAGAGGCTAACAAACATTTCCTCCTCGAGGTTGATGCTTCGGCAACCAGGGCCAGAGCAGTGCTTTCTCAGAGATCCTCCTCCGGCCGGCTTGTTATGTGCGGTTTCTTTTACAAGACATTCTCCACTTCGGAACGGAACTATTCCATCAGAGATAGGGAACTGCTGGCCATCAAGTTAGCACTGGAGGAGTGAAGGTACTTATTGGAGGGAGCCGTACATCCGTTTACAATCTACACGGACCATAAGAATCTAGCTTACATCCGATCGGTACAAAGACTCAACCCCCGGCAGGCCAGGTGGTCCCTGTTCTTTGGCCGTTTCGATTTTGACCTTCACTTCCGTCCCGGCAACAAAAACATCAAGGCTGACACTTTGTCCAGGTCTTTCTTGTCTGCAGATACTGAGGAAGAACCCACGCACATCTTGGACCCTTCCAGGCTCATCACGGTGGCACCTGTCATGCTAACTTCGCCACCTCCTGGTAAAACTTTCGTGCCAGAGAAAAACCGGAGGCGGGTCTTACGCTGGGGGCATACTTCCAAACTTGCAGGTCATGTCGGCCTTAAAAAGATGCTTGTCCTTGTGTCCTGCTACTACTGGTGGCCAATCCTTCTCCAGGATGCCCGATGTTTTGTTGCTTCTTGTCCGTCCTGTGCCAAGAACAAGGTTCCAAGGCAACTGCCCTTTGGTCTTCTACACCCGATCCCAATTCCTTCGGCTCCCTTGCAACACGTCGCCATGGACTTTATTACCGATCTACCTAGGTCTGCAGACTGCACCGTCATCCTTGTGGTCGTAGACAGATTCTCCAAGATGGCACACTTCATCTCTCTCCCGGGGTTACCCTCAGCGCCTGACTTAGCGAAAGTTTTCAACCACCATATCTTTCGTCTCCATGGGCTGCCTCAGCATATTGTTTCAGACAGAGGAGTCCAGTTCACCTCTCGATTTTGGAGAGCTCTATGCCAGTCTATGAACGTCACACTTGACTTATCATCGTACCACCCACAGTCCAACGGTCAAGCGGAGTGGACTAACCAAAGTTTGGTGAATTATCTCCGGCATTTCTCTAATGCCCACCAGAATGATTGGTCTGACTTACTCCAGTGGGCTGAATTCGCATATAACAATAATATCAGCGAGTCTTCTGCCAAGTCACCTTTTTTTGTTGTCTACGAGCAACATCCGGGTGTAACCCTACCGATTCCTCCTGTCTCGGTTGTACCGGCGGCTGATCTTCTGTCCGGGGATTTCTCCAGGATCTGGCAGGAGACCAAGACCGCTCTCGAGTTAGCACGTGACAGGGTGAAAAGACATGCTGACATGAGGTGCTTGGATTCCCCACTATATCGTCCGGGTGATAAGGTTTGGTTATCCTCCAAGTTCATTCACCTAAAGATCCCTTCGCATAAACTGGGACCCCGGTACATTGGACCCTTTGAGGTCTTGGCTTGCATCAAAGATGTCTCCTACAAACTGCGGCTTCCCGCCTCGCTCCGCATCCCTAATTCCTTTCACGTGTCTCTTTTAAAACCCGTCATCCTCAATCGGTTCCATGCCTCTACTACCCAGTCACCTCCGCCTGTCTCCGCTGACGATGTGTTTGAAGTTAAAGACATTCTGGCCATGAAAAAGCAAAGAGGGAGGACCTTTTTCCTGGTTGATTGGAAGGGCTTTGGTCCCGAGGAGAGATCCTGGGAGCCTCGGAAGAATATCCAGGCTCCTCGAATCTTGGCTAGGTTTCTTTCCAGCCTGCGGAGGGGGTGCGTAGGGAGGGGGTACTGTCTCTCCGCGGTCACTGCCACGGTCCCCGCCAACTCTCACGCCATTGCCGCGTCGCTGCTCCCCGCTCCCTGGCACACTTACCCATCACGCGCTCCTGCTCTGTCTCCTGCTCTCCGACGGGCGCGTGCTCCTACTCTGCTACCTGCTCCCCGACGGGCGCACACTCACACTGTATTTAGGATCGAGCGCACACTCCGTCCTTCCTGAGTGCACGCGCTCCTGTCACTCTGCCTTGTGGGGGTCATGACCCGGAAGCCCTTGGCACATTCCCCATATCTGGCCGCCTCTCCCTCCTGACAGTGCCTGATTATCATTTGTGCCTAACAAGTGATTCTGGCCCCACGTCCCGCTGCACGTGTTCCTGCCTGCAGCTTCTGCTCCCCTGCCTGTATCTTATCCGCTCTCTCCGTTTTCCTCTCTCCTAGTGCCTGGCAGTCCGTGGTTCCATCCTGTCTTGTTCTGGTGTTCCAGCTGTGTCCTCCAGCCTGCGCCTTGACCCTTCTGCCTTGTCCGTGTTTCCAGTCCTGCCCGCCGTCCATGTTCCTGTCCTTCTGTGGTCCTCCGCCAGCTGCTCCGGTCTCCCGCTGTGACTCCTGTGTCCTTTCCCTGGGTACCAGCTGCTGTGGTGATAGTCTCCCGTGGGTCTGCCCCTAACGCTCCCTGTATAGGGGGTGATCAACCTGGTCAGCTCACCTGTGGGAGGTTCGTTGCTACGGTCCAGTGGGTCCACTCCAGGGGTACCTCCAAAAGTCTAACACATATATTGACGGTGAGACAAGATGAGACACAAACACAGGCAGAGAGCAGACTGAGCAAACAGTGGGCCCCAGGCTGCCTAGACAGGACAGGACAGAAAAGATACTGTCTGCAATCACTCAAAAAGCCCTAAAAAAGTCCAACACTTCTGATATACAAAAAAACCTGAGGCCACACGACCTCACCCCTGCTAGTTCAGCACTCTGGTATAAACTGGCAGCAAAGCAAAAAGATACTAACATAACAGGGGACTAAACAAGCTGTAACATATGAAGCAGGGCCCAGCGCTGGCCCCAGCAGGGAGCACGCTGAACCCTGGCAACAAAGCAGAAAGCAAAAAAAAATGCACAACCAGATTTGATGCAAAGGATTAGCAAAAGAATCACTTAACTGAACCATGCAGATCAGGCAGGGGACAAAAGAACTCCAAATGCACAAGGAGGAAAATCACCAGCAACCTTCAAGAGCAGCCAGCTCAATTATATGCTCCCAGCTAGTAATCCCAAGTTCCCAATTAACGTCATCAGGTGGGGAACGTCCATCAACCTGGCCAGCTCCACTACTCTCAGTAACCACCAGAGGGAGCAGAAGGAGCTTCGGCTCAGAAATCCGAGCAAGGGAATTCACAACAGCAGAGTATATGGAAGCTATGAAGGATCCTGATTGTGACAGACGCAGCAACGTCCCCGGACCAGATCTAGAGCAGCAAGATCCAGCGAAGCGCATCGCAGAGTACATCCGTCAACACTCCGGCATGGATGACAGCCCTGACGCACCACATCGACCAGCCTATGCTGTTTACCAGCGATCCAACCCCGAACTTCACAACCTCAGGCAAGGGGATGTCCAGCACAGAGATGTCTACCACAGCTACCGTTCCACAGAACAGAAGGTACAGCCTCCACCCAGACTGAAAGGGACACCCTTTGTATCAGAACGGTATTATACGGACAATCCTAAGCCAGAAGCTCCTTACAGGTAGGTATGAGGATACACCACACACACAGCATGACAACAGCACACCAGCTCATGTTGGCACTGACCCAGCCACTATGAACTTTGCGAAGTTCTTTGCTCGCCGGGACCTGGTGACCAAGGGACTTGTAAAATTCACCGGTCGAGCTGAGAGCTATAGAGCATGGCGAGCCTCCTTCCGGAATGCCATTAGAGACTTAGATCTTTCTAGTAGTGAACTGTTGTGAGTTCATTTTCTGGTCCACCAGTTGTGAGTTCTCCAGCCAGGCTCCCTGTAGTGGTAACAGGAGGTAGTGAGGCTGATTTAATAATAATAATAATATTTATTTATATAGCGCCAACATATTCCGCAGTGCTTTACAGTTGAACAGTTTCAAACACAACAGTCATAAGTAACAACGTTAACTGTTGTGAGTTAATTTTCCCCTTCATTACTGAGGCACGAGGAACTCCCTCTTCTGGTAAAGAAAGGTAGTGAGCCTGATTATCAAACACCTGAGGCTGATGATGATGACTGGCTGAGTGGAGTTACTGACTGGATATAAGGCTGCCGACGCCCTTCTGCCCTGTGGGTGATTTCTCTGTGGGATCCTTGGAGACCAGTCTGAATTCCTGCTCCTCTAAAGCTAAGTTTGCTGCTCGGCCTTTTGCTTTGGTGCTTTGACTTTGTTTTGCTTTGTTTTTCTGGGATTTCTGCCATTCCCTGCTGGGGTGTGCTGAATTCATTTAGCTCTGTCTTCTGAAAATACCTGAGTGCTGATTTAGTTTTTGAAGCCTAGCTGCTTCAGGGCCTTTTTCATATCAGCTTGTTGGCTTATGTCTTTGATAGGGTTTTGGCAGATTGCAGACAGCAGCCTTCCTGTCCTTTCCTATCTAGGTAGTTTTGGGCCCCGTCTTTGCTCAGTCTATCTTTCTGTTTGTGTTAGTATTTTCATCTTGCTTCACCGTCATTATATGTTGGGGGCTGCCTATTGCTTTGGGGTCTGCTCTGGGGCAGTTTAGATTTCCCCTCTCTTTCTTTAGGCCTATGTAATTCTCTGGCTGTGATCGAGGGGTCTAGGGCATCGTAGGAACCCCCCACGGCTACTGCTAGTTGTGTTGATAGGTTCAGGGGTCTGCAATCTGATAGTTGCCAACTTCTCTGGTTTTCTGGACTTAGCTTGTATTTCTGCTTTTGCCTCCTACAGTGACTCATTCATAACAGAATCACCCGCCATACCGCAGATCCTAGGGTACTCAATAGCAGGAAACAATTGTAAAAAAAAAAAAAAAAAAGTGTGTATATTTTTTCCTCTATATCTCTGAGGCCGTAGGGGGAATTTTTTTTTTCTCTCAATGGAGATAAAGCAATTGTCTGATCTTGTGGAGCAGCTCGCTGCGGAAGTGCGGGGAATTTCCGCCTACCTTGCTCATTCACATGCTGCTGAACCAAAGATTCCTACACCTGATGTATTTTTTGGGGATCGGTCTAAATTTTTGAATTTCAAAAATAATTGTAAATTATTTTTTGCCTTGAAGCCTAACTCGTCAGGGAGCTCCGCGCAGCAGGTTAAAATTGTCATCTCTTTGCTGCGTGGCGATCCCCAGGATTGGGCGTTTTCTTTGAAACCAGATGATCCTATTCTGACTAATGTGAACGCATTCTTTCAAGCTTTGGGGTTGTTGTCTGACGAACCTAATGCCATTGATCAGGCTGAAAAGACCCTGCTGGCATTGAGCCAGGGTCGTGATTCTGCAGAATTGTACTGTCAAAAATTCCAAAAGTGGGCAGTACTTACTACCTGGAATGATAATGACTTGGCTGCTCTCTTTCGGAAGGGGTTGTCAGAAGCCGTAAAAGATACTATGGTGGGATTTCCTGTTCCCTCTGGTCTTGACGATTCTATGTCATTAGCCATTCAGGTTGATCGGCGTTTGCGCGAACGCAAAGCTGCACGAGAGGTGTTGCCACCTGTTGAACAAATGTCTGAACCTATGCAATGTGATAGAGTTTTTTCCAGAGAGCAGCGTCAGGAGTTCAGAAGGCGTAATAAGTTGTGTTTTTTCTGTGGAGATGCCTCGCATATTATTTCTGTCTGTCCTAAACGAGAGAAACGCTTTGCACACACGTTTTCTGTTGGGGGTGTTCAACCTAAGTTTCTTCTGGCTATTACTCTGATCTGCTCCCTGTCCACATTTTCCGCCAAGGCTTTTGTGGATTCGGGAGCAGCCCTAAACCTAATGGACTTGGATTTTGCTAAACGTTGTGGATTTCCGATGACACCTCTGCAGATGCCTATCCCTTTGAGGGGGATTGATGCTACTCCTTTGGCTAAAAATAAACCCCAGTTTTGGACCCAGGTGGTAATGCGGATCGCCCCAGACCATCAAGAAAATTGCAGATTTTTGGCGTTGCATAATCTGCATGATACTATTGTTCTGGGGTTTCCCTGGTTACAGATTCATAATCCAGTTATGGATTGGAAATCTGTGTCTGTGGTGAGTTGGGGTTGTCGGTGTGCCTTTAGTGAGGCTCCGGTGTTTTCCACCTCTCCACAGTCGCATGATGTTCCTGATTATTTGGCGGACTTTTATGATGTATTTAGTGAGAATGAGTCTGCGTCTCTGCCTCCTCATAGGAGTTATGACTGTGCAATTGAACTGAGCCCGGGGTGTAAATTTCCCAAGGGTCGGCTCTTCAATATATCTGTACCCGAGCACGAGGCTATGCGATCCTATATTAAGGAGGCGTTGGAGAAGGGTCATATTAGACCATCCTCGTCACCCTTAGGTGCCGTTTTTTTTTTTGTAGCCAAAAAGGATGGATCATTAAGACCTTGTATTGATTATCGTGCCCTCAACAAAATTACTGTTAAATATCAATATCCGTTACCCCTGATTTCTGATCTATTCTCCAGAGTTAAAGGTGCTTGCTGGTTTACCAAGCTTGACCTCAGGGGGGCGTATAATCTTATTCGCATTAAGCATGGGGATGAATGGAAGACGGCGTTTAATTCTCCAGAGGGACATTTTGAGTACCTGGTGATGCCTTTTGGGCTCACTAATGCCCCTTCTGTCTTCCAGTGCTTCATGAACGATATTTTCCAAGATTTTGTCGATAAATTTTTGATTATCTATCTGGATGATATTTTGATCTTCTCCAAGGATTGGGATTCTCATGTGGAACATATTCGGACTGTGTTCCGGATCTTGAGGGAGAATTCCCTGTATGTCAAAGGATCTAAATGCCTTTTTGGAGTACAGAGGATTTCTTTTTTGGGATTTATTTTGTCCCCGTCAACTATTGAAATGGACCCGGCCAAGGTACAGGCCATTCACGATTGGTTTCAGCCCACTTCTTTGAAGGCCCTCCAGAAGTTTTTGGGTTTTGCTAATTTTTATCGGAAATTTATAGCAAAATTTTCTAGTATTGCCAAGCCATTGACTGATTTGACTAAAAGGGTGCTGATGTGTTAAATTGGTCTCCGGAGGCTGTTTCTTCCTTTCAGGAGCTGAAGCGAAGATTCACCTCCGCCCCGGTTTTGCGGCAACCTGAAGTCTCACTTCCATTCGAGGTAGAGGTGGATGCTTCGGAGATTGGTGCAGGAGCTGTTTTGTCCCAAAAGGATCCTGTAACATCTAAAATGAATCCCTGTGCTTTCTTTTCCAAAAAGTTCTCTCCATCTGAACGTAACTATGATGTGGGGAATCGGGAACTGTTGGCCATGAAATGGGCATTTGAGGAGTGGAGACATTGGTTGGAGGGAGCTAAGCATCAAGTCGTGGTCCTCACTGACCACAAGAATTTGATTTACCTAGAGTCGGCTAAGCGCTTGAACCCTAGACAGGCTAGGTGGGCCTTGTTTTTTACACGTTTTGATTTTGTGGTTTCTTTTCTTCCTGGAACAAAGAATGTCAAGGCAGACGCCCTCTCTAGGAGCTTCTTTGCTGATTCTCCTGTGGTGACCAAGCCTGCTACCATCTTAGGCGAAGGGGTAGTTCTTTCTGCCATCTCGCCCGATTTGAGACGTGCTCTGGAAGAGTTCCAGGAGGACAAACCTGAGCGTTGTCCCAGTGGAAAGTTGTATGTTCCTGACCAGTGGAAGAAGAGAGTGATGTCTGAAGTTCATTGCTCTGCTTTGGCTGGTCATCCAGGTATTTTTGGTACTAGAGATCTGGTGAGTCGGTTTTTTTGGTGGCCCTCCTTGTCTCGTGATGTCATTAATTTTGTGCAGTCCTGTGGGACGTGCTCCCGGTCTAAATCGTGTTCTCGCTATAGTGGGTTGTTGATGCCTTTGCCTGTCCCCAAGAGGCCATGGACCCATATTTCAATGGATTTCATCTCTCAGAGGATGACTGTTATTTGGGTGATTTGTGATAGGTTCTCTAAGATGGTTCATCTTGTACCACTCCCTAAGTTGCCGTCTTCCTCTGAGTTGGTGCCCCTGTTTTTACAACAGGTGGTTCGTTTGCACGGGATTCCTGAGAACATTGTATCTGACAGAGGAGTCCAGTTTGTGTCTAGATTTTGGAGAACTTTCTGTTCCAGGCTGGGAATTCAGTTGTCCTTCTCCTCTGCTTTTCACCCTCAGACCAATGGGCAGACAGAGAGAACAAACCAGACCTTGGAGTCATATTTGAGATGTTTTATTTCTGCTGATCAGGATGATTGGGTTTCATTTTTGCCCTTGGCCGAATTTGCTTTAAATAATAGAGCTAGTTCTGCCACTTTGATGTCACCTTTTTTTTGTAACTTTGGGTTTCATCCTCGATTTTCTTCAGGGCAGGTGGAGCCCTCGGCCTGCCCAGGTGTTGACACTGTGGTGGAGAGAATGCACCAGATCTGGGACCAAGTGGTGGATAAGTTATCTCTCTCCCAGGAAAAGGCCCAGCGGTTTTCCAACCGACATAGGACCATTGGTCCCCAGTTTAAGGTTGGTGATATGGTGTGGTTATCATCAAGAAATATTGCTATGAAGGTGGCTTCTCCTAAGTTTAAGCCTAGATTTATTGGACCTTATAAGATTGTGGAGATTATTAATCCGGTCTCTTTTCGTTTGGCTCTTCCTGTCACATTTAAAATCCATAATGTGTTCCATAAATCTTTGTTGAAGAGGTTTGTTGAACCTGTTGTTCCGGGGGTGGCACCTCCAGACCCTGTATTGGTTGAAGGTAACATGGAATATGAGGTAGAGAAAGTACTGGATTCCCGTCTGGCTAGACGGAGACTCCAGTATTTGGTTAAGTGGAAGGGTTATGGTCAGGAGGATAATTCCTGGGTCTCTGCCTCTGATATTCATGCCAAAAGATTGGTGCGTGCCTTTCATCGGGCTCACCCTGATCGCCCTGGTGGCGTAGTTGAGGGTTCGGTGACCCCTCCTCAAGGGGGAGGTACTGTTGTGAGTTCATTTTCCCCTTCATTACTGGGGCCCGAGGAACTCCCTCTTCTGGTAAAGAAAGGTAGTGAGCCTGATTATCAAACACCTGAGGCTGATGATGATGACTGGCTGAGTGGACTTACTGACTGGATATAAGGCTGCCGACGCCCTTCTGCCCTGCGGGTGATTTCTCTGTGGGATCCTTGGAGACCAGTCTGAATTCCTGCTCCTCTAAAGCTAAGTTTGCTGCTCGGCCTTTTGCTTTGGTGCTTTGACTTTGTTTTGCTTTGTTTTTCTGGATTTCTGTCATTCCCTGCTGGGGTGTGCTGAATTCATTTAGCTCTGTCTTCTGAAAATACCTGAGTGCTGATTTAGTTTTTGAAGCCTAGCTGCTTCAGGGCCTTTTTCATATCAGCTTGTTGGCTTATGTCTTTGATAGGGTTTTGGCAGATTGCAGACAGCAGCCTTCCTGTCCTTTCCTATCTAGGTAGTTTTGGGCCCCGTCTTTGCTCAGTCTATCTTTCTGTCTGTGTTAGTATTTTCATCTTGCTTCACCGTCATTATATGTTGGGGGCTGCCTATTGCTTTGGGGTCTGCTCTGGGGCAGTTTAGATTTCCCCTTTCTTTCTTTAGGCCTATGTAATTCTCCGGCTGTGATCGAGGGGTCTAGGGCATCGTAGGAACCCCCCACGGCTACTGCTAGTTGTGTTGATAGGTTCAGGGGTCTGCAATCTGATAGTTGCCAACTTCTCTGGTTTTCTGGACTTAGCTTGTATTTCTGCTTTTGCCTCCTACGGTGACTCATTCATAGCAGTTAACAGTACAATAATTAAAGCGAAATAAGATGACCCTGCTCGTGGGAGCTTACAATCTACAATGAGGTGGGGGAGATACAAAGCACAGGTTTGTATTTACAGATTTAATCAGTAGAGATCTGCCACCTGATAATGAGGATGGCGATTGGACCTCAGGAATCTCAGACTGGATTTAAGACAGCCGACTCCCTATTCTGGTGCTGGTGATTCCTTCTGGCTTGTCAGGTCTTGGTTTTCAGCTCTGTTCCAGTCATCTAAAACTATGTTTTTCTGCTAATGTTCACACTTGATTTTGTTGGTCTCTTCAGTTTTTTGTGTGGTCAGCCAGCCCCGGCTGGGGTTGTGCTGAATTTCCACTCTTATTTACCTGTATTTGCCAATTTGCTTTTAGTCCCTTATTAGATTGGCCTCTTTTTGCTCTGTCTCAGAATATTTCAGAGTGCTGATATAGTGCAATGGCAGCTCTCTTTCGGAAGGGTTTATCAGAGACCGTAAGAGATGTTATGGTGGGATTTCCTGTTCCCTCTGGTCTAGATGATTCTATGTCATTAGCCATTCAAGTTGATCGGCGTTTACATGAGCGTAAAAGTACACGGGAGGCGCTGCCACCTTTTGATCAAACGTCTGAACCTATGCAATGTGATGGGGTTTTGTCTAGGGCGTAACGTCTGGAGTTTAGAAGGCGTAATAAGCTGTGTTTTTTCTCTGGAGACGTCTCTCATACTATTTATGTCTGCCCTAAACGAGAGAAACGTTTTGCACACACATTTTCTGTGGGCAGTGTACAACCTAAGCTTCTTTTGGCAGTTACACTGATCTGCTCCTTATCCACGTTTCCCACGAAGGCTTTTGTGGATTCAGGAGCAGCGTTGAATCTGATGGATTTTGACTTTGCTAAACGTTGTGGTTTTTCCATGAAGCCTCTGCGGACGCCTATTCCTTTGAGAGGTATTGATGCTACTCCTTTGGCGGAGAATAAACCTCAGTTTTGGACCCAGGTGACAATGCGAGTATCCCCAGACCACCAAGAAAATTGTAAATTTTTGGTGCTGCATAATTTGCATGATACTATTGTTCTGGGTTTTCCTTGGTTGCAAACTCATAATCCAGTTTTGGATTGGAAATCTGGGTCTGTGGTGAGTTGGGGTTGTCAGTGTGTTCTTAGGGACGCTCCTGTTTTCTCCACCTCTCCTCAGTCTCATGATATTCCTGATTATCTAGCCGATTTTTCTGATGTATTTAGTGAGAGCAAATCTGCGTCTTTGCCTCCTCATAGGAGTTATGACTGTGCAATTGAGTTGATGCCTGGGTGTAAATTTCCCAAGGGTCGGCTTTTCAACTTATCAGTACCCGAACATGATGCTATGCGATCCTATATTAAGGAGTCATTGGAGAAGGGTCATATTAGACCATCCTCGTCACCTTTAAGTGCTGGGGTTTTTTTTGTGGCCAAGAAAGATGGTTCATTAAGACCATGTATTGATTATCGTTCCCTTTACAAGATGATGGTTAAATATCAGTACCCGTTACCTCTGATGTCTGATTTATTCTCCAGAGTTAAGAGTGCCTGCTGGTTTACTAAGCTTGACCTCAGGGGGGGCGTATAATCTTATTCGCATCAAGCACGGGAATGAATGGAAGACGGCGTTTAATACTCCGGAGGGTCATTTTGAGTACCTGGTGATGCCTTTTGGGCTCACTAATGCCCCTTCGGCCTTCCAGTCCTTTATGACTGATATTTTCCGTGACTTTGTGGATACGTTTTTGATCATCTATCTGGATGATATTTTGATCTTTTCTAGTGATTGGGATTCTCATGTGGAACACGTCCGGACTGTGTTCCGGATTTTGAGGGAGAATTCCCTGTTTGTGAAGGGATCGAAATGCCTCTTTGGTGTACAGAGGATTTCATTTTTGGGATTTATCTTGTCTCCATCGACTATTGAAATGGACCCGGCCAAGGTACAGACCATTTATGATTTGGTTCAGCCTACTTCTTTGAAGGCCCTCCAGAAGTTTTTGGGTTTTGCTAATTTCTATCGTAAATTTATAGGTAATTTTTCTGGTATTGTCAAACCACTGACTGATCTGACCAAGAAGGGCGCTGATGTGCTGAATTGGTCTCCTGAGGCTGTCTCAGCAATTCAGGAGCTTAAGCAGAGATTTGCTTCAGCTCCAGTTTTACAGCAACCTGATGTCTCACTTCCATTTCAGGTGGAGGTAGATGCTTCTGAGATTGGTGCAGGAGCTGTTTTGTCCCAAAAAGACCCTGTGACTTCTAAGATGAATCCCTGTGCCTTCTTTTCTCGAAAGTTCTCCCCATCTGAGCGCAACTATGACGTGGGGAAACGGGAATTGTTGGCCATGAAATGGGCATTTGAGGAGTGGAGACATTGGTTGGAGGGAGCTAGACATCAAGTTGTGGTCCTCACCGATCACAAGAATTTGATTTATGTGGAGTCGGCCAAACGCTTGAATCCTAGACAGGCTAGATGGGCCTTGTTTTTCATGCGTTTTAATTTTGTGGTCTCTTTCCTTCCGGTCACTAAGAATGTTAAGGCAGACGCCTTTTCTAGGAGTTTCTTTGCCGATTCCCTTAGTGTGACTGAGCCTACTACCATCCTATGTGAGGGTGTAGTTCTTTCTGCCGTTTCGCCCAATTTGAGACGCGCCCTGGAGGAATTTCAGGAGGATAAACCTGAGCGTTGCCCTATGGGAAAATTGTATGTTCCTGACCAGTGGAGAAAGAGAGCGATGTCTGAAATTTATTGCTCCGCATTGGCTGGTCATCCAGGTATTTTTGGTACCAGAGATTTGGTGAGTTGTAGAGTTGAGCGACTTTTGTTTTTTTAGGGTCGAGTTTTGCTTCATGAAACCCGACTTTTCCAAAAGTCGGGACGAGCAAAATCGGCCGACTATAGGGAAAAGTCGGGGGTCCGACTGAAACACGAAACCCAATGTAAGTCAATGGGGAATTAAAGTCGGCAGTGAGAGGAGGACAGGAAACACACCTACAGTGCCCATTTGAATGCCAAAAGTATCAATTCTTCTTAATTAAGCTTGTCAACCTTAATTAACTTCATAATACTAGTTACGCACTGAAAAATGGGGGTTATTTAGCTAAAGTTGTGGGGGGGTAGGGCTGGCTCCAGGTTTTCATGTGCCCTGGGCGAAAGAGCGCCCCTTTAACACATACCACAACTCATGATGCTCCGATACGGCAGAGAAATAGCGGTATAGTGCAATGAAAAATACTTCACTTTTTACATCTCATGACGAGGCCCATCTATTTCTCCATACAGAATCATTGGTCCCATATAATGTTTGAAACAGTATATGATGAGCTCCACATAATGCTACAGTATATGATGGTACCCATGGATGAAGCTCCACTGTCTTATGGGCCCAAATAATGCTCCAAACATAATGGGCCCCATTTCTAATGTTCTAGTGTATAATGGGCCCTGTAAATGCTGCTCCAGTGTCTGATGTCCACCTTTGGAATGTTCCAGTGTATGGTGGGCCCCATCTATCATTCTCCAGAGTATAGTGCTCCCCAAAAATTGCTGTCCCAACATTGAAAACAATGAAATAAGTCTCCTTGCTAGGGAATCCCTGTACTAGTCTGGACTTCTCGTCGTCCCCATCTTCCATCTCACTGCACAGTATTTCAACCTTGCAAGTGCTGTGATCCTGAGCAAGCAGGGGGGGCCCACTCGTTGGCGACGGCACTGGCACAGGGCCCCTGATAGTACGGTGGTGTGTCTGACGGCGGGTGGGCCGAACCTGCACTTTCATCTGCAGCTTCCTCTTTGTCACCGTGTAAGATGGAACTGTATATGGGAAGGGTAACCTGAGTTTCATCACGGTCAGATTCAGGCCGTGTAGCGTGCGAGGGGAATGTAGTGGTCTGGGTCAATGTACCAGCAGATTCATCGAGCAGTGGCTGGGCATCAGTGCACTTGTGTCGCCCCCAGGAGTACGGTCAGCACAGTGGCATTACCTTCCTCCTAGGGAGTGTGATGTCATGCTTGGGACCAACGAAGGATCTCTAGCAGGTTAACTGATTGGGTGGCGTTATTCCCATGAGTCATGACCCTCCAAACAGCGTTCATGAAGGCAAAGTGTTTGTTTTACGTGGGCAGTATGGTTGCAAAGCCGAACCTTAAAGGAATGTCCAGAAGGGCACCACCAGGAGTGGAGCCTACGGCGTAATTTGACTCAACACGGGCAACCTCAACCATCCAGCAACAAAAAGATGCACACATTGCAAGCTTAATTCCGTTAACGAACGAGACTCCGTTATGCCCCGTGGTCCGAGTCCGGCTTACTAGAGGGACACGCGAGGCTCTGGCACGTGAGATTGGCCAATAACTGGTGTGTCATGCCCTTACATGTGCGTGGCTGCATGTGCGCTACACTGAAAAGGCCAGCGTTTGTCGCTTACAGGTGCAGATAACCCGATGAACAACGTTAGTGATGGGGATCTGGGATTACAATTATTACCCGCGAACGATGATTTCCCAGTAAGTGCAGGTGAACCGCAGTTCTGGAATTAGGCCTAACCGTCATTCCTGAAAAAATGAAAAACTTACGTGTGCAAACCACAGGTGCTGTAGCTTGCTTAACAGCTCGCCAGCCGTTCTCAGGCCCAGTATGGATTACACATGATTGCACAAATGTGAGAAAGGGTACCGTATCCCCGGATAACATGTATGGATAGCATAGTGTACACATTCAAAATATATGTCTATAGATCAGGAGGCAGGCTCAAACGGTGTCAGGCCCAGTATGGATTACACGTGATTGCACAAAGGTGAGAAAGGGTACCGTATCCCCAGATAACATGTATGGATAGCATAGTGTACACATTCAAAATATATGTCTATAGATCAGGAGGCAGGCTCAGACGGTGTCAGGCCCAGTATGGATTACACATGATTGCACAAAGGTGAGAAAGGGTACCGTATCCCCGGATAACATGTATGGATAGCGTACACATTCAAAATATATGTCTATAGATCAGGAGGCAGGCTCAGACGGTGTCAGGCCCAGTATGGATTACACGTGATTGCACAAAGGTGAGAAAGGGTACCTTATCCCCGGATAACATGTATGGATAGCATAGTGTACACATTAAAAATATATGTCTATAGATCAGGAGGCAGGCTCAGACGGTGTCAGGCCCAGTATGGATTACACGTGATTGCACAAAGGTGAGAAAGGGTACCGTATCCCCGGATAACATGTATGGATAGCATAGTGTACACATTCAAAATATATGTCTATAGATCAGGAGGCAGGCTCAAACGGTGTCAGGCCCAGTATGGATTACACGTGATTGCACAAAGGTGAGAAAGGGTACCGTATCCCCGGATAACATGTATGGATAGCATAGTGTACACATTCAAAATATATGTCTATAGATCAGGAGGCAGGCTCAGACGGTGTCAGGCCCAGTATGGATTATACGTGATTGCACAAAGGTGAGAAAGGGTACCGTATCCCCGGATAACATGTATGGATAGCATAGTGTACACATTCAAAATATATGTCTATAGATCAGGAGGCAGGCTCAAACGGTGTCAGGCCCAGTATGGATTACACGTGATTGCACAAAGGTGAGAAAGGGTACCGTATCCCCGGATAACATGTATGGATAGCATAGTGTACACATTCAAAATATATGTCTATAGATCAGGAGGCAGGCTCAGACGGTGTCAGGCCCAGTATGGATTACACGTGATTGCACAAAGGTGAGAAAGGGTACCGTATCCCCGGATAACATGTATGGATAGCGTACACATTCGAAATATATGTCTATAGATCAGGAGGCAGGCTCAGACGGTGTCAGGCCCAGTATGGATTACACGTGATTGCACAAAGGTGAGAAAGGGTACCTTATCCCCGGATAACATGTATGGATAGCATAGTGTACACATTCAAAATATATGTCTATAGATCAGGAGGCAGGCTCAGACGGTGTCAGGCCCAGTATGGATTACACGTGATTGCACAAAGGTGAGAAAGGGTACCGTATCCCCGGATAACATGTATGGATAGCATAGTGTACACATTCAAAATATATGTCTATAGATCAGGAGGCAGGCTCAACCGGTATCAGGCCCAGTATGGATTACACGTGATTGCACAAAGGTGAGAAAGGGTACCGTATCCCCGGATAACATGTATGGATAGCATAGTGTACACATTCAAAATATATGTCTATAGATCAGGAGGCAGGCTCAAACGGTGTCAGGCCCAGTATGGATTACACGTGATTGCACAAAGATGAGAAAGGGTACCGTATCCCCGGATAACATGTATGGATAGCATAGTGTACACATTCAAAATATATGTCTATAGATCAGGAGGCAGGCTCAGACGGTGTCAGGCCCAGTATGGATTACACGTGATTGCACAAAGGTGAGAAAGGGTACCGTATCCCCGGATAACATGTATGGATAGCATAGTGTACACATTCAAAATATATGTCTATAGATCAGGAGGCAGGCTCAGACGGTGTCAGGCCCAGTATGGATTACACGTGATTGCACAAAGGTGAGAAAGGGTACCGTATCCCCGGATAACATGTATGGATAGCATAGTGTACACATTAAAAATGTATGTCTATAGATCAGGAGGCAGGCTCAAATGGTGTCAGGCCCAGTGTGGATTACATGTGATTGCACAAAGGTGAGAAAGGGTACCGTATCCCCGGATAACATGTATGGATAGCATAGTGTACACATTCAAAATGTATGTCTATAGATCAGGAGGCAGGCTCAAACGGTGTCAGGCCCAGTGTGGATTACATGTGATTGCACAAAGGTGAGAAAGGGTACCGTATCCCCAGATAACATGTATGGATAGCATAGTGTACACATTCAAAATATATGTCTATAGATCAGACAAGATATAAAATAAGATATAAAATAAACGGGCACCAACCACAATATCAATTTAGGTGGGATCACCTAGTGCATATAAATGGATTGATATGAAAACACATGAAAAGAAGAAAGTATATGCACACAAATAGGGATCACCACAAAGATATGAAAAAAGTATCAATTTTATTAATGGACACAACAAACAGACACTTTGTGGTTAAAAACAATTAAAAAGTCTGAGCAACCAGACATTAATAACAAAACAAAGACAATGGGTCATTTTGATAAATAGTTAAATGCTATGGGTCCCAAGACCAACCATACAGTATAATGCCAGGTATCTGCTAGTTACCATAACCTAGGGTCTATCAAATCAATTGTTATGACAATCATGACCTTAAATCAAAAAATACCATATTATCAATAACTACTATGGTTACATAGAAATTCTACATATACCATGGACAGAAAATTGAATGCTTATCATGTTGCCAACACAAATAAACATACATTAACAAGTCCCTTTCCCTAGCATGATATCACCTGGTTTCTGAGGATGAACAAGCTACCGGGTAGGTTACATGGGACCCCCAAACCCACGCGTATCGACACAGTGATGTGTCTTTCTCAAGGTCCATAGTAGTTATTGATAATATGGTATTTTTTGATTTAAGGTCATGATTGTCATAACAATTGATTTGATAGACCCTAGGTTATGGTAACTAGCAGATACCTGGCATTATACTGTATGGTTGGTCTTGGGACCCATAGCATTTAACTATTTATCAAAATGACCCATTGTCTTTGTTTTGTTATTAATGTCTGGTTGCTCAGACTTTTTAATTGTTTTTAACCACAAAGTGTCTGTTTGTTGTGTCCATTAATAAAATTGATACTTTTTTCATATCTTTGTGGTGATCCCTATTTGTGTGCATATACTTTCTTCTTTTCATGTGTTTTCATGTCTATAGATCAGGAGGCAGGCTCAGACGGTGTCAGGCCCAGTATGGATTTGACGGCCCAGACTACACAGCGAAGGAGCAGGGAGAGGTAAAGATTGCAAATGCTGGGGCCCTGCCCAAGCAAGGGGGGCCCACTCGTGGGCGTTGGTACTGGCACTGGGCCCCTCATAGTACGGCGGTGTGTCTGACAGCGGGTGTGCACCACCACCGTCAGAGACACTTGATTGCACTATGAAGGACCCTGTGCCAGTGCCCGCGCCCAAGAGTCGGCCTACCCACCTGTCCAGGGCAACGGCACTCGCACGGTTTCGTGTGCTAGGTGGTGACCCCGGCCATGGGGAGGGGAGGCAGCACAGTTAGGGAGTTTTAGAAAGTGGCATATGTTGATGTTGGACATTCAGCTGATGCAAAAGGTGCAATTGTTCAAGTCCCAGGAAGAGGAGGACCAAAGCAAGCCATTTTTCTGTCACCCTATGTGTCATCAGGGGAAGGTGGGACAAAATCCTTGGAAACCCATGCATGGTTCATTTTAATCAAGGTTAGATCATCCACATTTTGGGTTGACAGATGGGTCCTTTTTTCAGTCAGGATTGATCCAGCTGCACTGAAGACTCTTTCCGATAGCACACTTGCAGCTGGGCAAGCAAGCTCCTGTAAGGCATATTGTGCCAATTCAGGCCAGGTGTCCAGTTTAGCGGCCCAATAGTCAAAGGGGAATGACCTGTGCGGGAGAACATCGATATGGGAGGAAAAGTAGTTTGTAACCATAGTTGACAACTGCTGTCTCCTGTCACTTTCCATCGATGCAGTATTACCAGTTGTGTGAGCGGTACTTGAAAAATCAGTCCACAACATTGTCATGAAACCCCTGTCTCCAACGCCACTTCTGCTGTGTGCACCACGAACACCTCTGCCAAGCTGCCCCCGGCCCGTACGGCTCGTGTGAGAACCATCACCGCTGCTGTGTGCTGGGAATGCCTCAACCAACCGGTTTACCAGAGTTGCTTGTTTATTAGCCAATATTAGCTCAAGGTTCTCGTGTGGCATGATGTTTTGTAATTTGCCTTTATAGCGTGGATCCAAGATGCTGGCCAACCAGTAGTTGTCATCGTTCATCATTTTGGCAATGCGGGGGTCCCTTTTTAGGATCTGCAAGGCATAATCTGACATGTGGGCCAATGTTCCCGGTGTCAATGATGCACTGCGAGTGCTGGTTGGAGGAGCACTTTCTGGCAAATCCACATCCCTCCAGTCATGCACAAACCCTGTACCAGACCTTGCCACGCCAACATTTTCACTTGCCCCACGAGATGCATCCTCCTCCCCTAAGTAATCATCCCCATCATCATCCTCCTCCTCCTCTTCTTCCTCCATCTCGTCCAGGAAAGGTCCCTGAGCAGACAATGGCTGAATGTCATCAAGGATTCCCTCCTCCTCTTCCTCCTCGTCAACATTGGCTGCAGACGCCTGCTCCTTAAGGTGCGTCAAAGTTTGCATGAGCAGACGCATAAATGGGATGCTCATGCTTAGGATGGCGTCGTCTGCGCTTACCAGCCGTGTGCATTCCTCAAAACACTGAAGGACTTTACAGAGGTCTTTCAGCTTCGACCACTGCACACCTGTCAACTCCATATCTGCTCTCAAAGTGCCTGGCCATGTATCCTCCCACAAATGCATTATGGCCTGCCTCTGTTCGCACAGCCGCTCAACCATGTGCAGGGTGGAGTTCCACCTTGTTGCAATGTCGATAATGAGGCGGTGGTTGGGAAGGTGGAGCAATCGCTGCAACTTCTGCATACGAATGGAGTGTACAGGCGACCGGCGGATGTGCGCGCACAGTCTTCGCACCTTCTGGAGCAGGGCTGTTAACTCCGGATAATTGTTGAGGAAGCACTGCACCACCAGGTTCAAGGTGTGAGCCAAGCAAGGTATGTGGCTGAGTATTGAAAGGGCTATGGCTGCCACAAAATTACGGCCGTTATCACTAACTACCTTGCCTGCCTCAAGATGTATACTGCCCAGCCATGACTCAGTTTGTCGCTGAAAGTACTCGGCCAGCACCTCCGCGGTGTGTCTGTCGCCCAAACACATCATCTGCAACACAGCCTGCTGACGCTTTCCACTAGCTGCTCGATAGGGGGACACCTCGTGTGCAACAGTGGCAGCTGCAGATGGAGTGCTCGTACGACTGCGCTCTGTGGACGAGCTTTCGCTTCTGGAGGAGGAGGAGGAGGAGGAGGAGGAGGAGGGCCGAACGCCTACAGCCAACTGTTTCCTATACCGTGGGCTAGGCAGCACTGTCCCACCACCGCTGTCCCCTGTGGACCCTGCATCCACCACATTAACCCAGTGCGCAGTGATGGACACGTAACGGCCCTGGTCATGCCGACTGGACCATGCATCTGTTGTGAGGTGCACCTTTCCACTCACTGACTGCTTGAGTGCATGGACAATGCGGTCTTTCACATGATGGTGGAGGGCTGGGATGGCTTTGCGAGAGAAGAAGTGGCGACTGGGTAGGTCATAGCGTGGTACTGCATAGGCCATGAGTTCACGGAAAGCTGCGGTTTCCACCAACCGATAGGGCATCATCTCTAACGAGATTAGTTTGGCAATGTGGGCGTTCAAACCCAGTGTACGCGGATGAGAGACTGAGTACTTTCTTGACCTACTCATAGTCTCTGGGAGGGTGAGCTGGACTTGAGAGCTGCATATGGTGGAACTAGCGGCGGACAGGGCGGACTGAGAGAGGGTTTATGATGGTGATGGAGTTGGTGTTGTTTCTGATGGCCTAGATTCAGTCTTTCATTGATATAACAGTGGGATTCCCTGACTGATTTGGCCTTGCAACGACACCTCAACATTTGCTGCTGTGCTAAGCGATGGGCTTACAGTGGGGGAAACAATGTAGCGTTGCTGACTACCTTCTTTGTGATCAGTTGCACATGTGTTACTTGAGGTTTGGTGTTGTGTCCACGCTTGCAAGTGCATGCTGGTTAAATGTCTAAGCATGCAACTGGTATTCAAATTTTTCAGATTTTTCCCTCGGCTAAAAGTCTTTGCGCACTTCTTACAGATAACCTTGGCCTGATCATGAGGATTTTGTTCAAAAAAGTGCCACACTGCACTCTTCCTACTTTGGAAGACATTTTGCGGCCTAGCACACTGTGCTATTTTGACCCTCTGGACAAGCTGTCCAGCAACTCTTTTGATTTTTGGAACCTGTCTTTGGAGTGCTCCGGGCCTGCCAGATAACAGCTGTTGCGATGTGGATGTCTGTTGTGGATGCTCCTCCTCCTCATCTGAGCTATTGGAAGCAGCACCCTCTTCCCCCAATGGATGCCAATCTGGGTCAACAACTGGGTCATCCATCACCTCCTCTTCAATGTCATGTGCACCTTCCTCTGTGTCACAGTGTATGGTGGTATAGCATGCGGGAAGGGGCACCTGAGTCTCATCAGGGTCAGAATCTGGCTCATTACACTGCGAGGACAATGTAGTGCTCTGACTGAATATACCAGCAGAATCATCTATCAGTGGCTGTGCATCAGTGCACTCCATGTCAGATTCATCTTGGCCTGGGTAATTCACCATTTCACTTGATAACCCAGGCATGGTATGTGAAAACAGCTCCATGGAGTAATCAGTTGTATGGCCTGCGTCATCCTTCAATCTTGGTTGGGGTGAAGGACACAAGGAAAGGTGTGGTTCATGAACATGACCCTCCAATGACGACTCAGTGCTTTTATTTTTTACAACTTCAGAAGAGGAGGCGATAGAGCTGGAGGCTGAGTCAGCAATGTAAGCCAAAACTTTTTCCTGATGCTCTGGCTTTAAAAGCGGTTTGCCAACTCCTAGAAAACTAAGCCTTCGAGGCCTTGTGGAGCCAGACGATGACGCAGGCTCAACACCTCCTGCATTCGGTCCTATTTTGCTTTTGCCACTACCATCAGATCCACCACCAACACCATCATTACCAGCTGGCAACCCCCGCCCAATTCCACGGCCTCTTCCACCAGCCTTCCTCATTTTTGGTAAAAATGTACACAAAATCCCACAAACTATATAGTAATGAAAAACAAGGTACAAGGTGTATATAGGACGAGGGAGACGTCGAATTTCTGAACACACTTGTGGACACTGTTGGATTGTGTGAGGCCCAGTTAATATCACACTGCTATGTCACAGGCTCAATGTCCTAGGTGTGAAAAATGTCACTATAGGACAGGGGAGATGTAGAATTTCTGAACACACTTGTGGACACTGCTGTGTGAGGCCCAGTTAATATCACACCGCTATGTCACAGGCTCAATGTCGTAGGTGTGAAAAATGTCACTATAGGACAGGGGAGACGTAGAATTTCTGAACACACTTGTGGACACTGTTGTGTGAGGCCTAGTTAATATCACACCGCTATGTCACAGGCTCAATGTCGTAGGTGTGAAAAATGTCACTATAGGACAGGGGAGACGTAGAATTTCTGAACACACTTGTGGACACTGTTGTGTGAGGCCCAGTTAATATCACACCGCTATGTCACAGGCTCAATGTCGCAGGTGTGAAAAATGTCACCATAGGACAGGGGAGATTTAGAATTTCTGAACACACTTGTGGACACTGTTGTGTGAGGCCCAGTTAATATCACACCGCTATGTCACAGGCTCAATGTCGTAGGTGTGAAAAATGTCACTATAGGACAGGGGAGATGTAGAATTTCTGAACACACTTGTGGACACTGTTGTGTGAGGCCCAGTTAATATCACACCGCTATGTCACAGGTTCAATGTCGCAGGTGTGAAAAATGTCACTATAGGACAGGGGAGATGTAGAATTTCTGAACACACTTGTGGACACTGTTGTGTGAGGCCCAGTTAATATCACACCGCTATGTCACAGGCTCAATGTCGCAGGTGTGAAAAATGTCACTATAGGACAGGGGAGATATAGAATTTCTGAACACACTTGTGGACACTGTTGGATTGTGTGAGGCCCAGTTAATATCACACTGCTATGTCACAGGCTCAATGTCGCAGGTGTGAAAAATGTCACTATAGGACAGGGGAGATATAGAATTTCTGAACACACTTGTGGACACTGTTGGATTGTGTGAGGCCCAGTGAATATCACACCACTATGTCACAGGCAGAAATTGGCTAGTGTATGACAAACTACAAGGTGTATGTAGAATTGGGCAGAATAGGAATCTCCCTAGAGTGTAGGTCTGTAAGAACGGAACATGTCCTCGACTTATCCTTACAGAGTGACACACAGATAGCTTCACTGTGGCCGTGATAACAGCCGTTACACAGTACTGAGAGAGGCGCGTGCACCTACACCGCTGTCCGGTGTCCGTAAAATTGTCAAGCTCCGTGTTTTTTAAGTATACGGACTGACACACGCTGTCTCTCTATAGTTTTGAATGCGATCAAACAGCAAATATACTTAACTGTTTGAAAAGCAGACAAAACTAGAAGGTGGAGGTCTGTAAGAACGGAACATGTCCTCGACTTATTCTTACAGAGTCACACACAGATAGCTTCACTGTGGCCGTGATAACAGGGGTTACATGGTACTGTGTGAGGAGCGTACACCGCTGTATGGTGTGAAAGAATGCACGCTCAGTACCTCACCAGGACAAAAAAAAAATTTGGATTGCTTTTAAAAAAGCAGTTTGCAGAGCAGTGGGAAAACAGCAATGCAGCTATCAGGAAGCCTTATAAGGCAGCCTAACAACCAACACAGCTGATCCAGCAAAATATAGCCTCCACTTGCACTGCACACACAGTGACTGGTGTGTTGTACAGGCAAAATCGCTAGCAGCAGAAGCAGTTTTTGGTGTCTTCTTCCCTGCCTAACGCTCTTCTACAGAATCAGCAGCAGCAGCAGCTCTCCCTATTCTGAGATCAGCATGAGTAACATGGCGGTCGGCGTGCACGCCCTTTTATACCCCCTGTGATGCCCCCCAAAGCAAGCCAATCACTTGCATGCCCTTCTCAAAGATGGTGGTGACCCCTGCCTATGTCATCACGTTGCCCACAGTGTCCGTGGATCCTGATTGGCTGAAAAAGGGCGGAAAACAAACTTTTGAAACGCGACTTTGGCGCTAAAGTCGCCGAGCTCATGGCCGACCTCACCCTAGGGTCGGGTTTTGCTTCATGAAACCAACTTTACCAAAAGTCGGCGACTTTTGAAATTTTTCGACCCGTTTCGCTCAACTCTAGTGAGTTGGTCTTTTTGGTGGCCTGCCTTATCTCGTGACGTCAGGAATTTTGTACAGTCCTGTGGGACTTGTTCTCGGTCTAAACCCTGTTCTTGTTCTAGTGGGTTGCTGATGCCCCTGCCGGTGCCCAAGAGGCCATGGACCCATATCTCAATGGATTTTATTTCTGATCTTCCTGTCTCTCAGAGGATGACTGTTGTCTGGGTGATTTGTGATAGATTTTCGAAGATGCTCCATCTTGTACCACTCCGAAAGTTGCCATCTTCCGCTGAGTTGGTGCCCTTGTTTTTACAACAGGTGGTTCGGTTACATGAGATTCCTGAGAACATTGTGTCCGGCAGAGGAGTCCAGTTTGTTTCCAGATTCTGGAAAGCCTTTTGTTCCAATCTGGGAATTCAGTTATCCTTCTCCTCCGAGTTTCATCCCCAGACCAATGGACAGACTGAAAGAACAAACCAGACCTTGGAGTCTTATTTGAAATGTTTTATATCTGCTGATCAGGATGATTGGGTCTCATTTTTGCCCTTGGCTGAATTCGCACTGAACAATAGAGCTAGTTCTGCCACTTTGATGTCACCCTTTTTCTGTAATTTTGGGTTTCATCCTCGATTCTCTTCAGGGCAAGTGGAATCTTCGTCCTTCCCAGGTGTGGACACTGTGGTTGAGAGAATGCAGCAGATATGGGACCAAGTGGTGGATAAGTTGTCACTCTCTCAGGAAAAGGCCCAGCGATTTTCCAACCGGCATAGGACCATTGGTCCCCGGTTTAAAGTGGGTGATATGGTTTGGTTGTCGTCTAGGAATATTCCTATGAAGGTTGCATCTCCTAAATTTAAGCCAAGATTTATTGGACCTTATAAGTGTGACGGACTCAGCTCCTGCTGAGCCCATTTTTTGAGTGGACCCTCTGGCTCGTGGCACCCACCCACCGAGGGCGAGCTGACCTTGTGAGAATCCACCCCCTATACAGGGAGTGTCAGGGGCAAGACCAAGGGGGTGAGCCACCATGACTGCTGGGACCAGACGGCCGGCTCAGGGGACACTAGACGAGTGTCTGACGACAAGGACGAGCAGGAAGCAAGACGAGACTAGACGTAGGTGCAAGGTATCTTCATTAGAATAACTCAGAAACACATACAGTGTAAACAAGAAAAATGTGCAAGGTGCGCGCGTGGGCACGCCAAGGTCCATAACATGGTACGTGCCAGGTGGCACGCCAAGGCACAGGTAATGGCATGATGGCATCAGACTCCGGACTGCTGGCAAACCGACAGGGCCCAGGGATCAGGCTGCGGACGTCAGCTCCGGACATCAGGCCGTAGTCATCTGGTTCCGGACCTCTGGCAACGGTCGGCAGGTTCCGGGCATCCGGCAGGCAAACCAGGGTTCAGGCAAGGAGGCACGAAGATATCCAGGCAGGGCGCGTGTTAGGGAACACGCCAAGGTCCAAGGCTAGGTGCGTGTGTATGGGACACGCCAGGGTTCAAGGCTAAGTGCAAGGCATGGTGCGTGTGTAGGGAACACGCCAGGGTTCAAGGTTAGGTGCAAGGCAAGGTGCATGTGTAGGGGACACGCCAGGGTTCAAAGCGAGGTGCGTGTGTAGGGGACACGCCAAGGTGCACAAACGAGACAGGGTGTGTGTGTAGAGCCACGCCAAAGCATAGGATAAGAGAGTGCGTGTAGAGACACGCCAAGGCACAAGACAGAGTGCGTGTAGAGACACGCCAAGGCACAAGGTAAGACAGAGTGCGTGTAGAGACACGCCAAGGTACAAGGTAAGACAGAGTGCGTGTAGAGACACGCCAAGGCACAAGACAGGGTGCGTGTAGAGACACGCCAAGATTCAAGGCAGGGTGCGTGCTAGAAGCGACGCCAGGGTTCAAGGCAGGGTGTGTGCTAGGAGCCACGCCAGGGCACAAGGAAGGGCTGCGTGCTAGGAGCCACGCAGGGACGCACACCTCACTGGCCAATGCACACGGCTGTAACGCCAGCACAAGGCACGACTAAGGCACAGGAGGGGGCAAAGGAACCTTCGTGCTAGGAGCCACGCCAGGTTCAGGGCAGGGTGCGTGCTAGGAGCCACGCCAGGGTTCAAGGCAGGGTGCGTGCTAGGAGCCACGCCAGGGTTCAAGGCAGGGTGCGTGCTAGGAGCCACGCCAGGGCACAAGGAAGGGCTGCGTGCTAGGAGCCACGCAGGGGGCACGCCACACTGGCCAGTGCACACGACTGTACACAAACACGTGGCACTTACCACGGCACAGGAGACGGCCAAGGGGAACCCACGCCGGGGTTCAATGCAAGGACAAGGCAGGAAACAAGGCAAGGAATACAAGCAGAAACAGAGCCAGGTCAGAGCGAGGACAGAGTCTAGCAGCGGAGCATAGGCAGAAGCCCAGAGCCGGGCCAAGGGAAGACCTTGGGACTAGACATAGAAACGAGCACTAAGGAGAGGAGAAATGGTGCGTGTGCCAGGGAGCACTACAGAGCACCATAGGAGAGAGCGAGGCAGAGCAAGCAAAGACTGAGACCATAGGGAGGAACACAAAGCAAGGAATAGCAAGGCAGAGAACACAGGGAGGACTACAAGTCAAAGCATAGCAAAAGCAAGACATGGCAAAACAGGCGAGGCAGAGAACACAGGAAGGATTACAAGTCAAAGCATAGCTAAGGCGAGACATAGCAAAACAGACTAAGACAAAGAACAGCAGAAGGACTACAAGGCAAAGCAAGGCAAAGACAAACATGGCACGAGAGACAACACAAGACATGGCACAAGACAAGAGGCGGAATACGAGCACGGAGCGTGTGCAGAGACGCACTACAGAGCAAAGTGCAAGGGCACAGAATAGAGGGAGCAACCCCACAGACCCAGAGCCTTGCAGGGAAGCAACACAATAGTCAGGCCCTGAGCATAGGAAGAGGCGGCCTGATATAGGGCATAGCACCTCCTCCTCCAGGTCAGGACCAGGGGAGCACTTCCGGGATTCTAGACATGACGAGATGATAGCAGAACCAGACAGTGCAGGATCTTAGGAAACGTCACATGATCAGGGACTCCAGACATGACGAGAAGATCACAGAAGGCAGAGCAGAAACGCAGACATCCTGTAGCTCAGACATGAGGTGAGTGTGCACACTGCTCTAGGGGACATGCAGGACAGCAGACAAAGCATGCGCATGCACATCGCTCCAGGAGTTCTTGAGACAAACAGACATGGCAGACGTGACAATAAGATTTTGGAGATTCTTAATCCTGTTTCTTTTCAATTGGCTCTTCCAGTTATGTTCAAGATCCATAAGGTATTTCACAAATCTCTGTTGAAGAGGTTTATTGAGCCAGTGGTGCTGTGTGGTCAGTCAGCCCCGGCTGGGGCTGTGCTGAATTTCCACTCTTATTTACCTGTATTTGACAATTTGCTTTTTGTCCCTTATTAGATTGGCCTCTTTTTGCTCTGTCTCAGAATATTTCAGAGTGCTGATATAGTGGGAGAAGTCTAGTGACTTCAGGGTTAATTTTGCTATCAGAAGTGTTGGACATTATTTTTGTAGGGTTTTTTGCAGATTACTGACAGTGTCTTTCCTTTCCTATCCTTTCTAGTTAGTTGGGGCCCCATCGTTTGCTCAGCCTATTTTCCTGCCTGTGTTTGTGCTTTCATCTTGTTTCACCGTCAATACATGTGTGGGGGCTGTCTTTCCTTTGGGGTCTGCTCTGGAGCAGTTCGTTTTCCCCTTTTCTTGCTTCAGGCTTATGTAGTTCTCCGGCTGTGACGAAGCGTCTAGGATCATCGTAGGTACGCTCCACGGCTGCTGCTAGTTGTGTGGTTAGGATCAGGGTTCTGCAATCTGCATAGTTACCAACCTCTCTGGTTTTCTGTGACTTAGCTTGATTTGTTTTTTTTTTCTCCTCGGTGACCCATTCATAACAGTGAACAGTTAGATCTACTGGTAAAGTGGTTTGTGAACGAGTCCACTGAACCCGCCAAAAGAATCAGAAACATTAACATAAATTACCCATACATAGGCCTCGTATGGTGTGGGAGAGACTTGATGAATGTTATGGGTCAGTAGAAGCTTTTGAAAATGCTTTGTATAAAAGACTTGATGATTTTCCCAGAATAGGAAATAAGGGTTATCAAAAGCTCATGGAACTGAGTGACTTGTTAATGGAGGTACAGGTTGCTCAGATAGAAGGAGACCTGCCAGGATTGGCATTCCATGACACCACCAAAGGTGTCAACCCAATTGTTCAAAAACTCCCTTACAATCTACAAGAGAAGTGGATCAGTCACGGGTCCCGTTACAAAAAGACTCAGAAGGTCTCATTTCCCCCTTTCAAGGAGTTCGTAGACTTTGTTACTCAACAAGCAAGAGTTAGAAATGACCCCAGTTTTGATTTTAATATGTCATGTAGCACTGCCCCTGGTGTCAAACCCTGTAAAACACCAGTGGCAGTTCACAAAACTAATGTTACTCCCACAGGTTTTCTTACAGGGCAAGCAAGACATCCCCATAGGAAGACAAACCTCAGGATCTCAGAAAACACTGCCCCCTACACAAGAAACCACATCCTCTGCTAAAATGCAGAGCCTTCAGGGAAAAGTATCTAGAAGACCGCAAAAGTTTCCTCAAAGAAAACAAGATATGTTTTAAATGCTGTGCGACAACCTCGCACTTCGTTAAGAACTCTGAAACCAGTGTGAAATGCAAGGAATGTGGTAGCATGGAGCACAACATAGCTTCACACTCTGGAACGCCCTCAGGGGTATCATCGCAAGTAGAAGAATGTGGCGAAAAGCCGATGGTCACCGACGTAGACACTCCAGTAATCACTTCCCAGTGTACAGAGATCTGTAAGGAACTTGTAGCAGGAAGATCCTGCTCAAAGATCTGCCTTGTCAGAGTCTACCCAGCGAGCCACCGAGATAAGGCAATCAAGGTGTATGCAATCTTGGATGATCAGAGCAACAGGTCTCTAGCCAAGTCCTTTCTCTTCGACACCTTCAACATTGCTGGCCCCGATTCTCCTTACTCCTTGAAAACATGTGCGGGTAGTTTTGAGACGGCGGGGAGAAAAGCAACTGGGTTAAAGGTAGTCTATAGACGGTCAAACATGCATAGCCTTGCCATCAATGCTGGAGTGCAACCAGATTCCTGACAATAGGTCTGAGATACCTACTCAGAGATAGCAGCTCACCATCCTCATCTGAAGCGTATAGCCCATCTGATACCGGAACTGGATCAAGAAGCTCCAATTGTCTTACTCCTCGGAAGAGACATACTACAAGTCCATAAGGCTAGAGGACAGATTAACGGCCTACGGAACGCCCCATATGCTCAGAGACTTGACCTGGTATGGGTCATTGTAGGAGACGTCTGTTTAGGTGGAGCACACAAACCGACCTCAGTCAGCAGTATGTCCACTAATACTCTTGAAAATGGATGTCCATCTCTCTTCCAGCCATGTAAGAGTAGCTTCTTGATAAAAGATTTGCCACGCAATGCTCCTCTACCTTGTCCATTAGCTAATCCTTCCTGTGAAGACCACGCATGTGACGGCGATCAAGATCACATAGGATGCATAGTTTTCCACAGAACAAGAGAAGGCAAGGTAGCAATGTCCATAGAAGACAGACTGTTTTTGGACATCATGGATAGAGAGATGGTAAGAGATGAGTCAAAGAGTTGGATGGCCCCTCTACCATTTAAACCCCAGAGGCAACGCTTACCCAACAACAGAGAACCTGTCTACGGTCGATTTGTCTCCCTCAAGTGCAAACTTCAGAAGGCACCTGAAATGAGATAGCACTTCTTTGCCTTCATGTAGAAAATATTTCAGAATGGCCATGCAGAAATTGCACCTGTACTTCGAGATTCCGAAGAATGTTTGTATTTACCTATTTTTGGCGTGTATCATCCTAAGAAACCTGGTCAGATAAGAGTAGTATTTGACTCAAGCGCCAGATATGAAGGTGTCTCACTAAACGATGTCTTTTTGTCTTGCCCAGACTTCATTTACAGACTTCTAGGAGTATTTCTTCGCTTCCACAAGGATGCAGTAGCATTCATGGCTGACATACAACAGATGTTTCATTGCTTCCTTGTCAAGAAAGAACATAGAAACTATTTGAGGTTTTTCTGGTACCGCAATAATGACTCCTACAAAGACATCATAGAGTATCGGATGAGAGTACACATCTTTGGGAAAGGACCTTCCCGTGCTGTCGCAATCTATGGTCTTAGACATTTAGCCAGAGAGGGTGAAGCAAGGCACGGGTCGGATGTTAGATCATTTGTAGAGAAGGACTTCTACGTGAACGACTGCTTGAAATCCACACCCACAGATGAATCGGCAGTTAGTCTCCTAAAAAGGACAAGAAAAGCTCGCTTTGTCCAATTTGAGGCTGTACAAAATTGCTTCCAACAGCCAAAAAATTATGGCAGCTTTTCCCTCTCAAGATTACTCAACTGATCTGAAAGACTTGGATTTAAACACAGACTCCCTTCCCATGCAACGGAGCCTTGGTTTGCTCTGTGATTTGAAGAGAGATGCATTTACCTTTCGGATCAACGAAGAAGAAAAACCTTTCACGTGCAGAGGCATCCTGTCCGTGATAAACGGCTTGTACGATCCGATTTGTAACCCCTGTAACTATTCAAGGTAAAATGATGTTGAGAGACTTCACTCAAGAGATGTCTGAAAGGGATGATCCACTTCCCATGGAGAAGAGAGATTTGTGGGTAAGATGGAAGAAATCTTTGGAGGCCTTGTCAGTTCATTATGTGGCACGACCATATGCTTCGATATCATCAACAGAAGTCAAGATGCAAAGGCTCTGTATTGTCTGTGATGCCTCAACCAAAGTGATTGTAGCAGTAGCATACAGTTGTGGCCAAAAGTATTGACACCCCTGCAATTTTGTCAGATAATACTCAGTTTCTTCCTGAAAATTATTGCAAACACAAATTCTTTGGTATTATTATCTTCATTTAATTTGTGTTAAATGAAAAAACACAAAAAAGAATGAAGTAAAAAGCAAAAGATTGATCATCTCACACAAAACTCCAAAAATGGGCCAGACAAAAGTATTGGCACCCTCAGCCTAATACTTGGTTGCACAACCTTTAGCCAAAATAACTGCGACCAACCGCTTCCGGTAACCATCAATGAGTTTCTTACAATGCTCTGCTGGAATTTTAGACCATTCTTCTTTGGCAAACTGCTCCAGGTCCCTGATATTAGAAGGGTGCCTTCTCCAAACTGCCATTTTTAGATCTCTCCACAGGTGTTCTATGGGATTCAGGTCTGGACTCATTGCTGACCACCTTAGAAGTCTCCAGTGCTTTCTCTCAAACCATTTTCTAGTGCTTTTTGAAGTGTGTTTTGGGACATTGTGATGCTGGAAGACCCATGACCTCTGAGGGAGACCCAGCTTTCTCACACTGGGCCCTACACTATGCTGCAAGATATGGTGGTAGACTTCAGACTTCATAATGCCATGCACACAGTCAAGCAGTCCAGTGCCAGAGGCAACAAAGCAACCTCAAAACATCAGGGAACCTCTGCCATGTTTGACTGTAGGGACCGTGTTTTTTTCTTTGAATGCCTCTTTTTTTCTCCTGTAAACTCTATGTTGATGCCTTTGCCCAAAAAGCTCTAATTTTGTCTCATCTGACCAGAGAACATTCTTCCAAAACGTTTTAGGCTTTTTCAGGTAAGTTTTGGCAAACTCCAGCCTGGCTTTTTTATGTCTCGGGGTAAGAAGTGGGGTCTTCCTCGGTCTCCTACCATACAGTCCCTTTTCATTCAGACGCCGACGGATAGTACGGGTTGACACTGTTGTACCCTCGGACTGCAGGGCAGCTTGAACTTGTTTGGATGTTAGTCGAGGTTCTTTATCCAACATCCGCACAATCTTGCATTGAAATCTCTTGTCAATTTTTCTTTTCCGTCCACATCTAGGGAGGTTAGCCACAGTGCCATGGGCTTTAAACTTCTTGATGACACTGCGCACGGTAGACACAGGAACATTCAGGACTTTGGAGATGGACTTGTAGCCTTGAGATTGCTCATGCTTCCTCACAATTTGGTTTCTCAAGTCCTCAGACAGTTCTTTGGTCTTCTTTCTTTTCTCCATGCTCAATGTGGTACACACAAGGACACAGGACAGAGGTTGAGTCAACTTTAATCCATGTCAACTGGCTGCAAGTGTGATTTAGTTATTGCCAACACCCCTTAGGTGCCACAGGTACATTACAGGTGCTGTTAATTACACAAATTAGAGAAGCATCACAGGATTTTTCGAACAGTGCCAATACTTTTGTCCACCCTCTTTTTTTATGTTTGGTGTGGAATTATATCCAATTTGGCTTTAGGACAATTCTTTTTTGTGCTTTTTCATTTAAGACAAATTAAATGAAGATAATAATACCAAAGAATTTGTGTTTGCAATAATTTCAGGACGAAACTGAGTATTATCTGACAAAATTGCAGGGGTGTCAATACTTTTGGCCACAACTGTATCTGAAAACTACTGACATTAAAGAACAATGCCATGTAAGGCTTGTTATGAGCCCGACAAAACTAGCACCAGTTTAGGAACACACAATACCCAGACTGGAACTCTGTGCGGCTGTGCTAGCAGTAGAGTTAGCTGAACTTATCTCGACAGAAATGGACCTGGAAATCAGGGACGTTGAATTCTACTCAGCAAGGTAGTGCTTGGGTACATTTGCAATGAAACTCGACGCTTTTATGTTTACATCAGCAATCGGGTGCTAAGGATCAGGAGGTCCACTTGCCCTAAACAGTGGCGCTATGTGTCCACACACCACAATCCTGCGGACCACGCAACTAGATCTGTTGAATCAAGACACCTTAAGGGCACAACCTGGTTTACGGGCCTTGAATTCTTATACCTTTCAATGCCTTACAGTCACAAATCAGACACCTTTGAACTGGTAGACCCAGATGCAGATGAAGAAATCCGCCCTCAGGTATCCGTTCTTCTTACGGTGACTTCAGACAATTACCTCAAATCCAACCATTTCAGCAGGTTTTCAACCTGATACTCGCTTATTTGTACCATTGCTTGCTTAAATCATGTGGCTCAGTCTTACAAATCAACATCACCCACCAGTCAGAAAACTTGTAAAGGATGGCACCACTGCAAGCACACCTTTACTGCTCCAAATCTGGAAAATGCCAGACCATTGACTGCACTCTCCAGTGACGCTGAAGATCCAACCATTCTCACTCCCGCCATGTTACTTACTCAGAAAACCAACACTCCCAGCGCTCCACTGGGAGAATTCAGCAACAAGGACCTCTACAGACGTCAATGGAGACAAGTTCAAAGTCTCTTCAATACTTTCTGGGACAGATGGAGAAAGCAATATCTCTCCACCTTACAGCCTAGGAAGAAGTGGCAGATCGACAAGCCGAACATCAAACCCGGTGATATTGTGCTCATGAAGGACAGTCAGTCACATCAAAATGAGTGGCCTCTGGGCCTCATCACCAAGGTATTCCCAAGCAAAGATGAGAAGGTGCGCAAGGTCGAGGTCAGAGTGTGGAAGGCTGGGGAGAGTAAACTATTCCTCAGTCCAGTTGTGGAGCTAATTCTATTTCTTTCACCAAAAGAGCCTGTAAGTGGCATCACTTGATGCCAAGCGGGAAGTGTTCTGCTCTCTGGATATAGGGCAGTCAGTTGTGTTATGTGCTCTGAATAAGGCAATATGTTTGTATTATGTGCTGGGTTAGTTATACCACCATCTAGTGGTGGCTGAATTTATAGCTGTGTCTTAAATAGCATTTACAGCCTGTGCCTTTAACAGAAGCAATGCACTGTGGGATTGAAGCAATGCATTGTGGGGACAAAGCAGTGTATTCTGGGATGAGGGAGATGCCATTTTCCTTTTGTGTATCTCATAGGATGCAGGTGTTATTTTTGTCCTCCTGTTAACCTTTGTTTTCCTGTAACTTCTCTACTTGAGTCGTTATCTGGGTAACGCATATCTGGTAAGAATCAGTGTTTTCTTGGAATGCAGTGATTTACAGAGGTGTTATTTACTGTTTAGCAACCAGGAGCTGTCATTAACTGTTTAGCTGCCAGTTCACAGTGAACGTAATGAGAGACTCATGTATTCCTATATAATGTTTGCATCACTGTACACTTTCTATAATTGTGTTAGCTGTGTGATCATCTGCCCAGTACTTGCCCATGTCGTTTATATTCCTTATAGTTTTACAGCGCATATTCTATACTGTTCACCAATAAACAAGTTAGACTACAGAGAAAAGTCTGCTTATTTGGAACACAGAACAGTGGTTTATGCAGTATGCTGAATTGCACACTGTGTCAACGTGTATGAAGGCAGAACATTAGTGGTAGTAGTCCGGTGGCTCTGGCTGACAAGATGATGTGGGATATTAGGGGTGGTAGTAGTCCGGTGACTCTGGCTGACGGGATGATGTGGGATATTAGGGGGAGTAGTCCGGCAGCTGTGACGGGATGATGTGGAATATCAGTGGTAGTTGTCCAGTGGCTATGGCTGATGGGATGATGTGGGATATTAGGGGTAGTAGTCCGGCGGCTTTGACGGGATGATGTGGGATATTTGTAGTCCAGTGGCTCTGGCTGATGGGATGATGTTGGATATTAGATGTAGTAGTCCGGTGGCTCTGAGGGGATGATATGGGATATTAGGGGTAGTAGTCGGGTGGCTCTGGCTGACGAGATGATGTGGGATATTAGTAGTCCGGTGGCTCTGGCTGATGGGACGATGTGGGATATTAGGGGTAGTAGTCCGGTAGCTCTGGCTGACAGGATTATGTGGGATATTATAGAGAATGTGGTTATGCAGAGTGGGCGGGGCTATACACTCAGCTTTATATTGGCACGCCACTCCTCACACCGCCGTGGCTGCTGCCGCTCCTTTCACCGCCGCGGCCGCCACCTGCCTCGCCGCTGTCTCCCGACCCCTGGCACACTCACCCGTCCTCGGCGTCCCTGCGCACTCCCACTCAGCCTCCTGCTTCTGCTCTTGCTCCCCAATGGGCGTGTGGCCGCATTGGGTTTAGCAGCGCACACGCACTCCGTTCCTCCTGAGGATGGCTGCTCCTGTCACTCTGCTCTGCATGGACCCTGACCCAAAAGATCTCTGCACACTCTCCTTATCAGGCCGCCTTTTCCTCCTGGTGGTGCCTGATTGTCATTTGTGTCTCACCAGTGATCCTGGCCCCACGTCCCACTGCGCTTTTCCCTGCCTGCAGCTCCTATTGCCTGTGCCTGTATCTCACCTTCCTTCTCCGTTCTCCTCTCTCCTAGTGCCTGCCTGCCCGTGGTTCCGTCTTCTCTTGTTCCTGTGTCTCAGCCATGTCTTCCAGCCCGTGCCTCTGCCTTGCTGCATTGTTCGTGTTGCTGCTGTGCCTGCCGGCATTCCAGTCCTGTCCGTCATCTGTGTTCCTGTCCTGTTGGTCCTCCGCCAGCCTCCCCGGTCTCCCGCTGTGACTCCTGAGTCTGTCCCCTGGGTACCAGCTGCCATGGTGATAGTCTCTCTTGGGCCTGCCCCTAACACTTCCTGTATAGGGGGTGGTCCACCAGGTCAGCTCGCCCGAGGAAGGTCCGTTGCCACGGTCCAGCGAGTCCACCCCAGGAGTTCCTCCAAAGTTCTCACAGTACAATCAGGTCATGGACCCCACTGGTACCTCTGCCGCCGCCCAAAAGGAACTAGCGTTCCTGCGGAAGAATCAGACCCGGATCATGGCTTTTTTGAAGACCATGGAGTCCCATCTCTCGGCTTTACAGCCCTCCGATCTGGGGAGCGCGTCCCAGCTGTCCAGTTTCCAGCAGGAACTTGCCCAGCAGCGAGACACTCAAGCCCACCTACTTAATTACATGGCCTCGGTGGATAACCGACTGCTCTCTACAAGCCGCCGCCTCGGCTCCCGCTCCGGTCCCACATCCGTCACCCCGTTTGGCTAAACCTCCGCGGTATAGCGGGGATCCCAAGTTGTGTCGGGGGTTCCTTAACCAATGCCAGTTGCAGTTCGAATTGTTGCCACAACAGTACCCCACCGACCGAGTCAAAGTGGCTTTTGTGGTATCCCACTTGGAGGGTGAGGCGCTGGCCTGGGTAAACCCTCTGTGGGAGCGAGACGATCCTCTGGACTCCCAGCTCGCAACCTTTCTGGAGACTTTTCGTAAAGCCTTCGACGAGCCCGGTCGCCTGGACTCTACCACCGAGTCCCTATTTAATCTCCGCCAGGGTACTCTCTCTGTGGGACAGTACGCCATCCAGTTCCGTACGTTGTCGTCGGAGCTAGGAAGGAACAACGAGGCCCTGGTAGGAGCTTTTTGGCGTGGTTTGTCCTCTCAAATTAAAGACGAGCTGGCAGGGCAAGACACACCAACGTCCCTGGAAGACCTCATTTCCGTGGCGACACGTATCGATCTACGCTTCCAGGAGCGTTCCCGCGAAGCTGCCAGGGAGAGAAGACTTCCCAGTTCATCTCCAGCTACACGCAGTCCTTCCTGCTCGCGATTCACTACCGCAGCTTCAGCACCAGAACCCATGCAGGTGGACCGACTCAAGCCAGTGGAGCAGCGTCGCCAGGAGAGACTCGCACAAGGTCTCTGCCTCTATTGTGGCAGCGCCGCCCATCTTCGGCGTTCCTGTTCGGAGTGGCCGAGAAACACCTCCGCCTAGGACAGGTAAGAGAGGCCTCCCTAGGTGTCACTGATACCTCTCTACCCTTGACTCTCTCTGTCTTGTTAAACCGGGGTTCTGAACGTTTTTCACAGGTAGCCTATATATGTTCTGGGGCAGCAGGGAACTTCATCCAGCTCGAGGCGGTAAAAAAATTGTGGATACCTGTCAGATCCTTGGAGACTCCTCAGTGTCAGGAACACCGCACTGCACTTGCTCACTGAGCCAGGGCGCGTGTCCTGAGTACAAAGACTGTGCACAAAGATACCTGCGGAGCGAGCAGCAGTGGTGACAATGCATGCTCCAGGACCTAAATCACGTGACTGCTGGGGGCGTGGCCTAAGCTCCACAGAGCTAGGAGCTGCAGGGAAACTCCTAGAAGGGTAACTACAGGACAATGTTACCAAGGAGCATAGACAGAGACAGACACCAGATCAAGCTGGGTCAAAGCACGAGATAGCAGGACAGTACCAAAGGGCTTAGACAGAAAGAATAGTCAGGACGTAGCAATAGATCAGAAAACCAGAACAGGTATTAGACGGTACAATAGGGGTAAACTGTAACGGAGTAACGATAGCCAAGCCAGGAGGTCAGAACCAGAAAAGACAATGGTACCAAAAACGAGAGACGGAGTACAGAGTGAAGGAACAAGCCGGGTCATACACGGGAAGCAAACAAACAATGCAGAGTACACACACACCAGGGGTCAGACACACCAGAATAGCAGTATAACTGACAGAGAATGCCAGTATGGAGTGAGCATAAATACCCCTCCCAGATCCAAAGAGAGGCCGGCAATGTTAACCCTGTCAGAACAGGACATTAACCATGTCCTAACCATGACACTCAGCAGTTAGCTTCAGTCGACGGTGCTCCCCTGCAGGAGACCGTTACCTTGGTCACCGAAGAGGTTGAAGTACAAATTGGAGCCTTGAATCGGGGGAAGATAGCCTTCTTCATACTGCCATCGTTATCCCAAACGCTTCTCTTAGGTCTTCCTTGGTTAAGGATACATGAACCTGTCCTGGATTGGCGGTCTGGAGACATTATTCGTTGGAGACAGTCATACCAGACTAAGTGCCTCTGTCCTGTTCAGAAAGTTGTGGGAAGCAGGGTGTGTTGCAGTCCGTGCTGCCGAGATTCACAAATCACCTGGGATACAAGATGTTGTAGCAGTGTACTCCTTTATTTCCTCCTACGCGTTTCGGCACCCTTCCTGACACCTTCCTCAGGGATCCCTGAACTATTCCATCGGTGAAAGGGAACTGCTGGCCATCAAGTTGGCGCTGGAGGAGTGGAGGTACTTAATGGAGGGAGCCGTACATCCTTTTAAAATCTACACGGACCATAAGAACCTAGCTTACATCTGGTCGGCACAGAGACTCAACCCCCGGCAAGCCAGATGGTCCCTGTTCTTTGGCTGTTTCGATTTCGAGCTTCACTTCAAAAACCTCAAGGCCGACGTTTTATCCAGGTCCTTCGTGTCTGCATATACTGAGGAAGAACCCACGCACATCATGGACCCCTCCAGGCTCATCACGGTGGCACCTGTCACTCTAACTTCTCTACCTCCTGGTAAAACTTTCGTGCCAGAGAAATACCGGAGGCGAGCCTTACACTGGGGGCATGCCTCCAAACTTGCAGGCCATGTCGGTCTTAAAAAGACACTCATCCTCGTGTCCCGCTACTACTGGTGGCCTACCCTTCTCCATGATGTCCGAAGTTTTGTTGCCTCTTGTCCGTCCTGTGCCAAGAACAAATTACGAGGCAGCTGCCCTCTGGTCATCTACACCCACTCCCAGTCCTTCGGCTCTGTGGCGGCACGTTGCAATGGACTTTATTACCGATCTACCTCAGTCTTCGGGCTGTACCGTCATCCTTGTGGTCATGGACAGATTCTCCAAAATGGCACACTTCATTTCTCTCCCTGGTTTACCCTCAGCGCCTGACTTGGCGAAAGTTTTCATCCACCATATATTTCGTCGCCACAGTCTACCGCAACATATTGTTTCGGACAGAGGAGTCCAGTTCACCTTTCGATTTTGGAGAGCCCTGTGCCAGTCTATGAACTTCACACTTGACTTTCTCCTCAGCGTACCACCCACAGTCCAACGGTCAAGCGGAGTGGACTAATCAGAGCCTGGTGAATTATCTCTGTCATTTCTGTAATGCCCACCAGAATGACTGGTCTGACATACTCCCGTGGGCTGAATTCGCATATAACAATCACACCAGCGAATCTTCTGCCAAGTCGTCTTTCTTTGTCGTCTACGAGCAACATCCAGGCGTACCCCTACCGAACCCTCCTGTCTCAGGTGTACCGGCGGCTGATCTTCTGTCCGGAGAGTTCTCCAGGATCTGGCAGGAGACCAAGACCGCTCTCGAGCTAGCACGTGACAGGATAAAAAGACACGCAGACAAGAGGTGCTTGGATCCCCCACTATATCATCCGGGTGATAAGGTTTGGTTATCCTCCATGTTCATTCGCCTAAAGATCCCTTCGCATAAACTAGGTCCCCGTTACATTGGACCCTTTGAGGTCTTGGCTCGCATCAACGATGATTCCTACAAACTGCGGCTTCCCGCCTCGCTCCGCATCCCTAATTCCTTTCACGTGTCCCTTCTAAAACCTGTCATCCTCAATCAGTTCCATGCCTCTACTACCCATTCACCTCCGCCTGTCTCCGCTGATGATGTGTTTGAAGTTCAAGACATTCTGGCCATGAAAAAGCAAAGAGAGAGAACCTTTTTCCTGGCCGATTGGAAGGGTTTTGGTCCTGAGGAGATCCTGGGAGCCTCGGGAGAATATCCAGGCTCCTCGAATCTTGGCTAGGTTTCTCTCTAGCCTGCGGAGGGGGGCGCGTAAGGAGGGGGGTACTGTCACATCGCTCCTCACACCGCCGCGGCCGCCGCTGCTCCTTTCACTGCCGCGGCTGCCGCCTGCCTCGCCGCTGCCGCCCGACCCCCGGCACTCTTACCCGTCCTCGGCATCCTTGCGTGCTCCCGCTCAGCCTCCTGCTTCTGCTCCTGCTCCCCGACGGGAGCGCGGCCTGCACTGGGTTTAGCAGTGCACGCGCACTCCGTTCCTCCTGAGGACAGCCGCTCCTGTCACTCTGTGTGGACCCTGACCTGGAAGATCTCTGCACACTCTCCTTATAAGGCAGCCTCTTCCTCCTGTTGGTGCCTGATTGTCATTTGTGCCTCACAAGTGATCCTGGCCCCACGTCCCGCTGCGCTTTTCCCTGCCTGCAGTTCCTGTTGCCTGCGCCTGTATCTCACCTTCCTTCTCTGTTCTCCTCTCTCCTAGTGCCTGCCTGCCCATGGTTCCTTCCTGTCTTGTTCCTGTGTCTCAGCTGTGTCTTCCAGCCCTTGCCTCTGCCTTGCTGCCTTGTCCGTGTTGCTGCCGTGTCTGCCGGCATTCCAGTCCTGTCCGTCATCCGTGTTCCTTTCCTGTTGGTCCTCCGCCAGCCTCCCCGGTCTCCCGCTGTGACTCCTAAGTCCATCCCCTGGGTACCAGCTGCTGTGGTGACAGTCTCTCTTGGGCCTGCCTCTAACGCTCCCTGTATAGGGGGTGGTCCACCAGGTCAGCTCGCCCGAGGAAGGTTCATTGGCATGGTCCAGCGGTTCCGCCCCAGGAGTTCCTCCAAAGTTCTCATATATATATATATATATATATATATATATATATATATATACATAGATATAATAATTATAAATTGTTACAACTAACCGTCGTTAGTTACTATGCCCGGTCAGCGCCGGGCTCTTCAGCTACTAAAATATACAAGATGTAATTATATCAGACCATGCACCAGTCCTAATTTCTTTATCTGATATTTTTCCGACTGCCACAGATATATTACGAAGATTCCCAACATACTTAAGAAAGGATGAACATTTTCAGAGGACGATAAAATCTTTGGGGCTTGAGTTTATTAATCTAGACAATAAAGAACATGAAGAGGAATCCCATCTATATTGGAACACTGCAAAAGTGGTCTTAGAGGCAGAATGTTAGAACCTTAAAAAGTAAAACGTTATCTGACTACAAAGATGCAAGCAAAGAAACAAGAAAATGCTGACAATCAAATCTGAGAATAAGGCAGGGGCACTAATAACAAGGCTGGCAAATGAGAAGAGGCCGATGACATATATTAATAATTTGAAAGACTCTGGAGGAAGGATACAAAATGATAAAAACAATGCAATTCATAGCAAATACAAGCCTCTATAAAGAGGACATGGATGAGGAAGAGGGTGATCACTTTCTTAATACACTAACACTGCCTGCCATAAACAAAGAGGAAGAAGTGGTCAGAACAATAAAGATACGGGAGAGTTTTATAAACTATAAACTGAAGATATTGCGCCAACTTTGGTAAAAGTATTTAATCACATATCGCAAAATAAGACTCTTCAGGAAATATGGCATACATCAAGGTCTTGCATAAGCAAGGAAAAGATACAACAGATCCAGGTTCTTATAGACCTATATCTGTGATAAACTTAGATATTAAAATAATGTCATAAATCCTGGCTGACCAACCAGCAGAGATGTTACCCTCTGTTATAGGCCCACATCAAGTAGGTTTCGTTAAAAACTGAACTGCAGTTTGTAATATTAGAGCGATATTGGCAGTAGAAGATGGATTAAAGAGAGCTGTCTTAGTGAAAGGGAGCCCAGCAGTTTTGGCTTTAGATGCTGAAAGGGCATTTGATAATATAAACTGGAAATTGTTGGGTCGAGTCCTGGATAAATTTGGAATAACGGGGCATCTTTAGAAATTATACTTGACAGCCCTTTATGCTAACCCACAAGACAAAATATTTACTTTGGGCTTTTGTCAGATTTGCTTCTAGTACAAAAAGGGATGAGACAGGGATGTCCACTCTCACTTCTGTTGTTCGATTTAGCCATCAAGTCACCAGCTCAATACGTGTTAGTCTCAAATTGTTTTTCGGGTGTCAAGGTGGGGAGTAAAGAAACTAAACTAATGTGTTTTGCTGATGACATGCTGTTATTCCTATCTGAGCCAGATAGGCACCTGCAACAAGTTTTGGATAAGCTATCATATTTTGGATCTTTCTCGGGAATTAAAATTGATAATAGCAAATGTCAGCTATCATATTTGAGAGAGATAAGGAGGAAAACCAGCTTGATCACCAAAGTGTCATTAGGTTGTCTTGACCCCTGTAAGACCAGGAGTTAGACGGTCATGACTGGTAATCGATGGCAGGTCTTCTTTAGAGATGGTGTGATTTGTGTCCCATATTAAATGGCTTTAGTATCCTCTGGTGCTGAAGAGGTTAACAGCCCTTTTTATGTTGGTCAGAAACATACAGCTCCATTTCACCTTCTTCTGATCTGGTCAGTACATCTTTCTATAAAAACTGGCCAGACTTTCTTGTCCCTGCTGGTGAAAGATTTGTTTTCCTGTTCTGTGTGCTAAAGTTAACTGTTTGGAATAGAATTGTTGTAGGAGTGTTCTGTGGTTTACTGTAGTACCTGTGTGTTTATCTCCTGGTCCCTATTCCCGCTTAGTTTATTCCTCCCTGTCCCTATCCTCTTCCCTATTGCTGGTTAGTGCTTTTATATGACAGAGTTTTTCTGTTATCCCTGTTTTGTCTTTGTGTTTTGTTTATCTGACAGTTCGGTCCCATGTCTTATGGGGTGGGGGAAGGGACAGATCAGGGGATAAGAGGAGCATAGTAAGGTTGGCAATTTGGGCTTTTCTATCTTCAAGAGAACCCCTGGGACAGGGACAGTTTGAGGACCCCTTCCTTACCAAAGACGGTCACAGTGTGACACAAAGTATCCATAGCCCCACAATACTTAAGAGATCTGGGAATACAAATTGGAAGGGATTCTAGGTTTCTATGTAGATGTAACTATCCTCACCTGACAAAATCTATTCTCTTATTGCTAAACACTGTTTTCGGTGGTCACTTTGTATCGTCATTTGTACTGCACCCACACACACAAATGATACACCATTTGAAAGGTAAACTTGCCCCCTTCAGCATGGAAAGAGCCAAACAAACCACACATCCACGATTTCATCACAAAATACACTTTAAACATTATTTTTCATAAACCTGCAGTAAGGAAAAATGACCTGCAGGGTGGCACCACAGTACCCCAAAGCACACTACCACAAAGCTGCTTACAGACATCACAAACAAATCAAAACATTTGCCTTGGGGTCTTTCCAGCTTGCTCAAGTGCTTGCCCAGCCTATTTCAGGCACATTGGAGGATTGCACACTTCACTGCAGGTGAGTCACATATGCAAACATATTTGTATACATGCTCTGCTTTTTCGGTGATTACTTCGTCACACACACACAATACACTATTTGAAAGGTAAACTTGCTCCCTTCAGCAAGAAAAGAGCCAAACAAACCACACATTCACGAGTTTATCACTAAATACAGTTTAAACACTCATTTTCATGAACCTACAGAAAGACACAATGACCTGCAGGTGGCACCTCAACCGGAAAACCTTTTTTGGCCTCTACTTATCAAACCAATTTATTGTATTACCAAGCTACATATATAAATACCTGTCTGTGTTCATCATCTCATGAAATACATTTACATTTGACCAGCTTGCTTTTTCTGAAATTGCCTGTGCCCCCGACAACCAATGTGCTAAAATTTCGCACGGGCCAAACTAGTAATAAAGGAATTAGATAAATGAATGAACCTGACATTATCATTGTTTGGTAGAGCACATTTGATAAAAATGATCAGCTTCTCTTGTTTTCTATATCTGTTACAAACCATACCCTTATTGTTGAAACACTCGGACCTTAAAAAATTACAAGCTGCTTTTGAGAAATTCCTATGGAAAGGTAAAAAGCCAAAAATATAGAATAAATAGTGATGAGCAAATACATTCGGCACTATTCGTTATTCGCATGAGCAGTACCGTATTCGGGCTATTGGTTACTCGGCGAGTAATTAGGTATTCGCCTCGGTATATTCGAGTGGCCAACCCAGAATGTTTGGTGCTTTATTTGCAGCCAATTAACATGCTGGACTGGCTTGCCAATCACAGTAATGCCAGCGCCATCTTTGATGTGGCATTACTGTTATAGGTTGGCCTTCCTGATCCATAGGGTCTATTTAAAGGCTGCCGGCGCCATCTTGTGCACATTGCAGCCGGAAACAGCGTAGGGAGAGCTTAGTGTAAGCGTAGAGAGAGTGAAAGTAGAGTAGGGAGAGTATTAGAAGGTTATAGTGAACGTTATTTATTCCAAAAAGCTCTTTTAAGAGCTGAAGATTGTCAAGAGATTACTTGTTTTTTTAGATGGGAATTTAAGTACCGAGAGATTTAATAGGAGGGAGGATGAAAGGCAGGCACCTGAGTGTTCTGATAATTGCAAGTACATGCTGCAGCTCTCTGCTATTTTCCACTTAAAATACCTAATATTTGTCTAGCAGTTGTGCGACTGGCGCTATCTGGGTAGAGATAATCGTACGTGACAAACGGGCAATAATCTTCATTACTCTGCATTTGGAGTGTGTTAGCAAGACGATTGAAAAAAATTATAATTGCCTGTTGGTTTAAAACATAGCGTTTCTTTATTTAGCAGTTGTGCGACTGGAGCAATCTGGGTACAGATAATCGTACATGACAACTTAGCAAAATTTTATAAAATTGGGAAAAATCAGTAACATTCGATAAAAGTGCGTTAAAATATTTGCGTTGCCACAAAAGTATTTTCAGCACTTTAGCAACGATAATGATGGTGTATCATGAGCGTTTGGCACTTGTTTGATGAGAGCAGGGGGTTTGCAGAGCTCAGAGGCACGGCATTCTTGTAAACAGTCATTTTTGTTCGTACCTTTATGCATACATATTGCAGCTAGCCAACCAGGGTGAAGGAAGAACCCACAATGTCCTGACACAACGGCTTGTGTCATTGGCTGCTGAAATCACATGTCCGTCTCCATATAAATAGAGGACATCTTGTTTTAGCACCATTTTGACACTGCAACAGCGCAGAGAGGCCACTCCTGACACTGGCACTGTTAGCAGCAAGATTTTAGCTAGTTAGGCGGTTGTTTATCAGTCAGGTAGCGTAGCTAGCTAGTGTCCAGTGTCGCTGTAATTTTTACCTTCCAGCACTTCTTTTGGCCATTACTGAGGTCCACAGACAAAGCCAGCATGGCACATGTTGGTCGGCCTCCCAGGTCTGTGGGGTACTCGGTACCGGGCCGGTGTCAGGGGAATGTGTCACAGCAGCGGAGACCCGGTCCGTGGTCCTGGGCGCCCAAGTAATGGGGGAATGTAGTTAATGGAATGGAATAGTTTGTGACGCCACCTATGGTGCTTGGCAAGGGAGGTGTTAAGGCGATGCTGCATGCAGATCCGCTGGGACTGATGGTAGGGTGCAGCAAGGATGTCAAAGCTCCCCACAGGTGAAGCTATAGTCCCAGGGCAGAGTAGAGGTGGTTGGCATGGGGATGTAGCAGTGCCATAAGGGTAGGAAGCAGATAAGACACAGCGGGGTGCAATTTCTGTACCTTTACTTGATAACTACAGTCCAGGGTCCTGATTACAGATGGTATTGGAGCAGGCTAGCCTGGAAGCAACTCAGGGATTCTCAGCAGACGGGCTGTGCAGTCTCCTTCCTAGCGCTTGTTTGAATGAAGTACTCCTAGTACTGAGTTACACTGAAGTTCTTCCTGTCAGATGTTCTCAAGAACCTTACTTGCACAGCAGACAGCTGTAGCCTATCTTGGGGGCTCCTTTCTCCTGAGTCCCGGCTCACTATCCAAACTGCTGTTGTGCCCTCAAGTCTTAGATGGGAGTAGGACATTTACAGCCTCCTCCTATGGTGTCTGTTGCAGGACCGTTAATATCCATATGACCGTGGAGACCAGGCTCCAGTTCATGCGCTCACTGTGAGGGAGCTCTCCTTTCCCAGCTCAACCTTCAGCTTCTCTCTACACGTCTGCACACTTCACCCTCCGCAGACTAACTGACCACTCCTTCCTCTTGGCCCTCAGAGAGCACTCCTCCCCTTAATCCCGGTTAAGAGTTCCCCCTGCTGGCCTGGATTGGAACTGTGTTGCATGCATAGATTGACTGCGAGAGAGACCCATCATTGCCTCCAAGCCTTGCATTACCCTCCCCTGGAGGAATGCAAAGCCACTGTGGCGACCATACTCCTGGGGGCGCCACATTCCCCCCTAGTGCAAGTCAGCACTCCTGGGCTGAACAAAACATATAAACAGTTAAACAATAATAATTGTACAAGATTTAAAAATTAAGTTACAAAAACCAAGAGCTTCAAAAATGGTCCTATGATGATAAGTCTAAGCATCAATGTCCATGGTCCATTCCTGGGCAAAGGGTGAAATATTTACAAGGAAAGTTTTCGACCACACACAAGTCCTGTGGTACAATGTCCATAAGATAAAACTGGCAATTGCAAAGGAATCTCTTACAGGTTACCTGTAGGCACAAAACTTGAAAAACAGTTACATATATACACATACAATTTCAACATTTACATTTACCTATATACGATATCTGATGGGTGGTATCCCTTGTGTAATGCGGGTAGACCTGCGTAAGACTGGTGTAGTGGGTAATGAACTGGATACACTGCTGGGGGTTCTGCATTGCACAGGGATCCTAGTGTCACGGTCACGCGTGTCTGGACGCAGCGAGTACCACAAGGTGAACCCATAAGACACATGTGACCCTGGATACACGCCTCCAGTGGGGCGAATTTAAATAATAAGACGTGCAGCTGGATACACCGCCTCCAACTGGCGAATTTAGGTATTACACGTATTTATATAATAGTCTGGAAACCCCGCCTCCAGTAAGGCGAATTTAAATAATAAAGGGGAACCTGGGTAACATTAGCAATGGTGGACCCTGCAATAGGGAATAGGGAAGTGGAGACCTCCTGTACTCCCCTAAGCCAGTGTCCCTGCACTCCTAACGTTCCCTATGCCGGTTCTGCACTGGGCGACGCACAGGATACCTTTTAACCCTAGCTCGCCCTGGACCTAAACCCTCACTAGGGAATTGGTCGGTGCGGAAACTAATCCCACCACTGCACTAAACACACATGAGGAAAAATGACAATACAGGGGAAACACCACTTAGCTTTGCTCTTTTGCGTACACTCCTAGCAACAGAGCCCACCACCTGCGTGCATCTTCTCCTCCACCCGGATCCATCACCATAATCGGATCCATCACCATAGTGCAGCCTTGGAGCAGAGTCCACCACCAGTTGTAGCTGCCCAGTAAACAGAGTCCCAAAGATGAGTCCAGCTTCTGCCAAAAAGTCCAGCATGCTCGAGTCCAACTTTTCTGCCAAGAAGTCCAGCATGCTTGAGTCCAGCTTTCAGCAACCAAGTACAGCATACTGAGTGCAACTCTCACCATAGTCGCCACTCCACCAAGCCATGCAAGCACTTCCTGTTGACACCATAAACTGCGACTCCACCACGCTATGCCAGCCCTTCTTCCAGACACCATTGTTGAACTCCACCACGCCATGCCAGCACTCCTTGCAGACTCCATAGCTGACTCAACCCCTCTGGCTGGGCTGCCCAGGACTCTCATTCAGCTCCATCATCACCCAGCCTTCCTTCCCAAATGACGAACACACAATATCATCAACAGTGAACAAACACACCTGAACTCTTTTGTAGAGCCTCACACCTGATTTGTAATTAAGTGCACATTAAACCAAAGAAACTAAAGTGCACTACCGCTCACCACCACCGGGGCAAATTAGAATGAACGACACCACGTGTAATAATTCTAATGGCCACCAGGGGCAATCAACCCACTTTGGCACCAAGCCAAAGAAAAAAAAGTTCACTTTGTCCATTTACTTGTCAGATCCACCTTGGATCATGACACCTAGATTGTCTGTGAACTCTTAGACTACCAGGGGCACATCAAATTCACTACTGGCAGGGCGAGGGTTCTCTGGCTCCACTGCTGGTGTGGCATCTGCTACCCAATTTTCCTGATTCTCTAGAGTCACTTCTCCCTGTACTACCAGTTGGGGAAATTTCAACACTGGCACCACTATAGCATCGTTCACTTTAGTCCAATTCGCAGGGAATTCTCCAAGCACTGTGCTGACCTTCTCCCACTATGGGTTGGATGTCATCTGGTTCTTCTTTTCTTTCTTTTAACTGGTCAGGGCATAACTTCAAATGATCTCTCGATACCGCTGCTGAGGTCTCTCCTCCATCTTTACTAACAAGGCATACCTTAGTATTATCAAAGTTCGAGGGCAAAATGGTATAATGTTCAGCTTCCCATTGATCATCCAATTTGTGCAATCTTCTCTTCCTTTTCAAGACTTGCTCTCCCAGCGACAAAGGAACGGCAGGTGCATTTTGATTGTAAAGCTTCTCCTGCTTTTGTCTTGCCTGAGCCAGAATCCTTTCCACGCATTCTTGAACTCTCCTGTACTGTTGCTGCCTCTACGTGTCCCAATCAGCATCTGGTGACGCTACTTCAGGTGTCAGGACTCCCATGTCTAAGTCAATAGGCAGCTTACCAGGTCTTGCTCTCATTAATTAGGCTGGGGTACAGTTGGTAGAGTTCACTGGAATATGGTTGTAGAGGTCTACCAGATCGGGGATCTTCTCTCGCCAGATTCCTCTCCTCCAAGGGCAAAGTCTTCAGGAGGTCAATCACTACCTGGTTCATCTTCTCGCACATGCCATTGGTCTGTGGGTGGTACGGTGTTGTCCTGATCTTCTTACAACCATACAGGTTACAGAACTCTTGGAACACTTCTGCCTCGAAAGCTGGACCTTGATCCGTAAGCACTCTTTCAGGATACCCATGTGGTCTACAGAAGTGCTGTTGGAAACCTCGAGCTGCCGTCCTGGCCATCTGATCTTTGACAGGCACAACTACCAGGAATCTTGAGTAGTGGTCCACAATGGTAAGAGCATAGATGTAGCCTGACCGGCTTGGAACCAGCTTCACATGGTCCAGGGCTACCAACTCAAGGGGCTGTTTGGTGATGATTGGCTGTAGAGGAGTTCTCTGGCTGTCCAGATCCTTTCTGCGCAGGTAACATTGTCTACACTCCCGGCACCATCTCTCAATGGCTTTCCTCATACCAGCCCAGTAGAACCTCTCTCGGAGCAATGCTTCCAACTTCTTACATCCGAAGTGTCCAGCTCCATTGTGGTATGCTTCCAGGACCATTGATGCCTCTCTCTTTGGGACTATCACCTGCCAAACAAGCTGATGAGTATGGGCATTGATACTCCTCCGACACAGTTTTCCTTCATAAATGAACAGCCGGCCTCTCTCCTTCCACAACTGCTGCGTTTCTTTAGGAGAATCCGACTCTGGGCGTGAGTCAACTTGTGCCAGCAGCTCCTTCACCAGGCAGACTGCAGGGTCACTATCTTGCGTTTCTGCCCAGTAATGATGGGGCAATGGATTCAGGGTGACCTCCTTCAAGCCAGACCATCTGTTTCTCTCTCCTTGAGCAAGCTGGGCCGCAAGTGGCCGGTGGAAGGGAGGTAACTGTATTTCTTCAAAAGCCTCAGGGTCTTCTCCTGCATCTGGTAGGTTAGGCATTCTGGACAGCGCATCAGCGTTGGCATTCTTGTGCCCTGCCCGGTACTTAATGGTAAACTCATAGTTAGATAGCCGAGCCATCCATCGCTGTTCCAGTGCACCTAGTTTTGCAGTGTCCAAATGCGTCAACGGGTTGTTGTCCGTGAAGATAGTGAACTTGGCAGAGGCTAGGTAATGTTTGAACCTTTCGGTGACAGCCCAGACTGTGGCAAGGACCTCCAGCTTGAAAGAACTGTAATTATCAGGGTTCCTTTCAGTGGGGCGCAGCTTCCTGCTGGCATAGGAGATCACTCTTTCTTTCCCATTCTGTACCTGCAACAGTACTGCTCCTAGTCCCACGTTGCTGGCATCAGCGTACAGCACAAAGAGTTTGTCATAATCTGGGTAGGCCAGAACTTCATCTCCTGTGAGAGCCATCTTCAACCTGGTGAAGGACCTTTCCAACTCTTCAGTCCATTCAAAGGTGGAATTTTTCTGTTTGGTCTTCTTGGACTGCCCCACCAGAAGATTTTGCATAGGGGTGGCTATTTCAGTAAAGCCTTTGATGAATCTTCGGTAGTAGCCTACCAGTCCAAGGAATTGGCGTACTTCATGAAGGTTGCTGGGCTTCGGCCAGTCCCGGATGACTGTGACCTTGTCAGGATCTGGTGCCACACCTTCTGCACTGACCACATGACCGAGGTACTGTACCTTGGGCTTCAGGAGGTGGCATTTGGAAGGCTTCACCTTCAGGCCAAAATTGGACAAAGCTTCAAACACTTCAGCCAGGCGTTCCAGATGATCTTCATAGGTTTTGGAGAAAACAATGACATCATCCAGGTACAACAGGACCGTCTCAAAGTTCATGTGTGCCAGGCAGCACTCCATCAGCCGTGGAAATGTTCCTGGAGCAGTGCAGAGCCCAAACGGCATATAATTGAACTCACAGAGACCCATTGGAGTGGTAAATGCTGTTTTCTCCTTGTCTGCCTCTGCCACGGGAACCTGCCAATACCCACTGGTGAGATCCAAGGTGGAAAAGTAATTAGCAGTTTTAAGTGCAGCTAATGATTCCTCAATTCTGGGTAATGGGTAGGCATCTCTATGTGTAATGCTGTTAATTTTCCTGTAATCAACACACATTCTCATGGTACCATCCTTTTTCTTTACAAACACTATTGGAGCTGCCCAGGGGCTACAACTGTCTCTGATGACCCCTGCCTCCTTCATCTCTCTTAACATACTCTTAGCACATTGGTATTGTGTTGGGGGTATAGGTCTGTACCTCTCCTTTATAGGTGGATGGTCTCCAGTGGGGATATGATGTTGAACCCCTTTTGCCTGCCCAAAATCTAGTGGGTGTTGCTGAATACCCGCTCATACTCTTGTGTCACTCTGTAAACCCCATTTTTCTGGTATGAAGGTGTATTCAGTCCCCACCTGCAGTTGCTGGCACCACTCCTCCGGCTGCTTCACAGAGCCATTGTCCTGCACCTGATCGGATGAGACCGAGGCCTCTGCTGCCTGCAAAGAGTTGTTATTGACAGTGAGCAGCTTAGCAACTGTGGCGTACCTAGGTATCGTGGCCTCCTCTTCCCCACAATTCAAAAGGCGTATAGGTACTCTCCCCTTTCGTACATCAACCACCCCACTGGCTGTCAGGACAGTGGGCCTGCTATCGGAGTATACTGGTTCTACCAATGCCTGGTAATCTCTCCCTCTAAGACCTATAGCTGCCCGACACCAAACCAACATTTCACATCTGGGAGGTATTGCAATGGGGAAGGGATCACTCTCTCTGACACTGCCAATTTCTCCGCCAGAGAGTTCTACCTGTTGTCTTTGCATCAGGGCTCTGATCTCCTTATGCAAGACTCGTTGTTCACTGGAACCAGCAGTCTCAGCCACCTGTTGCAACATAACAATAACCTTGGATAGACAGTTTTCAATTACATTTGTACCAAGAGTCATCATGGGATTACATTCACGTCGATCAATATCAACAACTATCAGACTTGAGATTTTAGCTCTACCTGACCCACTTTAACAGTAATTTTTTTACATCCTATCTGTGGCAAAGACTGACCATTACTGGCAACTACTGTCAGTTCATCAGTTGGGCCACGGGTAAGTTCTGAATAAGCCTAATACCTCTTATACAGAATGTACGGCATAGTGGTCATCTGGGAGCCAGTGTCCAGCAAAGCGTTTATGGGAATGCCGACAATCACCACAGGAAGGATCGGTCTTGCTCCCACATACTTGGCTCTCCAGTTCCTTGGGCCTGGGGATCCTACTCCTGGGGTTGGCCCTCTGCCCCAGGGGTTGCTTGTATAAAGGACAAAATCTTGCAAGATGACCTGCCTTGTAGCAGCGACGACAGATGGGACGTCCGTCCTGGTCATAGCGATCGTTGTTCCTTCCTCGAAGTGGCGGGGCTCTCCTCCGCCAGAGCCACGGGACATCTTCTGGACTGGAAGCAAGCTGGATCTTTTCTTTGGAGGACACTCGCAGGGACTGCACGGTTTTTCGTAAGTGCAGCCATCCCTTTGGTCAACTCCTGGACCTGAAGACGTAGCTCCTCAGTTGGATCTTTATCCAGAGTCTGTGCATCAGCCTCCACAGGGATGGAAGGAAAAGATGTTGCTTCCTGATGGTAGGTGATCGCTGGGCGCCTAGGGGGTGCTGTACGGCTGTCAGTGGACTCCTGCAGTACCCGAATAGCCCTGTCCTTAAAATCAGCAAAGTCCAGATCAGGGTTTTGCAGGGTTATGATACGCAACTATCCTCTGTGGGTACTGGATAGGAGTCCTTCAATGAACTGCTCCTTTAACAGTTTATCTTCCTCCTTCACACTGTCAGGATCAACTTGCTTAACTGCTCGCAGCGCCTCCTGCAGGTTGAGAGGATAGTCCCTGATACTGTCCTGTGCCTTCTGTTTACAGCCAAAGAACCTCATCTTGATTTCAGCGGCAGTGCGGGTGTCAAAGGTGCGTCTCAGCTTGGCCAGGATCTTTGCAACAGTCTCTTTATCAGTATCCTGCCAGGCCTTCATTTCTCTCTGCACTGCAACCGTTAGCTGTTCAATCAGGATATTCACTTTCTGGCTTTCAGACAGAGGGTATACTATACTTTAAACAAACTGCACAGTCTCTCTTTAAATTCACTCAGGGTATGCGACTCACCTGAGTACTGCGGTAGCCAGGCCGCTCCCGGTATATAGGGCATGGACAGCGGCATTATAGGGACCGCTGCGGCGGGCGCTCCTCCTTGCGGCGCGGCTGCGTTGCCTTGTGGGGACATTCTCTTCCCCCCCAGTTAACGTTAGTCAGGGCCGGGGGTTGTGTGAGCAGAGTAGAGGTGGTTGGCACGGGGATGCAGCAGTGCCGTAGGGGTAGGAAGCAGATAAGACACAGCGGGGTGCAATTTCTGTACCTTTACTTGATAACTGCAGTCCAGGGTCCTGATTACAGATGGTAACGGAGCAGGCTAGCCTGAAAGCAACTCAGGGATTCTCTCTCAGCAGACGGGCTGTGCAGTCTCCTTCCTAGCGCTTGTTTGAATGAAGTACTCCTAGTACTGAGTTACACTGAAGATCCTCCTGTCAGATGTTCTCAAGAACCTTACTTGCACGGCAGACAGCTGTAGCCTATCTCGGGGGCTCCTTTCTCCTGAGTCCCGGCTCACTATCCAAGCTGCTGTTGTGCCCTCAAGTCTTAGATGGGAGTAGGGCATTTACAGCCTCCTACTCCTCTGGTGTCTGTTGCAGGACCGTTAGTATCCGTACAACCGTGGAGACCAGGCTCCAGTTCATGCGCTCACTGTGAGGGAGCTTTCCTTTCCCAGCTCAACCTCCAGCTTCTCTCTACACGTCTGCACACTTCACCCTCCGCAGACTAACTGACCACTCCTTCCTCTTGGCCCTCAGAGAGCACTCCTCCCCTTAATCCCGGTTCAGAGTTCCCCCTGCTGGCCTGGAGTGGAACTGTGTTGCATGCATAGATTGACTGCGAGAGAGACCCATCATTGCCTCCAAACCTGGCATTACCCTCCCCTGGAGGAAGGCAAAGCCACTGTGGCAACCATACTCCTGGGGGCGCCACACATGTCCTACAAATGTGTTGTGCACTGCTTCTATAGTGCTCCATGCATGAGTATAGCATTCTAATTAATACTTTTTCACCTTGTCATTTAGTGCTGTGGTGATGTGAAACTGTCTGCAGACCGCAGACGCGCATTAAAAAAATTCTAATATTTTCTGTTGCTGAATGTGATACAGCCCGCCGTATCCCACATTGTCATTTTGTGGCGGTGAAATGAAGCTGTCTGCAGACCTCAAGCACATTAAAATATAATTTTTTTCTGTTGATAAATGTGATACAGCCCACTATATCCAACCTTTTAATTTAGTGGTGTTGAAATTGTTCTGTGTGCAGAGCTGTTGCACATTAAAATTAATTTATTTTATTTTTTTTACAAACGTGATACAGCAGCCGAGATCTGAGTTTGAAATTCTTTTGATCCTATCTTCTAGATTATGTGCATCTTTGGCATCCAATTTCTCACAGGCATCTTTTATACCTAGCTTGAGACGTGCATCTGTTATACTTATCTTCTGACAAGTGTCAAATGCTCTCTGGTAATTGGTGTTGGGTAAATGAGTAATTGTTGTAGGATCTTAGATCTTGTACTTCCCATAGCCGCCCTGTTATTGATCCTGTTGTACGTTCCCATTCCCGCCGTCATCATGGCCCTTTTCCTGATCAGTTAATGTAATGACACGTCGGTCATAATTCTCCAGCAAACCTGCATCTTACCAGCAGCAACTATAAGAAAGAAGGCGTTCCAACGCCATGGACAATCTTCTAGATTATACAGGCCTCATCCACACTAAAAAAAAAAATATTTTATGTTACTATCCGAATACAGAAGGGGAGATCTCAGTTTAAAATTGTTTTAAGTATCTAGTCAATGTTATACAGGCCTCATCAACAGGCCCCCAAAAATTCTACTGTTACTAACGTCGCACAGTAGGGGACATCTCACTTTGAAATTGTTTGGAGCATCTAGTAAATGTTATACAGGCCTTATAAACAAGACCCCAAAAAATTCTTCTGTTACTAACATATTACAGTAGCGGACATGTCACTTTGAAATTGTTTGTAGCATCTAGTCAATATTATACAGGCCTTATCAAAAGGCCCCCCAAAAATTCTTCTGTTACTAACGTCATACAGTAACACCTCAGATCAGTGCCCATGACAACCACCACCCAGCTCCCACTCTCTGGATCACTCTGGAATGCCGGCTCCGTCTGCAATAAACTCCATGTGATTCACGACCTCTTTACCTCTCGTAATTTTTCCTTCCTTGGCCTCACCAAAACATGGCTGACACCCTCCGACACCATCTCCCCTGCTGCGCTTAGTTACGGCGGCCTCCACTTCACCCACACTCCTCGCTCTGGCAACAGACATGGCGGAGTAGTGGGCCTTCTCGGTTCTTCCAACTGCACCTTCAACCCAATCCCACCTCTACCCTCCCTCATCCTCCCCTCTTTTGAAGTCCACTCTGTCCGCATCTATTCTCCCTCCAACCTTCAAGTGGCCGTCATATACCGACCTCCGGGCCCGACCACTGCCTTCACTGACCAATTCTCTACCAGGCTCCTTCACTTCCTCTCTGCTGACATTCACACCATCATCATGGGTGACTTCAACATCCCCATTGACACTCACCAGTCAGCTGCCTCCAAACTCCTGTCCCTTACTTCATCTTTTGGACTTACTCAGTGGTCCTCCTCAGCCACCCACACAGATGGACATACATTAGACCTGGTCTTCACCCGCCTCTGCTCTCTTTCTAACTTCACCATCTCCCCTCTTCCTCTCATGTCACCCATGTCCAGCAGCATACGCACCCTAGCAGAAACCTCGCATATCTAGACATTCGCACACTCTCTGACTCTATTCTACCACTGTCCTCCATAGCTTCACTCCACGACACTGACACTACTTTCTACAATGCCACTCTTGCATCAGCCATCGACTCGGTCGCCCCAGTCATGCATAACAGAGTGCGACGAATCAATAGACAACCCTGGCACAATAACATCTTTAAAAAGCTTCGGCAAGCATCCATAATTGCAGAACTGCGCTGGAAAAAAACGCATTCGCAAGACAACTTCACTGCACTCAAACAAGCAACACTTGCATTCAAATCTTCCCTCACCTCTGCTAAACAGGCCCACTACTGCCCCCTCCGATTTCCCTAATCTCAGCTGAGGACTTTGCCGCACACTTCAAAAACAAGATAGACCAAACACGGCAAGTCTTTATTGCTCAACCACAACCCCTTTGCATACCAGACCAATGCCTAAACCCCATAACCTCCTTATCTATCATCACTGAAGGGGAGCTTGCTCATCTTCTCTCCAAATCACACCTCACCACTTGTGCACTTGACCCGATCCCATCCTACCTCCTCCCCAACATCACCACCACTCTTATCCCATCCCTAACCCACCTCTTCAACCTATCACTAACTGCTGGTAACTTCCCTTCTGCTTTCAAACATGCCACAATCACGCCTATACTTAAAAAGTCAACCCTCGATCCAACAGCCACGTCCAGCTATCGCCCAATATCGCTGCTCCCATTCGCTTCTAAACTCCTGGAGCAGCATGTCCACGCTGAACTTTCCTCCCACCTCTCATCTAACTTGCTCTTTGACAATCTACAATCTGGCTTCTGCCCCCATCATTCCACTGAGACAGCCCTGACCAAAATTACCAACGACCTACTTACAGCCAAAGCTAACGGACAATACTCTATACTCCTCCTTCTAGACCTCTGCTTTCGACACAGTTGACCACTGCCTCCTACTACAGATTCTCTCTTCCTTTGGCATCAAAGACCTCACCCTATCCTGGATCTCCTCATACCTTTCAAACCGCACTTTCAACATCTCCCACTCCCACACTACCTCCTCATCCCACCCTCTCTCTGTTGGAGTCCCCCAAGGCTTTGTTCTAGGACTCCTACTCTTCTCAATCTATACACTTGGCCTGGGGCAACTCATAAATTCCCACGGATTCCAGTACCACCTTTATGCCGATGATACTCAGATCTACCTCTCTGGCCCAGACGTCACCTCTCTGCTCTCCAGAATCCCAGAGTGTCTATCAGCCATATCCTCCTTCTTCTCCTCTCGCTTCCTCAAACTCAATGTGGACAAATCTCAACTAATCATCTTTCCCCCATCTCACAGATCTTCCTTACCAAACCTTTCTATAACAATTGACGACATCACGCTTTCCCCCGTACCGGAGGTCCGCTGCCTCGGAGTAACCCTTGACTCTGCCCTGTCCAAACCGCACATCCAAGCTCTCTCCACCTCCTGTCGCCTCCAGCTCAAAAATATTTCCAGAATCCGTCCCTTCCTCAACCCTCAGTTTACTAAACTAATTGTGCATGCCCTCATCATCTCCCGCCTCGACTACTGCAACATCCTTTTCTGTGGCCTCTCTGCTAACACCCTTGCACCTCTCCAGTCTATCCTCAACTCTGCCATCTGACTAATTCATCTCTCTCCTCGCTGCTCCTCCGCTTCTCCCCTCTGCAAATCTCTTCACTGGCTCAAATTCCCTCAGCGTATCCAATTCAAATTACTAATACTGACCTACAAGGCCATCTACAACCTGTTTCCTCCATACTTCTCTGAACTAATCTCCCGATACCTTCCCTCACGTAATCTCCGGTCCTCCCAAGACCTTCTTCTCTCCTCCACACTTATTCGCTCCTCACTCAACCGCCTCCAAGACTTCTTCCGAATAGCCCCCATCCTCTGGAATTCCCTGCCCCAACACGTATGGCTATCATCCACACTCGGATCCTTCAGACGGAACCTGAAATCCCACCACTTCAGGAAAGCCTACAGCCTGCAATGATCCCCGCTGCCTCCTCATCACTACTGGAGCTACAGCAACCCCCCAACCTACTGTCTCCTTCCACACCATCCTGTAGCATGTAAGCCCAAAAGGGCAGGGTCCTCTCTCCCCTCTATGTCAGTCTGTGATTGTTAGTTTGTTTACTGTAAGTGATATCTGTAATTCGTATCTAACCCCTTCTCATGTACAGCACCATGGAACCAATGGTGCTTTATAAATAAATAATAATAATACAGTAGGGGACATCGCACTTAGGAATTGCTTGGAGCATCTAGTCAATGTTATACAGGCCTCATCGACAGGCCCCCAAAAAATTCTTCTGCTACTAACGTCATAGAGTAGGGAACATCTCACTTTGAAATTGTTTGGAGCAAGCATCTAGTCAATATTATACAGGCCTCATCCATACCAATAAAACAAAAAAAATTTGTTACTAATGTCATACAGTAGGGGATATCTCACTTTGACATTTTTTGGAGCAGATCTTCTTTGTCATACAGGCCTCATTGACACTGAAACAATTCTTTCTCCTGTGAATAACGTGATTAATCACATCATATTTCACCTTCTAATTTTGTGCTGCTGAAATTCAGCTGTGTGCAGAGGTTGTCCAGAGTAAAAAAATCTATTTTTAGTTGCTAATGATGTGCTCCTAGCACACTATCTGAGCAACATGACTGGAAAAAAGAGAGGTTGTGGAGGAAGGGGGAGGGATTAGGCTTCATGTTTGAAGTATATGTGGGGTAGGTGTTAATGTTTCTGAAAGCACTAGTGAACCACTAATGTGAAGTCCTATCCAAAGACAACTGACAACTTCTGTTACTGGATGTTGTAGATTTTAGTGTGCTGCATTGATCTTGCGTAATTGCAGTCTCTAAAATCTTTAATGGGGCTTATGTGCCTGCTGTTGCTGCTGCTGCTGCTGCTGAAGATGTTAACACTAAATTATGGAAATTTGAACAGTCCTGCTTGGGTGTCCATCTGATGGGTTGGGTGTAGTGGAAGACCTGTCGATCCCTATTACAGTTAGGTCCATATATATTTGGACAGAGACAACATTTTTCTAATTTTGGTTCTAGACATTACCACAATGAATTTTAAACAAAACAATTCAGATGCAGTTGAAGTTCAGACTTGTAGCTTTCATTTGAGGGTATCCACATTACAATTGGATGAAGGGTTTAGAAGTTTCAGCTCCTTAACATGTGCCACCCTGTTTTTAAAGGGACCCAAAGTAATTGGACAATTGACTCCAAGGCTATTTCATGGACAGGTGTGGACAATCCCTTCGTTATGTCATTCTCAATTAAGCAGAGAAAAGGCCTGGCGTTGATTTGAGGTGTGGTGCTTGCATTTGGAAGGTTTTGCTGTGAAGGAAACATGAAGTCAAAGGAGCTCTCCATGCAGGTGAAACAAGCCATCCTTAAGCTGCAAAAACAGAAAAAACCCATCAGAGAAATTGCTACAACATTAGGAGCGGCAAAATCTACAGTTTGGTACATCCTGAGAAAGAAAGAAAGCAACTGTATACTATTTCTACTGGTCAAATAAATTTTTGTAAATGTGTAGATTCCGCTATGGGTCTCATTTATGTGTGTTGCCTGTAGCCGTAGGCCTCCAATACCGGCAGTCCTTGTTAGGCGTCGGGTTCCTGTCGCTGCACAGCAGGAATCCCGAGCCTTGCATTCGGCAGTCTCCCATTCCTCTCCAGCTGCAGAGGAGGCTGCTTAGCAGACTCGTCGATCCCGGCGCTCTGCTCAGACCAGCACTGTGGGTTTGGTTGCTGCTGCCACCTCTGGTCCAGCTATATATATGTATGCTGGTCAGCAGCAAGTAACTCCAGGGACTAAGTCCTCCTTTCGGTCCACTGAGCATGCCGTGGGACGATCTCTCATTGGAGATCGGAGGCTACATGCTCAGGTCCTTCTCCAGCTCGGATTGGACCATCAGGAAGGTCAGGAAGGTCCCGGAAGGATGCTGCTATAAAAGGTTTGCATGGCCGCTCGGCTATGCGCTAGTATAGACTGCATTACCAGACTATGAGGAGTGAGTGTTGTATGCATGTATGAATGTCTCTGGTGACTCATTAAGAAACCCCTACCCTTGGTATGCATGTGTTGTGCAGCCTAGCCTGTTAAGCACCCAGGCTTAGGTGTAGGTAGAGGCAGAGTCTGAGACTGGCATCAGTGTCCACCGGTGGCTCTGCCCGCCACGGTGCACGTGCTCGACACTCCACCATAGTCAGCGTCTATAGTGACGTCCTCAGGTGCGACGCCACGAGCTCAGAAGGTCTAGAGGGACTCTGACCCTGTGTCCTTGGGGCAGAGTTCTGTGGCCGGATTCTGTGCTCTCCGTTGCCGAGCTCTGTGAGCTAAACAGGCTTCGGCATTTTTGTTCTGCGGTAGTGCGGTTCTGTGAGGTAACAGAGTTCGCCCTGTTCACACTGGGTGACGTTATTCCACGTGTGACCTTTTGTATACCACTTTATACTTCCGCCACTACTAAGCAGCAGTTTACCACCCCTGCACGGTGGACCCCAGGCTGCAATCACACCTTACTCTTATTTTATTATTTGGTGAGTTCCGCCAGCCCTAACATTATACTAGCGCCAGGGTCTGGCTAGTAATGGCGGACGCACAACGACTGCATCGGTACATCCATGCAGCTGGATGGCAGGCTGGCGGCTCTTGAGCGCTCAGCCTCAGCTGTGGATGTTACCGCAGTCGCTGTTCAGGCAGCCACAGAGGCTGTCTCCCGTGTGTCCTCTGCCATCCCTGCCCCAACTTTGTCCCGCCTCCTATTGCCCGAGAAGGTCTCAGGCGATAGTGCTTCTTGTAGGCACTTCGTGAGCCAGTGTACCATACAGCTGGAGCTGCTGGCTGCACGATTCCTCTCCAAGCGGGCTAAAGTGGGATTTGCTATTTCCCTCTTGTCGGGCAGGGCTCTGGAGTGGGCCACACCGCTGTGGGAGCGTGGTGATCACGTGATGCAGAGTGCCTTGCGGTTCTTTGGCAATCTGAAGCAGGTCTTTTTGGGACCGCGAGTCACCCATAATACCACGCACCAGCTGCTGGCATTATCGCAGGGCTCGTATCTGGACAGCCATTATGCCATCCAGTTCCGAACGCTGTCTTCAGAACTGGAGTGGTCAGATAAGACCCTCATTCCGGTGTTCTGGAGAGGTCTGGCTGGCCATGTAAAGGACACCCTGGCCACCAGGGAGATTCCCACCACACTGGAGGAGCTCATCACCATCTCCACCCGCATAGACCTTTGTTTTTCGGAGTGAAGGTTGGAACCGTCCCAGTGTAGGCAGAGGTTTAGGTTGGCACCCAGTTTTACTACACCTCCGGAACCTCCCGATCGGGCGTCCGAGCTCCAAGAGGCCATGGGGAATTCTTGCACGGGACCCAGGTCCTGGTCCGCGCGAGCACCTGTGGTCTGTCACATTTGCCGGCAGTCTGGTCACCCTGCCAACAGGTGTCCACAGCGGCCGGGAAAACGCTCGCTAGTGGCTGTTGGAGGAGGCCTACTAGATATTGCAACATTTTCCTCCAAGCTGTCCTTTGAGGGGATGCTTGAGTTTGGCTCTTCCACTCTGACGGTGGAGGTTTGTGTGGATTCCGGGGCGGAGGGCAACTTCATGTCATCTGCCTTCGCCCAAAGGCATGCAATTCCCCTCCTTTTACTACCTCAGCCAGTCACCATCAGAATGGTGAATGGAGTAACACTACCCTCTCAGATCACCCACCAGACCACCCTGCTGAAACTCTCGCTGTCTCCTTCCCATCTGGAGACGCTATCTCTCCTTGTCATGCTTGAGGGTATCGACCAGGTCCTCTTAGGGGTCCCCTGGTTATGTCATCACTCTCCCCATATAGAGTGGTACTCAGGGAGAATTCTCAGGTGGAGTAAATCCTGTGAGGGTAGATGTCAGAGGGAGTGCATTCAGGTTGCCTCCACTGAAGTCCCCGCAGATCTTTCCTCTCTCCCCAAATGCTATCGACAGTATGCAGACGTATTCTCCAAGAAGGCGGCGGAGATTCTTCCGCCTCACCGCCCCTACGACTGTCCTATTGACCTCTTGCCTGGTGCTGAGCTTCCCCGGGGTCGAGTCTATCCCCTATCTCTCCCGGAGACAGAGGCCATGTCTCAGTATATCAGGGAGAATCTGGAAAAAGGATTCATTAGGAAGTCGGTGTCACCAGTGGGGGCAGGATTTTTCTTTGTCCAGAAGAAGAATGGAGAATTAAGTCCCTGCATCAATTAAAGGGGTCTTAACTAGTGTTGAGCGACTTTTGTTTTTTTAGGGTCGAGTTTCGTTTCATGAAACCCGACTTTTCCAAAAGTCGGGTCGAGCAAAATCGGCCGACTATAGGGAAAAGTCGGGGTCGTCCCGAAACACGAAACCCAATGTAAGTCAATTGAGAATTAAAGTCGGCAGTGAGAGGAGGACAGGAAACACACCAACAGTGCCCATTTGAATGCCAAAAGCATAAATTCTTGTTACTGAAGGTTGTCAACCTTAATTAACTTCATAATACTAGTTACGCACTGAAAAATGGGGGTTATTTGGCTACAGTTGTGGGGGGGGCTGGCTCCAGGTTGTCGTGGGCCCAGGGCCAAAGAGCGCCCCTTTAACACATACCACAACTCATGATGCTCCGATACGGCAGAGAAATAGCAGTATAGTACAATGAAAAATACTTCACTTCTTACATCTCATGACTGATATCCATTTTAAATTCTCCAATACCTCCAAAAACGGACAGTATATAACTACATACAGTATTATTGCCAGCGCTTAGTGCGCTATACAGAGTAATGAGGCCCATATATTTCTCCATACGGAATCATTATTCCCATATAATGTTTCAAACCGTATATGATGAGCTCCACATAATGCTACAGTATATGTTGGTCCCAAAGGATGAAGCTCCACTGTCTTATGGGCCCAAATAATGCTCCATATATAATGGGCCCCATTTCTACTGCTCTAGTGTAATGGGCCCTGTAAATGCTGCTCCAGTGTCTGATGTCCACTTTTGGAATGCTCCAGTGTATGGTGGGCCCCATATATCATTCACCAGAGTATAGTGCTCCCCAAAAATTGCTGTCCCAACATTGAAAACAATTACATAAGTCTCCTTGCTAGGGAATCCCTGCACTACTCTGAACTCCTTGTCGTCCCCATCTTCCATCTCACTGCACTTGGCTGTTTAGGCCCTCCCACCGGCAGAGACACTTTTTCGTACTATGCGGTGCCCTGTGCCCGTGCCATCGCCCATGAGTATGCCCCCCCACCTGCTCAAGAAACCTGCACTTTCATCTGCACCTTCCTCTTTGTCACCGTGTAAGGTGGTATAGTATGCAGGAAGGGGAACCTGAGTTTCCTCTGGGTCAGATTCTGGCTGTGTAGAGTGCGAGGGGAATGTAGTGGTCTGGGTCAATGTACCAACCAGCAGCATCATCGAGCAGTGGCTGGGCCTCAGTGCACTTGTGGCGTCCCCAAGAGTACGGTCGCCACTGTGGCATTGCCTTCCTCCTAGGGAGTGTGTTGTCAAGCTTGGGAGCAACGAAGGATCTCTCTAGCAGTGAAACCAACACACAACACATTTCCCACTCCAGGCCAGCAGGGAGACCTCTGAACCTGACTGCTGAGGAGCTGCTCTCTGTGGTCGGGAGGAGGTAAGTTAGGGCACTCTGTGCAGGGAAGGGGAAGTGTGTGGACATGAGAAGGGGAGCTGGAGGATGAGCAGAGTTAAGGCTCACTCCTAGCTGGAGCGCATAGTCCGGATTCCGGTCTCCGAGTTAGTAGGGACACTGACGTTCCTGCAGCAGAAACCGGGGGAAGTAGCAGCTATAAATGCTCTGTACCCAACTAAGGCTCGGAGGCCCCAGCATCGACGTGTGCGAGGCAGAAGGAAAAGGCTACAGCTGTCTGCCATACATGTAAAGTCTGAGGAACATCTGTTAGACAGGAGGCGTTTCAGTGAACCACGGTCCTGTGAGTGCTTCCCCCACAAGCACTAGAAAGGAGACATTCAGGAAGGTACATGTTGGCGGAGTGTTGGAAGGGAGCTTTCCATTCTGGTCCTGGAGGTTGGCAGAGGTCCTGACCCGGAGGACACAGCACGGAGGCAGGCATCTGTGTAACCTGCAGACTGTGAGTAAACCTTTGGAACTGCACGCTCTGGTGTCCTATAGTTATTCCAGCACCGCTACATCTGGGTACCAGCACCTACACCACCTGTGCCTTTCCCCCATCACTACATCTACACTTCCCTGGGACTCCAGCTCCACCTGTGGGGAGCTTCACCATCTTTGCTGCACAACACCATCAGTCCCAGAGGATCTGCATGCAGCGTCGGCCTAACATCTATGTTGCCGAACACCACAGGTGGCGTCAAACTATCTATATAAACTCTTTACCATTATACCACGCCATTTACATGGGCGCCCAGGGCCACCGTCTGGGTCACCGCTGCTGTGACACATCCCACTGACACCGGCCCGGTACCGAGTACCCCACAGCCCTGGGAGGGCGACCCATATGCCAACTGATGATCGGGCGCCGTTATTCCCACGAACCTCCAAACAGCGTCCCTGAAGGCAAAGTTTTTGGTTTCCGGGACCAGTATGATTGCAAAGCTGAACCTTAAAGGAATGTCCAAAAGGGCACCACCAGGAGTGGAGCCTGTGGCTTAATTGGACTGCACCCGGGAAACCACAACCATACAAGCTACAGAAAAGATGGACAGATTGCAAGCTTTGTCGATTCTGTGTGTGGTGTGGTATGTCTGTTTGTAGTTGTGCTAGCGATTTCTCAGCTTTATTCCATTAACGACCGAGACTCCGGCATGGCCCCGCGGTACGCGTCAAGCTTGCTAGAGGGATACGCGAGGCTGTGGCACGTGAGATCGAGCAATAACAGGTCTAGCATTCCAGTACATGTCCGTGGCTGCATGCTCGCTACACTGAAAGGACCAGCTTTTGTTGCTTAGAGGTGCAGATAACCTGCTGAACTCCGTTAGTGATGGGGATCTGGGATTCAGATTATTCCCCGCGAACGATGATTTCCTAGTAAGTTCAGGTCAACCGCAATTCCGGAGTTAGGCCTAACCGTCATTCCTGAAAAAATTACGTGTCCAAACCACATGTGCTGTAGCTTGCTTAACAGCTCGGCAGCCGTTCTCAGGCCCAGTATGGATTCAACAACATTGTAAGAAAGTTGATAAAGGGTACAGTTTCACCGGATAACACGTATATATGTAGCCTAGTTTACACATTAAAAATATATGTCTATGTCTATGTCTCCTTTTGGAAGTGCATTGAGCAGCAAGGTGGTGTGCTGGTAAAAGGGGAAAAAAAAAAAAAAAACTCTTTTAAATCTTCTTCCTGAGCGAGTGTGAACGAGCTGAGTGTGACCTGAGCGTAAGTGCGAACTGTGGTAAGTGTGTGACTTGAAATTCAGTGACTTTAGATTCAGGGCGTTTCCAAGGGAGGTCTTACTGAATTGCTGTTATATTAATACTTTTTTTTTTTTTTTTTTTAATTTATTTTTGCTTATCTTATTGTCTGGTGCAATCCCCATTAGGATGTGCTCCACTATTGCCAATGCCATCCAGTGCACGTCTTGCCGCATGTATGAAATCCTTGAACAGCCGGTCGAGGGTGCATACTGCTGTGCAAGATGTGAGCACGTTGTGCATTTGGAAGCCCAGATACTGGATCTAAATGTGCAGCTGGCAACACTGAGATCCATAGACAATATGGAAAGGAGTCTTCTGCTCACTGAGGCCAGACCGCATATCAAATGTAAGGGTTGAGGGTCACTTGGGTAATAGTGATCACAAATTAATAAGTTTTCATGTATCCTTTAATAAGATGTGTAGTAGAGGGGTTACAAGGACACTAAACTTCAGGAAGGCAAATTTCCAACGGATGAGAGATGATCTTGGTGTAATTAACTGGGACGATATCCTGAGACATAAAAATACACAAAGAAAATGGGAGACGTTTATTAGCATCCTGAATAGGACCTGTGCACAATATATACCGTATGGGAATAAACATGCGAGAAATAGGAGGAAACCACTATGGCTAAATAGAGCTGTAAGGGGCGCAATAAGAGATAAAAATAAAGCATTTAGAGAATTAAAGCAGGTAGGTAGTGATGAGGCATTAAATAAATACAGAAGATTAAATAAATTCTGTAAAAAGCAAATCAAGACAGCAAAGATTGAGACAGAGAGACTCATTGCCAGAGAAAGTAAAAATAATCCCAAAATATTCTTTAACTACATAAATAGTAAGAAACTAAAAAATGATAGTGTTGGTCCCCTTAAAAATAGTCTGGGTGAAATGGTGGATGAGGATGAGGAAAAAGCCAATATGCTAAATGACTTTTTTTCAACAGTATTTACACAAGAAAATCCCATGACAGATAACATGATCAGGGATAAAAATTCTCCATTAAATGTCACCTGCTTAACTCAGCAGGAAGTACGGCGGCGTCTACAAATCACTAAAATTGACAAATCCCCGGGCCCGGATGGGATACACCCACGAGTACTGCAGGAATTAAGCACAGTCATAGATAGACCACTATTTTTAATCTTTAAAGATTCCATAATAACAGGGTCTGTACCACAGGACTGGCGTATAGCAAATGTGGTGCCAATATTCAAAAAGGGGACAAAAACTGAACTTGGAAATTATAGGCCAGTAAGTTTAACCTCAACTGTGGGTAAAATCCTGGAGGGTTTTCTAAGAGATACTATACTGGAGTATCTGGAGAAGAATAACCTTATGACCCAATATCAACATGGGTTTACAAGAGACCGTTCCTGTCAGACTAATCTGATAAGCTTTTATGAAGAGGTAAGTTCCGGACTGGACCAAGGGAATGCAGTGGACGTGGTGTACATGGAGTTTTCAAAAGCTTTTGATACGGTGCCACACAAAAGGTTGATACATAAAATGAGAACAATGGGGATAGGGGAAAATATGTGTAGGTGGGTTAAGAGCTGGCTCAGGGATAGGAAACAAAGGGTGGTTATTAATGGAGCACACTCGGACTGGGTCACGGTTAGCAGTGGGGTACCACAGGGGTCAGTTTTGGGCCCGCTTCTTTTTAACATATTTATTAATGACCTTGTAGGGGGCATAGAGAGTAGAATTTCAATATTTGCAGATGACACTAAACTCTGCAGGGTAATTAATACAGAGGAGGACAATTTTATATTACAGGAGGATTTATGTAAACTAGAAGCTTGGGCTGATAAATGGCAAATGAGCTTTAATGGGGATAAATGTAAGGTCATGCACTTGGGTAGAACGAACAAGTTGTATAATTATGTGCTTAATTGTAAAACACTGGGCAAAACAGTCACTGAAAAAGACCTGGGTGTATGGGTGGACGACAAACTCACATTTAGTGGCCAGAGTCAAGTAGCTGCTGCAAAGGCAAATAAAATAATGGGATGCATTAAAAGAGGCATAGATGCTCATGAGGAGAACATAATTTTACCTCTATATAAGTCACTAGTGCGACCACACTTAGAATACTGTGTACAGTTCTGGTCTCCGGTGTATAAGAAAGACATAGCTGAACTGGAGCAGGTGCAGAGAAGAGCGACCAAGGTTATTAGGGAACTAGGGGGTCTGCAATACCAAGACAGGTTATTACACTTGGGGTTATTTAGTTTGGAGAATCGAAGGCTTAGGGGTGATCTTATTACAATGTATAAATATATGTGGGGACAATACAAAGACCTTTCTAATGATCTTTTTACTCTTAGACCTGTGACGGGGACAAGGGGGCATCCTCTACGTCTGGAGGAAAGAAGGTTTAAGCATACTCACAGACGCGGATTCTTTACTGTAAGAGCAGTGAGACTATGGAACTCTCTGCCATATGATGTTGTAATGAGTGATTCACTACAAAAATTTAAAAAGGGACTGGATGCCTTTCTTGAAAAGTATAATATTACAGGGTATATACACTAGTCTCCTTAATATTGCGTTGATCCAGGAAGCTAGTCTGATTGCCGTATGTGGAGTCGGGAAGGAATTTTTTTCCCCAATGTGAAGCTTACTGTTGCCACATGGGGTTTTTTTGCCTTCCTCTGGATCAACATGTTAGGGCAAGTTAGGATAGGATATGGGTTGAACTAGATGGACTCAAAGTCTCCCTTCAACCTTAATAACTATGCTACTATGTTACTATGTCTATAGATCAGGAGGCAGACTCAGATGTTCTCAGGCCCAGTATGGATTTGACCAGATTGTACAAAGTTGAGAAAGGGTACTTTATCACTGGATAGCAGGTATATATAGCATAGTTTAAACATGTAAAATCTCCGTGTTCTCAGTATGGATTACACAGCAATCTAAAAAGTGGAAAAAAGGAAATGCATTTGAGGCGTACACAACTATATACTTTTGGTGTTATTTTTAAATCTTCATATATATTTCTGTCTCAGTAATACAGTACAGCCTCTCCGCAATAGGAAATGAGATGCATACAATTAGTGACATAAAGGCTATTGATTGCAGAAATCTAGGAATTATTATTCACGGGAAAAACTTCCATCACAATTCTCATAGGCGATGCTGACCCTCAATTAATTTGTGTGTTGAGACAGTGAAAACATTTTTTTGTGAATAAAGTCTTGCTGTATCGCAGTTCCGTTGATTCCATCACTGTTACTCATCTCAATCCAATTTTTATCACAGGGAGCGATGTAAACATGGTGCTTCCTGGCTATCATGATCTGTCACGTAACTTTGGAGTGCAAAAGACAGAAGCCACAGGCCGTAGGCGGTTCTATTTGATTGGCATGAGAGGGCACATTTTGAAATGTGCGCCGGAATGTCACACGTTTGTGAGTAGGAAAACTGTGAAAGCTGATGATAAACCACCACTGCATGTAATTGTGAGTCGACGTCCATAAGAAATGGAAGCCACTGATCATCTGGAGCTAGAGCCCGGCCAGCAGGACAGGGCATAGCTACATCTTAACCATCATCTTTCAGTTCAATCAATTTGTAGTGGCAGTCCCAGTGAAGGATTTGACAGCCCAGACTACACAGCGGAGAAGCAGGGAGAGGTAAACATTGCAAATGCTGGGGCCCTGCCCAAGCAAGGGGGGCACACTCGTGGGCATCGGTACTGGCACTGGGCCCCTCATAGTACGGTGGTGTGTCTGACGGCGGGTATGCACCACCACTGTCAGAGACACTTGATTGCACTATGAGGGACCCTGTGCCAGTGCCCGCGCCCAAGAGTCGGCCTACCCACCTATCCAGGGCAACGGCACTCGCACGGTTTTGTGCGCTAGGTGGTGACCCCGGCCATGGGGGGGGGCGCCCACTTAGGGAGGTTTACAAAGTGGCATATGTAGATGTGAGTCATTCAGCTGCTGCAAAAGGCGAAATAGGTCAAATTCGCGGAATAGGAGGAGGACTAAAGCAAGCCATTTTTCTGGCAACCTATGTGTCATCAAGGGAAGGTGGGACAAAATCCTTGGAAACCCATGCATGGTTCATTTTAATGAAGGTAAGATCATCCACATTTTGGGTTGACAGACAGGTCCTTTTTTCTGTCAGGATTGATCCAGCTGCACTGAAGACTATTTCCGATAGCACACTTGCAGCTGGGCAAGCGAGCTCTTGTAAGGCATATTGTGCCAATTCAGGCCAGGTGTCCAGTTTAGCGGCCCAATAGTCAAAGGGGAATGACCTGTGCGGGAGAACATCGATATGGGAGGAAAAGTAGTTGTTAACCATAGTTGACAACTGCTGTCTCCTGTCACTTTCCATCGATGCAGTATTACCAGTTGTGTGAGCGGTCCGTGAAAAATCAGTCCACAACATTGTCATGAAACCCCTGTCTCCAACGCCACATCTGCTGTGTGAACCACGAACACCTCTGCCAAGCTGCCCCCGGCCCGTACGGCTCGTGTGAGAACCATCACCGCTGCTGTGTGCTGGGAATGCCTCAACCAACCGGTTAACCAGAGTTGCATGTTTAGTAGCCAATATTAGGTCAAGGTTCTCCTGTGGCATGATGTTTTGTAATTTGCCTTTATAGCGTGGATCCAGGATGCTGGCCAACCAGTAGTCATCATCGTTCATCATTTTGGCAATGCGTGGGTCCCTTTTTAGGATCTGCAAGGCATAATCTGACATGTGGGCCAATGTTCCCGGTGTCAATGATGCACTGCGAGTGCTGGGTGGAGGAGCACTTTCTGGCAAATCCACATCCCTCCAGTCACGCACAAACCCTGTACCAGACCTTGCCACGCCAACATTTTCACTTGCCCCACGAGATGCATCCTCCTCCCCTAAGTAATCATCCCCATCATCATCCTCCTCCTCCTCTTCTTCCTCCACCTCGTCCAGGAGAGGTCCCTGAGCAGACAATGGCTGAATGTCATCAAGGAATCCCTCCTCCTCTTCCTCCTCGTCAACATTGGCTGCAGATGCCTGCTCCTTAAGGTGCGTCAAAGTTTGCATGAGCAGACGCATAAGTGGGATGCTCATGCTTAGGATGGCGTCGTCTGCGCTTACCAGCCGTGTGCATTCCTCAAAACACTGAAGGACTTTACAGAGGTCTTTCAGCTTCGACCACTGTACACCTGTCAACTCCATGTCTGCTCTCAAAGTGCCTGGCCGTGTGTCCTCCCACAAATGTATTATGGCCTGCCTCTGCTCGCACAGCCGCTCAACCATGTGCAGGGTGGAGTTCCACCTTGTTGCAATGTCGATAATGAGGCGGTGGTTGGGAAGGTGGAGCAATCGCTGCAGCTTCTGCATACGAATGGAGTGTACAGGCGACCGGCGGATGTGCGCGCACAGTCTTCGCACCTTCTGGAGCAGGGCTGTTAACTCCGGATAATTATTGAGGAAGCACTGCATCACCAGGTTCAAGGTGTGAGCCAAGCAAGGTATGTGGCTGAGTTTTGAAAGGGCTATGACTGCCACAAAATTATGGCCGTTATCACTAACTACCTTGCCTGCCTCAAGATGTACACTGCCCAGCCATGACTCAGTTTGTTGCTGAAAGTACTCGGCCAGCACCTCGGCGGTGTGTCTGTCGCCCAAACACATCATCTGCAACACAGCCTGCTGACGCTTTCCACTAGCTGCTCGATAGGGGTACACCTCGTGTGCAACAGTGGCAGCTGCAGATGGAGTGCTCGTACGACTGCGCTCTGTGGACGAGCTTTCGCTTCTGGAGGAGGAGGAGGAGGAGGGTCAAACGCCTACAGCCAACTGTTTCCTATACCGTGGGCTAGGCAGCACTGTCCCACCACCGCTGTCCCCTGTGGACCCTGCATCCACCACATTAACCCAGTGCGCAGTGATGGACACGTAACGGCCCTGGCCATGCCGACTGGACCATGCATCAGTTGTGAGGTGCACCTTTCCACTCACTGACTGCTTGAGTGCATGGACAATGCGGTCTTTCACATGATGGTGGAGGGCTGGGATGGCTTTGCGAGAGAAGAAGTGGCGACTGGGCAGGTCATAGCGTGGTACTGCATAGGCCATGAGTTCGCGGAAAGCTGCGCTTTCCACCAACCGATAGGGCATCATCTCTAACGAGATTAGTTTGGCAATGTGTGCGTTCAAACCCAGTGTACGCGGATGAGAGACTGAGTACTTTCTTGACCTACTCATAGTGTCTGGGAGGGTGAGCTGGACTTGAGAGCTGCATATGGTGGAAGTAGCGGTATACAGGGCGGACTGAGAGAGGGTTGATGCTGGTGATGGAGTTGGTGTCCTTTCTGATGGCCTAGATTCAGTCTTTCGTTGATATAACAGTGGGATTCCCTGACTGCTGTGGCCTTGCAACGACACCTCAACATTTGCTGCTGTGCTAACCGGTGAGCTTACAGTGGGGGAAACAATGTAGCGTTGCTGACTATCTTCTTTGTGATCAGTTGCACATGTGGTACTTGAGGTTTGGTGTTGTGTCCACGCTTGCAAGTGCATGCTGGTTAAATGTCTAAGCATGCAACTGGTATTCAAATTTTTCAGATTTTTCCCTCGGCTAAAGGTCTTTGCGCACTTCTTACAGATAACCTTGGCCTGATCATGAGGATTTTGTTCAAAAAAGTGCCACACTGCACTCTTCCTACTTTGGCAGACATTTTGCGGCCTAGCACACTGTGATATTTTGACCCTCTGGACAAGCTGTCCAGCAACTCTTTTGATTTTTGGAACCTGTCTTTGGAGTGCTCCGGGCCTGCCAGATAACAGCTGTTGCGATGTCGATGTCTGCTGTGGATGCTCCTCCTCCTCATCTGAGCTATTGGAAGCAGCACCCTCTTCCCCCAATGGATGCCAATCTGGGTCAACAACTGGGTCATCCATCACCTTCTCTTCAATGTCATGTGCACCTTCCTCTGTGTCACCGTGTATGGTGGTATAATGTGCGGGAAGGGGCACCTGAGTCTCATCAGGGTCAGAATCTGGCTCTGTACACTGCGAGGACAATGTAGTGCTCTGAGTGAATGTACCAGCAGAATCATCTATCAGTGGCTGTGCATCAGTGCACTCCATGTCAGATTCATCTTGGCCTGGGTAATTCACCATTTCACTTGATAATCCAGGCATGGTATGTGAAAACAGCTCCATGGAGTAATCAGTAGTATGGCCTGTGTCATCCTTCAATCTTGGTTGGGGTGAAGGACACAAGGAAAGGTGTGGTTCATGAACATGACCCTCCAATGACGACTCAGTGCTTTTATTTTTTACAACTTCAGAAGAGGAGGCGAAAGAGCTGGAGGCTGAGTCAGCAATGTAAGACAAAACTTTTTCCTGAAGCTATGGCTTTAAAAGCGATTTGCCAACTCCTAGAAAACTAAGCCTTCGAGGCCTTGTGGAGCCAGACGATGACGCAGGCTCAACACCTCCTGCATTCGGTCCTATTTTGCTTTTGCCACTACCATCAGATCCACCACCAACACCATCATTACCAGCTACCAACCCCCGCCCAATTCCACGGCTTCTTCCACCAGCCTTCCTCATTTTTGGTAGAAATGTAGACAAAATCCAACAAACTATATAGTAATGTAAAACAAGGTACAAGGTGTCTATAGGACAGGGGAGATTTTGAATTTCTGCACACACTTGTGGACACTGGACACTTTTGGATTGTGTGAGGCCCACTGAATATCACAACGCTATGTCACAGGCTCGATGTCGCAGGTGTGAAAAATGTCACTAGAGGATAACGGAGATTTTGAATTTCTGCACACACTTGTGGACACTGGACACTTTTGGATTGTGTGAGGCCCACTGAATATCACAGCGCTATGTCACAGGCTCGATGTCGCAGGTGTGAAAAATGTCACTAGAGGATAACGGAGATTTTGAATTTCTGCACACACTTGTGGACACTGGACACTTTTGGATTGTGTGAGGCCCAGTGAATATCACAGCGCTATGTCACAGGCTCGATGTCGCAGGTGTGAAAAATGTCACTAGAGGATAACGGAGATTTTGAATTTCTGCACACACTTGTGGACACTGGACACTTTTGGATTGTGTGAGGCCCACTGAATATCACAGCGCTATGTCACAGGCTCGATGTCGCAGGTGCGAAAAATGTCACTAGAGGATAACGGAGATTTTGAATTTCTGCACACACTTGTGGACACTGGACACTTTTGGATTGTGTGAGGCCCACTGAATATCACAGCGCTATGTCACAGGCTCGATGTCGCAGGTGTGAAAAATGTCACTAGAGGATAATGGAGATTTTGAATTTCTGCACACACTTGTGGACACTGGACACTTTTGGATTGTGTGAGGCTCACTGAATATCACAGCGCTATGTCACAGGCTCGAAGTCGCAGGTGTGAAAAATGTCACTAGAGGATAATGGAGATTTTGAATTTCTGCACACACTTGTGGACACTGGACACTTTTGGATTGTGTGAGGCCCACTGAATATCACAGCGCTATGTCACAGGCTCGATGTCGCAGGTGTGAAAAATGTCACTAGAGGATAACAGAGATTTTGAATTTCTGCACACACTTGTGGACACTGAACACTTTTGGATTGTGTGAGGCCCACTGAATATCACAGCGCTGTCACAGGCTCGATGTCGCAGGTGTGAAAAATGAAAAATGTCACTAGAGGATAACGGAGATTTTGAATTTCTGCACACACTTGAGGACACTGGACACTTTTGGATTGTGTGAGGCCCACTGAATATCACAGCGCTATGTCACAGGCTCGATGTCGCAGCTGTGAAAAATGTCACTAGAGGATAACAGAGATTTTGAATTTCTGCACACACTTGTGGACACTGGACACTTTTGGATTGTGTGAGGCCCACTGAATATCACAGCGCTATGTCACAGGCTCGATGTCGCAGGTGTGAAAAATGTCACTAGAGGATAACGGAGATTTTGAATTTCTGCATACACTTGTGGACACTGGACACTTTTGGATTGTGTGAGGCCCACTGAATATCACAGCGCTATGTCACAGGCTCGATGTCTCAGGTGTGAAAAATGTCACTAGAGGATAACGGAGATTTTGAATTTCTGCACACATTTGTGGACACTGGACACTTTTGGATTGTGTGAGGCCCACTGAATATCACAGCGCTATGTCACAGGCTTGATGTCGCAGGTGTGAAAAATGTGACTAGATGATAACAGAGATTTTGAATTTCAGCACACACTTGTGGACGCTGGACACTTTTGGATTGTGTGAGGCCCAGTGAATATCACAGCGCTATGTCACAGGCAGAAATTGGCTAGTGTATGACAAACTACAAGGTGTATATAGAATTGGGCAGAATAGGAATCTCCCTAGAGTGTAGGTCTGTAAGAAAGGAACAAGTCCTCGACTTATCCTTACAGAGCGACACACAGATAGCTTCACTGTGGCCGTGATAACAGCCGTTACACGGTACTGAGAGGAGTGTGCATGTACACGGCTGTCCGGTGTTCGTAAAATTGTCAAGCTCCGTGTTTTTTAAGTATACGGACTGACACACGCTGTCTCTCTATAGTTTTGAATGTGATCAAACAGCAAATATATTTAACTGTTTGAAAACTAGACAAAACTAGAAGGTGCAGGTCTGTAAGAATGGAACATGTCCTCGACTTATCCTTACAGAGCGACACACAGATAGCTTCACTGTGGCCGTGATAACAGCCGTTACACGGTACTGAGAGAGGAGCGTGCACGTACACGGCTGTCCGGTGTTCGTAAAATTGTCAAGCTCCGTGTTTTTTAAGTATACGGACTGACACACGCTGTCTCTCTATAGTTTTGAATGTGATCAAACAGCAAATATATTTAACTGTTTGAAAGCTAGACAAAACTAGAAGGTGCAGGTCTGTAAGAACGGAGCATGTCCTCGACTTATCCTTACAGAGCGACACACAGATAGCTTCACTGTGGCCGTGATAACAGCCGTTACACGGTACTGAGAGCGGAGCGTGCATGTACACGGCTGTCCGGTGTAAGTAAAATTGTCAAGCTCTGTGTTTTTTAAGTATACGGACTGACACACGCTGTCTCTCTATAGTTTTGAATGTGATCAAACAGCAAATATATTTAACTGTTTGAAAGCTAGACAAAACTAGAAGGTGCAGGTCTGTAAGAACGGAATATGTCCTCGACTTATCTGTCATGATCTGACAATTTTAAATTGCACTGGGTGAACTTTTTTTTACTTTGGAAAGTTCCAAGGTGTCTTGACTGTCCCCGGTGGTGGTTTTGATATTGCACTTTAGGTTTTTGTGCACTTAATCATGTATCAGGTGTGACACCCTATAAAGGTGTGCTAGGGGTGTGCAATCACGGCCTGTGATAATGTCATGGTCACGTGTGTCAGGACGCAGATGATACCGCAAGGCGGACCCATAACACACGTGACCCTGGATACACCGCCTCCAGTGGGGCGCATTTAAATAATAAAACGTGCAGGTGGATACGCCGCCTCCTCCTGGCGAATTTAGTTATTACACGTTATACATACAATAATCAAATAATAAAGGGGGAACCTGGGAAACTTTAACAATGGTGGGCCCTGCGATAGGGAATGGGGACATGGAGACCTCCTAAGCTCCCCTGAGCCAGTGTCCCTGCACTCCTTACATACCCTATACAGGCTCCGCACCTGTCACCGCACGCGTACCTTAACGCCCTTGCTCACCCTGACCCTAAACCCTCACCAGGGAATGGGTCGGTGCGGAGACTAATCCCACCACTGCACTAATAACACACATGAGGAAAGAGACAATACAGGGGAAACACCACTTAGCTTTGCTCTGCTGCGTGCGCTCCCAGCAACAGAGCCCACCACCTGCGTGCATCTTCTCCTCCACCCGGATCCATCACCATAACAGGATCCTTCACCTTAGTGCAGCCTTGGAGCAGAGTCCACCACCAGTTGCAGCTGCTTAGAACCAGAGTCCCATGGATGAGTTCAGCTTCTGACCCAAAGTCGAGCATGCTTGAGTCCAGTTCAGCAGCCAAGTCCCACATGGTGAGTGCCACTCTCCATAGTCGCCACTCCACCAGCCCATGCAGACACTTCCCGTTGACACCATCACTGCGACTCCACCACGCCATGCCAGCCCTTCGTCCAGACACCATAGCTGAAACACGTCCCCCCTGGCTAAGCTGCGCAGGACTCCTCACCATCTCCATCCTTCCTCCAGGCTCTCCAACTCAAAGTGAACACAAACTCACAATATCACAGGCAGTGATTGCACACCCCTAGCACACCTTTATAGGGTGTCACACCTGATGCATGATTAAGTGCACAAAAACCTAAAGTGCAATATCAAAACCACCACCGGGGACAGTCAAGACACCTTGTAACTTTCCAAAGTAAAAAAAGTTCACCCAGTGCAATTTAAAACTGTCAGATCATGACATTATCCTTACAGAGTGACACACAGATAGCTTCACTGTGGCTGTGATAACAGCCGTTACACGGTACTATGTGAGGAGTGTGCACCGCTGTATGGTGTGAAAAAATGCACGCTCAGCACCTCACCAGGACAAAAAAAAAAATTGGGATTGCTTTTAAAAAAGCAGTTTGCAGAGCAGTGGGTAGACAGCAATGCAGCCGTCAGGAAGCCTTAGAAGGCAGCCTAACAACCAACACCGCTGATCCTGCAAAATATAGCCTCCACTTGCACTGCACACACAGTGACTGGTGTGTTGTACAGGCAAAATCGCTAGCAGCAGAAGCAGTTTTTGGTGTCTTCTTCCCTGCCTAACGCTCTCCCTACAAAATCAGCAGCAGCAGCAGCATCTCTCCCTATTCTGAGATCAGCATGAGTAACATGGCGGTCAGCGTGCACGCCCTTTTATACCCCCTGTGACGCCCACCAAAGCAAGACAATCACTTGCATGCCCTTCTGAAAGATGGTGGTGACCCCTGCCTATGTCATCACGTTGCCCACAGTGTCCGTGGATCCTGATTGGCTGAAAAAGAGCGCAAAACAAACTTTTGAAACGCGACTTTGGCGCTTAAGTCGCCGACCTCGTGGCCGACCTCATCCTAGGGTCGGGTTTCGTTTCATGAAACCTGACTTTGCCAAAAGTCGGCGACTTTTGAAATTTTTCGACCCGTTTCGTTCAACTCTAGTCTTAACGCCATCACCGTTAAGAATAAGTATCCTCTGCCCCTGACATCGGAACTGTTCGATAGGCTATGGGGAGCAGGAATGTTTACTAAGCTTGATCTGTGGGGGGCTTACAACCTGATTCGCATCCGTGAGGGGGACGAATGGAAGACAGAATACCTGGTGATGCCCTTCGGGCTCTGTAATGCTCCAGCTGTCTTCCAAGACTTTGTAAATGACATCTTCCAGGGTATGCTCACCACCTCAGTTGTAGTCTATCTGGATGATATCCTCATCTACTCTCCAGATATTGACTCTCACCGGACAGATGTTTGCAAAGTTTACAACCTCCTACAGGCAAACTCCCTCTACGCCAAGTTGGAGAAGTGTGTGTTTGAGCAGGAGTCCTTGCCTTTCCGGGGCTATATTATCTCCGCCCAGGGATTGGACATGGATCCTGCCAAGCTATAGGCGGTGATGGATTGGCAGGAGCCCCATTCTCTCAAAGCAGTGCAGCGCTTTATGGGGTTCATAAATTATTACCGCCAATTCATTCCCCACTTCTCGACGTTGGTAGCCTCCTTGGTGGCCCTCACCAAGAAGGGTGCAAATCCCAAGTTGTGGTCGGAACCTGTCTCCAAGGCCTTCTCCATTAAGTCCCATTTCGCTAGCGCTCGCCCCAATGTAGATAAACCCTTCATTCTGGAGGTGGATGCCTCTTCCGTCTGTGCTGGAGCGGTCCTGTTTCAGAAGGACACGCAAGGTCGGAAGCACCAATGCTTCTTTTTCTCCAAGACCTTCACACCGGCGGAGAGGAATTATTCCATTGGGGACAAGAAGTTGTTAGCGATGAAGTTGGCTTTCTCGGAGTGGAGACACCTCCTGGAGGGGGCTCACCACCCTTTCCAGGTGTTCACCGACCACAAGAACTTGGTGTATTTGCAAACAGCCCAGAGGCTAAATTCTCGCCAGGCCAGATGGTCCTTGTTCTTCTCCCGGTTCCACTTCACCCTCCATTTTCTCTCTGGGGAGAAGAACATCTGGGCCGATGCTCTCTCTCGCTCCATGGTGTCATTGGAGGAAGAGGAGGAGCCTTGGCTGATCGTCCCATCCGAGACCCTGAGGACTGTGGCTCCGGTCGCCCTTGAATCAGTACCTCCGGGCAAGACATTTGTCCCTGCCCGTCTGGGACTGGAGGTCCTCTCTTGGGCTCATTCGTCCAGGGTGGGTGGACATTTCGGGACAAAACGGACCTTTGAGCTTCTGGCGAGGACGTACTGGTGGCCGCATATGGCCCGTGACGTCAGGGACTATATTCAGGCATGTGTCTCTTGCGCCCAGAATAGGTCCTCTAGGCAGCGGCCCGCTGGGTTACTTTACCCCCTGCCGGTAGCGGACAAGCCCTGCGAGATGGTCGGTATGGACTTTGTGGTGGGGCTGCCCAAGTCCAGTGGCAGCACGGTCATTTGGGTTATCACCGACCATTTCTCCAAGATGAATCATAGAATTGTAGAGTTGGAAGGGACCTCCTGGGCCATCTGGTCCAACCCCCTGCTCAAAAGCAGGATTCGCTAAATCATCCCAGACAGATGTCTGTCCAGCCTCTGTTTGAAGACTTCTATTGAAGAACTCACCACCTCTCGTGGCAGCCTGTTCCAATCATTGATCACTCTAAATGTCAAGAAGTTTTTTCTAATATCTAATCTGTCTCCTCCCATTGCTTCTAGTCTTTCCTTGTGCAAATGAGAATAAAGATGATCCTTCTACAATGTGACAGCCCATGAGATATTTGTAGACAGCTATTAAGTCTCCTCTCAGTCTTCTCTTCTGCAAGCTAAACATTCCCAAATCCTGTAACCTTTCCTCATAAGACAGGGTTTGCAGACCGGTCACCATTCTGGTCGCTCTTTTCTGAACTTGCTCCAGTTTCTTGATGTCTTTTTTAAAATGTGGTGCCCAAAACTGGACACAGTATTCCAGATGAGGTCTGACCACAGAGTAGAGGGCAATAATGACTTCACGTGATCTAGACTGTATGCTTCTGTTAATACATCCTAGAATTGCATTTGCCTTTTTTGCTGTGGCATCACACTGTTGACTCATATCCAGTCTGTGATCTATTAGTATACCCAAGTCTTTTTCACATGTGCTGTTGCTTAGCCCTATTGTCATGATCCATGCTGGATCAGGACTGATAAAAAGCACAGGTAACCTTTATTTCTTCCTAAGCTGTGCTTAAGGTTGGTTTTTGCCCCCGGTGGCCAATAGGAGTATTGCACTGTGGTGTCGTTTGTTCTGCGTTTGCCCCGGTAGTGGTGAGCGTCATTGCACTTTAGTTTCTTTAGTTAAGTGCACATAATTATAATGCAGGTGTGATTGCTGGCTCTGCTATAAAAGAGTCACAGGTGTTGCAATCAGTGTTGGTGATAGTGTTCATTTCAACCATCCTTGGTGGAGGAAGGAGCTGGAGAGCGTTCCTGGCAGCACTGTCTTAGCCCTGGTGTGAAAGGAGTCATATGGGATTTCCTTAGCTCTGACAGTGCTTGGTGGCAGCGATTCAGGAGGAGAGCTGCATGCTGGTGGTGGACTCTGTTGCCAGGAGCAAGTGCAACAGAGTAAAGCTAAGTGGTGTTTCCCTGTTTGTGTTTTTCCTTAGTGAGTCTTAGTACAGCGGTGGGGCCAGTGCCTGCGCCACCCAGCTCCCTAGCTAGGGATAGGTGTAGGGTGTGCTAGGGTGACAGGGCGGAACCGGCATAGGGAACGCTAGGAGTGTTAGGGACACTGACTCAGGGGAGTGCTGGAGGTCTCCACGTCCCCTTTCCCTATTGCAGGGCCCACCGTTGTAACTGTTTCCCTACCCCTTGTCTTGTTATCTGCGAGCCGTGTCACAAAGGAAAGTATCACGTGTCGCGTCCTGTTGTTTTAGTTACCGGCCTGCTGGTCGCGTTACACAGGACGGGTCATCGTGACACCTATACCTCCCATTCTGTATATGCTTTTTTCATTGTTTTTGCCCAGATGTAGTACTTTGCATTTTTCCCTGTTAAAAACCATTCTTTTAGTTGCTGCCCACTACTCCAGTTTATTTATATCTTTTTAAATCCTCTTTCTCTTCTCTAGTATTAGCTATCCCTCCTAGCTTTGTGTCATCAGCAAATGTCATCTCCCAGTTACCTTCTGCATGGGGCCTGGCAGCGTTGTTTATTAAGCAGGTTTTCCGCCTGCACGGCATGCCGGACAAGATTGTCAGCGACTGGGGTCCCCAGTTTGCGTCTCGGTTCTGGAGAGAGCTCTGTAGCCTGCTCAGCATTGAGCTAAATCTCTCCTCAGCCTATCATCCTGAGAGGAATGGGTTGGTAGAGAGAGCCAACCAGACCATGATCACATATCTACGACATTTTGTCTCGGCCAGGCAGGATGACTGGGCATCCTTGCTGCTGTGGAAGGCGTTCGCTTTGAACAACGCTGTGGCCGACTCCACCGGCCAGACCCCATTCCTCCTAAATTACGGCCAGCATCCACGCGTCCCTGTGCCCATGCCCGTGTCGTCCACCGATTCCAGGGTGGCAGACTGGGCGGTGGAGACACGTGACATTTGGGATCGCACTCCGGATGCTAGCCAGGCCTCCAAGGAGAGAATGAGGGCCTCCACTGACACGCACCGGCGCCCCGCTCCGACCTTTGCTCCTGGCGACTTGGTGAGGCTTTCTGCCCATAACATCAGGCTGCGGGTCGAGTCCACAAAATTCGCACCTTGCTACATTGGCCCCTTCAAGGTCCTTGAGCAGATCAACCCTGTGGTCTACCGTCTGGCCCTTCCACCACATTTGGCTATCTCTGACACCTTCCACATGTCCCTCCTTAAACCTGTCCTCATGTCTCCAAGTCATCTGCCGGGACATCAGACCTGTCCTCGGACCAGTTTGAGGTTAATGCCATCGTGGGATGCAGGGTGGTGTGTGGTAAAAAGTTTTATTTGGTGGACTGGAAGGGTCATGGACCTGGGAGCCAGTGGAGAACTCCGCACTCCACTTCTCATTGCGGCATTTGAGTGTAGCGAGGCTCAGAGAGGAGGAGGCCCTAGGATGGGGGGTAATGTTAGGCATCGGGTTCCTGTCGCCTTGCATTCGGCAGTCTCCCATTCCTCTCCGGCTGCAGAGGAGGCTGCTCAGCAGACTCGTCGATCCCGGCACTCTGCTCAGACCAGCTCTGTGGGTTTGGTTGCTGCTGCTACCTCTGGTCCAGCTATAGCAATGCATGCTGGTCAACAGCGAGCTACTCCAGGAACTAAGTCCTCCTTTCGGTCCACGGAGCATGCCTGTGGGACGATATCTCATTGGAGATCGGAGGTCACATGCTCAGGTCCTGCTCCAGCTCAGATTGGACCATCAGGAAGGTCACGGAAGGACGCTGCTATAAAAGGTTCGCATGGTCGCTCGGACATGCGCTAGTATAGACTGCATTACCAGACTCTGACCCCGTGTCCTTGGGGCAGAGTTCTGTGACTGCATTCTGTGCGCTCCGTTGCCAAGCTCTGTGAGCTAAACAGGCTCCGGCATTTATGTTCTGCGGTAGTGCGGCTCTGTGAGGTAACAGAGTTCGCCCTGTTCATACTAGGTGACGTTAACCCACGTGTGACCTTTTGTATACCGCTTTATACTTCCGCCATTACTAAGCAGCAGTTTACCACCCCTGCACGGTGGACCCTGGGCTGCGAACGCACCTTACTATTATTTTATTGTTTGGTGCGTTCCACCAGCCGTAACAGTCCTCCACTGTCTTTGAGTCAACTACCCGTGTTACTATCCTTAAATTTTACTGACAATAGTAATCTATGAAATTGATATGTGTGCCACCTGAGTGTGGCTGTGCATCACTTTCAATTTTGGGTTTTTTTTTATCACTTATATAGCGCAATAATTCAACATTCGCTTTACAGACATTACTGGCACTGTCATCATTGGAACTCACAATCTAAATTTACTATCTGTATGTCTTTGTAGTGTGGGTGGAAAAATAATCACTATGAGTAAACCCTTGTAAACATGGGTAGAACATACAAACTCTTTGCAGATGCTGTCCTTGGTGGGGTTGTAACACAGGACTACAGCACTGCAAGACTGTTAAATTGAACGTTTCTGTGGTTGGAAGGCTATCACTGTGATTCAAACTGTGTGCCTCACTACTGTGTTGGGGAATACCACTGTCAAGATTGTCTTCCAGCATGTTTTGATACTGCAGCATGGGCAGTCCCTTTCCAGGGGGGAAGCAACACGCAAAACTTACTTTTGTATTGTGGATAGAATACACTGGCAACCCAATCATAACTATACGGGTAAAAATCATGTTGCAGATAGTGCTGCAAGAAGGTGCTCACTGGTCGGTCTCTTTCAAGAGGTCCAACTACACTGTGTGTTGGTGGTGGTATAACACTCAAGCTTTCTTCCTCCATCCCCTCCTAACAACCACGGACAACATAGAGGGAATCATGATCGTCTTTATCTCCTAACTGTTGTGCGTTTATCACCTCTTCCTTCTCGTCCTTTTCATGGTCCTTCTCCATTTGTTTCTCCCATGGCAAACATCTGTGAGATGACAGACTTGAACTTATAGATATTGTTAACTCAAAAGTATCCTCCTCTGCTTCCTTCCCTTCCCTCAGGACCACCACCTGCTCACCCACACTATTTAAAGCGTGCTCCAGCCTGTAGATGACAGTAATAGGGACGCTGATGATGGTATCATCACCACTAACCATCTTAGAAGCCATTAAGAAAACCTACAGAAGGGTGCAGAGGTCCTTCACCTGTATCCAGTTCGCAAGTGTGAATTGCACCACGTCCATTGTGCCAGACCATGAAAAATGTCATCCTGCACCAGGTCTCAGCGCTGCTGCCACAGTCGCTGCAACATGTGCAGAGTTTAATTCCATGGTGTGATCATTTCGCATATCAACCAGTTATCCGGTAGTCCGAAAGAACGCTTTACCAACTAAAGTGAAAAGGTGGAAGTCAGCACAGTGGTTTCTGCAGCATCACATCCAGGCTGGGACAGTGGAGGAGGAATTGCTGTACCATCAGGTTCAGGATACGAACCATGCAAGGCATGTGTGTAAGATTGACTCGGCATAGGACTGCCACCAGGTTTGCACCATTATCACACACTGCCTTCCCTGGCTCCAGGTTGAGTGTAGACAGCCATTCCTCAATCTAGGCATAGATAGCTGTCCACAACTGTTGATCTATATTTCTGCGATCTCCAAGGCATATTATTGTAAACAAAAACACAAAATAGATTCACCCCTTTAGTCGCAGACAATGCAGCAATCCGAGCAAGGACACATCTCCGCCAGGACATTTTGAATTACTTCACAAAAAAGGGAAAAAGTCCAGCTCCAGGAATAAAATAAAAATTATTCTTTATTGATTCCAAAAAAACGATGATGTGGCTGCTATAATAGTCATTGCGGTTTTACCCTGGCATGGGATAACCGCACAGAGAATTACTCAGGAGGTTCTGAATGCGTGTCGAGTGCTATGACGATTATATCAGCCATACCATCATTTTATTGGAATCAATAAAGAAAAAAAATTTTTTTATACCTGGAGCTGGACTTTTTCCCTTTTTTGTGAAATATTATTGTAAACACTGCCTGATTACGGTGAGCCCTGGCTGCGCAGTACGGTGGTCGGGGAGGGATCCTCTTTGCAGTGTTGGAACGTGTGTTTAATTAAGGCAAGGTTTGAAGGTGCAGATGGTCCTAGCGGAGGTGGAGGAAGCAGAAGCACTACAGCAACTGTTACATACAGAGGTTTGTTCCTCAAGCCCTGGGTATTCCAAGACTTGGTGTCTACTGCTTTAGTTCTTCATTTCTTGGTGTGTACTATCTTAGTTCTCCAACCCAAGCTGTTTAGTACCTTATTTCTCCAAGCCCTGTTGTCTATTAGTTTAGTTCTCCATGTTCTGGTGTTAATTTGTTTAGTTCTGCAATCATAGCTGTTTAGTAGCTTAGTTCTCCAACCCCTGTTGTCTATTAGTTTAGTTATTCATCATATGGTGTGTAGTGGTTTAGTTCTACAACCATAGCTGTTTAGTAGTTTAGTTCTCCTACCCCTGTTGTCTAGTAGTTTAACTATCCATCTTATGGTGTATAGTGGTCATTTCTCCATTTCCAAGCACCCTGCAAGCCTTGGGGATTGCAAAACTTGTGGATCAGCCCCTTCCCCGACTGCCCCTACAGCCACCAGAGTCACCCAGTGCCCAGTCCTCTAGATGTAACTCCCCTTGCTCGTCCAGGTGACATTGTTGAAATGCAGCCTGGCAGACAGTTTTTCAGGGAACTGGAGATGTTGCCTGTGACTTGTTGCTGTAGCGTAGGCACATCTTTCCTAGAGAAGTAATGGTGACTGGGCAACTGGTACTGGGAGGACTGCGACGGCCATTGGCTTTCGTAAACCCTCTGTATCCATAAGGAGGAAATGCTGCATTTCCGTGGCCAACAAATTGAAGTTTCCATACAATAATCACAGAAATCACAGGCCATGAGTCATACAGAAACAAGTGCTGTGATTTTTTGCAGCGAATAGCTCTCAGTTGGCCCCTATCGTCCAGACAATGACACGATTGGGCGACGAACCATCCAAGGAGGCCGCAGGCTGTTCACAATAATTAGTTTTCAGAAAAGTAATAGTGAGCGTACGGCTTATCCACGCCCAGATTACAACACATGGAATATGCATATATCCCGCCGTACGATCACTGCTAACTCCACAGTAACCCTACAATCCTTGTTGCCAACAGCAATCCTGTTTTTAACCCAATAAATAAATACAAGCCGATTGGATGCCATTCTTCTCTTGAGGTTCACGCCATCAGGGTGTTCCATCACCTCTCCCTCAGAGTAGCAGTCATATACCGGCCCTCAGGCTCACCCACCCACTTCCTTGAACACTTTTATGCATTGCGGCTACAGTTCATGTCCTCAGAATTGACAACCCTTAACCTGGGAGACTTCAACAGCCCCACCTCCCCAACTGCACCCCAGCTTCTATCTCTAGCCAATTCTCATGGCCTCTCACAACTTTCAAACTCTGAGACACACAAAGACGGTAACACCCCTGATCTGGACTTTGTCCGGTTCAGTTCACTCTCCTACCTAGATAACTCACCTTTTACCCTTTGTCCGCAATAAAACTAGGAGTATAATCACAACTTAGACATTTTTAGATTCTCCCTAAAAACACATCTGTTTAGGGTGGCCTATCACGTTCCTTAATCAGTCCTTTTTTATATATATATATATATACATACACACTCCAAGGCTGCATTAAGGTGAAGGATCCTGTTATGGTGATGGATCCGGGTGGAGGAGAAGACGCACGCAGGTGGTGGGCTCTGTTGCTAGGAGCGCACGCAACAGAGCAAAGCTAAGTGGTGTTTCCCCTGTATTGTCTCTTTCCTCATGTGTGTTATTAGTGCAGTGGTGGGATTAGTCTCCGCACCGACCCATTCCCTAGTGAGGGTTTAGGGTCAGGGTGAGCAAGGGCGTTAAGGTACGCGTGCGGCGACAGGTGCGGAGCCTGTTTAGGGAATGTAAGGAGTGCAGGGACACTGGCTCAGGGGAGCTTAGGAGGTCTCCACGTCCCCCATTCCCTATCGCAGGGCCCACCATTGTTAAAGTTTCCCAGGTTCCCCCTTTATCATTTGATTTATGATATAACATGTAATACCCAAATTCGCCAGGTGGAGGCGGCGTATCCACCTGCACGTTTTATTATTTAAATACGCCCCACTGGAGGCGGTGTATCCAGGGTCACGTGTGTCATATGGGTCCGCCTTGTGGAAACATCTGCGTCCTGACACACGTGATCATGACATTATCACAGGCCTTACAGTTTTTTTTTTCTGGTGCGCTTTGGCCATGTGGAGACCGCTGAGTTATTGCTGCCGGGCCTCACTGAGGTGATTGGGGAGCGGCAAGGTGTTTAGAGCTGCTGCAGCAGCAGTTATCACGGTCTGGGGCCTCTGCTCAGGTAACCAGGAAATCAAAAATGGCGGCTGCGGTCTGGCAAAAGCCCCTAGAGTCGCTGCTGGGGAGCGGGACTTGCTCTTGCACGGGGAGGTACCCAGGCAGGTGGGAGGAATGGTGCCCCACGGAGCTGCCTGGTATTCCCCTAGGTGAAGGGGTACATCCCTGTGGTGAGCAGACTAGGTGTGTAGTCGCTGCTGGGGAGCGGGACTTGCTCTTACAGGGGACGCACCCAGGCAGGTGGGAGGAATGGTGCCCCACGGAGCTGCCTGGTATTCCCCGAGGTGAAGGGGTACGTCCCTGTAGTGAGCAGATTGGTGAATAGTCCGCGGGGCTCATGCCAAATCTTCGATGCCGCCCCTCCTGGTCGTGTGGAGGCGACCAGCGAGAGTATATTTCCTCCATTTCCCCGTCCCCTTCTCCTCCTGGTGTGTGCAGCATGTGTGCTGCGGGGGAGTAGGGACAAATCTCTACCCTCCCCATTAACCAACCCTAGGAGGCGCAGTCCTCATGGTGAAAGGGTTGGAGGGTGGTGTCCCTTGGTGAATAGTGGGGGTGTGAGTGTGGTGACACAGGGGGACGCCTCTGTTGTAAGGTCCAGAGTGAGTTCACCAAGTTATGACATATGTATGTGTGCAATAAACGTTCAGGTCCGGACCTGTGTGTGAACGAGCATGTATGTGTGCCACCAAAAAACATCCTGTGGAAGTGTGTTGTGGAGCCTGATCAGCTCATAACAAACAAACATACACATACATAAACTCGTTCCCCAGGTCGGCGCTGTGGAGATGAGTGGTGCCTCCAAAATGAACTTTATTGCCAATATCAGCGGTGTTTGTCATAAACCTGAAGTGTCAGGTAATGGTGGGGTGAACTCAGGATCTGGGCATCCCCGCTGTAGGTGTTTCCCTAGTGAGGGGTGGTCTTGAGGGTCCAGAGGCCCCTCATTAAGGAGGGGGTACTGTCATGATCCAGTGTTGGATCTGGCGGTATTAAAAGCACAAAGTGAACTTTTTTTACTTTGGAAAGTTCAAAGGTGTTTTGACTGGTGGTGGTGGTGGTTTTGATATTGCACTTTAGGTTTTGTGCACTTAATTGTGTATCAGGTGTTACACCCTATAAAGGTGTGCTAGGGGTGTGCAATCACTGCCTGTGATATTGTGAGTTTGTTTTCACTTTGAGTGGGAGAGCCTGGAGGAAGGATGGAGCTGGTGAGGAGTCCTGCGCAGCTTAGCCAGAGGGGACGTGTGTCAGCTATGGTGTCTGGACGAAGGGCTGGCATGGCGTGGTGGGGTTGCAGTGATGGTGTCAGCGGGAAGTGTCTGCATGGGCTGGTGGAGTGGCGACTATGGAGAGTGGCACTCACCATGTGGGACTTGGCCGCTGAGCTGGACTCAAGCATGCTCGACTTCGTGTCAGAAGCTGAACTCATCCATGGGACTCTGGTACTGAGCAGCTGCAACTGGTGGTGGACTTTGCTCCAAGGCTGCACTAAGGTGAAGGATCCTGTTATGGTGATGGATCCGGGTGGAGGAGAAGACGCACGCAGGTGGTGGGCTCTGTTGCTAGGAGCGCACGCAACAGAGCAAAGCTAAGTGGTGTTTCCCCTGTATTGTCTCTTTCCTCATGTGTGTTATTAGTGCAGTGGTGGGATTAGTCTCCGCACCGACCCATTCCCTAGTGAGGGTTTAGGGTCAGGGTGAGCAAGGGCGTTAAGGTACGCGTGCGGCGACAGGTGCGGAGCCTGTTTAGGGAATGTAAGGAGTGCAGGGACACTGGCTCAGGGGAGCTTAGGAGGTCTCCACGTCCCCCATTCCCTATCGCAGGGCCCACCATTGTTAAAGTTTCCCAGGTTCCCCCTTTATCATTTGATTTATGATATAACGTGTAATACCCAAATTCGCCAGGTGGAGGCGGCGTATCCACCTGCACGTTTTATTATTTAAATGCGCCCCACTGGAGGCGGTGTATCCAGGGTCACGTGTGTCATATGGGTCCGCCTTGCGGAAACATCTGCGTCCTGACACACGTGATCATGACACATTTTCTTTGAACTTTCCTGTGGTCCCTGCATATCTGTTACACTGCACCAACCCCGCTGTACCACACACCCATAATAAAGTCCTTTAATTGAAATAATGACATGGTCCTTTACTGAATCTAAATAAAACCATACTCACCGAACACCTAATCCACTGACGTCAATGTCTCCTGCAACAAAAACAAAATAAACCACAATATTCCTCACCTGTCCACTGAGAAGATAATAATCTATAATGGCCCATGAGGATCTTGATGTGGCTACATACTGGCACAGGAGGTAATCGTTCCTGCAGTGTATAGCACTGAGCTGCGGTGAGAAAACGGAGATTAGACCTACCGGTAATGTTATTTCCAGGAGTCCATCCTGACAGCACCATGGGGGTTGTCCTTTCATCCTTCCAGGGACAGGAAATGCACAAGAGGTTAAAAGGTCCCCTCCCACACCACACTCCAGTGATTTTTCCAAGTACCACACCAGTATGATGCAATTAAATTTTATTTAGATTTAGTACAAGCATAATGATACCAATACAAATCATAGGGAGGGAACTACTAGTGCTGTCAGGATGGACTCCTGGAAATAACATTACCGGTAGGTCTAATCTCCGTTTTCCAGGACGTCCTATCCTGACAGCACCATGGGGAATACCAAAGTAGGAATTCGCTTAGGGTGGGACTACTGCTCGTAGCACTCTGCGACCGAAGGTCGCCTGGCTAGCTGATAGAGTGTCCAACTTATAGTGTCTACAGAAAGTATTTGGTGTAGACCAGGTGGCGGCCCTGCATATCTGTTCTACTGAGGCACCCGCCCTCTCAGCCCATGAAGTCGCTATCGCCCTGGTGGAATGAGCCCTAAGCCCTTCAGGTACCGGCAAGCCCTCAGCCTCGTACGCCGAGGAGATTATTGTTGTTATCCACCTCGCTAGAGTCTGTGTAGCCGCACTTCTACCTTTATTTTTCCGCCGTACTGGACAAATAGTTTTGTGTCCTGTCGCCAGTTCCGGGTGACTTCCAGGTAACGGGCAACCGTGCGTCTAACATCCAAAGAATGAAACAATCTTTCTTTATCATTCTTTGGGGCTGGACAAAACGAGGGCAGGATTATTTCTTGGTTTAGATTCTGCGGCGATACTACCTTAGGGAGAAACTTTGGATCTAGTTTGAGCGTTATATGTTCCTCGAAGATCTGAATGTAGGAATTCTGGATTGAGAGGGCCTGGATCTCACCTAAACGTTTAGCTGAGGTGATAGCTACCAAAAAAAGCGGTTTTTTGTGTGAGCTTTGAAATGTCTATCTCTGAAATTGGCTCATAAGGGGGCCTACACAGCGCGTTGAGTACCAGATTTAGGTCCCATGGGGGGACAGTTTTCCTCAATGTGGGTCTTAGCCTCTGGGTGGCTTTAGTAAATCGCGCTATCCATGGATGGGAGGATAGGGAGAAATTAAAGAAGGTACTTAAGGCCGCTATCTTGACTTTGAGTGTGCTCGGGGTCAGGCCCCTATCCAATCCGGCCTGTAGGAAGTCCAGGATCCGAGGGATATCAGGCCGAGATAGGTCTAGAGGGGCACTACCACTTTCTGTACAGAATCTCTTCCAGATTTTACAATATATCGCTCTTGTCACCGGTTTTCGGCTGGCCTGCAATGTGGAGATCACCTGGTCCGAGAGGCCATTGGACTTTAGGATGTCCCTCTCAGGATCCATGCTGCCAGTTGCAGGCTTCCTGGGTCTGGGTGTAACACTGGACCCTGGGAGAGCAAGTCTGGTATTGTTGGTAGGTGGAGTGGCCCCCTCTGAGCCATCTTTCTGAGGAGGGGAAACCAACTCCGCCTGGGCCAAAAAGGTATGACCAGCATCACCCGGGCTCCTTCCTCCTGGATCTTCCTGAGGACCCTCGGTATTATGGCAATCGGTGGAAACCCGTATAGGAGTCCCCTTCCCCAATTCTGGTCCAGGGCGTCGATCTCTTCCGGATGGTCCACCGGGTTGAGGGAGTAGAACCTCTTCAACTATGCGTTTTTTTCTTGTCACGAAGAGGTCCAGCTGGGGTGTCTTAGATAGTCGGCTATCCTGTTTTGGGAGCCTTCCAGATGCACTGCTGATAGGGAGCGAGAATTGTTTTCTGCCCAGGTGAGGATGCGAGCTGCTAGCTTCTGAAGTTTCCCGTGCCTTGGGCCCCCCTGGTGGCGTAGGAAGGCTACTGTGGTCACGTTGTCCGACATGATCTTTATATGTTGGTTCTGTAGTCTTGAACCGCTTCTCTTCAGAGTCTCCCAGACTGCTCGCAGCTCTCGGTAGTTTGAGGACTGTAAGCTGATACTCTTGGGCCACGTTCCTTGTAAGAATCTTCCTTCTAGGTGGGCTCCCCATCCTTCCCTGCTGGCATCTGTAGTGATGGTCACACATGGAGACTGGATCCAAGGAACCCCCCGGCTGATGTTTCTGTTGCTGATCCACCATTTCAGAGATGATCTCAGCGCCGGAGACAGTCGGAACTTCTTGTCCAGCGAGGACTGCCGTCTGTCCCATTTCGTAAGGATCTCCTTTTGTTGGATTCTTGTGTGAGCCTGGCTCCACATGACACAGGGTATGCATGCGGTTAGGGTGCCCAGGACTTCCATCGCGGTCCTTATCGAAACCTGATGTTGGCCGAACTGCCGCACCTTGTCCATGATGGGCTTCTTCTTTACCTCCGGCAAGAACGAGACCCTTCTTCTGGAGTCTAGCATTACCCCTAGGAATTTTTTCTGGGTGCTGGGCCGCAGATCTGATTTTTCTCTGTTTAGGATCCAACCTAGGCTCTCGAGGCTGAAAATTATTGAGCTGAGTTGTTCTTTTAATTTGGACGCTGACCGGGATATTACCAAGAAGTCGTCTAAATAAGGCACAATGATTATGTCTCTTTGTCTTAAGTCTGCCACGACTTCGGCCACCAGTTTTGTGAAAACACGAGGTGCTGATGCCAGGCCGAATGGAAGAGCCTGAAACTGGAAGTGGTAGTGTTTGCCACTTTTCTCTAGGGCGAAACGCAGGAACCTCTGCGATTGAGGATGGATGGGAACGTGATAATATGCGTTCTTTAAATCTATAGTGCACATGGACGCGTTCTGGTCTATTAGCGGGATGGCGGTTTTCAGGGACTCCATTCGGAACCTTTTGTAATGAACCCATTGATTCAATGGCTTTAAATTTATGATAGTTCGGCTTTCCCCCGATGTTTTTTTTATTGTGAAGTGTGTAGAATAGTGGCCCTGACCTCTCTCTACCTCTGGGACAGGAATTACTACTTCCGATTTTAACAGGTCTCTTATGTCTGCCCATATAGGGTCTATCATGGCTTCGGAACGGGGTTTTGTAACCATAAATCGTGCTGGAGGGGATCTTGTGAACTCGAGGGTATAGCCCTGGGCAATTGTATTGAGGACCCATGGGTTCTGGGAGATGCGCTGCCATGCTCCTGCAAAGTGTTTTAGGCGCCCCCCTACCGGCATGGCGTCATTGCCTTCTGCTCCTGGAACTTTGTCCGGAGCGAGACGGGGGAGCTCTACTTCTTCCCCCCCTCGAGTACTCCCAGCGAGAAGATTTCCCTTTCCCTCTATATTCCTGCCTCTGGTATGGGCGGGATCTCTGAAAGGGAAATTGCCTTTTTGGTTTTTCCTCTGGAAAACCTTTTTTGTCGTCGGAGGCACTCTCTAGAATTTTATCCAAAGCTGGCCCAAATACCTTCCCGCCCGAGAAGGGTATGGAACATAACTTATTTTTACATTGGTAGTCCCCCGACCAGGTTTTCATCCATATGGCTCGGCGGGCCGCGTTGGATAGGGAATTATTTCTGGCCGCAAACCGTACCGATTCTGCAGAAGCATCTGCCAGAAAACCGGTCGCGATTTTCAACAGGGGAATACACTCAACGATATCACCCCTAGGGGTTTTATCCTTTAACTGTTGTTCCAAGTGGTCGATCCATAGGTGCATGGATCTAGCGACCGATGTAGCGGCTATATTTGCTTTTATCACTGCCGCTGAGGCCTCCCAAGCTCTTTTTAAGAGCACGTCGGCTTTTTTGTCCATGGGCTCCTTGAGACTGGAAGAATCTTCAAAAGGAATCGAAGTCTTTCTCGACACCTTGGCCACCGGTGAATCGATCTTAGGCACCTCGTCCCAAGTGCTGATGTCCTCCTGGTTAAATGGAAGTCGCAGCTTAAAGTCTCGCGGCACGATCAGTCTTTTCTCCGCATCTTCCCATTCTTCCAGGATCATTGCCCGGATATGGTCATTAACTGGGAAGACCTGACGAATCCTGGCTCTAAGTCCCCCGAACATTGTGTCCTGGATGGATTGTTCTTTCGGGGTTTCCTCGATCTGCATTGTACTTCTTACTGCCCTGAGCAGCTCTTCCGTGTTCTCTGATGTGAACAGGTACCTTTTCCCTGTTTCTAGGGGTTCCGAGGTAATCTCGCCCTCTTCCTCCGAGTCCGTGCCCCGTATCTCTTCTTCCGATGATAGGTCGGACTCCCATCTAGGTCTTTTGGACTGGGACCGGCCGGAAGACTGAGTAGGTAGTATTCCAGAGACCGAGGCTTGAACTTCATCTCTGACTACTGCGCGCATCTCCGTGAGAAAGGCTGCCTGCTCGCCTCTGACGATTCGGAGTGTGCAATCCTCGCATAGGGGCTTCTTCCATGCGCTCGGCAGTTTACTGGCACAGATGGGGCATTTAGGTTTGCCTGATGTCCTGGCTGTTGCTGGCGCTGGTGTCGCCTTACCCTAAAAAGACAGGAGTCCTCCCTTTAAAAAAAGCTCCTGTCTCCGGCCATCCTGCCCCTGTGCCCTTTACTCACGGACGCTGGTTCTGGCTGGTCACTGGTCCTAGCATCCATGCTGGCGGCGTTTGACAGAAACTTAGGCGTCTCTCACCTCTCAATCTGCCTGGAGCCGGGGCGCTGGTCTCCCGCTTCCCCCCGCTCTTATCCTACCTTGTCTTGCGCAGGAACGCTGCTTCTGCCGCCCTCTGACGCATCCTCCGTGCCCCGACCGGAAGTCGTCATCCCTGGGCGCCCGGAAGTGACGCGCCGCCGCTCTGCATTCTGGGCCTCGCGGGAGCCGCGCTGGGGGAAGCGGGGATGAGTCCCGGAGCGACGCTCCACGGGACACCCGGCGGAGAACCCCCCTTAGGGGGGTGCCGCTTACATCGTCCGACCCGGAGGAGTTGGCGGTTAGGACCCCGCACCTCCTGGCCCCGGTAAGATCCTTTAGGCCTGTATGCCGCGGCTGCGGCGCTCCCGTGCCTGTCCTTACAGGGACAGGAAAAACACTGGAGTGTGGTGTGGGAGGGGACCTTTTAACCTCTCGTGCATTTCCTGTCCCTGGAAGGATGAAAGGACAACCCCCATGGTGCTGTCAGGATAGGACGTCCTGGAAAGTTCACTGATGGACTTGTGTGACCTCTCTCAAATCAACTCAACACTATACAATGTGGGACTAATGACGCTCCTGTCAGTGTATCGCCAGCGGTCTGTTAAAGCAGACTATTTTACACACGAGATCGCCATGGGACACTCGGGATTACATGGACTATGGCAGACAGGAGAGTATATAGTGGTTTATATAGGAGACATGGGCATCAGAGATTTGGTGTTAGGTGAGTATAATGCATTTCATATTTCTATTTGAATACGTATTTAACCTTTCAGGACATGTGCCGTGTTTTGAACAGCTGACATATGCCCCTAACAGCCGAGGATGGAATCGCGATCCACCCGCATCTGTTAACATGTTAAATGCGGCTGTCAACCACTGACAGACATTTAATGTGATTGCGCCCATTGGTGACCTCGTCACATGTTCGCGGATCACTATCGGGTTGGCATGACAAGCAGAGGTCTCCAGCAGACCTCTATGGTTGTCATGTCATTGCCAGATTACTGTGAGTGATGCCCGGTGATCGGCACTCATAGTAAGTGAGCTTTTCTGATACATACAGGTAAATCTGATCATCGCCTGTGTGTAGCAGAGGCGAAGGGGTTATCGCAGCTTCTAGTCTCCCATGGAGACTATTGAAACATGCAAAAAGTAAAAAACTATATACATACACACCTTTGGTATCGCCGCGTTTAAATTTGTTGTATCAAATCGGTGAAAAAAGTAGCAAAAAAAAAAAAAAAAAAAAAAAAGAAGAAAAGTGAATACATTTTTTTGGTTGCCGCAACATTGCATTTGCAATAACGGGAGATGCTACGGGTCTTGGAAATTGATGCAATTTTTTTTTTTTAAACAAACCTTGGATTTTTTTTTTCACCATTTAACCCTCTTCATGACCAGAGGTGTTTTCGTTTTTGCTTTTTCATTTTTTGCTCCTCCTCTTCTCAGAGCCATAATTTTTTTTGTTTTTCCGTCAATATGACCATGTGAGGGCTTGTTTTTTGCAGGACGAGTTGTACTTTTAAACACCACCATTGGTTTTAACATATTGTGTGCTGGAACATGGGAAAAAAATTCAAATTGCGGTGAAATTGCAAAAAAAAAATTGCAATCCCACAGTTGTTTTTTGTTTGACCTTTTTTCTATGTTCACTAAATGCTTAAACTGACCTGCCATTATGATTCTCCAGGTAATCACGAGTTCATAGACACCAAGCATGTCTAAATTCGTTTTAATCTATGTGGTGAAAAAAAATCCCAACTTGGTTAAAAAAAAAAAAAAAAAAAAAAAATTGTGCCATTGCAGCGTCTCCATTTTTTGTGATCTCGGGTTGGGTGAGGGCTTATTTTTTGCATGCCGAGCTGACATTTTTTAATAACATTCTGGTGTAGATACGATCTTTTGATCGCCGGTTACTGCATTTTAATGCAATGTCGTGGCGACCCAATAAACGTAATTCTGGCGCTTTTTTTTTCTCGCTGCGCCATTTAGCGATTAGGCTAATCCTTTTTTTTTTATTGATCGGGTGATTCTTACCGTGGTGATACCAAATATGTGCATGTTTCATTTTTTTATTATATTACTTTTAATGAGGCGAAAGGGGGGTGATTTGAACTTTTGCTTTTTTTATATTTTTTTTACATTTGGTTTCTTTATGTTTGAAGCATGATATGTGGGAAAAGGTTGAAAAGTTCCAGGGGGCCAAATACTTTCGCAAGGCACTGTATATATGTGTATATTGCTATTCTGTTGTAATGCTGCTGTGTATAGCGCTTTCAGCTAGTGTATATTGTAGGAAAGAGTTAACCATAGGAGGGGCTGCTGTGTGGTAAGGTAGGAACATTCCCTTAGGTAGTCAGAAGGGCCCGGGAGCCCGAATAGCCAACACGGGCTCTAGGCCCAGGACACCACAGCAGTCACATAACGATAGAGAAGCTTATCCATTCAGAGTCTATAGGACAGAAGGTGTCAAGCAGCAGGATTGCAGCAGTTCATAGCTGGAGAAAGGAAGCGGTCCGGAATAGTCCAGGGCGCAGATTGTTCAACATGTGGCAAATTATTGCATGGGCCGATGCTCTCAGGACCATGATTAAACGGGACCAGAGAATCCCCAAGCACAGTGAGTCTGAACAGGGAGAATGCTGCAGTACTGCCTAAGGCACTATTACCCCGTAATGTACTGAAGGATGTGGAACCGAGTACAGGGAAAGAGCAGAATGAGAACTGCATGGAACTTGCTGATGATGTTGTTACTAACAAGAATGTGCTGTCAAGTTATTGAAGTTTCACATGTTGCAATTGAACAGGACTGTGTCTCAATTCTTGCGAAACCGATTGCAGAAAGGCTTCAGCACCACAGTGATATCAATGATGGCGCAGTGAGAGAAGACACAGGCACGTTGGTTAAAAAATGCTGTTTTAATGTGAGAGGAGGCCAGGGCACAGATACTCCAGAGTGCTCGGCCATGACTACGGCTCTGGCAGCCTCTTACATTTGCATAGGGCATAGCTTCAAGTTCTGAACTGCCATTTTCGCTTCAGAGGACCATGAGGCCATCTACATCTTTGTGTCCTTAAGATGATTAGTCAGGGGGCGGCTATTATGGCGAACGTTGGAATAAAATCGACAATAGTATCCTACAAGTCCCAGAAATGCCCAAATTTGTTTCTTGTAGACTGGTTGCAGCCAATTTTGGATTGCCTCCACCTTATCTACTTGCAGCTTTATTTTTCCTCTTCCGACAATGTAGCCCAACTTATTTTGCCTCTTCTTTCTCCCTGGCACACTTCTTTGGCTTTATAGTAAACCCTGCCTTCCTCAGTGCATCCAGTAACACCTGGATCTTCTGCAGGCACTTCCCCAATTTGGGATGAAGAGCACAAGGTCATCCAGATAAGCTGTGGTGTACTTTTTGTGAGAGGTTAGGATACGGTCCATGGCCGTCTGGCAGGTAGCTAGGGCACCATGCAAACTGAACGGCATCCTTGTATATTGACAGCATCTGTCAGGTGTAGAGAAGGCTGTCTTCTCCGTGGCACTTGGGAGACAGGAGGATTTGCCAGTACCCTTTTTGTGAGGTCCAGGGTGGTGATATATATATGGCTAATGCCATCTTCTCAATGAGCTCATCGACCCAGAGCGTTAGATATGAGTCGAACTTGAGCACCTCATTTAGCTTTCTGTTGTCATTACAGAAACGCCACTCTCCATCCGGCTTCAGCACAAAGACAACGGGGCTGGACCAACCGCTCTGACTCCTCAATGGCGCTCAGGCGTAACACTCTCCTCACCTCCTTGGAGATCACCTCGTGGCGGGCTTTGGGGAATTCAATACTGTGTTTGGTTCACCCTCACATGCGGTTCCATCAGGATCTAAAGCTCCACAACCTGCATACAACCTGGCAACTTTGAAAACAGATCCCGATTCCGCTGAAGCAATTGTCAGCACTGTTGTTTCTGGGCCGGTAACAGGGTCTCTGCTATTGTGACATTCTAAACCCTGACTTCAGGATTGGTCCCTTGGCATGTAGCTTCTACTGGTTCTGTCACGCCACAGATTGAGCAGGTTAATGTGGTACACTTGCTTCGGTTTTCTACTCCCTGGCTGATGGACCGTGTAGTTTTCGTCACTTATTTTTTCGACCACCCTGTAAGGCCCCTGCCACTTGGCTAGAAATGTACTTTCGACAGTGGGTACCAACACCAATACCTGGTCTCCAGGGCTAAACTGTCTCAGCCTCGTTGACCGATTGTAGAACCTTGCCTGGGCCTCTTGTGCTTGAAGGAGGCTCTCCTTCACAATCAACATCACCTTTGAAATCTGGTCCTGCATCTGGGCCACAAGCACGATGATCCTCCAGTGGGGTTTATCTTCTGTTTCCCAAGTCTCCTTCACAATAGGGTGTCGTCCGCATAGCAGCTCGAACAGTGAGAACCCAGTAGAGGCCTGTTGTTCTCTATCAGGAAAGTCCCACAGGTACAGTTGTAGGCCATTCTTCTCCACGATCTTCTTAAACATGGATTTCAAGGTCTGTTGAACCTCTCTCCTAGGCCATCCGACTGCACACAGACATCCTGAGTTGTGTAATTTGGAGAGCCTTACACAATTCCCTCATCAATTTAGACATAAAAAGGAGTCTGGAAGTGGGATGCAGGAGCAGTTAACAGACAGGTAGGGCAGGACTGGCAGTAGTTAACAGTCTCTCTTATGTTATGGCATCCAGGCCAGTAGAACCTCTGAAGGACCCGTCCTTGAGTTTTGTCTACTTTCAGATGCCCACCCAAGACATGGAAATGGGTCAAGGTCTTGTAACCTACAACTATAGGGACCCGGTAATAACTGCTCTACCATTTCCTTTCTCAGTTTAGTGACCAGATACAGCAGCTCCTCATTTAACCCCTTTATGACCTTTGACGTACTATTCCGTCCATGTGCCCTGGGTCCCTATGACCATGGATGGAATAGTACGTCATGGCGATCGGCTGCGCTCACAGCTGACACCCGGCACTAAGTGTCAGGAGCGGTCACGGACCGCTCCCAGCACTTTAACCCCCAGCACACTGGAATCAAACATGACAGCCCCTCTGCCTTTGGATCGGAGACCCCGCGGCATGACGTGGGGTCCCGATCGCTCCCATGGTAACCCGATGACGTCATGATGATATCCAGGTTACCAGAGCTCAGAAACTTCCTGTCATGTCTCTGAGGTTAGTGAGAAATTACATGCAGCGCTGCCAGCTTATATGGCATGCAAATCTGCATGCCATATAAGCAATCAGCCTGCACAAAATGAGTGTCCCATAGTGGGACACAGTGTAAAAGTAAGAATGAAATTACATTTTTTTTTTTTAAATTGTAAAAAAAAAAAAATATATATTTATTCCATTAATAAATCGATATTTGAATAAAAAAAATCTAAACAATAAAAGTACACATATTTAGTATTGCCGTGTCTGTAGGGTTGGGGCTAAAGTTAGGGTTATGGTTGGGATTAGGGGTGTGTAAGGGTTACGGCTCTCCAAATGCGACATATCAATTCCAGCTCATTCTGAGTTGAAAAAGTCAAACTGTGCTCCTGCCCTTCCGAGCTCTGCCATGCGCCCAAACAGTGGTTTACCCCCACATATGGGGTATCAGCAAATTCAGGACAAATTGCACAACAACTTTTGGGGTCCAATTTCTCCAGTTACCCTTGGAAAAATAAGAAATTGGTGGCAAAAAGATCATTTTTGTGAAAAAAGTCTTAGTTACTCACCGGTTAACGGTATTTTTCGGAGTCCATGACAGCACCACCTGAGAGAGGGGATCCGCCCTTTAGGAACAGGAAACCTACAGATACAAAAGGGTGGCACCTCTCCCACGCATCAGTTGGATTACAGAGCACAAGAGGACTTCCAAGGTTAATGCATGATTTATGTACAGTATTCTTTACAATTATAAACTTTTACCACCAGTGAGCATATACTGTACAAGAAATAGACGTGCACACCCCAATCAAACTAAAAGGGAGGGAATATACGGGTGCTGTCATGGACTCCGAAAAATACTGTTAACCGGTGAGTAACTAAGACTTTATTCGGTCGTCCATGACAGCACCACCTGAGAGATTTACAGAGAGTAATATCAGCTTTAGGGAGGGACTACAGCCTGCAGCACCCTTATACCAAAAGAGGTCTGTGGAAGCACCCAGGTCTAGCCTATAATGACTATAAAAGGTGCTCGGAGAGGACCAAGTAGCCGCCTTACAAATCTGGTCAATGGAGACTTCTGATCTTTCGGCCCATGAGGTCGCCATGGCTCTGGTGGAATGCGCCCTCAGCTTCCCGGGTGGCGACCTGCCCTTTGAGGTGTATGCTATTGAAATCGCCTCTCTAATCCATCTGGCTAGTGTATTTTTTGATGCTCTACAACCTTTCCTGGGGCCTTGATGAGAGATAAATAGGGCATTATCTTTCTTCCAGGGATCGGTGACTGTCAGATATTCTATGAGGCCTCTCCTGACATCCAGGGTGTGTAGTTTCTTTTCCTTCTCGTTAGTTGGATTAGGGAGGAAGGATGGAAGAACTATTTCCTGTGTCCTATGGAAACTAGAAACTACCTTCGGCAAGTACGCTGGATCAGGTCTAAGTATTACCCTATCCTCTTTGAACTGTAAATAAGGAGGACACCTAGATAAAGCCTGGATATCGCTTATTCTGCGGGCTGATGTTAGAGCTACCAGGAAGGCTACCTTGAGGGACAGGTTTTTTAGGGAAGCCGACGAGATAGGTTCGAATGGGGTCTCTGTCATAGCAGTGAGGACTAGGTTCAAGTCCCACGGCATGAACCTATCCTTCATTATTGGCCTGGATCTACCTGCCGCCTTAATGAACCTGCTTACCCAATAATTACCAGCGATGTTACAGCTAAACAGAGCCCCCAAGGCTGACACTTGTACTTTAAGGGTACTGGTAGAGAGCCCCATGTCCAGACCTTTTTGTAGGAACTCTAATATCTGCATTATAGGCGCTGAATCCCCAGCGACTACTCCTGAGTTTTGAAGGAATTTCTTCCAAATTCTGACATAAATTTTTGTGGTAATGATTTTTCTACTCTTAAGTAGGGTGTTAATTAGGTCTGCGGAGAAGCCCTTCTCTTCTAATAATGACCGTTCAAACTCCACGCCGTCAGATGAAGGCCAGCCACCTGAGGATGGAAGACTGGGTCCTGGGACAGGAGATCCGGGATGTCCGGCAGAACCCAAGGATCGGACACCGACATGGTCCTGAGGCATGAGAACCATGCTTTCCTGGGCCAAAATGGAGCGATGACTATAACCCTCGCTCTGTCTTTCCTGATTTTCCTCATCACCAGGGGTAGAAGAGATAGGGGAGGGAAGGCGTAGGCTAGTTTGAAGTCCCACTTTATCAGGAAGGCATCTACCGCCAGAGGATTCTCTCTGGGAATTAGGGAGCAGAATTGTTTCAATTGCCTGTTGTCTCTGGTGGCGAAGAGGTCTACCTCTGGATATCCCCACTTTTGAACAATCAGATTGAATATGGAGGTGTTTAGGGACCATTCCCCTTGCTTTAGCTGATTGTGGCTTAAAAAGTCTGCCGTGATGTTGTCTCTTCCTTTTATATGCAACGCTGTTAAAGATAGAAAGTATTGTTCTGCTAGATGGAACAACCGCTCTGCTACAATCATCAGGGGTCTGGAACGGGTCCCGCCTTGGTGATTGATATATGCCACGGCGACCTGATTGTCAGAGAATACTCGCACGTGATGGCCCTGTAGATACACAAGGAGCTTTTTAGCCGCCTGTTCTACTGCTGTCAATTCTTTTAGGTTAGATGACATTCCTAACTGATCATGTTGCCATTGGTCCTGGACTAATATTTCACCCATATGAGCTCCCCAACCGTAAGGACTAGCATCCGTGGTGACTATGCGGGTTACGTTATACTCCCAGGGCACCCCTTTAGACAAGTTATCCTTGTCTAACCACCACTCTAGGGACTCCCTTGTGTTACGGGACAAGGTTAGCTGACCCTCCAAGTAACCCCCAAGGACTTTTTGATGTAATAAGACCTCGCTCTGTAGTTTCCTTGCATGAAACTGGGCCCACTGGACTGCCGGGATACAGGCCGAAAGAGAGCCTAGAAGGGACATGGCTTTCCTGAGGGACATGGTGGGGTTATTGGAGGCGTTCAGGATCTGATAATGGAGGCGAACAAGCTTCTCCGGAGGCAGACGGCATTCCTGTTTTTCAGAATCCAGGGTTAGGCCCAAGAGTTGTTGGACTTTCATTGGTTGCAACCGAGACTTTTTGACGTTCAGCAACCATCCTAACCATTCTAGGGCGGACATTGCCTTTTGTAGCTGTTGTAAACAATGATTCGCCGTTTTACCTACAATAAGAAAATCGTCCAGGTAGGGGATCACCAGAATGTTTGATTCACGTAGATGGGCCATGACCTCCGCTATTACTTTAGTAAACACTCGGGGAGCGACTGCCACTCCAAAGGGGAGGGCCGCATATTGGAAATGTCGAATTGACCCATCCAACTGAACCGCCACTCTGAGAAACCGCTGATGGCCTGCATGGATGGGTATATGGTAGTATGCGTCTTTTAGATCTAACACCACCATAAAGCAGTTTTGGAACAGCAATTTTATTGCAGATTTAATTGTTTCCATTTTAAAAGGACGTATGACCAAAAACTTGTTGAGGGCCTTAAGGTTTATTATTGTCCTAAAGGAGCTGTCTGGTTTGCGGACCAGGAACAGAGGGGAGTAGAATCCCTTCCCCCATTCTCCCTCTGGAACCTCTATCAGGACTTTCTTGGCGCACAGGTCATGAACCTCGGCCTCCAGGGCAGCTTGTTCTGAAGCAGACGACCTGAGTGGGGTGATTTTAAATTGATCAAGGGGAACCCTAGAAAACTCTAGTCGTAGTCCCACGGCTATTATCCCCAATATCCAGCTGCTATTAGAGATCAGAGACCAGGATGGGTAGAAGGCAGCTAGTCTCCCTCCTACCGGGGTAACTAGTCATTGGGGCGGCTTTTTCGTATCTCGAGCTGGACCTTCCTGGCGCCCCCCTCCAAACATGAATCCTGTACCTTTCCTTTTTTTCTCCTCCCATCTGCCCTGATCTCTGGACGGCCTTCTCCGGAAAAAACCTTTTCTGGTAAAGGGACGTCTGTACGAGGGGTTCGGGAGACTGGGAAATTTCTTTTTGTCATCTCCAGCTTTCTCTAACAATTCGTCCAAGACGGGGCCGAATAGGTACTCCCCCTCGCAGGGAATGGAACAGAGACGGGACCGGGCTTGAATATCTCCTGGCCAACATTTTAACCAGAGCGCTCTTCGCGCTGCATTAGATAGACCTGCGGCTTTAGCCGCCATTCTTGCAGAGTCTGCAGAAGCATCGGCTAAAAACGCCGCGGCATTCTGAATGATCGGCAAACTTTTCCGAATAGATGATCTTGAAGCTCCGTCTTTTAGCTCGGAATCCAGCTGATCTAGCCAGACCATCATCGATCTGGCTGTACAGGTGGCAGCTACCGCTGGTCTTAACGCGCCTGGTGACATCTCCCATGTCCCTTTAAGAAAAGAATCCGCTTTTTTATCTAGCGGATCTTTCAAGGAGGTCATATCGTCAAATGGTATGGCGGATTTTTTAGATGCTTTGGCTACTGCTGCGTCTAGTTTCGGGGCTTTATCCCATCTGTTTACTACCGGGTTATCAAAGGGGTATCTCCGCTTAAAGGCTGGTGGCATGGAGCCCCTTTTTTCCGGTCTCTTCCATTCTCTGTCAATTAGGTTCTGAACCTTATCGTTTAATGGAAAAGCTCTGCGTTTTTTGGGGTCTAGACCCCCGAACATTATGTCCTGTGCTGAGAGTTCCCGTTTTTTGTCCGCTACCCCCATGGTGGACCGTATTGCTTTCACTAATCTGTCCATCTGGTCTAAGGGGAAGCAGAACCGGCTAGAGTCTTCATCCGAGGAAGACGAGGAGGAGGCCGAGGAGTCCGAGGAATTATCGCCTTTCCTAGGGGCGACTGAGGTCTCCGAGCCTGAACCACTAGCCTCTCTTCTCCTAGAAGGTTCTCTTTGAGGTAAGACTTTCATTTCTGCCCTGATCATCTCTCTCAGGTTCGAAGTGAAGTCAGGTGTCTCTTCCGTTACCTGCATAAACGGGGGAGAGTATAAGGGCCTGACAATCTACCCCTGGACTCCCTGTCTTTAATAACCCCTACCGTTTGCCGAATGCATGGTTGGCATAATTTTTTAGGGTGGCCATCTGGTAGGGGGGAACTACAGAGGGCACATTCCCTGTGCTTCTGTTTTCCCGTAGCCTTCTTCCCCTGAAAAAAAACATAAGGGAACACTGCATCAGGGTACATTCACGGAGATCTCTTACCCATGCAGATGAAGCAGGTACCGGATCACGGAGGGAGGCAGGGGGGTCCTTTCTGGAGAAACTTTCGCGGCTCTGGTCGCTAGTTCGTCTGTTTTTTCTGCTGGCCACTCGCATGCGGTTTTGTCGTGGCCTGTTTTTGCGGGCGCTCCTGCGCCTCGTCCTGCTGGTCCAAGGGGGCTTCCGTTGTATCCATTGCTGGGGCCTTCAGAAGCACCCCAGCGGCATCCCCATCTGCCTTATATGGCCTCCTGGTGTCCGGGTCAGCAGGTATCCTGCCATAGCACCACCCACCCGGCTTTCCGCGCTCCCTCCCCCATGCTCCGGCCCCCCTCGCCTTACCCGGGTCGCCGCGCGACCCCCGGACGGGCATGCACCCGCGGCGCGCGCCGGAGGCTGGCCGGCACCCGACTTCCGGTATCGGCGCTATCGCTCCGCCCCTTCCGCCGCGTCACTTCCGCCGCTCATAAGAGCCCTGCGGGAGCGCGCGCGAAGGAGCCGCGCAGCGCCTCCTGCCCGGAATGCCCCACTGCCCCCCTGCGCACGCCGCCATGAGCCCGCCAGGGGCCAGCACTGACCGGGAGGACCGGGCCTGGGGAAGCGCAGCAGGACCGGGGCATACATACCAGGTGCTGGCGTTTTTGGAGACGGCATCCACCGGACCCCTGCTCCGTCCACTGCCGTGGTGACCTACCCGGCCCCACCGTGGCGCCTCCAGGGACCCCGCACTGACCGAGGTAGGAGACCCCCTCGCTACCTGAGTCGGTCAGCCGGCCTGGGTACTCAACGACGACTCCATGACGGACGATCTGTAGAGAGTCCTGTCCTCTAGGAACAGGAAACCAACTGATGCGTGGGAGAGGTGCCACCCTTTTGTATCTGTAGGTTTCCTGTTCCTAAAGGGCAGATCCCCTCTCTCAGGTGGTGCTGTCATGGACGACCGAATAAAATAAGATTTTTTATTTTTACGACTCTACATTATAAACTTCTGTGAAGCACTTGGGGGTTCAAAGTGCTCACCACACATCTGGATAAGTTCCTTAGGGGGGTCTTCTTTCCAAAATAGTGTCACTTGTGGGGGGGGATCCACTGTTTACGTACATCAGGGGCTCTCCAAACATGACATGGCGTCCGATCTCCATTCCAGACAATTTTGCACTGAAGAGTCAAACGGTGCTCCTTCCCTTCCGAGCTGTGCCATGCGCCCAAACAAAAAGGTTAACCTGCATATATAGGGTATCAGCGTATTCAGGACAAATTGTATAACAACTTTTGGGGTCCAAATTCTCATGTTACCCTTGGGAAAATAAAACAAATAGGATCTGAAGTGAATTTTTTGAGAACAAAAGTTACATGTTCATTTTGTTAAACATTCCAAAAATTCCTGTGAAGCACCTGAAAGATTAATAAACTTCTTGAATGTGGTTTTTGAGCACCTCAAGGGGTGCAGTTTTTAGAATGGTGTCATTTTTGGGTATTTTCTATCATATAGACCCCTCAAAGTCACTTCAAATGTGATGTGGTCAAAAAAAAAAAAAAAAAAAAAAAAAAAAAAAAATGTTGTGGTAAAAATGAGAAATCGCTGGTCAACTTTTAACCCTTATAACTTCCTAACAAAAAAAATTTTGGTTCCAAAATTGTGCTAATTTAAAGTAAACATGTGGGAAATGTTAGTTAGTAACTATTTTGTGTGACATATTTCTCAGTTTTAAGGGCACGAAAATTCAAAGTTGGAAAGTTGCGAAATTTTCAAAATTTTTGCCAAATTTCCATTTTTTCCACAAACAAACGCAAGTCATATCAAAAATTTTACCACCATCGTGAAGTACAATATGTCACGAGAAAACAATATCAGAATCACCAGGATCCATGGAAGCTTTCCAGAATAATTACCTTAGAAAAGGGCAGTGGTCAGAATTGTAAGAGCCTGCGTTTGAGTAGTCCCAAATTTTTCCAATTCAGGAATTTGTGCCTCATTGGTCACAGTCTCGTCCTTGTCACCAGCAAAGACACACAGGAGGAACTCATCCGCCTCCGACTGCAACGGGGATTCATCGCTGTGGAGTCGGCTCCTGTCAGAGTCACGTTATTTTTGCCTTCCACCATAAGCCCCAAAACAAGTCCTGCCCTATTATCACCTGGTGTAGTAGGTCCTTAACCACCCTGACCTCATGGGTCTCAGCCCCACAGTTCCTTTTTTCAGACACGCTGGTTATGGGGTAGTTCTCTATCACCCTGAATACAGAGGACACAATGTGTTTTCCAGGGATCACCTGGCAAGGGAGTGTGGCCCTTACCAGGGTTACCAAACTCCCTGAGTCCGAGTCCTCACACCAGTACCCCATTTATTGTTAGAGGATGTGCCTGCAACCCCTCTCCAGGCTGATAGTCCACACTGCAGATGGGGTAGGCATAATACGAATAGCGCAACCCCATGCTACAATCCATCTGTTTGTAGCACATAGGACAACGGGCAGCAATATGTCCAGGACTATGACATCTCCAGCAGCACAAGTCTTTACCAGGGTACCCCAGTATGAGGATGGCACATCACCCAGCTTCCTTAGGAACCTCTCGACCATCTGGCACCATACAACTAGGCAGACCAGGTCGTCCGCATTTCGGGGGTCCCCCTGGGCAACCAAGGTCTGCACCTGCCTGGAAAGGGAGTGGATAAATCTGTCCATTACAACCCGCTATACCTTCCGGGTCAGGTTGGAGGACTCTGGCTGCAGCCACTATATTATCAGATGCAGCAAATCAAACATTTGGGAGTGAGGGGGTTTATTACCGCAATACACCTAGAGGTGGACCCTCTGAGCTCAAACAGTCACCCCTGAGCGTGCCAGTATCTGTTTTTTGGTATATTCCCAGGCATCTTGTAAGGCAAGGTCATAATAAACCTTCTGGGGCTCACCAGATAGGGGGCAGCACCTCCGCCAGTGCTCCGGTGGCAGCTTCTCCCGCTCTGCCACCCTTTCAAACACAGTCAAAAATGTTTCTACATCATTGCCCGGGGTCATATTTTGCATCGCTCACTTAACCGCATTCCGGACATGTGTTGTCATCTGGAGTTAGGGGAAGGGCTGTGTTTCCCACAAATGGACTCTGCGAGCTACGCAATCTGCTGCTGCTGTTGTCGGAAGTGGTCTTGTTGCTGCTGTTGTTGGAGCTGCAGCTGAATTGTTTGCTACTGGGCTTTCACAAGGAACTTAATTCTGTTTCTCCATGCTGTCTGATGTTGCTTACCGACTTATGGTCGCCTTCACCCAGGACATTCGGGTTTGTCCACAGCCGTCAAACATGCTTCCTTAGGAAATTGCCCGCATTCTCCACCAACTGTGGTGGAGCGGCTCACTCGGCTGCACACAAAGGAATACTGCCTCTTTAAGCCTCGCACTCGTTTATTAGGAGTGCTGCAAAAAGCCAGTGCAGAGTTAGCAAAAATAAACAAGGCCCTCCTGGCCTAAGGAAAAACAAACAACATATAGCACAATTCGTGTGGTTACGGGGATCCGCCCGTTCAGCAAAAAACAAAAATACATATGTTCCCCTCTCCAAGCCTACCGAACACTGAATGCCTCAGAAGGCCAACAATTTAAACCCCAGACCACACCTTGGGATAGAGATAAGGTGAACAACCTCTCATCTTATCTATGGTTGTCCACAAAAAACCCTGCCCTTAAAATGGCCGATCAACCCCTCTCAACACAGTGTGCTGGAGTAAACTTCTGGGTTTCAAAACAGAAAAGGTAAAAGCCTTAGTGAAATGTATTTCCCCTCAAGCCCTTTGCCAGTGACTTTGTCACAAAGATATATAATAATGAGATTTTTAAGCATAAATATTTTTATTTGAAAGCATAAAAATACACTTAATTCAAGAAACTTTATATTTTATGCCAACTCTAATAAATAACTAACCAATAATGGCCGTTATCTTGTATTAAGGAATTTAGAGTAAATGCTTGTGTTTTTTTAGAAAAAAAAAAAAAAAGCTTCATCTTCATGACACATGGGCGAAGTGAGGAGATGCTGCTAAGGTGTGACTGTTAAGACCATCCACTCTCTGAACGCTGCAAAACATTTCATCCTTTGCCCTAAAAGGTGACCTCCTATAAAGTAACACGTTGGTGTACACATTGTTCATGTGCAGATGCGCACCAGTCTGGTAATGATATTGTCTGACGCGCCAGACTAAGGTTAGTGACGTGTCAGGGTCACGGCCTCCATTGCTGTCACCCTCGGTACAGGTTTCTCAATGCAAAATGAATCACTTAGGATGAGATGGACGTTACACTAAATAAAATGGGACGCTTGATTAGGAGGGCTGTTCGTAAACTATGCCGGACCTGACTGGAGGCTCAGCGCATGAGCAGGCTGTGCTTAGGACCATCCACACGCTCCAGCTTCTCAAAGTGTTTCCTCGCATTTCTTATATTTATTAAAGTCGCTGCTGAGGCTGTGGGAGAGAGAGGGAGAGAGAGAGCGAAAGGAGAGGGAGAGCGAGCGAGAAGGAGAGGGGGAGAGCGAGCGAGGAGAGGGAGAGGGAGAGAGCGAGCGAGAAGGAGAGCGAGGAGAGGGAGAGGGAGAGAGCGAGCGAGAAGGAGAGCGAGAAGGAGAGGGAGAGAGAGAGAGAGAGAGCGAGAAGGAGAGGGGGAGAGAGAGAGAGAGAGCGAGAAGGAGCGGGAGAGAGAGAGAGAGAGCGAGAAGGAGCGGGAGAGAGAGAGAGAGAGCGAGAAGGAGAGGGAGAGAGAGAGAGAGCGAGAAGGAGAGGGAGAGAGAGAGAGAGAGCGAGAAGGAGAGGGAGAGAGAGAGAGAGAGCGAGAAGGAGAGGGAGAGAGAGAGAGAGAGCGAGAAGGAGAGGGAGAGAGAGAGAGAGAGCGAGAAGGAGAGGGAGAGAGAGAGCGAGAAGGAGAGGGAGAGAGAGAGCGAGAAGGAGAGGGAGAGAGAGAGAGAGAGCGAGAAGGAGAGGGAGAGAGAGAGAGAGAGAGCGAGAAGGAGAGGGAGAGAGAGAGAGAGAGCGAGAAGGAGAGGGAGAGAGAGAGAGAGAGAGCGAGAAGGAGAGGGAGAGAGAGAGAGAGAGAGCGAGAAGGAGAGGGAGAGAGAGAGAGAGAGAGCGAGAAGGAGAGGGAGAGAGAGAGAGAGAGCGAGAAGGAGAGGGAGAGAGAGAGAGAGAGCGAGAAGGAGAGGGAGAGAGAGAGAGAGAGCGAGAAGGAGAGGGAGAGAGAGAGAGAGAGAGCGAGAAGGAGAGGGAGAGAGAGAGAGAGAGAGAGCGAGAAGGAGAGGGAGAGAGAGAGAGAGAGCGAGAAGGAGAGGGAGAGAGAGAGAGAGAGAGCGAGAAGGAGAGGGAGAGAGAGAGAGAGAGAGAGAGCGAGAAGGAGAGGGAGAGAGAGAGAGCGAGAAGGAGAGGGAGAGAGAGAGAGAGAGCGAGAAGGAGAGGGAGAGAGAGAGAGAGAGCGAGAAGGAGAGGGAGAGAGAGAGAGAGAGCGAGAAGGAGAGGGAGAGAGAGAGAGCGAGAAGGAGAGGGAGAGAGAGAGAGAGCGCGAGAAGGAGAGGGAGAGAGAGAGAGAGCGCGAGAAGGAGAGGGAGAGAGAGAGAGAGCGAGAAGGAGAGAGAGAGAGAGCGAGAAGGAGAGAGAGAGAGAGCGAGAAGGAGAGAGAGAGAGAGCGAGAAGGAGAGAGAGAGAGAGCGAGAAGGAGAGAGAGAGAGCGAGAAGGAGAGAGAGAGAGAGCGAGAAGGAGAGAGAGAGAGAGCGAGAAGGAGAGAGAGAGAGAGCGAGAAGGAGAGAGAGAGAGAGCGAGAAGGAGAGAGAGAGAGAGCGAGAAGGAGAGAGAGAGAGAGCGAGAAGGAGAGAGAGAGAGCGAGAAGGAGAGAGAGAGAGAGCGCGAGAAGGAGAGGCAAAAAGATGGAAAGAAAAAAGGAGGGAGAAGTAGAGAAGAGAGAGGAGATGGATAATAGAGGGAGAAAAAAAACACAAACATGTTAGAATATAGCATGTCCTATATAACAGGGCAGCGATCCTGCAGCTCATAACGTTTATAGGTTAATGAATGGCAAAACCACAATTACTATAAGTCATAAAGTAGATGCATAAGAACTGCAAGAATTTGCAAAGTCATGCAAAAAAAAAGTGCATTTTAGTTTTTTTACATGACATTTTTCTTTGATTATTAATCCAGGGAATGTTATTACAGGGCACCTGACTGCAGACACGAGCCCCATGCTCTATTAGGCACCGGCTGTGTGATCTCAGCCCGGTATGTCTGACTCTGAGGTGCTGCGGTGTTTCAGAGAAAAACATACTTTAAAAGCTGTCTGTGACCGAGCCGAGCTGGAGACTGGTCAGACTGGCGGGTCCCCGGTGGCTTCTCCCCGCCCACTGACAGTGACTGACAGGTCTGTGCCTACAAACGCATGCAGAGAGAGACCAGCCATTCCAGTGGAGTGGGGGGAGAGGCTGCTGTTTTTCTCTGATGCACTGCAGCATCTGAGTCACACAGCGGGCAGCGACCACACAGCCGGTGCCAGCTCACTGCTCCCTGTGGATCGGGCTGCTTGTATGAGCTGTCAGGTCCCCTTTAATTGTGTTTTTTAAATGAGAATTATGGCACATCTATATATCATGAGGAGGATATATAATGCAGCAGTGTACAATGATAGTCTGCTACATTGTACACAGGAATATCAGCCAGCAGTGATCAGTCTGTGCCCGGCCTACACGGGAATATAAGCCAGCAGTGATCAGTCTGTGCCCGGCCTACACTGCACACGTTGGTCTAACAGCAGAAGATTACACAATTCACACTTACGAATTGATGGGTCAGACATGACAACCATTACATAGGTGTTGGATGTAAAAATATCAATGAAAGCTGCAAAGTTGGAATTCCGAACCTCCATGCTCTGAAAAGATGCAGCCAACTTACTGTGAAGAAAAAGAAATGAAAAATCACATCATCTCCAAGTCTTTTATATTCATAGAAATTTCCAAAAGAAAATGGCTGAAATTAACTGAAGAGTCAGACAAGACACGTGAGTCTCAGGCTTTTTATTTTATTTTAATGGGGGCAAACATTCAGAGTAACAAGGGTTATCCTGGAGGTGGACAACCCCTTTAAGCCCTTTCTGGCATAAGACATTAATGAGTCCTACTGTGGGCCCACCAATATGGAGCTCGCTCAGTGGAGTCTGAAACATACCTGGCAGACCCCAAGCTGTGTTATACAGCCGTAATGTAACAGTAGCAAGCAGAGCCAGCTCTGATCGAGGACGTACAACCATGTTAATGCCACTGTCAGTTATTGACTGGCCATGCACGTGTGCGCCCAATGTGTGTGCGTGCAGTGGCTCACGGGGTCGTGAAGGCAGCCACCCCCCCAGCCTGCTGTAGGTTCCCATGGCTGCCATCTTGGTACACCTGCAAGTCTAGACAGTGGTAGGGCTGCAGAGCACAACGTCATTTTCCCCACATACCGCAAAGCTGTAGTGGTGCAGGAAACAGAACAATCAAACAATCGCAGATTCAAGTCCCAGAAAATGATTAAGAGAGTAAAAATAAAACAATGTTTTCACAAATACAATAAAATTATGAAAAAAGTTAGCATAGACCCACAATTACCCCCCCTTTTTTTTTTTTTACAAGGAAATCAAAATAAACAATTTGTCTCAGCACATTTGTAAAAGTCCAATCAAAACGTCAACTAAAAACCGGACCAGTAAATGTAAAAAGAAAAACCCGCCAGTTGTCTTTATTTCAGAACTGCATTTTCCCCGACATGGAATTTTTCCTCCCCATTTTCCCATATAGTAAAATTAACGTTATCCAAAACTACAACTTGGCTGGAAAAAACTAGCCCTATGTTAGTGAAAAAGACAACAACAACAAAAAAAAAAAAAAAGTTCTGACTCTTGGGAGAAGGGAAGGAAAAAAAAAAAAAAAAAAAGCGAAAAGAGCAAAAAATAAAAATATCTGTGGAATGAAGGGGTTATTGAACATCATTTCTGTCTCACCTGCAGCTCAGCTTAAACTGCTTTATAATGTTACTGATTTTCTCAAACCGGTGAATGTCCCTCTGCTCCTTACACTGATAATGAGAAATAACCTGGAGAAGAAGTAAAAAAAATATACACATCAATAAATTCTGACGCTGGTAAAAGGTAACACAACAAGTGATGAAAACTTACCAAAAATGTCGCCCTCTCAAATAGCAGAACTTCGTCAGCCTCAATAATCTGGGCAAAGCTCCGCAAGTTGGATTCAAGCTGCTGGACATTAGGAATGAGCTGGTAGACGATACTGGACCAGGCCTGAATAGAGGGCACAGAAAAGGAGACAATGGCCTACAGCAAAAGACCCCCAACACCTCTGGAACCAAGAAACCACACGAGCGTCATCTACCTTGTATAAAGTCTCATCCCAAATAGAAGTCCTAAAACAAGCACAGTCCAGGGGCCGGGAAAGGCGCCGCAAATCCTCCTCTCGTTCTTTAAATATCTAAAGAAGAGATCTACAAGGTCAGCAAACAAGACAATACAACGTGTAAAGATAGAAAACCTCCTGACCTTTGTCATTTCAGCCACTATCACTGGTGAAAAACCATATGCAAATTGCCTCTTCAGAAAGAAAGAGGACTTTTACTCTACAGCGCCACCTATTGGTAGTAGCGATCCTACAAGTCACAATCAACCCTTTAACGAGTCTTGTAGTATGACTTAGGATACAAGCCAAATCAGAATCTCAATTTGCAGACACGGTGTTTCGAGCTGTTGGCTCTCGTCAGTGCAAAGTATGAGATCTGATTTGGCAAGGTGAGAGGCTCTGGACTAGGGTCTAAGAAGTAAGGTTTCTCCTTGCCAAAACATTGAGCAATGCAGCCCTACACTGGGTGCAGAAGAGGAGGACTGTGCCAAAATCACATCCTCAACAAGTCAGTCTGCCAACCTCCCGACACCCAGGAGAAAATGTACTTTATTTCCTCTGTGGAGCCGCCGGCTTTTAGTCATAGAGACGTTCCTAGAAAGGCCACAGCAATCGCTCACTATACTACGTCCGGCTGCAGATAACTAGCGAGTTATCAAACTATCTGGATGAGCTTACAGCGCCACTCAGTGACAGGAGCTGCTCCCTGAACAACCACATGACTAAAAGCCGGCGACTGCTGGGGGAAAGAAGTTTATTTTTTCCCCGATAGCAGTACTTTCAGTATGACAGCCAGGCAGCATTGTGACGCTACTAATCATCAGGTAAAATGTGATTCCAAGGCAACAGGTTCCGTTTAAAGCCTCATATAATGCTGTAAAGGCTATGTAGCCCTTAACAACAGGTTTCCATAGCTGGAGGAGGGGGGGGGGAATGTATTTTAAGGAGGGCGTAGAAAATAATGATAAAAAAGAGAGGAAAGCACATGAAGACATAAGTGCGGGATAGAAGCTGTGCAGATAAAAGCAAGTAAGGACATCAGCACCCTACATATATGCAGACTTCACATTCAAGATCAAATAGTGTGACACAAAAAAATAGATTTTTATTGCAAAATATCATTCAAATTCATACAAGAAAAATTAGTACATTGGTGCCTCAAATCAGACAAAATGAAAGAATCAGATTGAGGGGAACAATTAACAACTACAGTTCTCAAGGAACAGGGCTTAATGCTTTATGCACATAGTACAAAAAAATATTTTTTTTTTACATATATTGTACAAAATATACTGAATAGGCCAATAGAGCTTCAGATATGAAGTCCATGATTCCAAATGCTATTTTATTAATAAGTAGCAAAAGTGCAAATGCATAATTCACAGTATATTGGTGACCTCCACATGTCCAGAGCCGACTATCTGAAACAATCATACGTCTCGAGATGGTGGTCCCCACAAAGTGTAATGTCCAGTGACAAGCTAATCCTCCAGACCCCGACGCGCGTTTCGCACAGCAAGTGCTTCTTCCTGGGGACCACCATCTCTGGTATGAATAACTGAACTGGGTTTTTCGCTTTCCTTTAGCTATGTAACTGTATTGAGCGTTGCATTGGCTCCCTGTTCTGGCATGTTTAAGATAGTCGGCTCTGGACATGTGGACAATAACAGAAACTGTCAGCAGTAGTGGAGACTCAGGGGGAAGGTGGGGGTGGGTCTCGACCCAGCACACTGCATCTTGGGAATTACAGTCCAGAAAAGTGGAGGGAAAGGAGGTAAGCGGTAAGTGATCTGAAAAGGGAAATAAGGTCAGAAGTAGTTTGGACACACATTACAGGGACGGTCACAGGTCTTGTTTTAGGCCTTAATAGGACAAACTTATAAAATGCACCTTTTACAGATTTAACTATAATTAACAAAAGTAACTCAAAACCCTAATTTTGCTCATTTCCACAACAGACTTGTTATAGTCACCATTTTACATCCAATCCCTTGTTTGATAAAGGCTTGCCCATCTCAGTAATTTTTTTGCCAAGTGCTACTGCATCTTGCCAAATCTTAAAGGGAATCTGTCACCTTTTTTTGAATATGAGCTGCTGGCAATGACAGCAGGGGCTTATCTACAGTATTCTGTAATGCTGTAGATAAGCCCCCGATGTACCCTGAAAGATAAGAAAAATTAGTTAGATTATACTCACCGGGGGGCGGTCCGGTCTTGGTCCGATGGGTATAGCGGTCCAGTCCGATGCCTCCCATCTTCATACGATGCCGTCCTCTTCTTCCTTTCCTGTCGTGGCTCATGCGCAGGCGCACTTCTCTGCCCTGATGAGGGCAGAGCAGAATACTGCAGTGCGCAGGAGCCGGACCCCTCCCGGCGCTTGCGCACTGCAGGACACTGCTCTGCCCTCAACAGGGCAGAGAAGTGCGCCTGCACAGGAGCCACGACAGGAAGGGAAGAAGAGGACGGCATCGTATGAAGAGTCAAAAAAAGGGGTGAGAGATTCCCTTTAACAGTGTGCAATGTACTGACTGTTAGGACTCCGCTCTACTTACCGGCCTCAGCGGTCATCATGTCCCCACAAGTATGTGATTGCATTCTTCTGGTCACTTACCAACCACTTGAACTGGCAGAATAGCGGAGTCCTAACAGTCAGGACATTGCGCACTGTCAGGACAGTGTCACACCAGCGGATTTTCTCTCACCGGACAGATTATACTGATCACACTCAGCACAGTGTGATTCGATTTTCTCAGTTGAGATGGGAAACAAAAATGTCTCCATCCTCAACATTGTCAGTCCGTGAAAATTGGACCGTACTCTGATGTCATCCGAGTGCAGTCCGATTTTTTTCCACGGACTCACTGACTTGCAAGGCAGAATGCAATCCGATTTACAGATGCAAATCAAGTGCTGACATTTTTTTCCTTGGACAGAAAAAACAAACAAAGGACATTTGCACAGCCCAATAGAATAGAATTGGTCCGAGTGTGAGCCGATGTTTTGTTGGACTGAAAATATGGTTGTCTACACGATGCATTAGGATTTGGTAAGATGCAATATTTGCCTATAAGTGGCCAAAAACCACATTAAAAACACTCCTGCCACACATCCACACCGGCATCTACGTACCGGGTCTCTCTGGTCTTCTTGCACCAGATCCATCTTGTGGACCAGGCAGAACACTTTGGCATCTGGAGAGTTCTGAAGTATGGCCTCTAGACATGACTGATAGTAATGCATGTCCTTCTCCAGCTCCCTGCTCTCCACATCAAAGACGTAGATCAGGACCTCGACATTGCGGAAGATGTTGTCCCGCTGGCTGGTGAAGTAGTTCTCCATGAATGTGTCCTGACTGCAGATTTAATGAGATTATTGAGATTATGTTACAGAAGAAACAGTCTGTGAGGACACTAAAGTGATCCAGAAATAAGCGCCACATTGTGGGGACACTAAAGTGATCCAGATATAATTATAGGTAACCGAGTTACTGTCCGTCACGTCCAGGCTAGAATCAAAGTGTCCTCTACGTCTGTCGCTGCTCCTGCTGTCCGGTATAGGCCACAACACAGACGTCATGCTGACAGCCAATCAGGGAGCTCAGTGTAGACGCAACACCCCACTAAGAGCTGCTGAGCTCACTGATCAATACCGGACACATCATGAGCAGTGGAGAAGACTCAGTGCTGAACCTGGGGATGGTGAGTAAAGCCCAGCTTGTTTTTTTTTTTAATGCAAATTGCAGCAGGAGATGAAGCTTTTCTGCTCAGGGCAGATCCATGTATAGGTCCACACTACATGTAGTGGAGTGCTCAAGAACACAGCATTGTAAAGAGCATTCAGAGGCCACATTGCACTGTGCACCCACCCTATTAATGGCAGGTCAGCAGCGCCTTCCACCAATGACACAGGACAGGACCTGGAGAATCACTTTAATAGACCAGCTTAAAGGGCACCAGTCACATTGTACAAGGCGTCCGATCTGTGGGCAGCGCGGAACAGAGATGTAGAAGCTGCGGAGCAGAGTGATAGACAGGAGGTGGGAGAAGATTCAGAATAAACTTGTAACTTATTCATTGCAATCCCTGTGGTCTGAAGGTATAGGAGTCCAGTGGGCGGTGCTACTAGTGACTGACAGCCTCCCCTGTATGAGTGTGTATGCAGAGCTGTCTGTCACCAGTAGCACCATCCACTGGACTCCTATACCTACAGACCACAGGGATTGCAATGGATCAGGTACAGATCGGACTGTGTGTACAGTGTGACTGGATAACTGTAACACACAATCACAGCCAAGAACTTGCCTACAGCGACTCACCCTCCACAGTCCCAGAGATTCAGCACCAGGTTCCCCAAAAACCTGACATGAGAGTGCTCAACATCAACTGCGAGGAAGAAAAGCAGAAAGTCACAAGAAGATCAAGGCAGCGGGACGAGCGGCAGACACAGAACACGGCCAGGCCTTACTGGTGGCTCCCAGGCGCCGCGTGTCTCGGGCAATGTAGTTGGCAAAGATAATGGACCTCATGCTGGTCTTCCCTGAGCCGCTCTTCCCCATCAATAGCACCTGGCGGGAAATGAAGGGGAAGAAAGTCAGGCAGTGTACATGAAGCGCTCGGCCAAGGTGCAGGTGGTCCCACAAAGGCACGTGGAGGGGGGGGGGTCCGCAGAGGCGCCGAGCGCTCCCGCCGGGGACGTCGCACAAGAGGCGCAGAGCGCTCCCGCCGGGGACGTCGCACAAGAGGCGCAGAGCGCTCCCGCCGGGGACGTCGCACAAGAGGCGCAGAGCGCTCCCGCCGGGGACGTCGCACAAGAGGCGCAGAGCCCTCCCGCCGGGGACGTCGCACAAGAGGCGCAGAGCGCTCCCGCCGGGGACGTCGCACAAGAGGCGCAGAGCGCTCCCGCCGGGGACGTCGCACAAGAGGCGCAGAGCGCTCCCGCCGGGGACGTCGCACAAGAGGCGCAGAGCGCTCCCGCCGGGGACGTCGCACAAGAGGCGCAGAGCGCTCCCGCCGGGGACGTCGCACAAGAGGCGCAGAGCCCTCCCGCCGGGGACGTCGCACAAGAGGCGCCGAGCCCTCCCGCCGGGGACGTCGCACAAGAGGCGCCGAGCCCTCCCGCCGGGGACGTCGCACAAGAGGCGCAGAGCCCTCCCGCCGGGGACGTCGCACAAGAGGCGCAGAGCGCTCCCGCCGGGGACGTCGCACAAGAGGCGCAGAGCGCTCCCGCCGGGGACGTCGCACATGAGGCGCAGAGCGCTCCCGCCGGGGACGTCGCACAAGAGGCGCAGAGCGCTCCCGCCGGGGACGTCGCACAAGAGGCGCAGAGCGCTCCCGCCGGGGACGTCGCACAAGAGGCGCAGAGCGCTCCCGCCGGGGACGTCGCACAAGAGGCGCAGAGCGCTCCCGCCGGGGACGTCGCACAAGAGGCGCAGAGCCCTCCCGCCGGGGACGTCGCACAAGAGGCGCAGAGCCCTCCCGCCGGGGACGTCGCACAAGAGGCGCAGAGCCCTCCCGCCGGGGACGTCGCACAAGAGGCGCAGAGCGCTCCCGCCGGGGACGTCGCACAAGAGGCGCAGAGCGCTCCCGCCGGGGACGTCGCACAAGAGGCGCAGAGCGCTCCCGCCGGGGACGTCGCACAAGAGGCGCAGAGCGCTCCCGCCGGGGACGTCGCACAAGAGGCGCAGAGCGCTCCCGCCGGGGGACGTCGCACAAGAGGCGCAGAGCGCTCCCGCCGGGGATGTCGCACAAGAGGCGCCGAGCGCTCCCGCCGGGGGACATCGCACAAGAGGCGCCGAGTGCTCCTGTAAAGGTGCGAGGGGGGGCACAGAAACAGCTGGTTCTAAAGAGGCTCTGAGTGGTCCGGCGGGGGCCGTTACTCAGAGGTGTGGTGGGGGACGGTCCCACAGAGGAACAGGCAGTATGGGCGTTATGCAGGGGTGTAATGGTGGGGTGGTCCCGCAGAGGCGCGGTGAGGGGGGGTTGCAGCAGGTTACCTTTTTCTTCATGGCTGAGCTGGGCATAACCTGAAAATCCTGCAAAAACCAAACATATCATCAGATCACATGCGCAGCACAAGTCCAGGCCCCGCAGGCAGGATCACGGGGCCACTGCCGATCCCATGCAGACCCGGCTGCAGCCCCCCACTAAGAGCAGCCAGGACTGTAAGACCCCCGATCACTGCCCTCCGGCACCGACCCCAGGACGTTACACTTCTGCTGCTCTCCGCACACCCCCCGGCGGCGGCAGCACCAGTACCAGCACCAGCACCCACCTCTCTCAAAGCGATCTGCCACCCGGATGTCGCCGGATCACATGATCCATCATCATCACATGACCGGAACGGAAGTAGAAACCTGCGCACAGGAGTCACGTGATCGGATGTGGAGGCTGACGTGACGTGAATCAGAAAGCGGGAGGCTGAGGCGGCTGTGAATGATGTGTGCGGCTTCCAGTGCTGGTCACACGCTGTGGTTTGTGCTGCGGCCCACACCGATATATACAGGCAGACGGGCTGAGCCTCCATCAGACACGTTACTGTACGGTGTGTACACATTACAGGTGCTGCCGTACTTCACAGGTCTGACCCGTGAGGTCTCGGGACCCATCTGCAGCGTTATCCAGCGCCTGCACTACATAGAAACTTTTACACATGAGGCTGAGGTTGGTTTCAGCTCCGAATAAGAAACTGGACGATTAAGAAACCAATTTCAGCCTCGTCTGTTACACAGTGACACTTTATAGTAAATGTAGGATTTGTGTAATCTGACAGCAGCATAGTGTAGAGGCAGAGACCCTGATTCCAGCAATGTCACTTAGTTTACTGGATGCAGCAGTTGTGATACAATCACTGTCTTATCTGCTGCTGAGCTCTGTATAATCCTGCCACTTATTAGTAGCCTTGTGTACACAGTATATTACCGATATTTATACGTTTTTTTTTTTACAGCTTCTCATATTCACTTAATATATTTAGAGATCCTTTATACACCTGTATGCATTTGTCTCAGCATTTATATCAATATTTGTTCACCATTAGCTTTTTTTCTCCCTCCTAACTGGTCCTTTTCATGTCTGGCCCTGGTTTTAATTATAGTGGGTTGAAGAAACCACTATATTGTAATCCGAACGCTGCTAACTTATTCTTCTTATTATTCAGTTGATCTCCACACACAGACTCCGTTGAGGTGTCGTTTCAAAGCCAGCGTCCATGAGAGGTGTGCTAAGTAATTTTCGTGTCGATTGGATTTGTAGTTTTTGCGCAATTTGCGTTTGAAAAAACATTTTCCTCAATGCATTTCAATGGGAAAGTGTTGCAGAGAAAACGTGCCCTGAAGCGATAGAAATGGCAGTTGAGCTCATTGATATGCGCAGGCAGACCCAGTTACTATGCCAACGCCTACGAACGTCACATGACATCCCAAGGACAGAGCTTCTGCCACATAATATCAGCTCTTAAAGCGAAACCCACAGCACAAATGCAAATCTAGCTTCATCACATGACACATGCCCCTGAGAGAGAATGTCCGCCAAAGTGGATTTAGAAGCCCAGTGCACCAAACTGGCTCTTAAAGGGCTGACGCGCCAAAGTGATTCTTAAAGGGCCGGCACGCCAAATCGAAAGCTGAGTTACCCCAGGTTCCAAATAGGAGGCTGAGCCACCTTGGCCTCCAAATTGGACCCTGAGGGGGCCCCGCCCACCAAATTGGACCCTGAGGGGGCCCCGCCCACCAAATTGGACCCTGAGGGGGCCCCGCCCACCAAATTGGACCCTGAGGGGGCCCCGCCCACCAAATTGGACCCTGAGGGGGCCCCGCCCACCAAATTGGACCCTGAGGGGGCCCCGCCCACCAAATTGGACCCTGAGGGGGCCCCGCCCACCAAATTGGACCCTGAGGGGGCCCCGCCCACCAAATTGGACCCTGAGGGATCCCGGCCACTAATTCAAGCCCTGAGGAGCCCAGGCCACCAAATCGGATCCTGAGGGGCCCCACCCACCAAATCAGACCCTGAGGACAAAGTGGCCCCTGAGAGGCACCCACAGTTAAAACGGATCCTGAGTTGAAAGTCTTGCAGGGGCAACAGGCAAGTCTCTCTTAAAGGGGCAGCCCGGGCACCATTTCAAACCACTATCTGTACTTCCTTCAGGAAATACACATCTAGTTAAAATTAAGTTTTAGTCCTTTTTGTGTATATTGATATGTTTATCTGTTATTGTTACCTGATGTACTTCAATAAACTACCACTGTTTTTTTCACCACCTTGTGCATGGACTTTATGGTCGGCCTCTCTCCTTTTTTGACGGCTTTCTGCCTATGGAAAAAACAATCATTGATGGGGCTGTGGTTGAATCAGGAGGCACTGGACACCTAGTCCTGTGATGATAATGTCCTGCTGATAAAACACAGTTTTTATCAACACAGACCAGTAAATGACACATTGCTGTAATCAGGGTCCCTTCTCCATTATTCTGCTCTCAAACTACATGACAAAATCCTGCTGACGGATTTCCTTTATATGCTCCCTCCACTTCAGCAAAAGCTCTTTATTAGATATGAGCTAACCTGAGGTTTGTTCCGGATACCTAGTGTCTGGTGCTGAACTCCGAACATGAACGTCTCCTGGAAGTCTGTTTTACAGTCTGGGAGAGAGAGATTTTTAGCCCCAAAGTTTGGGTCCCCATTGATTTCAATGGGGTTCAAATTTGGGTAAAGTTCTGGTACTCTAGTCAAACTTTGCCTCAAAGTTTGGTCGGATACCAGAACCTGAGCGTCCATAGGTCCGCTCATCCCTTATGCAAATTACAACACTTGGCGAACTCTTGGTGCGCAGGGCGCTGTTCCACCACTTTATTTCCTGTGCCTCACCTCTCACTCTTTGGAGCAGCCAGTGGTGTCGATAAAGTGAGCTCTGCCTGAGAAGACCCCTTTGCATCTGGTCACTGACCCAATTCTGGGTTGGAGTGCTCCAGCAGCTCACAGCCCCCTCTCACCTTTGCTGTTGACTGACAGCACTGCATCCGCTCACTTATATAGCGATGTAGTTTCACATGTGTTTGCGCGTCCTCTCATATGTGCAGACATTTACAGCTGCAATGCATAGCCGGTGGCATTCCTTGTGACTGTGTGAGTTCCTGGATATGGTGTGTGATATTAGCTCAACAGTATGGTGGCCTGCAAAAGGCATAACAAAGAGTTTTGGAAAAAGTCTCTTCCCCGTTGTCAGCATATGGCTGTATATTGTTTCTGGCCACCTATTATAGCTCATCAGTCCACACAGGAGGAGCACATGGATGGACTATTGAAAGATGAACGAGTAAACTGGGATAATCGTGATTAGAGATGGGTGGACCAATGGATGTCTGCGGGTTCAGCTGGACAGTTTAAAAAAGATTGTGTTCAGGTACCAGGATCCCATTCACTTGAATGGGGGGGGGGGTGCCCGAGCAAATGACAGCGTGAGCGTGCAGCTGTGATCGGAGGTATAAAGTTTACCTCCAACCACAGGTGTCGGTTGATTGGACTGCTGTTCCCATTAGCCTGCTGCCGCTAATAACAGTGAGAGCAGACGCAGCAGATAGGAGTATTCATTAGCCGTCACTCTAAATAAATAAACTGCATGGATTCCCGTGTATATTTTTTATAACCAGCTAGGCAAAACTGACAGCTGGAGGCTGCAACCCTCAGCTGTCAGCAAGGCTGGTTATCAAGAATAGAGGGGTGCCTACGCTGTTTTTTTAAATTATTTAAATAATTAAAAAAACGGCTTGGGGTGCCCCCCATTTTTGACAACCAGCCTTGCTAAAGCAGACAGCTGGGGGCTGGTATTCTCAGGCTGGTAAGGACACATGGATACTGGTCCCCCAGCGTAAAAATAGCAGCCCGCAGCTGCCCAGAAAAGGTACATCTATTGGATGTGCCAATTCTGGCTCTTTGCCTGGTTCATCCCACGTGTACTGTAGTGGTGGTAAGTGGGGTTCATATTGGTGGGGTTGATGTCACCTTTGTATTGTCAGGTGACCTCAAGACTATGGATTGCTTAAGGAGAGGCGACTATAAGACACCTAATCATTACTAATGCTATAGTTGGTAAATAAAGACACAGCCAGAATAAAGTGTTAAGTAGAAACAAAACACCTAACGCCTAATTCAACTGAATCCCTCGTTCTCCTGTAGTAAAACAAAAATAAAAAATAACTATCCCTCACCTGTCCGACGTTCTGTCCCACGCCATAATCCATGTCTGGTGATAAACAATTTTAAACCTGGACGGTGCCAAGATGCGATCGTTCAGGCTGAGAACCACCGGTGACTGAACTGCGAGCACAGTGCCAGTGACCGGCGGTGATGTCATTAAGGCTACCGCCAGTCATAGAGGCTGCGCTTCCAGCCGGGCCATTGAACTGCCATTGAGGTGCAGAGGCGGTGAAACAAACGTCAAGGTGCGTGTCAGAAGACTATTTGCCCTGCAACTATGGCTACAGGTAATTGATCTGATTTGTTTATGTATGTATGACTCCATGTGTCTCATTGTCCTACTATGGTATGGTAATCTTCATGGTTGTCTCTCACTATATCAGTGTAATCCATCTGTTACCTGTACTACAGTATAACCCATTCTGATAGGTATTAGGACTTAGACATGTCTTCATTAGGTGTATCCTCACTATATATCTTTGTATAGACATACAGACACTATTGTTATATATTCCTGATATGTCTAATTATTGAGTGTGGTGTACTTCTGTTTTGTAGTTTCTGTTGTATGCCTCATTGTGATTTTACTTCTGTCATAAATTATTAGGATTGTTTATTATATACATCTAAATAAATTTGGTATACTATGCTATTAATCATTTGTTCCTTCACTGTCGCTATTGGTTTTTGTGGTTCATATATGAAGGGATCATTGTATTTTTTATGAGGAATTCTATTGGTTCTATGAAACTTTATACCTCCGATCACAGCTGATTGCTAACACTGTCATTTGACAGCGTGGGAACTGAAACTCTCTGACCGGCAAGGAGGATTTCAGAGCAGTGTTTGCTGCGCTCTCATGCACATGACATCGCAAAACACTTCTGATGTTCAGGGGGCCGAACAATAACAAGGACTTCCTGGTGAAGTCCGTGTTCGATGTCTGTGCCTGAACAGTAGGTGTTTGGTATGGACGCCGAACTTTACTGTTCAGGTTTGCCCTCCTCTAATCATAAGTGCATTAATGTATAAAACTAAATCCTTAGAATTATGAAACTAAATGAATAAAATGGAAAAGGTTGTTGTATGTGTTATACGTGTGATAAAGTTTTATAAAAGCATCAATTTGTAAAGTGCGAAAACTTAGAAATTGCACAGAGGATAAAAAAAAGAGTAGATACTTGAAACCTAAAATATGATATCCATATAAATCAAGTGCTCTTGCATGCTTAGTCATAAAAATATTGACGTACCACTAGTATTTTACTTAGTATTATATATTTTGGTGAAATAGTAAATGTGGGTTATTAAGGATCGACTACGCCGAAATAAATGATATGGCTTTAGAAAAGATCCCTATAATTATAAAATGTATAAATGTGTTATTAAAAGGCGTATAATTCAAGATCATGGTTAAGGACGTCTGGAGCTAGGGTGTTTAGGGTAAAAATCCATTTTGATTTCACCCTGGATAGCTTGAGATGTTTGACTTGAATCTCAGAAATCAGTTGATGTTGATAGAATTTCTGAACTGGTTAATAAAACTCTGCAGTGCTTAAGCTCTATATATACATTAAAGTAATGTCGTCTGAACCCACTGATATCGACATTTGTGGCCAATAGTCTGTGTATGAGGGCGCGGGACAACTGCTGGACAGGGGAGATGTTGACTTGGCATGCCCGATTTCGGACTACCGATCACATTACTCTCTCACCGATAAGCCACAGACAAAGATGTCTGCCAGTAGCTTTCGAGCCCCTATGGAATCACAGAAGCACTAGCAGATGAAGAGCAGTGAACTGAAGCGACAGATAAGCGGTTACCATGGCTGTATCCAAGGACGGCAGCTGACATGGCTTCCAGGCATCAAGAGGTCCTCAGAAGCTCCTGAATAAACTTCCTGGTGAGAACTTTGCTGATCCATTCTTCAAATCTAAAACTGCACAAGGATGTTGTCTTTCCTGGTCAGACTTCCAGGTCACAGTCCCCAGAGTAGTAAGCAATGGACGGGTGTGCTATACAAATGTCTGGAACAATGTGGAATCGGAGTATGCATGCGTAAAGCCAGAGGTCATCACTGGGAGGGAAGGGAGGATGCAAGAAACCGGAGGAGATGACGAGTTTAACCCATATGGACAAACTGCAAGAATTACACAACATACTTTGACATGTGAAGCTTACTGTTTGCTACATGTTTGTTTTTTTTTTTGCATTCCTCTGGATCAACATGTTAGGGCAAGTTAGGATAGGATTTGGGTTGAACTAGATGGATTTAAAGTCTTCCTTCAACCGTAATAACTATGTTACTATATATGTTACTATGGTGAGGTGGAGACCATCATACTGTGTGGGAGGGACAGTGGGGGAAGCATACTGTGAGGGCATCATATTGAGGGGAGCTGTTGGTGGAATATACAGTTTTGGAACTATGGGGTATAATAACCTGGAGGGGGAGGCTGTGGGGGCATAATACTGTGTGGGGTAGGGACAGTGGAGGCATCATTTTGTGTGTGGGGGACAGAGGGGCATCATGCTGTGTGGGGTAGGGACATTGGTGTCATCATCCTGTGGGGTAGGGTCAGTGGGGGCATCACACTGTGGGGTAGGGACAGTGGGGGAATCATCTGGGGTAGACAGTGGAGGCATAATGTATGCGGGGGGACAGTGGGGGCATCATACTGTGTGGGGTAGGGACAGTGGGGCATCATACTGTGTGTGGGGGGAGAGTGGGGGCATCATACTTTATGGGGTAGGAACAGTGACAGTGGGGGCGACATACTGTGTGTTGGGTGACAGTGGGAGCATCATGCTACTTGAGGGGTAAATTTGAGGCCATCATACTGTGTCAGGAGTCACTCTAAAGACATCAGACTGTGTTGGGTATCACTGTGGGGACCTTGTGTGTGAGAGTCACTGTGGGAGCATCAGACTCCGTGAAAACACTATGGGGGCATCATACTATGTACTTTGTTTATTAACACAATCTGTCCAAGGTGTGAAAGCAAAACACCAAAATGTCAGATCTAAACACACCCACAGGCAGTCCACCCTGGGAAAGGAGGTCTAGATGCACAGTTTAAAAAATTGAATTTGTAATGAAACGTTATGTATTAGAAATTAGACTAACAATTCATGCAAATAAGCAAAAAGTAGCGTGTTACAATAGACACAATGTAGGCATAAATTAGGAGAGCATATATCACGGAGGCAACAAAACAATAGTAGGTGAGAATGAGACTAGAAAATCTGAGCATAAACAGGGATGTGCGAAAAGTGTCCATAGTTAGGAAAGAAGTCGTAAAGTGCAAGTGCTGGAGTCTTTTCAAGAAGTCTGGATAAGACAGTCTCTGTTATATCTAGGGATCCATGCTGTCAGTATCACTAAGAGTCTAATGACAAAGGTGGGGGGGCACCTTACTGTGCATGCAGGGGGTAGTATGGGGAGAAATGATGTGGGGGAATTGTACTGTGTGGGGTTGAGCATTTCAGGGGTCTTACACAACAAATGGTTGTGGTTTGTTAGGGGTAAGCTAACTACATGGTACAATACATGTTCTGCACCTCTCCACCCTCTTGTGATCACATCGATGTGCAATGACCCTGACTACTTTGAAAAAATTTTTTTAGGTGGAAGTGGACCAAATAGGGCCCCATGATTTAATGCCATCTTTGAAATTTTTACCCCTGAACATTCACTGTACCCTAATTTTTGGAATACGCCTATGGGGTCAAAATGGTCAAGACGTCTTAGCTGAATACATTGAAGAGTGTAGATTTCTATATGACTCCTTATTCATGAAGTTTCTGGAACTATTTAATCTCGGAGCCTTTCCAATCGTTGGCCCGTGGGATGTAAATGACCAAAGAAGGCCTCAGACTCCCAGGGCGCTTTTCACTTCTGAGCTTTGTCGTTTTTCTAGACAGAACATTGGGGCCACAAGGAAGGTGTTTTTAAAACTCTGAAAAAATACATAATTAGTGGCGGAAAAAATATATTAGCCTCAGTGTGAACGGGGTTACCGGGTTTTCTCTTCACCAGGCAGTGTGGTGTCTCCTGTCACCAGTCGAGTCTTAGACACTGAGCTCAGTGACTGGCTGCAGCGCTCTTACAGCAGACGATAACGGACATTGAGCAGCGCAGGACACTGCACTGGATTCGGGTGATTAAAGCTCAGTTTGCTGGGGTTTTTTTTATTACAAACGGCAGATAAAGGGACAGGGTTTTCCTTTAAAATGTGTGTAACCTCACCCTAAATTGGAGCACTCTGCTGATAGTCATTGGGGCAGCACTCTACTGTCGCTACAAATGTGCCGTCTGCTAATCCTGAGCTGTTCTACATTGTGACACTATAGTGGTGGCTCTGCAGATGGCACAGGGCGCTGCTGGCACTAAACAGGGCACCTGGGGCACCGCAGTTAGCTCTATAGGCACGATTTGTAGCACTGGGCGTGCTATATGTGGTGCTGTCACTGGGGCGCTCTAGGTGGCTCTGTTGTTTCTGGGGGCGCTGTAAGTTACACAGGGACAATGTAGATGGCCCTATAGGTGGAGCTGAGGGTTCTGAAAGTGATGATGCCTTTGTAGGTGTCGCTGTAGATGATTCTGGGGGAGTTGATGATTCTGGGGGAGCTGGAGATGATTGTGGGGCAGTTGAAGATAATTATGGGGGAGTGGTGATTCTGGGGGAGCTGGAGATGATTGTGGGGGAGTTGAAGATGATTCTGGGGGAGTGGTGATGATGCTGGGGAGCTGCAAATGATGCTGTGTGAGTTGATGGAGAGCTGGAGCTGAAGGTGGAGATGATGCTGGGGGAGCTGGAGATGATGCTGGGGGAGCTGGAGATGATTCTGGGGGAGTTGAAGATGATTCTGGGGGAGTGGTGATGATTCTGGGGGAGCTGGAGATGATGCTGGGGAGCTGCAGATGATACTGGGGAGCTGCAGATGATGCTATGTGAGTTGAAGATTATTCTGGGAGAGCTGGAGATGATGGTGGAGATGATGCTGGCGCGCTGGAGATGATTCTGGGGAGCTGGAGATGATGCTGGGGGAGCTGGAGATGATGCTGGGGGAGCTGGAGATGATTCTGGGGAGCTGGAGATGATGCTGGGGAGCTGGAGATGATTCTGGGGGAGCTGGAGATGATTGTGGGGGAGTTGAAGATGATTCTGGGGGAGTGGTGATGATGCTGGGGAGCTGCAAATGATGCTGTGTGAGTTGAAGGAGAGCTGGAGCTGAAGGTGGAGATGATGCTGGCGAGCTGGAGATGATGCTGGGGGAGCTGGAGATGATGCTGGGGGAGTTGAAGATGATTCTGGGGGAGTGGTGATGATTCTGGGGGAGCTGGAGATGATGCTGGGGAGCTGCAGATGATACTGGGGAGCTGCAGATGATGCTATGTGAGTTGAAGATTATTCTGGGAGAGCTGGAGATGATGGTGGAGATGATGCTGGCGCACTGGAGATGATTCTGGGGAGCTGGAGATGATGCTGGGGGAGCTGGAGATGATGCTGGGGAGCTGGAGATGATGCTGGGGAGCTGGAGATGATTCTGGGGGAGCTGGAGATGATTCTGGGGGAGCTGGAGATGATTCTGGGGGAGCTGGAGATGATTCTGGGGGAGCTGCAGATGATTCTGGGAGAGCAGGAGATGATTCTTGGGGAGCTGGAGATGATTCTGGGGGAGCAAGAGATAATTCTGGGGAGCTGGAGATGATTCTGAGGGAGTGGAGATGATTCTGGGGAGCTGGAGATGATTCTGTGGAGCTGGAGATGATTCTGGGGAGCTGGAGATGATTCATGGGGAGCTGGAGATGATTCATGGGGAGCTGGAGATGATTCTGAGGGAGCTGGAGATGATTCTGGGGGAGCAAGAGATAATTCTGGGCTGCTGGAGATGATTCTGGGGAGCTGGAGATGATTCTGCGGAGCAGGAAATGATTCTGGGGAGCTGGAGATGATTCTGAGGGAGTGGAGATGATTCTGGGGAGCTGGAGATGATTCTGGGGAGCTGGAGATGATTCTGAGGAATAGAGATGATTCTGGGGGAGTGGAGATGATTCTGGTGAGCAGGAAATGATTCTGGGGAGCTGGAGATGATTCTGAGGGAGTGGAGATGATTCTGGGGAGCAGGAAATGATTCTGGGGAGCTGGAGATGATTCTGGGGAGCAGGAAATGAGTCTGGGGAGCTGGAGATGATTCTGGGGAGCAGGATAAGATTCTGGGGAGCTGCAGATGATGCTATGTGAGTTGAAGAGTATGCTGGGAGAGCTGGAGATGATGGTGGAGATGATGCTGGCGAGCTGGAGATGATGCTGGCGAGCTGGAGATGATTCTAGGGAGCTGCAGATGATTCTGGGGGAGCTGGAGATGATTCTGGGAGAGCTGGAGATGATTCTGGGAGAGCTGGAGATGATTCTGGGAGAGCTGGAGATGATTCTGGGAGAGCTGGAGATGATTCTGGGGGAGCTGGAGATGATTCTGGGGGAGCTGGAGATGATGCTGGGGGAGATGGAGATGGAGCTAGAGATGATTCTGAGGGAGTGGAGATGATTCTGAGGGAGTGGAGATGATTCTGGGGAGCTGGAGATGATGTTGGGGGAGCTGGAGATGATTCTGGGAGAGCTGGAGATGATTCTTGGGGAGCTGGAGATGATTCTGAGGGAGCTGGAGATGATTCTGGGGGAGTGGAGATGATTCTGGGGAGCTGGAGATGATTCTGGGGAGCTGGAGATGATTCATGGGGAGCTGGAGATGATTCTGAGGGAGCTGGAGATGATTCTGAGGGAGCTGGAGATGATTCTGAGGGAGTGGAGATGATTCTGGGGAGCTGGAGATGATTCTGGGGAGCTGGAGATGATTCTGAGGAATAGAGATGATTCTGGGGGAGTGGAGATGATTCTGGTGAGCAGGAAATGATTCTGGGGAGCTGGAGATGATTCTGAGGGAGTGGAGATGATTCTGGGGAGCAGGAAATGATTCTGGGGAGCTGGAGATGATTCTGGGGAGCAGGAAATGAGTCTGGGGAGCTGGAGATGATTCTGGGGAGCAGGATAAGATTCTGGGGAGCTGCAGATGATGCTATGTGAGTTGAAGAGTATGCTGGGAGAGCTGGAGATGATGGAGATGATGCTGGCGAGCTGGAGATGATGCTGGCGAGCTGGAGATGATGCTGGCGAGCTGGAGATGATGCTAGGGAGCTGCAGATGATTCTGGGGGAGCTGGAGATGATTCTGGGAGAGCTGGAGATGATTCTGGGAGAGCTGGAGATGATTCTGGGAGAGCTGGAGATGATTCTGGGAGAGCTGGAGATGATTCTGGGAGAGCTGGAGATGATTCTGGGAGAGCTGGAGATGATTCTGGGGGAGCTGGAGATGATGCTGGGGGAGATGGAGATGGAGCTAGAGATGATTCTGAGGGAGTGGAGATGATTCTGAGGGAGTGGAGATGATGTTGGGGGAGCTGGAGATGATGTTGGGGGAGCTGGAGATGATGTTGGGGGAGCTGGAGATGATTCTGGGGGAGCTGGAGATGATTCTGAGGGAGCTGGAGATGATTCTGGGGGAGTGGAGATGATTCTGGGGAGCTGGAGATGATTCTGGGAGAGCTGGAGATGATTCTTGGGGAGCTGTAGATGATTCTGAGGAAGTGGAGATGATTCTGGGGAGCTGGAGATGATTCTGCGGAGCAGGAAATGATTCTGGGGAGCTGGAGATTCTGAGGGAGTGGAGATGATTCTGGGGAGCTGGAGATGATTCTGAGGAGCAGGAAATGATTCTGGGGAGCTGGAGATGATTCTGAGGAATAGAGATGATTCTGGGGGAGCTTGAGATGATTCTGGGGAGCAGGAAATGATTCTGGGGAGCAGGATAAGATTCTGGGGAGCTGCAGATGATGCTATGTGAGTTGAAGATTATGCTGGGAGAGCTGGAGATGATGGTGGAGATGATGCTGGCGAGCTGGAGATGATTCTGAGGGAGTGGAGATGATTCTGGGGATCTGGAGATGATTCTGGGGGATCTGGAGATGATTCTGGGGAGCTGGAGATGATTCTGAGGGAGTGGAGATGATTCTGAGGGAGTGGAGATGATTCTGAGGGAGTGGAGATGATTCTGGGAGAGCTGGAGATGATTCTGGGAGAGCTGGAGATGATTCTGGGGGAGCTGGAGATGATACTGGAAGAGCTGGAGATGATTCTGAGGGAGTGGAGATGATTCTGGGGGATCTGGAGATGATTCTGGGGGATCTGGAGATGATTCTGGGGAGCTGGAGATGATTCTGAGGGAGTGGAGATGATTCTGAGGGAGTGGAGATGATTCTGGGAGAGCTGGAGATGATTCTGGGGGAGCTGGAGATGATACTGGAAGAGCTGGAGATGATTCTTGGGGAGCTGTAGATTCTGGGAGAGCTGGAGATGATTCTGGGGGAGCTGAAGATGATTCTGGAAGAGCTGGAGATGATTCTTGGGGAGCTGTAGATGATTCTGGGGAGCTGGAGATGATTCTGGGGAGCTGGAGATGATTCTGGGGAGCAGGAAATAATTCTGGGGAGCTGGAGATTCTGGGAATGGAGATGATTCTGGGTAGCTGGAGATTATTCTGAGGGAGCTGGAGATGATACTGGGCAGCTGGAGATGATTGCTGGGGAGCTGGAGATGATTCTGGGGAGCTGGAGATGATTCTGAGGGAGCTGGAGATGATTCTGGGGGAGTGGAGATGATTCTGAGAGAGCTGGGGATGATTCTGGGGAAGAGACATGATTCTGGAGAGCTGGAGATGATTCTGGGGAGTAGATATGATGCTGGGGAGCTGGAGATGATTCTGAGAGAGCTGGGGATGATTCTGGGGAAGAGACATGATTCTGGAGAGCTGGAGATGATTCTGGGGAGTAGATATGATGCTGGGGAGCTGGAGATGATTCTGGGGGAGTGGAGATGATTCTGAGAGAGCTGGGGATGATTCTGGGGAAGAGACATGATTCTGGAGAGCTGGAGATGATTCTGGGGAGTAGATATGATGCTGGGGAGCTGGAGATGATTCTGAGAGAGCTGGGGATGATTCTGGGGAAGAGACATGATTCTGGAGAGCTGGAGATGATTCTGGGGAGTAGATATGATGCTGGGGAGCTGGAGATGATTCTGAGAGAGCTGGGGATGATTCTGGGGAAGAGACATGATTCTGGGGAAGAGACATGATTCTGGAGAGCTGGAGATGATTCTGGGGAGTAGATATGATGCTGGGGAGCTGGAGATGATTCTGAGAGAGCTGGGGATGATTCTGGGGAAGAGACATGATTCTGGAGAGCTGGAGATGATTCTGGGGAGTAGATATGATGCTGGGGAGCTGGAGATGATTCTGAGAGAGCTGGGGATGATTCTGGGGAAGAGACATGATTCTGGAGAGCTGGAGATGATTCTGGGGAGTAGATATGATGCTGGGGAGCTGGAGATGATTCTGAGAGAGCTGGGGATGATTCTGGGGAAGAGACATGATTCTGGAGAGCTGGAGATTATTCTGCGGAGCAGAGATGATTCTGGTGAGCTGGAGATGACAGTGCGCAGGCACGATTCTTTCAGTCACAAGAATTGCAGGAAAGGCACGTACAGCGGGTTACCCCTTACGTCACGGCGGTTCGGCATCTCTGTGATGTGATTGGCTCTGGGTGATACAGGGCGGAGCTCCTCGCACCTTTCCCGGGAGCTGCTGCAGAGATGCCGCACAGAGCGGCGGTCATGGAGCAGGCAGGTGAGGCTCGGTGCGGGCTTGGGTCCTGGAGGGATGAATGTGCGTGGATCGCGGTCACCTGTGGCTGCTGATAACGCGTGGATTGTACCTGTTCATACTGAGCAGTTCTTGTTTCACTTCTTTTTCTTATAAAGTTTTATTCAGGACATGACAGTGTAATTGTTGTGACAAGTTAAGAGCTTCTATTGGTGCCATCCTGGTGCTCCTGTATCTGAATGTGTGTGTATATATATATATATATAGTGTGTGTGAGGACCTGTGGGGGTGTAAGATGGGTATAACCCTGTAAAAGTGTTGTGCCCTACTTTTATATTAATGACCTATTCTTAGATGGATGGGGGACCTAGAGCCCCTGCCCCGCGATCAGTTTTCACCTACAGTGGATGTAAACCGTGTCCGTGGACTATTGTAACCTTTAGGACGCTGCACGTCTTCATTTTTCTGTTCCTTCAGCAGGACAAGAGCTTGATTTCTTTTGACTATGGGAGCAATAATATTTTTTTGGGCGCATATAAACTCATCCATTATCCCCATTACCCTTCAGGCTTTCTGGGCCCTAAAGGGAATCTGTCAATAAGATCAACCTCCGTAAAACCACATTTATGGGCATGCAGGCCTCTGAAATGGTAATCCATTGACACCTTTGTATCTTTTTTCTGTTGCTGCACTTTGGCATCTTAATCCATATGAAATTATGTTTAAAAAAAAAATGTTCTTGTGTTGAAATAATCTCTGTAAATGTGCCTCTGCTTTGTGCTGTGTTATTTTCTGCGTCCAACCATGCTGAGGTGTGGCAACGGATGGTCTCACATAACACAGTTCCTGGCCAGGGAAGGAAGGGTAATTGAATATACTAAAGACAAGGCAGGGACTGTAATTTACTTGTTTGTGTGAGGGAGCACATTTCCCTGTCTGTTTGTTTTATCACAGCAACACATGTCTTCAGTTCTCTGAGCTTATCATAAACTAAGCCAGTGAAATAAGAACTGCGGCATCTGAGCTCTTACGTTACTGACTTGATTTATGATGAGCTCACAGGACTGGTGACATGGCAGAAACATTTGCTCCTGTGATTAAACAAACAGTCAGGAAAATATGTTCCCTCACTCAAGCAAGCAGCTGAGAGTTACTGCCATGTCGTCAGTATATTCATTTATGCTTCCGTCTCTGGCCAAGAGCTGTGTATGTGCGACTATCAGCTACAGCATCTCTGCATGGTTAGACACAGCCATTACACAGTACACAGCAGGGACACATTTATAAGATTATCTCAGCACAGGAACATTTTATTCATCACATCAAATTATGGAAATTATTATTATTCAAAGATCTATTGATTAAAATATACTTTTGTTTGTGGGATAAGGCCTTCAAGGGAGTTAACTTTAGGAAATCGACTATTCGATATTCTGATTGCTTATATATTAAAATGCAATTCCTCTTTCAGTGGATTTTAGGCCCCTGGTTACTATAACAGCCCATCGGCACCCTGGGCATCGATGTTCTTTGACTAGCGTCCTTGTCTTGTAACATTATTGACGCCATATTTTAGTTTCCTGATCTTTTGTTCTGCACATGAGCGTATTCCCCATTGTTCTGGGCGTCATGAAACCGTTTCCTGCTACCTGCAGAACACATCATGGTCCGGCTACATTGTTCTTCACCCCTAGCCTTGTTACTACTCTGGTTTCCGATCTGTAAGACTCCTGTTTCGGCTCGTCCTATGAAGCTGTGTAGTAGTGCAGAGTGTTATTTGTAATTATGGATTGTTTGCTAGTTACACAATAACTAATGTTCACATTGTCATCTTTTCCTAGTGTCTCTAGATGAAGATCTTGTTTTCACACTGATGGAGTTTGATCATGCATTGCAAGATTTCACGAGAGGACCGTGCAATTCCGAGGAACATCTTAGAAGACTTAAAACAGAAAAGCAAACGTCTCTTAACAATAGTGACAATGGATCAGAAAGTAAGAGAGCAAATACGGCACGGGGATTCTCCAAATAACATACAGTTGTGGTCAAAAGTTTACATACCCCTTCAGATTTTTGCTTTATTGGCCTTTTTTCAGAGAATATGAATGATAACACCAAAACTTTTTCTCCACTCATGGTTAGTGGTTGGGTGAAGCCATTTATTGTCAAACTACTGTGTCTTCTCTTTTTTAAATCATAATGACAACCCAAAACATCCAAATGACCCTGATCAAAAGTTTACATACCCTGGTGATTTTGGCCTGATAACCTGCACAGAAGTTGACACAAATGGGTTTGAATAGCTACTAAAGGTAACATCCTCACCTGTGACCTTATATGCCTCTTCTCCTGACATCACGCCAGCCTTTCTAGAAAACACCGGCGATTGTCTAACATCATGTCCTCACTATATCTGAAACTGAACCTGTCAAAGACTGAACTCCTTGTGTTTCCTCCCTCTACTAATGTACCTATACCGACATTGCCATTTCTGTGTGTGGTTCCACTATTACTCCCCAGCAACATGCCCGCTGTCTTGGGGTCATACTTGACTCTGAGCTTTCCTTTGCCCCCCACATTCGATCACTGGCTTGCTCTTGTCATCTGCACCTCAAAAACATTTCTAGAATTTGACCTTTTCTTACTTTTAACTCCGCAAAAACTCTGACTGTTTCTCTTATTCATTCTCATCTGGACTATTGTAACGCTCTTCTAATCGGTCTCCCTCTTACCAAACTCTCCCCTCTCCAGTCGGTCTTGAATGCTGCAGCCAAGATCATATTCCTCACCAATCGTTACACCGATGCCTCTACCTTGTGCCAGTCATTACACTGGCTACCCATCCACTCCAGAATTCAGTATAAACTTATTACCCTCACCCACAAAGCCCTCCATGGCTCAGCACCACCCTACATCTCCTCCCTTGTTTCAGTATACCACCCTACCCCGCGCCCTCCGTTCTGTTGATGACCTAGCATCCTCAATAATCAGAACCTCCCACTCCCGTCTCCAAGACTTTACACGTGCTGCGCCAATTCTTTGGAATGCACTTCCCAGGTCAATACGATTAGTCCCCAATTCCCACAATTTTAAGCGTGCCCTGAAAACGCATTTATTCAGACTGGCCTACCGCCTCAACACATTAACCTAATCTATCCCTGGGTTTTACCATAACCAGGTTCCCCGCATCATGTTCCCACATGCTTTATGCATCCATTAGCCCTCTGTGTCTGTACTGTTACACACTTAACATTATGGCTGGTCAAAACAATCAGGGCAATTGTTACCACCCACCTTTCGTGTCTACCTCTTTCCTCATAGACTGTATGCTTGCGAGCAGGGCCCTCATTCCTCTTTGTATTTGTTATAATCTATGTGATTATTGTTATGCTGTAATGTCTATTGTCTATACAAATCCCCTCCGAAATGTAAAGTGCTTCGAAATGTCGTCGCTATAGAAATAAAATTTATTATTATTATTACTTGTGACAAACGCCAGGGGAAAATAGTTCAGGATGCAAAGAATAACCCACGAATAACATCAGCTGAAATACTGGACTCTCTGAAAACTAGCTGTGTGGCTGTTTCAAGATGCACAATAAGGAGACACTTGAATAAAAATGGTCTGCATGGTTGTGTCACCTGAAAAAAGCCAAATTACCCTGATCAAAAGTTTACATACCTCGCTTCTTAATTGCCCCCTCTAACATCAATGACAGCTTGAAGTCTTTTGTGGTAGTTGTGGATGAGGTTCTTTATTTTCTCAGATGGTAAATCTGCCCACTGTTCTTGGCAAAAAGCCTCCAGTTCCTGTAAATTCCTGGTCTGTCTAGCATGAACTGTGTGCTTGAGCTCTCCCAAGAGTATTTCAATGATATTGAGGTCAGGAGACTGAGATGGCCACTCCAGAACCTTCACTTTGTTCTGCTGTAGCCAATGACAGGTCGACTTGGCCTTGTGTTTTGGATCGTTGTCATATTGAAACGTCCAAGTACGTCCAATACGTAGCTTCCGGGCTCATGATTGGAAATTTGCCTCCAGTATTTGCCAATAACGTGCTGCATTCATCTTTCCTTCAACCTTGACCAAGCTTCCTGTACCTTTGCAGCTCACACATCTCCAAAACATCAGCGATCCACCTCCGTGCTTTACAATAGGAATGGTGTTCATTTCATCATATGCCTTGTTGACCTCTTTCCAAATGTAACTTTTATGGTTATGGCCAAAAAGCTCAATTTTGGTCTCATCACTCCAAAGTACCTTGTTCCAGAAGTTTTGAGGCTTGTCTCTGTGCTGTTTTGCGTATTGTAGGCGAGATACTTTGTGGCATTTGTGCAGTAATGGCTTTCTTCTGGCGACTCGACCATGTAGCCCATTTTTCTTCAAGTGCTTCCTCATTGTGCATCTTGAAACAGCCACACCGCTAGTTTTCAGAGAGTCCAGTATTTCAGCTGAAGTTATTTGTGGATTTTCTTTTGCATCCTGAACAATTTTCCCGGCATTTGTCAAAGGTGAGGATGTTATCTTTAGTAGCCAGTCAAACCCATTTGTGTCAATTTCTGTGCATGTTATCAGGCCAAAATCACTAGGCTATGTAAACTTTTGATCAGGGTCATTTGGATGTCTTGGGTTGTCATTATGATTTAAAAAGAGAAAACACAGTAGTTTGACAATCCAACCACTAATCATGAGTGGAGAAAGTTTTGGTGTTATCATTCATATTCTCTGAAAAAAGGCCAAGAAACCAAAAATTCTGCTGGGGTATGTAAACTTTTGAGCACAACTGTATAACGGTTGCATGCTACATAGACAACGAATGGTCGCTTGCAGCTCCCTTTAGGCTACTTTTCCAGGATGAGATTTCGGTGAGTTTTTTTATGCTGCGTGTTTACGAAAAAATTCAAGTGACCTATCTTACTAAATCAAAAACTCATGGTGGGAACGTAGCCTTAAAGGGAATCTGGATTATGCTGCAGAAATGAAATTTGTGCCAAACCAAATTTACTGCTGCTCACTGTGCAAATGAACATGGGCTAGTCCTGCAAGGCTTGCACTCGCTAAAATCAGTCCGGTCCCAGTAGCTGCAGTCGATCTCTCCGGCCAGGTGTGATTGACATTCCCTGCATTGCTCCTGTCTTCGTCTCTCCGGACTAGTCTGAGTTTCTTTGCATATAGCAAATTTAATGGTGCCAGTCTAAAATACATTGGGGGACCTGACAGGTTCCCTTTCAGGGGAAAGGGAATTTTCCAGAGCTAATAAACATCCTCCAACCTCTTTCACATGTGGGTTTTTCACGCTCAAGTGCTATCCATTGCCTCTTTTATTTTCACGGATAGCACTCATACCTATGATAATCTGTGGGACTGTTCACATCAGATTTTATCCTCAGACCGTATAAAATTGCAGAGACATGTCTAATATTTGTCTGAGGGTCCTATCAAAATCAGCAATGCAAGTTCATGGGTTCCTGGGAAAAATCTGCCAGCATTCATTTGCCGCCTGTGTGTTCTCTGTTTTTGGCTGACTGATAGGAGATGGTGGAGAAACTTTTTTTTTTTTTTTTTTCCTTGTCCCCATCAGTAAATGAAAATTGCTGATCAAACTCAGTCTGTCTTTGTCATATGTCAAAAAAACTGACGTCTGAATAAGGCCTAAAAGTTATGAGAAATTGAAGCACAAAGTATAAAGCTGTGTAAGTTTTTTTTCTTTTCGGAATCTGTAATGCATTTTGAAAAAAAATAATAGTGCGCATCATTGTATCATCTGAATTGCATTTTAATCATTAGTTATACAGTGGGGCAAAAAAGTATTTAGTCAGTCAGCAATAGTGCAAGTTCCACCACTTAAAAAGATGAGAGGCGTCTGTAATTTACATCATAGGTAGACCTCAACTATGGGAGACAAACTGAGAAAAAAAAATCCAGAAAATCACATTGTCTGTTTTTTTTTCATTTTATTTGCATATTATGGTGGAAAATAAGTATTTGGTCAGAAACAAGCAATCAAGATTTCTGGCTCTCACAGACCTGTAACTTCTTCTTTAAGAGTCTCCTCTTTCCTCCACTCATTACCTGTAGTAATGGCACCTGTTTAAACTTGTTATCAGTATAAAAAGACACCTGTGCACACCCTCAAACAGTCTGACTCCAAACTCCACTATGGTGAAGACCAAAGAGCTGTCAAAGGACACCAGAAACAAAATTGTAGCCCTGCACCAGGCTGGGAAGACTGAATCTGCAATAGCCAACCAGCTTGGAGTGAAGAAATCAACTGTGGGAGCAATAATTAGAAAATGGAAGACATACAAGACCACTGATAATCTCCCTCGATCTGGTGCTCCACGCAAAATCCCACCCCGTGGGGTCAGAATGATCACAAGAACGGTGAGCAAAAATCCCAGAACCACGCGGGGGGACCTAGTGAATGAACTGCAGAGAGCTGGGACCAATGTAACAAGGCCTACCATAAGTAACACACTACGCCACCATGGACTCAGATCCTGCAGTGCCAGACGTGTCCCACTGCTTAAGCCTGTACATGTTCGGACCCATCTGAAGTTTGCTAGAGAGCATTTGGATGATCCAGAGGAGTTTTGGGAGAATGTCCTATGGTCTGATGAAACCAAACTGTAACTGTTTGGTAGAAACACAACTTGTCGTGTTTGGAGGAAAAAGAATACTGAGTTGCATCCATCAAACACCATACCTACTGTAAAGCATGGTGGTGGAAACATCATGCTTTGGGGCTGTTTCTCTGCAAAGGGGCCAGGACGACTGATCCGGGTACATGAAAGAATGAATGGGGCCATGTATCGTGAGATTTTGAGTGCAAACCTCCTTCCATCAGCAAGGGCATTGAAGATGAAACGTGGCTGGGTCTTTCAACATGACAATGATCCAAAGCACACCGCCAGGGCAATGAAGGAGTGGCTTTGTAAGAAGCATTTCAAGGTCTTGGAGTGGCCTAGCCAGTCTCCAGATCTCAACTCTATAGAAAACCTTTGGAGGGAGTTGAAAGTCCGTGTTGCCAAGCGAAAAGCCAAAAACATCACTGCTCTAGAGGAGATCTGCATGGAGGAATGGGCCAACATACCAACAACAGTGTGTGGCAACCTTGTGAAGACTTACAGAAAACGTTTGACCTCTGTCATTGCCAACAAAGGATATATCACAAAGTATTGAGATGAAATTTTGTTTCTGACCAAATACTTATTTTCCACCATAATATGCAAATAAAATGAAAAAAAAAACAGACAATGTGATTTTCTGGATTTTTTTTTTCTCAGTTTGTCTCCCATAGTTGAGGTCTACCTATGATGTAAATTACAGACGCCTCTCATCTTTTTAAGTGGTGGAACTTGCACTATTGCTGACTGACTAAATACTTTTTTTCCCCACTGTATAAAAGTGTAAAACCCCCTTAGGCTCGGGCTACGCATGAGTCGTGCAACACTCTAATTGTGGTGACAGATTGCAACACTGGATGCAATGATTACTTACGGTGCCTCGTTGCGACCTGCAACATAATTGCAAATGCTTCCAAATGCATTGGATTTTATTCGGACTCCCATGACACCACCACGAGAGAGGGGATCCGCCCTATAGGAACAGGAAACCTACAGATACAAAAGGGCGGCACCTCTCCCACGCATCAGTTGGTTTCCTGTTCCTGAGGGGACGGGATCCTACAGAAGATTTGGATCCCAGGCCGGCCAGCCGACTCCGGTAGCGAGGGGGTCTCCTACCTCGGCCTGGTTCGGATTTCCTGGAGGACGCCACGGTGGCCCAGGATGGGTGTCACGGCGGTGGCGTGGACAGCAGGGAGCGGCGTCCGGAGGATGTCTGTCTCCAGGAATTTAGCCGCCGCCGGTAAGTATACCCCCCCCCCGGGGATTCCCGGCTCCGGCGGCGCATATGGGTTGGCAGCGCTGTGCAGGGGGCTGCGACCGGGCGCTGCTCCGGAGCTCCCGGGCGTCCCGCGGGGCTTCCGGCGTTTCCGGGGTAGCGGTGACGTCAGGGGGCGGGCGGAGGAGGCGCTTCCGGGTCAGCGCGCCACTGCGCATGCGCGGCGATTCCAAGATGGCGGCGCCCATCGGAAACACCGATGGCGCGAGTTTGGGCGCCAGCTGGGGTAGGGAGCTCCGTTAAGGGGGGGGAGGGGCGCGGCATGGATACTGCTGACCGGAGGAGGGGGTATTTAGGCGGGACCCGGGCAGGGTTCCTTGCCTTGGCCACATTACTACATGCAGCAGTGTGCAGCAGCAGCAGTGGTAATGGAAAGCGATCGAGAGCAGCAGCAGCAGCGGCAGAAGCAAGGGCAGCAGCGGCAAACATCACTGCCGCCCCTGGATGACTTTCGGCAGGTCAAACAGAAAAAGAAAGGGTCCCGTGACAGTAATGCGGGACGAAGTGACCAGTCCACTCGTAAGAGCTCCTCCAGGCAGACAGGAGCATCGGCTGAAAGAAATCCCCCTCGTTCTCCGGTACTTGATCGTGGCACTGGTAAGTGATCTTCGTGAAAGTTCACTCAGTGACGGGACCCCCTTCTGTGTTTTTCTTTTTCTAGGGAAAAAAAGCTACAAATAAAAATAAACATAGGGAATGCGCACTCTGTGCATGCCCATTACCGGACGCGTGCCTCAAAAGATTGTGCCCCCCCTGTATTCAGCAAACGGTGGCAGAAGAGTCGCCTGCAGTAGCGGCGAGTTTGAGAGACATTGTCAGGGTAGAAATGAGGGAAACCCTAAAGTCCTTGTCTCAGCCGCAAAGTCTAAGGGGCGAGGTCCCGGCGGAGTCTGATTCCTCGGCAGAGTGGAGAAAAAGCAGAGACTCCCAGGCTTCATCTCCCTCGTCCTCCTCAGGAGAAGAGGACTCGGGGCGATTTTGTCTGCCTCTTGACCGGGTAGACAAGCTGGTCAAAGCAGTCAGAGGGACAATGGAAGTAGAGGAGCCTAAGCCCCATTTATCCATGCAGGATGTCATGTTCGGTGGGCTGGAACAGAGGAAGCGGAGAGTCTTTCCGTTAAACCAAAAGATACAGGATCTGATCCACAGAGAGTGGAAAAGACCGGACAAAAGAGGGTCGCTACCACCAGCCCTCAAGAGGAGATACCCCTTCGACGATCCGGCAGTAAGTTCTTGGGACAGAGCCCCCAAATTAGACGCTGCCATTGCGAAGGCATCAAAAAAATCCTCGCTCCCCTTTGAGGACATGGGATCCCTTAAAGATCCCTTAGACAGGAAAGCTGATACTTTCCTGAAAAACACCTGGGAGATGGCGGCCGGGTCCTTAAGACCAGCAGTGGCTTCAACGTGCACGGCCAGGTCCATGATGGTCTGGTTGGATCAGTTGGAGTCACAACTAAAACAGGGTACATCAAGACAGACAATTCTTGGGGCCCTACCGACCATCCAAGAGGGAGCAGCCTTCCTAGCAGATGCCTCAGCGGATGCAGTGAGAATGGCCGCCAGAGCAGCAGGTCTCTCTAATGCAGCTCGCAGAGCCCTGTGGCTAAAGTGCTGGCAGGGAGACATCCAGTCCAGAGCGAAGCTCTGTGCGAATCCATGTGAGGGCGAATACTTGTTTGGAACTGTCCTAGACGAGCTGCTTGAAAAGGCGGGGGACGACAAGAAAAAATTCCCAAACCTTTCATCAGCGTCCTACCGTCGCCCATTTGGTAGAAGGAGATTTGGCCAGGGGAGAAGGCGCAACTCTTCGCCTGTTAGAGATCGACCCAGATGGGAAGACAGAAGGAGACGAGGTACGGGCTATATGTTTACACGCTCGTCGAGAGATCAAAAGAAACCAAATCAATGACTAGCGGTTCCCGTAGGGGGTAGACTGTCATCCTTCTTCCCGGCATGGTCACAGATTACGAATAGTGACTGGGCGCGTAAGGTAATATCCACCGGGCTTAGGTTGGAGTTTACCCAGATCCCGCGGGACACCTTTAAACTGACCCCCTTAAGATCTTCTTATCTCGAACAAGCGGCTTTAGAAGCGGAAGTCTTGAGCCTATGTCAGAAAAATGTTCTGGTAGAGGTTCCAGAGGCTGAAAGTGGAAGAGGGTTTTACTCTCCCCTGTTTCTAATCCAGAAGCCTGTTAACACATTCAGAACGATTATAAACCTTCGTTCCCTTAACGAGTATTTGATTAATCATAAATTCAAAATGGAGTCCATTAATACAACAATAAAAATATTGTTTAAAGGTTGTTTTATGGCAGTCATAGATTTGAAAGACGCGTACTATCATGTACCTATCCATACAGACTTCCAGCAGTTCCTGAGGGTGGCAGTTTCAGTAGAGGGCACAGTACGTCATTTTCAGTATAGAGCCCTTCCCTTTGGTCTCTCAGCAGCACCCAGGGTTTTTACAAAGTTAGTGGCCGAAGTTATGGCTCACTTACGGGAGGTGGACGTCTTAATCATTCCATATTTAGACGATTTCTTGATTGTAGGAAAATCGGTGGGTCATTGTAAATCCCAGATAGAAAAAGCTAAATCCAGGTTAGAAAACCTGGGATGGATTTTAAACTACGAGAAATCCCGACTCCAGCCCTTAAAAATACAGAAATTTTTAGGGTTGATACTAAATTCAGACACTCAGCGGTGCCTGCTACCACTAGATAAAATACAAAAGATACAGGAGCAGGTTCTTCGGACAATGGATAATCCATCTATGACCCTCAGACAGGCCATGTCCCTGTTAGGTTCTCTAACATCATGCATCCCAGCAGTAAGGTGGGCACAGTTCCATACCAGAACCCTTCAAAACGACGTCTTGATTAATAGCAGGGCCCTTGGAGGCTCCTTACAGGGTCAAATGTGTCTAAGCCCCTCAACTGTTGCATCACTGAGATGGTGGCTTGAGAGCGAGAACCTAGCGTCAGGGGTGCCCTGGATAACACAGATAACCCGTATTATAACCACAGACGCAAGTTCCTTCGGTTGGGGAGCCCATATGGGGGACATAGTGGTACAGGGCCAGTGGGATTCTAATTCTGAAATCTCATCCAACCAGAGAGAACTATTGGCGATAGAGCGGGCAGTCAAGAAACTCATTATCTACCTGCAGGGCCATCATGTGAGGATACACTCGGACAACCAAGTAGCGGTAGCATATGTCAACCACCAAGGTGGAACCCGCTCCAGCGCTCTGATGCAGATAACAGAACGGCTCCTCCAGATAGCAGAGAGAAATTGTCTATCTTTGACCGCGCTCCACATCAGCGGAAAGGACAATGTAAGAGCAGACTTTTTAAGCCGCAAGGCTCTAAGACAAGGAGAATGGGCTTTGAACAAAAATATTTACCGCCAGATTGTCCGCAGATGGGGCCAGCCAGAGGTAGACCTCTTTGCCACCAGAAAAAACAGAAAAGAAAGATTGTTCTGCTCTCTGAACCCCAGGGAAAATCCCCTGGCGGTGGATGCCCTACTGATAAGATGGGATTTTTCTCTGGCATACGCCTTCCCACCATTGAATCTTCTTCCTCTGGTAGTCAGGAAGATCAGAGAGGATCAGGCAAGAGTCATACTGATTGCCCCCTTTTGGCCCAGGAGGACCTGGTTCGCATGGTTGAGGACCATGTCGGTAGGCGATCCCTGGGTACTGCCGAACCTTCCGGATCTCCTCCACCAGGGGCCAGTCAGCCACCCACAAGTAGCGGGACTTCATTTGACGGCGTGGTATTTGAAAGGTCACTATTAAAAAATAGAGGGTTCTCCAAGAACTTAATTGACACCCTCCTAAGAAGCAGAAAATTAACCACCACTAATATCTATGCTAGGACCTGGAAACGCTTCCTGTCCACCTTTCACTTTGACATCAGAGATGGAATTCCCACGAAACATATTCTGGAATTTCTCCAGAAAGGTTTCGAATTGGGTCTCTCCACAAGCACGCTAAAAGTACAAGTTTCAGCCTTAGGGGCCCTGTTTGCAGCTGATATTGCAAAAGATTATTGGGTAGCAAGGTTCATCAGAGCAGCGGCCAGATCGAGACCTATACACAAAGACAGATGCGTACCGTGGGACTTAAACTTAGTCCTTACAGCCATGACAGAAAGTCCGTTTGAACCTTTAGATTCACTAAAGATTATATCCCTTAAAACAGCATTCCTGGTAGCAATAACATCCGCACGTAGGGTGAGCGACATACAGGCACTCTCCAGATTGCCTCCTTACACAGAGTTCTTACAGGATAGAGTGATCCTAAGACCAGATCCAGCATACCTTCCCAAGGTAGCAACACAATTCCAGAGGACACAGGAGATAGTTCTGCCTTCCTTCCTCCCTAACCCAACCAACCCTAAAGAGCAGAAACTCCAGGCGTTAGATATTAGAAGATGCTTACTGACATATTTAGCAGCCACGGATCCTTGGAAGAAGGAGAACGCATTATTCCTATCCTTCCAAGGTTCCAGGAAAGGATACAGAGTATCAAAACGCACATTAGCAAGGTGGATTAGGGAGGCTATCTCTCTTGCCTACACAGCAGGTGGCGGTCCGGCTCCACAGAACCTGAGGGCACATTCCACTCGGGCCATGGCATCATCCTGGGCGGAGAGATCTGGAGTATCAATTGATCAAATATGTAAGGCGGCCACCTGGTCATCTCCTTCCACCTTTTTTAACCACTATCGGTTAGACATGGGTGCCTCCTCAGACCTCACCTTCGGGCTAAGGGTGCTGCAGGCTGTAGTCCCTCCCTAAGTTAGTTTACATCTCTGTAATTCTCTCGTGGTGCTGTCATGGGAGTCCGAATAAAGTATTAAGTTACGTACCGGTAACGGTATTTTTCGGAAGCCCATGACAGCACCCTTAGTTCCCTCCCTTGTTCACGTATAGGGGTGCACTCCTTTAGAAGATTGTTCATAGAATCACCATATGTGGGAGATGGTATGAAATAATTCGGTTAAATAGGGTAGATAGGTTGTATATATCATATGTTGTGTACTAACCATGGTAGCCTCTCAAGCTCTGTAATCCAACTGATGCGTGGGAGAGGTGCCACCCTTTTGTATCTGTAGGTTTCCTGTTCCTATAGGGCGGATCCCCTCTCTCGTGGTGCTGTCATGGGCTTCCGAAAAATACCGTTACCGGTACGTAACTTAATACTTTCCGCCACTGATCACATGCGACACTCTTGCCATAGACTTCAATGTAAGTTTCACGTGCCTTATCTACAACTTGGCTTTTTTTATTCCCAGCATAGTCAGAGCTACAAAAAAGTTTCCCAAAAGATTTAGTCGCGCAACTTTTCAGAGAATTGCTGTAGCGTGACACGTGGCGTAGTCCCAGCCTTAAACCATACATGTTATGTTATGACGTATGAGTTTGTGGGTTTTAGTTATTTACAGATGGTTAATCCCATCAATTGGATGCATTTTTAGATCTGATGTCTTTGAAGGAGAACAGCTTAGATTTAAGTGAAGAAAATCTGACATATTCATTCACCAACACAAGCCACCAACCAAAAGGTAAGATTGGAGAAGATCTGTGTCGTTACTGCATGCGAAGATCTCAGGTTGTGGGTTGTAATAATCACCTAGGCAGGTTAGCGATGCAACTATTTTTTTTTTATTCCTTACATCCATGGTCTTACAACAACACTGGGTATACGGCCAAAATATATTGTCCCCAGTCCACAAGATCCCCTCCCCGGGGCTTATAGTCCCACTGCCCATGTACCAGGCGATACCCAGCTGTCTCCCAACTTTTGGTTGGTTCACAGATTTTGCATCTCCCGCAAGTACAGTCTGTCACAGTTCACGCTCCTTTAGACAACAGGTAACATAACCGAAGCCCATGTATCTAGCAGCACAATCTTTAATAAAGTTCCTGAAATCCGGACAACAAATCTGTCAATAGTAGGGCGTGTTCAGCCCAGCCAGCAACCGATCTCCAAACTCCATTGGCCATCCATACATGTCCTCCAGGACCTCCTCCTAGATCCCCTACCTTCGATGTCCCTATCTCCACTCCCCGGCTAAACATGTTGCTCCCCCTCCCCCCAGGTCAGCCCCCAAATCTGCAGAACTGTACACACCCTCCTCCTTAAACATTTGCTATTAGCTCAAAGAATGAAGAATATTCCAAAAGCCCACCACCTCCAATTGCATGTGAGACCCCCTGTGGTGACGACTCCCCTGGGTCTACTATCCCCATCCATACAATATAGCTGGGAGAACAATGGCGTGAGGCTCCTGAGATAAAGAGGAGATTGATAGAATCATTGCTTTAAGCGCCCGTTACACATAGCGATATCACTGTAACATCACTGATTTTGTGACGCAGCAGCGATATTGCTAGCGATATCGCTACATGTGATACTTACCTCCGACCGGCTCCCCCGCTGGTTATCGCTGATCGCGCGAGAAGGTCCTGGACCATTTCTCGTCTGCTTCCTGCAGCGCTTCCTGTGGCGCTGTCAAGCGACGCGTGGACGCGGGCGGGAGAATGCAGGATCGCCGCGTCTGACAGGTAAGTAGCGACCCCCGTTCCCAGCGATGTCGCTAGTGAGATCTGCCTGTGTGGCAGCTCACTAGCGACCACTTAGCGATGCACCAGCGATCCATATCGTTGTCGGGATCGCTGGTGCATCGCTAAGTGTAACGGTACCCTTACATTTACCTTTGGCAATCTCCTTTCTGGCCTTAGGTTTACATAAGACCCAACCTACACGCCTTCATCTGCTTGCTCTCACTGAATGGAAACTGATTCCTGAGGCTGAACTGACGAGCAAGAAAGTCTCTAATAAAACACAACAATAATATCAACATAACCGTTGCTCCGTGCTGGAAAAGTCTGCATCCCTTAGAGCTGAGGGCTCTATGTCCATTCATCCAGTTGTCTTTAGTAAGTGGCCATCTCCTCCCGCCGCAGTCTTCAGGTCAGGCAATGTATAAATGACACTTCAGGAGGAAAGCACAGAGCAAGCTTACCGCCCCTCTCTGCTGTAAATGATGAGCTCGGTAAATGTTATCCTTTCGTGGACATCCTACGGCCGCTCACAAGGGGATTTCAGTAGCAATGAAATTGGGGAGTGAGGATTTTGGAATAACTACTTGCTCCAGAACTTTTTTTTTGCCAAAGGTTGAACTTTCTGAGTCATGAATGTCAAGCCTTTATTGCTTAACAAAGTTGGAACCGGAGGACCAAGAAACTACTTTTCAAATGTAACAGGTTGAATCTGGACTAACTTGCCCAGGATCTAGAAGAGGAACGTGTTACGTGAGCCCATGATGTAGCAATAAGTGATATTTTTGCAAGGCCCAATAGTAAGGGAGGATAACCTGACTTCATTTCTGTTATTGGGATCCTAGAATTATAAAACAAATCTTCAGCTTTTCTGAAAGTCTGTGGTTGAAGATATAGCAGAACTATTCTTTTAACTTCATGGAAATGAGATTTTGTCTTGTTCTTGATTTCTTGAATTCGGGAAGAGAACTGAAAGTGAGATTTCTGTTTGATAATGGCAGAAAGTGCCTGAGATACGACCCTTTAGAGCAGTGGTCTCCAACCTTTTTTGCACCAGGGACCGGTTTCAAGCAAGACCATTCTTCCATGGCCCGGCAGGGCAGGGATGGAGGTGTGTCAGGGGCGGGGCTTTGGTCATAAGGGGGCGAGGCTATGGACGCAGTTGTAGTGTAGCAGTGCATACTTATAATTAAATAACTTTTATAATGTGACTCAACTCACCATAGGTTTTGAATGAGTGCTCCATCACCCCCTTCTCCCCATCATTGCCTTCACCCCATCACTGCCATCTCTCCATCATTGCCTTCACCCCATCACTGCTGTCTCCCCATCATTGCCTTCACCCCATCACTCCCCTCTCCCCATCATTGCCTTCACCCCATCACTGCCTTCTCTCCATCACTGCCTTCACCCCATCACTGCTGTCTCCCCATCTTTGCCTTCACCCCATCACTCCCCTCTCCCCATCATTGCCTTCACCCCATCACTGCTGTCTCCCCATCATTGCCTTCACCCCATCACTCCCCTCTCCCCATCATTGCCTTTACCCCATCATTGCCTTCACCCCATCACTGCCGTCTCTCCATCATTGCCTTCACCCCATCACTGCCGTCTCTCCATCATTGCCTTCACCCCATCACTCCCTTCTCCCCATCATTGCCTTCACTCCATCACTCCCCTCTCCCCATCATTGCCTTCACCCCATCACTGCTGTCTCCCCATCATTGCCTTCACCCCATCACTCCCTTCTCCCCCATCATTGCCTTCACCCCATCACTGCTGTCTCCCCATCATTGCCTTCACCCCATCACTCCCCTCTCCCCATCATTGCCTTCACCCCATCACTGCTGTCTCCCCATCATTGCCTTCATCCCATCACTCCCCTCTCCCCATGATTGCCTTCACCCCATCACTGCTGTCTCCCCATCACTGCCTTCACCCCATCACTCCCTTCTCCCCATCATTGCCTTCACCCCATCACTCCCCTCTCCCCATCATTGCCTTCATCCCATCACTCCCCTCTCCCCATCATTGCCTTCACCCCATCACTGCTGTCTCCCCATCAGTGCCTTCATCCCATCACTCCCCTCTCCCCATCATTGCCTTCACCCCATCATTGCCTTCACCCCATCACTCCCGTCTCTCCATCACTCCCCTCATGGCCTTCTCCTCATGTCCCCATCTCCTCCAGGGCCAGGCTACACACACACACACACACACAGGGCCACACACACACACACACACACACACACACACACAGGGCCAGGCTACACAAACACAGACCAACACACACACACACACAGGGCCAGGCTACACACACACACAGACACACAGGGCCAGGCTACACACACACAGACACACACACACACAGACACCACCTCTCTCCTCTCACCTGTCGCAGCATCGCCCGCGCTTCCTCGCTCTGACACAGCAGCGGCGGCGCGCTCCTCTCTGTGTCAGTAAGAGACAGGAAGCGCGGGCGGCGGGCAGGAAGCTGGACGGGTCCTTGCAGCTCCGCTCCTGCTATTCCCTCTTGCAGGCAGCGGAGCTGCTTGGATCGCTCCCTGGCCGCCGCTAAGAATTGCTGCGCGCCGTCCCAGCCCCCGCTACGCCACTGACCGCCCCTGGCTCCCCTTGTGTCCGCGGACCGGCAAGGGCACTGCAGCGGCCCGGTGCTGGGCCGCGGACCGGCGGTTGGGGACCCCTGCTTTAGAGGAGAGAGCCTGAAGGCCACTAATTCTTTTGACGGATGGAATTGGAACAAAGAGAGCGAGAGATTGTTTGAGAGATGCTTGATCCACAGGCTCGAAGGGTGATGGCATGACATATTTTTGTAACAGAGAGAACCCAGGGAGATACTGGTGGATGGAGGACATGTATTCTTCAAAGGAGCATTAACTGCAGAGAACTGAGATTTTAAGTATATTCAACTTAAAGGGAAGGTGCCATCCCAAAAAAATTTTTCAGCAATTGAAAAAATGTAAAGAATTAATGTTTACATTTTCTTAAAAAATATTATCATTTGTTTTTAATTTTGTAAAATATGAAAAATAATTTTAAAAAGTTTGGCATTTCCACTTGTTAACACTAGGGGGAGCAGCTACTGAAGTTTGGCACAAAAACCTAGTGTACAACTAGCTCACATTACTGTCCTGCAGTAATTATGGGAGTACAGTGTCCATGATGTTTGATTTTGATATATGATCATGCCCTAAAATGGACACTGTATGGGCGGAATCTGCTGACATGGGTGTGGTGTCACTCCTCTCCTCCCCTACTGGGTGCTTGCTAAGGGAAAAGAGAGGATGACATTTAGGAACACAGTGAGCAGCCATTTTGATGGGGCCTGCAAAGTTACTGACTGTCTTTTCATGTAAAGTCTGGATCAGAACAGGCCATCAATCAGCAGAAATGTTTCCTGGATTTCTATGGAGCAGACAAGCAGACGGTCCATCCATGTGTATAAAGCACAGCGCTCTATGTACAATCCCTGGCACCGAACAGGGTGCCCCCCACAGACCAGCACACTGCTCTCCTGAAATACTCTGTGCTGCTGTCACCCTGCTCCTTCCTCCATATATCAGGCGCCTGTCGCCTCACTTTCACACATCGCCAGGACAGGATCTGAGGAGAGGAATGGGGTCTTCGGTCACCGAGGATGGCAGGCAGCAAGGATTTTGGGAGCAGGGTGACAGCAGCACAGAGTATTTCAGGAGAGCAGTGTGCTGGTCTATGGGGGGCACAGAGGGAGATATATGGGGAGGAGCAGGGAGACAGCAGCACAGAAATCCAGGAAACATTTATGCTGATTGATGGCCTGTTCTGATCCAGACTTTGCATGCAAAGACCCCATTCCCCTCCTCAGATTCTGTCCTGGCGATGTGTGAAAGCGAGGCGACAGGCGTAGTCCGGGGTGACGCTGGGAAGCAGGCTGGGGGGGAATGGAGCCATACAGTAACGATAAAAATGAGACCCCTCTCTTCAGCTGCCTCACCAGCCCTCCCCTGACTGCACCTATTACCCCTGACCCGTGTGCAGGTGCTCAGCCAGAACCACCCTAGAATGGGGCCCCTTTTATTAGATCACAAATAATACCGCCATATACTTCACACACAATGCCGCCATATAGATCATACACAATACCACCATGTAGATCACACATAAAACCAGCAGGGTGACAGCAGCACAGAGTATTTCAGGAGAGCAGTATCACACGGCAGAGAATTAGATACACGGCTCAGCAGACAGTATCACACAGAAGAGGATTAGATACACGGCTCAGCAGTCAGTATCACACTGGATAGGATTAGATACACAGCTCAGCAGTCAGTATCACACAGGATAGGATTAGATACACGGCTCAGCAGTCAGTATCACACAGGATAGGATTAGATACACGGCTCAGCAGGCAGTATCACAGGAGACAGTATTACAGATATGCCCACACTGGTGTAACTGCCCCCCCCCCCTCTTACACTAGACTATGGGCTGTATATGTCACTGTCACTATAAAAGCAAAGGTGTCAGATTACCGGAGATCACTGGGGCTGTGAGTGAGGAGGCGGAGACAGAGCAGGAGGTCTCGAATTCTCCCACTCTTCCACCAAGTTGTCAGATGTAGTCAGTGCATGTCTGGGGAAGGGAATCTGCCTTGAGACAAAAGATAACGATGAAGGCAACGTTTCCAAATTCTGTCTCTGAAATGGTTTAATGTGAAAGTACAACAAGGCCGGGGGGGGGGCAGAATGGAAGAATCGTAAGGTTTACCTCTGGGGATAACAGGATGAACAGATGTCTCCTTCATCCGGTAGAGGAACAATCCACATGCCTTGTCTGTATTTTCCTTTTTTGTGAACTGGACAATTTAAAACAAAAGGATAACTTTGGGTTATTATGAGCATAATTGTCTGTTTTCATTCAGAAAAGAAACAGTCCACACTACATCTGTATCATCATCCATATATCATCTTTTTATATCCGTACGACATCCATTTTACAGTGGGGAACAACAAGTATTTGATACACTGCCAATTTCCAAGTTTTCTCATCTACATAGAATGGAGAGGTCTGTAATTTTTATCGTAGGTACACTTCACCTGTGAGAGACAGAATCTAAAAATAAAAACCAGAAAAACGCATTGTATGATTTTCACATAATTAACCCCTTCACTACCAAGGGTGGTTTGCACGTTAACTCCCGGGCCAATTTTTACAATTCTGACCACTGTACCTTTATGAGGTCATAACTCTGGAACGCTTTCATGGATCCCGGTGATTCTGACATTGTTTTCTCGTGACATATTGTACTTCATGTTAGTGGTAAAATTGCATTCAAATAACTTGCGTTTATTTGTGAAAAAAACGGAAATTTGGCGAAAATTTTGAAAATTTAGCAATTTTCCAACTTTGAATTTTTATGCCCTTAAATCACAGCGATACAGCACACAAAAAACTTAATACATAACATTTCCCACATGTTTACTTTACATCAGCACAATTTTGGAACCAAAATTTTTTTTTGTTAGGAAGTTATAAGGGTTAAAAATTGACCAGCGATTTCTCATTTTTGCAACACCATTTTATTTTTAGGGACCACTTCACATTTGAAGCCACTTTGAGGGGTCTATATGATAGAAAATACCCAAAAGTGACACCATTCTAAAAACTGCACCCCTTAAGGTGCTTAAAACCACATTCAAGAAGTTTATTAACCCTTTAGGTGCGTCACAGGAATTTTTTGAATATTAAAAAAAAAATGAACATTTAACTTTTTTTCACAAAAAAAATACTTCAGGTTCAATTTTCTTTATTTTACCAAGGGTAACAGGAGAAATTGGACTGCAAAAGTTATTGTGTAATTTGTCCTGAGTACGCTGATACCTGATATGTGGGGGGGAACCACTGTTTCGGCGCATGGCAGACCTCAGTAGGGAAGGAGCGCTGTTTGACTTTTTCAATGCAAAATTGGCTGGAATTCAGATCAGACGCCATGTCGCGTTTGGAGAGCCCCTGATGTACCTAAACAGTGGAAACCCCGCAAGTGACCCCATTTTGGAAACTAGACCCCCCAAGGAACTTATCTAGATATGTGGTGAGAACTTTGAACCCACAAGGGCTTCACAGAAGTTTATAACGTACAGCGGTACAATTAAAAAATCATATTTTTTCCACAAAAATGATCTTTTCACCCCCAATTTTTATTTTTCCAAGGGTAACAGGACCCTAAAAGTTATTGTGCAATTTGTCCTGAGTACGCTGATACCCCATATGTGGGTGTAAATGACTATTTGGGCGCATGGCAGAGCTCGGAAGGGAAGCAGCGCCATTTGACGTTTTTGGCTGGAATTGAGATCGGACACCATGTCGCGTTAGGAAAGCCCCTGATGTACCAAAACAGTAGAAACCCCCCACAAATGACACCATTTTGGAAACTAGACCCCCCAAGGAACTTATCTAGATGTGTGGTGAGCACTTTGAACCCCCCAGTGCTTCACTGAAGTTTATAACGTCCGGGCGTGAAAATAAAAAAATCGTATTTTTTCCACAAACATGATCTTTTAGTCCCCATTTTTTTATTTTCCCAAGGGTAACAGGAGAAATTGGACCCCAAAAGTTGTTGTCCAATTTGTCCTGAGTACGCTGATACCTCATATGTGGGAGAAAACTACTGTATGGGCACACGTCGGGGCTCGGAAGGGAAGTAGTGACGTTTTGGAATGCAGACTTTGATGGATTGGTATGCGGGTGTCATGTGCGTTTGGAGAGCCCCTGATGTACCTAAACTATTGAAACTCCCCACAAGTGACCCCATTTTGGAAACTAGACCCCCCACAGAGCTTATCTAGATGTGTGGAGAGCACTTTGAACCCCCAAGTGCTTCACAGAAGTTTATAACGCCTGGGCGTGAAAATAAAAAAAACATTTTTTTTCCGCAAAATTATATTTTTGCCCCCAATTTTTTATTTTCCTAAGGGTAACAGGAGAAATTGGACCCCAAAAGTTGTTTTGTAATTTGTCCTGAGTAGGCTGATACCCTACATGTGGGGGTAAAACACTGTTTGGGCACATGGCAGAGCTTGGAAGGGAAGGAGCACCATTTGACTTTTTCAACGCAGAATTGGCTGGAATTGAGATCAGACGCCATGTTGCCTTTGGAGAGCACCTGATGTGCCCAAACAGTGGAAACCCCAAATTATAATTCCAACCCTAACCTCAACACACCCCTAACCCTAATCTGAGCCCTAGCCCTAGCCCTAGCCCTAGCCCTAACCCTAGCCCTAACCCTAGCCCTAACCCTAACCCTAGCGGGAAAATGGAAATAAATACATTTTCTTTTAGTTTTATTATTTTTCCCTAACTAAGGGGGTGATAACGGGGGGTTTGATTTACGATTTATGGCGGTTTTTATGTTTGGCGGCTGTCGCACGCTAAAAGACGCTTTTTATTGTAAAAATAGTTTTTGCATCACCACATATTGAGAGCTATAATTTTTCCGTATTTTGACCCACCGAGTCATGTGAGGTCTTATTTTTTGCGGGACGAGTTGACGTTTTTATTGGTACCATTTTCGGGCACGTGACATTTTTTGATCGCTTTTTATTCCGATTTTTGGGGCGCAGAATGAACAAAAACCAGCGTTTCATGAATTTCTTTTGGTGGGTGCGTTTACACCGTTCCGCGTGCGGTAAAATTGATAAAGTGGTTTTATTCTTCGGGTCAGTACGGTTACAGCGATACCTCATTTAGGTCGTTTTTTTATGTTTTGTCGGTTTTTTGCAATGAAAACAATTTTATATAAAAAATAATTATTTTTGTATCGCTTTATTCTGCGAGCTATAACTTTTTTATTTTTTTGCGGATGATGCTGTATGGCAGCTCGTTTTTTGCGGGACAAGATGACGTTTTCAGCGGTACCATGCATATTTATATGCGTCTTTTTGATCGCGCGTTATTGCACTTTTTGTTCGGTGGTATGATAATAAATCATTATTTTTTGCTTCGTTTTTTATTTTTATTTTTTAAGGGGTTCGCTAAAGGGGTTAACTAATGGGACAGTTTTATAGGGCAGGTCATTACGGACACGGCGATACCAAATATGTGTACTTTTATTGTTTTTGGTTTTTTTTATTTTGAAAAAATGGATTTATTGGGGAATATTTTTTTTTTTTTTTTACTAATTTATTTAGCGATTTTTTTTTTTTTTTTTTTTTTTTTTTTTTTTTTTTTTAATTATTTTTAACACTTTTTTTTTTTTTTTCTTTATTACCTTGTCCCAGGTGGGACATCACTGTCCTGTGACAGATCGCTGATCTGTCACATCACAGATCACTGTGACAGATCAGCGATCTGACACAGGCACTGCTGCAGACTTCCTCATGCCTGCGCTTTGCAGGCACTGAGGAAGCCAGCTTCCTCAGGCCCCCCGAAGGCCCCCGTCGCCATCTTGGATTCGGGGGCCTGGAGGAAAGGAGCCCCCCGCAGCAGCGCTGCACATTGCGCTGCCGTGGGGGGCTCAGGGAAGCACGGAGGGAGCCCCCTCCCTGCCGATGCTTCCCTTTAACCCCCGGTACACCGCGATCGCGTTTGATCGCGGTGTGCAAGGGGTTAACGTGTCGGGGGCGGTCCGTGACCGCCCCTGACACATTGTGCCCGGTGTCAGCTATGATAATTAGCTGACACTCGGCCGCGATCAGCGGCGCTCACCACGTGGGCGCCGCTGATCGCGATGACGTAATATTCCGTCCATGGTAATTAGGTCCATGGTCACATGGACGGAATATTACGTCAATTGTAGGTAAGGGGTTAATTTGCATTTTATTGCATGAAATCATTATTTGATACAATAGAAAAACAGAACTTAATATTGGTATAGAAACCTTTGTTTGCAGTCACAGAGGTCAGATGTTTCCTGTAGTTCTTGATCAGGTTTGCACACACTGCAGCAAGGATTTTGACCCCCCCCCCCCCCCTCCTCCATTCAGATCTTCTCCAGATATTTCAGGTTTCCGGGCTGTGACTGGGCAAGATTGAGTTTCCGCTTCCTCCAAAGGTTTTCTATTGGATTCAGGTCTGGAGACTGGGTAGATGACTCCAGGACCTTGAAATGCTTCTTATGGAGCCATTCTTTAGTTGCACTGGCTGTGTGTTTCGGGTCATTGTCATGCTGGAAGACCCAGACGCGACCTATCTTCAATGCTGTTACTGAGAGAAGGAGGTTGTAGGCCAAAATCTCGCAATACATTAACCCAGTCATCCTCCCTTCAATACAGTGCCATTGTCCTGTCCTCTTTGCAGAAAAGCACCCCCAAAGTATGATGTTTTGCCCACCTTGCTTCACAGTTGGGGCAAGTTGAGTTGATAGCCAAAAGTTCTATTTTGGTTTCATCTGACCACATGACCTTCTCTCTTACCTCCTCTGGATCATCCAGATGGTCATTGGTGAACTTCAAACGGTCCTGGACATGTGCTGGTGTGAGCAGGGGGGCCTTGCGTGCCCTGCAGGATTTTAATCCATGTCGGTGTAGTGTGTTACTAAGGGTAATGTTTGAGATTGTGGTTCCAGCTCTCTTCAGGTCATTGACCAGGTCCTCCCGTATAGTTCTGGACTGATTCCTGACCTTTCTCAGAATCATCCTTACCCCATGTGGCGAGATCTTGCATTGAGCTCCAGACGGAGGAAGATTGACAGTCATCTTGTGTTTCTTCCATTTTCTAATAATTGCCAGTGGTTGCCTTCTCACCAAACTGCTTGCCTATTGTCCTGTCGCCCATCCCAGCCTAGTGCAGGTCTAAAATTTTATCCCTGGTGTCCTTAGACAGCTCTTTGGCCTTGGCCATGGTGGAGGGGCTGGAGTGTGATTGTGTGGACAGGTGCCTTTTATACAGGTAACAAGGTCAAATAGGTGCAATTAATACAAGTATTGAGTGCAGAGTAAGAGGGCTTTTGCATGAAATATGTAAAAATCATACAATGCGATGTTCTGTTTTTTATTTTTAGATTCTGTGTCTCACAGGTGAAGTGTACCTACGATAAAAATGACAGACCTCTCCATTCTTTGTAGGAGGGAAAACTTGTAAAATCGGCAGTGTATCAAATGCTTATTTTCCCCACTGAATATAGAAATAATTGATAATATAGTCAGCCAAGTTCAGTTACTTTTGTCAATAATTGCAATCAATGTATGGAAAGTGGATGCCGTATGGATGGTGTACATATGACGTTTTTAACGCACCCCTTTTAATTGGTGCGTCTGATCTGAAAATTGATTTAATCAGTGCATGTTATTGTTATAAACAATGTTATACATTGCACTGGGAAACGTAGCATTCTATGTGGACTTATTAATATACCATTGTTCAGTAACTCTACATATCTTCTGTCTGCCATACGGTTCCAGAGATATGGCCATTTTGTTTAGTGCTAATTTTTATGCTCACCGGATCCTCTGGGGCGTGGGGCGTCTTTAACTAAAGATCATTGATGTCCTCTTTCATGTCCTTCCTTTAAGTCATGTCTTGTTTGAGAATTATTTATAGATTCCTGGATGACATTTACTTTAAGTGGTTTTCCCATCTCCAAGATCCTATCCCAATATGTAGTAGGTATAATAATAATATTAGCCAATACCTCCAATTAGAAATGTAGTATAGTTTTTCTGATTCGCTATGTCTTTCCTCATGCACAGGCATTGTAGGACCTTAGATATCCATGGTTGCGACCATTGATAAAGTGACAGTTAGCTAGTTTCTAGTGGTGGTAACTATGGATACCTAAGGCCCTGCAATACCTGCACATGAGGAAAAACACATAGTGAATCAGAAGAACTATACTGAATTTCTAATTGGAGGTATTTACAAATATTATTACTCCTACTACACATTGCAAAAAAAACTCTGTTTGGGAGAGAAGAACAGACAAATCGCGGTGCCCTAAGTGCGTAAACACAATATTGTAGTCTTTAAAGGGTGCACAATTTGATGCACTCACCTGATAGAAGACCAATATGGCTTTAGATTGTGTATCCTCAAAAATCCTTCCTTCTGGGATACTTCTCAGTAGACAGGGCTTGCAGCTTGTCTCGGGTGGATCCAAGTGAAAGAGCCAGATTCAGGCTCACACAGGATGAGTAAATCAAGAAAGGCACATCCAGCCCATGAACGGCTGGATGTGCGATACTATCTCTTTTTTTTTTTTTTTTAACCTATGAAATAAAAAAAATATGAAATATCATCTTTGGATGTGAGTCCTGGGAAGCGCTGCCGTTCATGGGCTGGATGTGCCTTTCTTGATCCTACTACACATTGGGATAGGATCTTGGAGATGGGAATACCCCTTTTAATGCTTCCTGAGACGTTTCCTTTGATTTGCTTGTTTATTTTATCTTCTAGCAAAGCTCGGGGACACAAATGAGCTCGAAAACTTCATTTCTGATCTTGATAAAGTTCTCAATGGTAAGTTGTAATATTTCTTTGCACTTTCATAGAAAAAAAAATTGGGGGACTTAAAGGGAATCCGTCATGACGTCAGAATCCCTAAACAATCAGCATAAGGAACGAGTTTAAGACAAAATGTATTTATTATGACAGTGTAGTTGATGACAGTGATATTTTGTCACATCAGTTCTCTTATAGAGCTCGGCAATACTTTAATTGTATGTCACATAATACAGACATCCTGAACATGGGATGCAAGGCTTTATAATAGACTTCTGAAAAGGCCACGTTCACATGGTCAGTATTTTACATCAGTATTTGTAGCCAAACCCAGGAGTGGGTGATAAAAACAGAAGTGGTGATGTGTTTCTATTAGACTTTTCTTGATTGTTCCTCTCCTGATTTTTGTTCACCCCTTAAGACTATGTGCACACGTTGCGGAATTCCCGCGGTAACTTCCGTGGGAATTTCATTCCGCGGGAAAATCGCATGTTAAATTCCCGCGATTTTCCCGCGGAAAAACTAGCGATTTGCAAGCGTAATTAGCTTGCAGAATGCTAGCGTTTTCCAAGCGATCTATAGCATCGCTTGGAGAACTGATTGACAGGTTGGTCAAACTCGTCAAACATAGTGTTTGACGAGTGTGACCAACTTTTTACTATTGAGGCTGCCTATGCGGCATCAGTAGTAAAAAGATCTAATGCTAAAAATAATTAAAAAAAATAAAAAATCGGGTTATATTCACCTTCCAGGGTCCCGCGCAGCCTTCCCGGGCTGTAACCCCCTGTTAAAAAAAACAAAGCTCTTAAAAATGCCAAAACAATTAACAGAGACTGCAATGTATGAACGACTTGTACACATGTTCCATTACCCGCCTCAGGCTTCCAATGCCACGAGGCAGTTAAAAAACACGACCTGTCCATTCTTCCGATGCTTGGAAGCCACTCAATATTATTACATACAGTATATTTAAGAGTGAAAAAATGTGAGGGTTGCTGTGTGTCCCCCAGGATGTGCACAGTAGCATATTGAGACTGCTGGATTGAATTGCAGTCACAGGCATAGCTGTGATTGCAGTGCAAAATAAAAGTAAGTGTTGGTCATGGGCAAGCTATTTGTCCAAGACAGATTTAGGAAAGCCTGCCATGAGTTTTTAGTTTTTAAACGGACTACAAGATGGTAGTGGGGTGGTCCTTTTCCTTCCTGGCAGCGTTTTCGATGTGGCCTACGCCACAGGTTCCTGAGGTGTGAAACTGCAGGGCAAAACCGCAGGCTAATCCGCAGATAAACCGCAGGACTTTTGTCCTGTGGATTTTCCAACAAAATCCGCACACACCCTAAAAGCCCCTGCAGCAAAGGGTTGGGTGTGTCAGTTTTTTGGTTTGCAAGCATGCAGAGCAGAAGGCTCTGCATTTCCCAACCTGTGTGAGGTAACACAGCCAAGTGGAACCAAAAGGCCTGGTACCCCTCAGTGTAGCATAGTGGTGCAGTCGCCCAAGGCAACCCGTCTCGGATGTGGACTGTCTTGTTTTCCCATCTGCGATCCGGAGGATATCGTGTGCTGTTTGTTTCTGTGAGTTTGGACATGAAATACGTTTTGTTTTGAACTTTGTTGAGTCACTGCCTGACAGACACTGCACCAACCCCGCTGCACTACAAAGTATAAAGTTCTAATTTATAAATAATTAAATAAATAAAAAATGACCGCAAGTGTATACTTTTTACATAAGTATAATAGTAACTTTATTTCATTTTTGTCTCTTACAGATTTTTAAAAGAAGAAGAAGTTTCATCCAAAAATCTTAGTTAATTGTTACAGATTTGGTTCAATTCTTTAATCCATCATCCTGGAGTAAATCATTTTAAACTTTTCTCCTTTTTGTGAGATTTTGGGTTCAGTGAGCGATCTTATCACTGACTCAGAGTTACCTCTGTACGAACAGAGGTAACAGCTGTCAGTTGCTGATGGGGCCGCCCACTGGACTCGCTGATGGGGCCGCCCACTGGACTCACTGATGGGGCTGCCCACTGATGGGGCCGCCCACTGGACTCACTATTGGGACTGCCCACTGGACACAAAATCCTAGAAAGATCAAAACTCAGATTATACTGAATCTTTTCACACAAGCTATATCAATCTCCTCAGCTTCCCCCACTCTGTAAGGCTTCATTCCCACAACAAGGTTTTGGTGAGTTTCACTGTTTTCATATAGATTCAATCTACAAAAATATCACTGTGACAAAAATCTCCAAGATGAACGTACATCAGCAACCTATAGCTTTGTGTAAACTAATTGGCAGCACATTATTCTTTGTAAAAAGTGTATGTACTGCCGAGAGCGAGGCGTTGTATGTGCACAGAACTGTCTATTACTGATCGTTCTGTGCACATTGTAAATGTGGTCTGCCCTTCCAAGTAGGCTCCTAAATGACCGCGATCGGTGGTCTTTTAATGTGAAAAGTCAGGTGGTGTGACCCCGCTCTTACACGCAGAATCCATTGCCGTGAACAGCTACAGGAGCTCTACAAGGCTCACAGATACTGACGCGGGTCCTGACAATTGTCTGCCATGTTTAGCTTTAAACTCCTGGCAGCTGTGTATTGTCGTAATCTCACCTACTTTAGGATAAAAAGGAGAATAATTTGTTAAGTATTGTTTCGTATATATTTTCCTATGTTATTTTTATATCCATTCTTTTTTGGTGCATATTAAAAATCATGCACTAAATGATAACCCCCCCCTTATAGGTATTGATTGGCGGATAATTACAATATCTGACTGCATTTGGGACCCAATGACACCAAATATGAAATTGAACATCCACACCTTCAAAGTTCTTGATTCTAAAATGTACATTCAAGGAAACTCTACTGTCCGATGCAACTCTTGCAACCCCAACCAGTCTCCACAAATGCAAAATGAATCTTTTTTAGACACATCACAATGCATCACATACAAGTTAAAAAAAAAAGATTTAAAGGAAAGCAGTCACCAGGTTTTTTCTACCTAATCTGAGATCAGCATGACATATGCAAAGAGACCCTGGTTCCAGCGATGTGTCACGTACTGGGCTGCTTGCTGTAGTTTTGATAAAATCACAGTTTTATAAGCAGGAGATTATCACTAGAGGACTAGTAAACCTGCTGCTTGTAGTCCTGCATATTAATGAGCTCTGTGTAAACCTGCCCACATCACTGATTGGCAGCTTTCTGTGTGCACTGTCTATAAGCTACCAATCTGTGATGTGGGTGGGGTTATACAGTTCTCAGCATTCAGAGAACTGCTGGATCTGCAGCAGAAAAAACGTCATTTTTTACAGACATTTATATTTATTGAGTGAGCCATATGCTTTGGGATTAAAGGGCTGACCCACATCAATGTTTGCTCATTTGTTTTACTTTTATACCTATCAAAGGGAAGTTAGAAAGGCTTCCAGCTTTTGAGATAAAGACAGGCCCTTATTTCTCATTCTCAGCTTAACCCCTTCATGACATGCACCATATATATACAGCATATGTCAGGTCTCCCCCTTTTGATGTAGGCTCTGGCAATGAGCCGCATCTTTTTCGGCACATGACAGCTGATTTGGGCAGCTGACATGTTCCCCAAATAGCCATGGGTGGAATCGCAATCCACCTGCGGCTTTTAACAACATGTTAAATGCTGCTATCAATCTCTGACAGCATCATTTAACATGCATGCACCGAAAGCGCATCACAAACCCCGCCCATCGGCGCCCTTGTCACATGACTGTGGGACGCCAATTGGTTGGCATGACAATTCCGGAATCTGCAGGAGACCCCTGTGGTTATCATAGCCAATTTGCTATGAGTGCCGCCCTGTGGCCAGCATTCATAGCAGATGAACATTTCTGCTACACAGCTGAAGCTTCTAGTCTCTCCTATGTACACTACTGATGCTAGTGTAAAGTAGAAAAAAAGGTTTTTTAAAAAATATATAAAAGTTCAAATCACCCCCCTTTTGCCCCATTCAAAATAAAACAATAAAAAAATATCAAATATGCACATTTGGTATCACTGCATTCAGAATCGCCCGATCTATCAAAATACAAACATGGTCGCTGCAACATTACATTCAAAAGATCATATCTCTCAAAATGGCATCGATAAAAACGTCAGCACGCAAAAAAATATGCCCTCATGAGTCTCGGAAAATTGTGCCTAGTTTTTTTTTTTTTTTCTAACAAATCTTGTAATTTTTTTTTTTTTTTTCATCACTTAAGTAAAAAAGAACCTATACATGTTTCGTATCTACAAACTAGTAATGACCTGGAGAATCATAATCGCAGGTCAGTTTTAGCATTTGGTGAACATCGCAAAAAATACATATATATATTTTTTGTGGTACAGTCATTCGGGAAGAAGAGACATTTTTTTAAATGGAATATGCCAGGAGAATAAACCCTCCTAAACTGTCTATATGGACACGCAGGTCATAGGAAGCTGAATAACAGGACACCTTCATATCTGCGATCTGATGTCTTATTCCAGAGAAATCCAAGTTTTTTCTTATACGTAAATGAGCTGTTAAGATCTATGGGCTGGATATACACTCACTGGCCACTTTATTAGGTACACCTGTCCAACTGTGTGTTAAGACTTAATTTCTAATCAGCCAATCACATGGCGGCAACTCAGTGCATTTAGGCATGTAGACATGGTCAAGACAATCTCCTGCAGTTCAAACCGAGCATCAGTATGGGGAAGAAAGGTGATTTGAGTGCCTTTGAACGTGGCATGATTGTTGGTGCCAGAAGGGCTGGTCTGAGTATTTCAGAAACTGCTGATCTACTGGGATTTTCACGCACAACCATCTCTAGGGTTTACAGAGAATGGTCCGAAAAAGAAAAAAAATCCAGTGAGCGGCAGTTCTGTGGCCGGAAATGCCTTGTTGATGCCAGAGGTCAGAGGAGAATGGGCAGACTGGTTCGAGCTGATAGAAAGGCAACAGTGACTCAAATTGCCACCCGTTACAACCAAGGTAGGCAGAAGAGCATCTCTGAACGCACAGTGCGTCGAACTTTGAGGCAGATGGGCTACAGCAGCAGAAGACCACACCGGGTACCACTCCTCTCAGCTAAGAACAGGAAACTGAGGCTACAATTTGCACAAGCTCATCGAAATTGGACAGTAGAAGATTGGAAAAACGTTGCCTGGTCTGATGAGTCTCGATTTCTGCTGCGACATTCGGATGGTAGGGTCAGAATTTGGCGTAAACAACATGAAAGCATGGATCCATCCTGCCTTGTATCAACGGTTCAGGCTGGTGGTGGTGGTGTCATGGTGTGGGGAATTTTTTCTTGGCACTCTTTGGGCCCCTTGGTACCAATTGAGCATCGTTGCAACGCCACAGCCTACCTGAGTATTGTTGCTGACCATGTCCATCCCTTTATGACCACAATGTACCCAACATCTGATGGCTACTTTCAGCAGGATAATGCGCCATGTCATAAAGCTCGAATCATCTCAGATTGGTTTCTTGAACATGACAATGAGTTCACTGTACTCAAATGGCCTCCTCAGTCACCAGATCTCAATCCAATAGAGCATCTTTGGGATGTGGTGGAACGGAAGATTCGCATCAGGGATGTGCAGCCGACAAATCTGCGCCAACTGTGTGATGCCATCATGTCAATATGGTCCAAAATCTCTGAGGAATGCTTCCAGCACCTTGTTGAATCTCTGCCACGAAGAATTGAGGCAGTTCTGAAGGCAAAAGGGGGTCCAACCCGTTACTAGCATGGTGTACCTAATAAAGTGGCCAGTGAGTGTAGATCTCCCTGAGGATCTGCCCCCATAGATTATTATAACTGGAGTAGATGTTACCACTGTGAGACATGTAGATCAGGAGTACAGACTGTCAGTCATTACATGTCTCACACTGGTATCGGCCACTGTTATTTATAATAGTTTCTGGAGGTGGATCCTCAAGGAGATCTATGCCTGGTTCATAGATCTTAACAGCTCACTTAAATATTAAGAAAACATGGACTTCTCTGGAATAAAATATTATATCACATATATTATGGTGTCATGTTCTTATGCTTCCTATGACCTGCGTGTCCATATAAGCGGCTCAGGAGGGATGATTCTACTGACCGATTAACTGTTGCTACAGAGCTGGACACACACTGTTGTTTGTAATGTCTTTGTGAAATGGTGCTAATCTGCAGTGCACTTGTTTTATTCTTTACTTTTATTCTTTCCTAAAGTTTCTTTTAAAGATTCATGTGACTTCATTGTTCCATATTTTAACCGGTAATTCTGTAATCTCCTTTCCTCCTGTGAGGAGTTTATGACCTGCCTTGTATTGTCCGTGTTATATCTGATTTTAATAAATAATTTTACAACTAAAAAGTGTTTGGATGTTAAAACAATGGCATTAACCATCCCTTTGAAATAAGGAGTGTAACTGTACTGTGAAAAACTATTTCTCCTTGGACATTTGCATTCCATCCAGTCCAGAGCGTTCTCCAGACATCCGCAGATAGTGAAACATGATTCATCATTGCAGAGACCAAGTTTCCGCTGCTTCTGAATCCGATGATGGTGTACATCACTCCAGCCACGAAGCTTCAGCTACAGCTCAGCTATGGAAAACCATTTCATGACGTTTATAAGACTTTATGCAGATTGAATATTTTTAGAGACCTTCAAAAATGAGTCTTTGAAACAGAAATTGCTTCAGGAAATGCTTTTATGTGGATTTTATAAAATTTTTATTTTCAGAAGTGATTTTGAAGACGTTTTGAAGCACTTTGGGAGAGTTTTTTTGTTTTATTCTATCAATTTATGAAGCATTTTTGCAGCATTTTGAGTTAGAATCCGCTCCAAATAAGGCAGCGCTATCAAGATCGGCTACAAAGAGTCATGGTTTGGACAGTGTTCTTGCCCTGCACTCACAGGGTTAAGTGTATGTGGCCTCTTTCTGGATCTGGGAGGGGTATTTATACTCTTTACCAGGGTTCTCTGTCAGCTATACTGTTATTCTGGCTGTGTGTCTGACCCCTGGTGTGCTTGTATACTGCATAGCTTGTTTGCTTCCTTTGTATGACCCGGTCTGTCCCCTCACTCTGTACTGTCTCTCATTTTGGTATTATTGTCTTTTCCGGTTCTGACCTCCTGGCTTGGCTATCGTTACTCCGTTACAGTTTGTCCCTATTGTACCATCTATTGCCCGTTCTGGTTTTCTGATCTATTGCTACGTCCTGGCTATCCAATCTGTCTAACCCTTTGGTACTGTGGTGCTTTCTTGTGCTTTGACCCAGCTTGATCTGGTTTCTGTCTATGCCTCTTGGTAACATTATCCTGTAATTACCCTTCTAGGAGTTTTCCTCAGCTCCTAGCTCTCTGGAGATTAGACCACGCCCTCAGCAGTCACATGCTTCAGGTCCTGTTAGCCTGGAGCATGCATCGTCACCACTGCTGCCCCACTCCACAGGTATCTTTGTGCACAGTTTTGTACTCAGGACACGCGCACTGGCTCAGTGAGCAAGTGCAGTGCGGTGTTCCTGACACAAAGGAGTGATATGTACTTTCTTTTTTTTCCCACCAAACAATTTTCATAACCAAAAGTAAAAAAAAAAGATCTAAAAAACATTATCTTTGTATTGTGTGTGGTAGATCAGCTTACTTTGCTGCACATAGAGGTAGACACAGGAATACTGTCTCTTTAAATCTTCCACTTGTTTATTAAAAGTGCTACATAAACCAGTGCAGCGTTAGCAAAACAAGCACAGCCTTTTTGGCCTAACGGGAACTGAAAACATAACATGTGGCACGGAAAAGTAAAATCACGCTCACTCAGGAATAATCAAAAAAAAAGTTCAGCTTTCCTTATCATGAAAACACAGCTCTGGAACCTCCAGAAGCACTCCACACTGAATGAGTCAGAAGGCTGGACATTCATCCTCTGGACTCCACCCACTCTACAAATGTTCACTCAACCTAGCCCTAAACATGGCCGATTAACCCCTCTCAGCACTTAGTGTGCTGGAGCGTTTTCCTAAGTTCATATCACTGCTGTGACAGTGATGCATATCTCCTCTCCAGTACTTTACCAGTGACTTTGTCACACGTGTTAACCCACAGATAGAAAAATATTAAAATTGAGATTCCTCACTGGTTGATACCTTTTTAATTTTTTTTTTTTCCTTGTGTTTTAACCTTTTTAAAGTCTGCATCTTTACTTCCGTCTTTGCAAAGCTCAATCAATGGTATATGTTCATTTCATCTTATGGCGTCTGTTCCCTGATGCTGTAAGGTCATCTCACTTGCTCAAAGCCTTCATGATCCATGCTGGCCTGCAAGCTTGTTTGTCTTTGCATCGTATTGCCTCCTGCTGTCTTGAGTCAGTTGATTAATTTTTAAAGAGTTAAATTACACCTAGATGTGAGCACAAACCTCCCTATGTATCAGACCTAGCCAAGGGGAAGCAACTGGGTGGGGGAGGGGATGGGGAAACTTGTGCAGATTTTATCAAAGAATCAGGCCAGTTAGACATGTCAGTCAGACAAGCCGGGAGACAGGTAAGCCATGCAAGGTATTCAAGTAAACTTGTCCTAGTTAACTTGTGCTGCAAAAAAAAACGTACTCACCCTATGTATTTGTATCATTTTTTTTCTAACTGCTGCAGTCAATCATATCTACTTTTCACACACTCTGTACACTTCATAAGTGTCAGTCCCTCTCTCCTCCCAACTACTGTGTACAGCTCACACTTTGGGATGAGCGAACCCATGGATGTTCAGGTTTGCCTTGTTCGGTTTGGTATCTGAACTTGACACCGAACCTTAAAGAAGTCAATGGAAACCAAAACTTCGGTGCCTTAAAATGACTGTAAAATGGTCATAGTCAAGGCTTGGGGGCTGCAAAAGAAAGCAAAATGGGGGCAAGAACAGGACAATTGCCATGCAAAGAAATGTGGATATGGAAATTACTTAAAATAAAATAATAAAAAATTATAATCTTGAACCTTGAGGCAGAGGTCTAAGTGGATGAGGAGGTGGAGATGGTGTAAGAAGGGACCAGGATGGTAGTCGTGGCCGAGGACACCAGGGCCTTGGTGTCCTGGCCTCTTCCTATGGCGTACCTGTTTGTGGTTCTAGTTCACCGTCAGGGATTCCACAGCGGTGGTGCACAGCTCCTGTTCACCCAGTTTCGGTGAATAGGGTTGAAATAACGGACACAGATACAGGTTCAGATGCCAAACAAACGATTTTACTTTTCCCTTCAATGCTCCCAGGCACATCAGTAACATTACAGTCCATACAGTATTCCTCCTGCACTTTCCCTTTCCTGCTTTCTTTGTCCTCATGCACATTACGGGGTAGTAGCGCCCTAGGCGGTACCGCAGCATCACTTCTGTAGGACCTCAAGACATAGGGGATCCCATTCATCCGTTTCGCCCCGCCCCGTTACCTTTTACTCTGCAAGATTTCTTATTGTTGTTCTTATTCATTCTCGCCTGGACTATTGAAACTCTCTATTAACTTGTCTCCCTCTTACTAAACTCTCCCCTCTCTAATCTATCATGAATGTAGAAGCCAGGATTATATTTCTCACCAGCCGCTACACCGATGCCTCCACCCTGTGCCAGTCATTACAATGGTTGCCCATCTGCTACAGAATTCAATATAAACTTATAAGTCTTACACACAAAGCTCCCCACAGTTCTGCACCACCCTATATCTCCTCCCTTATGTCCATCACCCTTCCTCTCCATTCCGCTAATGACCTAAGACTTACATCTTCTATAATCTGAACCTTCCACTCCCATCTCCAGGAATTCTCTCATGCTGTACCAGATTCTGGAATTCACTACCCTAGACAATTTAATTGATCTCCATTATCCACACAGACAATGCAGTTTTGGTCCAAACACATGCCGTTTTTATGGCTTTCCACAGGTTGCACATCACTAAAACAAACTCATAAACATAAATATCTAGCCTTGTCCAGGCACTAACTAAACAGAACAGACCCTGGCTACTCATGCACGGCTGAGCTAGTCCCAGCTAAGTCAAACAAAACTGCTATCATCCATAGCAGCCACTGATACTTGTGGTTCTCTACACTTGGCCTGTGCAATGAACCATGACCATATATGTCAGTGCGGGCTCACCCGAACTGAATACCGTCCTTTCTCCCAGAGCAGACTTCATACATAGAAGAAGAACAATCAGACCAATTGCAGTATCCCCTTTAGCCCGAATTATAGCAGCTTTTATCACCAAAAGGAAGTATTCAACTCCATGCACAGTTCACATTGAACACACTGCGATTTCCACATGGTTCCTTCTGCTCTCAAAAACAGACTGATAAGCCCAGTTTCCATTCAGAGAGAGAACCCGGCACATCTTTTTCTCAGCTACAGCTCACATTTTGGCTGGACATTCACCAGCAGCACACTTGAGTTGCCTTCATCCAGCAGACTGACACTGCCTCAGGAGACTGCCATTGCATGAAGCTACTTCTTGCTTCTTAGAGAAGCACTTTTGCTGCATCTAATCAAACACTGCAGAGCTGTAATTTCACTCTGTCCTTTCCAGCTATGATACCACATATACTGGCTGTTGATCAGTTCATGAAGGGTTATTTGAAATCCCCTACTTATTATATTGATGGGTGGTCCATACATGGCATGCACTTTATTTTCACCTTTTATGTTAACTCTATACTTGAAATCCCCTACTTATTATATTGATGGGTGGTCCATACATTGCATGCACTTTATTTTCACCTTTTATGTTAACTCTAAACTTTCATAAATTGTAATCTTGCGAGCAGGAACCTCGTTCCTCTTGGAATGCGCAGAACTTTGTTACTTGGTAATGTCTTATCTTATTTGTACAAGTCCCCGCTGAATTGTAAAGTGCTACAGAATATGTTGGTGCTATGAAGATAAAAATTATCATTACTATTAGGTGAGCATATATTTTTTAACTCCCTTTCCGGTCCTCTACAATTCTGCAAAATTGTGGCCAGTTGGCTGCAATTTTAATTAAGAACAATGCAATTTTTTACAAAATTATAGTCAAATGCAATCTGCCTCAAACAAACTAGCTCATATCTCATGGTCACATTGATGGAACGTTGATAAAGTTAATGCTGTTGATATGAGATGATAAAAAAGACCACTGTACCTAAAAGTTCCAAACTTGGCAGTGTACGTAAGGATCTGCCAGTTCTATGACTGTACTGACTTAACTGCTTGAGCCAGTTCCATGAGGATGATTTCTGTATTAGAGGAAATGATTGTAATACTGTAAGTTTAATGACGCATCACATATTTTGGAATCGATTTCCTTAGACTTCATACATAAAACCATAAAAAACAATGAGAGATGGTGAAAATGACAGAGAAATTGCCAATGACAGAAGCACAGAAGAATGCCCATCATACCCCTCCCTTTCCCGTCCCCTCATCCCTGTTACTTCCACACATTGTCAGATGAAGTCCTGTTATGTCTTCCCAAGAAAAATATGACATTCTTGTCCTTACGTTTACAATAGTTACGTACTTTCAGTTTAAAATATTTATCAAATGTCATCAACCTGATTTTAAGGTCAAGCGGGCCAGACAATGGCAAACAATGGATGCATAGATAAGTGTACCAGAAATAAGCAAGATTTGTAATGTGTGTCTTTGGGCATATTGGTTTTGGTCCACCTAAATGTCAAGTTTGTGCTGCACAATCTGAATAATGAGGTAGATGCCAACAGGTGCTACATATCTACTTCCAGACTGCTGATAGATAATAAACGTCAGCATTCACTTTTAGGTGATCCACACGATTGTGCAGCTGCGGGATCAAGCTGTCAGACACATTTGGACTCACCATGGAAGGGGCAGAAATTGTTTATTGCTGTCTCTGGCTTCCTGATCTGTGTATAAACAGTGCTAAACAAACACTGTGTATACATTCATAGAGGCGCTAATGGTGTTCTTCCTTTGGACCCAGTGGTCATGGGATCGCTGGGTGTAGAAAGGGAGCTGGAGCTGCGGGCGCATGTGCATTGCATGACTTTGGTTTGCCCTAAGTATGGGAGAGGAAAGTGTTCTTGCCCAGGCCTGCACTAAAACTGCTCAGATGTAAGATTTGCAGTAATCTGTAGATGAGATAGGGTGCTTCATCCACATCAATGTCGAAGGTAGACAATTCAGCCCAGCCTCCAAAACATACATCACCTGAACCAATATCATCAGTGACGTCTGTCTCACAGGCTAGGATGATATCTGCTTTCCCAGCTTGCTGCATTCTCTGATTTTCAAAGCGCACTGACAGTGCACTCTCTTGCCAGTTCATCACTTCTGGAGAGGGAGCGCACTGTCACTGCACATTCAAAATAATATAGCACTGTGAGGAGGGAGCAAATGCCAAGTATGATCCAGACTTGACAACCTACTGATGCACAGTAAAGAAAGGATTAACTCAGCCCCTAAAATGGACTTAATTGATGATGCTCCTTTTAGTGTGGGGAAAGCAGCATCCAAGTATACAGTGGGGAAAAAAAGTATTTAGTCAGTCAGCAATAGTGCAAGTTCCACCACTTAAAAAGATGAGAGGCGTCTGTAATTTACATCATAGGTAGACATCAACTATGGGAGACAAACTGAGAAAAAAAAATCCAGAAAATCACATTGTCTGTTTTGTTTTCATTTTATTTGCATATTATGGTGGAAGTATTTGGTCAGAAACAAAATTTCATCTCAATACTTTGTGATATATCCTTTGTTGGCAATGACAGAGGTCAAACGTTTTCTGTAAGTCTTCACAAGGTTGCCACACACTGTTGTTGGTATGTTGGCCCATTCATCCATGCAGATCTCCTCTAGAGCAGTGATGTTTTTGGCTTTTCGCTTGGCAACACGGACTTTCAACTCCCTCCAAAGGTTTTCTATAGGGTTGAGATCTGGAGACTGGCTAGGCCACTCCAGGACCTTGAATTGCTTCTTACGAAGCCACTCCTTCGTTGCCCTGGCGGTGTGCTTTGGATCATTGTCATGTTGAAAGACCCAGCCACGTTTCATCTTCAATGCCCTTGCTGATGGAAGGAGGTTTGCACTCAAAATCTCACGATACATGGCCCCATTCATTCTTTCATGTACCCGGATCAGTCGTCCTGGCCCCTTTGCAGAGAAACAGCCCCAAAGCATGATGTTTCCACCACCATGCTTTACAGTAGGTATGGTGTTTGATGGATGCAACTCAGTATTCTTTTTCCTCCAAACACGACAAGTTGTGTTTCTACCAAACAGTTCCAGTTTGGTTTCATCAGACCATAGGACATTCTCCTAAAACTCCTCTGGATCATCCAAATGCTCTCTAGCAAACTTCAGACGGGCCCGGACATGTACAGGCTTAAGCAGTGGGACACGTCTGGCACTGCAGGATCTGAGTCCATGGTGGCGTAGTGTGTTACTTATGGTAGGCCTTGTTACATTGGTCCCAGCTCTCTGCAGTTCATTCACTAGGTCCCCCCCTCGTGGTTCTGGGATTTTTGCTCACCGTTCTTGTGATCATTCTGACCCCACGGGGTGGGATTTTGCGTGGAGCACCAGATCGAGGGAGATTATCAGTGGTCTTGTATGTCTTCCATTTTCTAATTATTGCTCCCACAGTTGATTTCTTCACTCCAAGCTGGTTGGCTATTGCAGATTCAGTCTTCCCAGCCTGGTGCAGGGCTACAATTTTGTTTCTGGTGTCCTTTGACAGCTCTTTGGTCTTCACCATAGTGGAGCTTGGAGTCAGACTGTTTGAGGGTGTGCACAGGTGTCTTTTTATACTGATAACAAGTTTAAACAGGTGCCATTACTACAGGTAATGAGTGGAGGAAAGAGGAGACTCTTAAAGAAGAAGTTACAGGTCTGTGAGAGCCAGAAATCTTGATTGCTTGTTTCTGACCAAATACTTATTTTCCACCATAATATGCAAATAAAATGAAAACAAAACAGACAATGTGATTTTCTGGATTTTTTTTTCTCAGTTTGTCTCCCATAGTTGAGGTCTAACTATGATGTAAATTACAGACGCCGCTCATCTTTTTAAGTGGTGGAACTTGCACTATTGCTGACTGACTAAATACTTTTTTTCCCCACTGTATATATTTTTTTAACACTATGACTTTTCAACGAAAACATAATTTGAAGAGCCATCTGGGAATTATAGGGAGTGACGAGACTTGTCCTATGCCGCACCTAGCCGGCTTTTCCCTTTATCATCATAGTTGATTGACAAGGCTCTCCCATGTGTGTAGATGAGGAGAAACCCATCCATCAAATAAGGTGGGGCGGGGATAAACTCTTCAAACTCTGTTTTCTCTGAAACGCATGGCAATCGTGCAGCCAGGCTCTGATGCTGCCGTGGCATCATATATCGACTGGCAGGTTAATTTTAAGACAACACAAACACAAATTCATTCCAAATGTTTCTTTATTGTCAAATCATGATATTTACATTCTGAGATGCACAGGTTTACAACATTGTATCTACTGTTCAAGAAACACAACGTAAACTCATTTTTTAAAGTTTTGAGGCATAAAAAAATGCAAGTTACACTACAAAAACAACATGTAAGAACCAAGAACAATGCACTAGCACAAAGTTATTAGAACATGAATGTGTTAGGGGTGATAGAAGGCATTCGTATTATGTTTAGTAAGGACAATTAATGAAAAAAGTCTTTCTCTTCATACAAAGGTGGACCACAGCGGCTCACCCCACTTCCTCTGATTAATTTTGCATGCCCTCTTATGCATAGCCAGTTACAGTTTTGAGAACCTGGAACCCCCCAGATAAAAATAAAATGAGTAATAATAATCTATAGCAAAATATTTATTGTTAAAAGAAAGGGATTGTTAAAAGAAATCCCCAGTTTGTAATCACAGCACATGTGTAAACAATTTACTTTGTTATTTTTAAGAACCTTACACTTTGGCATGATTTTTTACGAAAACATGACATGGACGAGAAAACTAACACTGTAAAAACGTAGGAAACCATTGCTTAAGCTGTGTCTAATTACTTACTAGAGCTACCCAGCAGCAGCAGAACAACCATTTAAAACATTTATGGTCCTCAAGCTTCAACATGTAAGAAGAGACGTGTAGCAATATCGCACAGGTGTCGCACTGTGTTTTTAAAAAAGTCACTTTTTTCCAGTTCTGTACAACCCTTTATGTTAAAGGGGGATTTACTCTTTATCACACTTTATAGTCAGGCTTCTACCAGAAGAAATCACACAGTAAGTTATATTGTAGTCCTAAAGGATGCCGAGAGACAGTAAAAAAGGCAAAACAGGTACTTTAAAGAGCGAATGCACTTTTTGAAAACTTTTGACATGTCACGGTTCGCCTTGGGTCTAGACAATGAAGGGCAGAAGAGCTTAGCTGAGCTCTCATCTGTGATGGAAGAGCTCGATACATGCCTGTCGAGATCATCTGAAAGGGAACCGTTCAGGTCAGATAACATTATTAGGGTTAGCTCAAATCGGCGAGTGCAATGTAAAAAAAAAAGCAAAAAAAAATTGTTTTTCAATTAGGCAGTGTTCATCTGCAAGTTTTTCCTCACCTGGAATTTGGGATAGGAAAAATATGGCAGTATGCTGCATATGGCTGTGTAAACCGGCCGGAACTCACCAATGCAAGTCAATGGGTGTGAGAAAAAAATCGCAAAGCACACAGGCCATGCATGTGCCATTTTTAGAAATCCATCTCAAGGGAAAGATGTAAATAAAATCACAGTGTGACCCGTTAGAATAAAATAGATGGAAAGATATCAGCAATATATAAAATTAGTGCAGTGCGTGTGCAGCTTACTGTATATGTATATACCTAATAATTAAATAAAACAAAAAAATGGCGTGGGGTCCTTCTTATGTTTATTAACCAGCTGAGGGAAAGCAGACAGCTGAGATCTGATCTTAATAGTCTGGGAAGAGGGCAATAAACATGGATCTTCCCAGGCTATTAATATCAGCTCACAGCTATCTAATAACTGGTTATTAAAATCAACAGACACCAAAAAGAATGAAGTGAGGTCCCCAATATTTTTAATAATTAGCAAAGGCTAAGCCGACAGCTGCAGACTGATTTTAATTTGCTGAGAAGGTCCATGGATATTCTCCCCCATCCATTAGATGCGCTTAGCCTCAGCCACACTTTTTTGTAATGTGATCACCGTGATCCGTGTTCTCTAGGGTCTCAGCTACCCCCGGTACCCAAAACTCCAGAGCTTTTCCGATGGTCAGGTCGCTATGCTCTTATTTCCAGTTGCCATTTTAAAATGGAAATGAGGGATAAGGCCCCTTAATGGCTGCCGTTTTAATGCATATCAGTGGTCGTTAAGGGGTTAATTGCAATGAGCACTCCCTGATCCTCTGTTACCCATTTATTACCATTAGAAAATTAAATATACCAAAGGGGTCCGCCGTAAATCCATCCCACAACGATCCCCAACTCTACTACATCTGGGTGCTACTAGTATGTGAAAGTGAACAATACCCGACCAAATCAGTCCTCAACCAATGTGTAAACAATGCCTGACCACTTTAACTGCCCTGCTATTTTTACATTTGCAATTGTGTATTTTTTCATGAACTTTTTTGTTCTGAATAATCACTATTTTTTCAAACATAAAAAACTTTTTAAACTAAATTATTTGATCAAATTGCCCTTTATTCCAAATATGTTTTATAATTTCACTCATGTCTTACATTGGTGGCCTAAGACCTTCTATTGTTCATGCTTGTATTGTAAAAATAGAGCTGAAATTTGGATCCTGAAAAACAGCAGCAACAAAAAAAACAACACAAAAACACATCATGAAACGCAAAAAAAAAAGCCAGCAAAACTTGTGTTGTGTCTGCAACAGTTTCACTGTCAAGAGATCAGGTTTTGGCTGCAGGAAAAAAAGCAGCACAAAAGAAATGTGTGAACATAGCTTTATAGCGCTGTAAACTGCAGATTGTGCAGTATTAATAGCATTCTCTTTAAGTCTCGGAAGAGAGCAGAGCTTGGCTGAATGTTTCCGACTTTCTCTTTTAGGCTACTTTCACACTTGCGTTTTTTTGCTGCGCGTTTTTTGCGCACACAAACGCATTAAAAAAATGCATCATGCGTTTGTGTGCGTTTTTTTGCGGGTTTTGGTGTGTTTTTTTACAAAACGCATGCTTTTTTTGCGCATACGTATGTGCACCCATAGACTATAATGGGTGTTTTGCTGTAAAAAAAACGCATTGCGTGCGCATGCTTTTTTTGGGGCAAGTAGGACGCACAAAAAAATGCAGCAGGATGCATTTTATGCGCCCGAGCGCACACTACAAAAAAACGCATGCGCATACAAACGCGTACAAACGCATGTGTATGCGCACCCATGTTAAAGTATAGGGAAAAAAACGCATGTTTTTTTGCGCTAAAAAACAGCGCAAAAAAATGCAAGTGTAAAACCAGCCTTAGCGATCTTGGGGGTCTTAGAACAAAATACACCAGTGATCAAAATTTTTGACAATCCTTTATGACATGTCAAAAGTTTTCTAAAAATACAGTCAGCCTTTAACACTTTTCATAACACCAACTAAACTCGTTAAGAAAATATGTCCTGTGCTAAGGTCAAGAACAAAATGGACATAATCGAGCATTCTGAAAAAAGTCCCAAAGCTGTTAAATGTTACCCCAAACCATTCTGATGCCATAATAATGCAGAATTATAAATTCGGTAGCACTAGAGTAGCGCGTAGGTTACATTTTGCTGTTTAGTAATCTTATTTAACCTTTGCTGTCGTTTTGTGAATTTATGTTTAGGCATCTCTTCCTCCTTGATACTTAAGTACAAAATTTTGGACAATTAAAATAAAGGATCCCTTGGGGATCCTAAGATAAACTTTGCAGATTTAGTTGCCTCTCCTTATGAAACATTATCTTTCCCCAAAGATGTTAGCAGGTTAAGTGCCCAATAGTTTTTAAAACACTTGCTTTAACGCTTATGCGCAGTCAGCAAGGGTACGCTAGGCCCAGGAATCTAGTCATAGGGATCAGCTCTGGGACCTCCCTGAGGTTGGGACTCAAGATTCTTGCAGAACCTTTTGTCCCTAGTAAGTGAAAATGCCCACCCTCCATGTTGTAAGTTGTACTGTTTGTTTTATCACAGCAATTTTATTTGTAGTGATTGAATTCATTGTTCTTTAATGGAGTGTAAATTCCGGTTTATGCAATTATAAGTTTTTGGCTATAATCTAATTCTTTTAATATTCTATTAAGTTGTTTATTTTTTACATTTATTTTAGCTTTAAAAAAAACAAAACTTTAACCATGTAAATCCTATGTCTTTCTATTTGGTTAATTATAAGGTTTACATTTTCTATTTATCTCTTTAAGAAAAGCCCTTTTTTAAAAAACTAAGCTAGTTGATTGTCAGGGGAAAATGCATTAGCCTACATATGGCCATTCAAGTCAATGGTCACCTAAGCAACGCGTGTACATTTCCACCAAAATGAGAGCTGCTTTTTTCAGTTAACGGCTCTCTATTCTGGCTCCTAAACAAAGGTCTCCGGTGGGGGATTCCATTCTGATGTCTCTATTGCCGGGTGGGTAATATGGTCACAGGTTATCTTTGGGAAGGAGCCTATTTAAGCAGCGTAACAGTAATTCCTCCTTTATTAACCCTGTATTATCTGCTCAAGTCACCTCCGATTGTTTAGGCCTTATGCACACAGTGAAGGTTTTGCGCTCTTTTAATGTAGCCAAAACAGGTAATAAATCCTAAAGGAAAGACTTAGACTTATTATGTAGCAAAAAATGAAATACAGTGTATGTTAATCCCTAAAGTACATTTGACTCAACCCAAATGCAGGGTTCATGGCAGTATCGGGATTTACAGTAATAAGGTCACAAAACGTATTAGAAAAACAAGGCTGCATTCTTCCAAAAACTGCAGCAGTCCTTGATCCATGGTATTTGGTGGATGAGACGGCTGAGCATTGCTAAGGTGAAGTGACACAGATGCTCAGCAAAGGGCCGTACCCCTTCTAATCACCTCTACATTGGAGAACCCAACGTCAGGTGTACATAGAGATTCTATCCACTTTCTATGGACCGGACTCTGCTTCGTGAGTTTCCCACATCAATGCTTTCATTTTTCGAAAATTCTATACTTTTCCATGGTCAATCACTCTTAGGTCCTTGTTCACACTGTGTCCAGGAATTCCCCCCCTCAAAACTCCAGATTGGGCCATTGACTGCAAACACACGAACAATGCTTAGAAAATCTCTATTTTTGTATTTTTTTCTGAAAGTTTGTTCAGATGGGCACAGAAAAGTGGTCTGCCACAATCCTGTGCCCTTCTTAACAAACGGACACTTTCAGCAAAAACAATCCACTCCATTCCTATGATTGACCTCGTCGTGGAGGCTGTCTGAATCCTACTTTTCGAGAAATTGAAGCAAAACCCACTGCAGAAACGAAGTGTGAACAGATCCTTAAATTAGACACTTCTAATACAAATAATCTGTTGTGGACGATGTAATACAGTTTACAGAATGAAGGTTGAATCGTTTCCTATTTGATTTCTCACTCGCTTTTCATAAATGTTACCTTCAACAAGACACTTAAGGAGTGAACGATGGCGTCGTGAGAGGGAGGGACAGACACTTAATTGTGCTGAGAACTAGCCTCTATGAACTGCTTTATTTCCTATGGTGAGATCAGAAGAGCATGAGCTTGAGTAAAGATGTCATACAAAAAGTACAAAATTGCAGCACATAGCAAAATGATGCATATTTTTTTTTACCAGCAGGTAATTACTTACACGTATTATATACTTCAAAATACCTGAAATACACTTTTTTTTAAAATCAAACATCACTTTTATGATAGAACTTTGGAATGGCAAACCACAGCCACACAATACGTCACACACAGTTGTCTTATCAAGATAAGTCCTTTATCAAATATATAATCTCTTGCTTTGTTCATGCAATTGTTTTGTTACATACTGGTACGTTCACCAAACTTGGTTAAAAAAAAAAACTCTCAAAAGCCATTTAATCAACCAAAAGTGCATATACAGTAAAACCCTGGCCATCAAAATCTACTTGAGCCCAGAATGATCTATCAGTTATGATTTGTTATGGTTCAAATGCAGAGATATAAAGTTCCAACCTCTGTCTCCTCAATGTCATGCTACGACCTTGAAAGTCACATTGTCCCCTGGACTAAACATCAGAGGCTTCCAGTACTGTACTAGATGCCTCATTTAGTGGCTGATGGACTAAACATTAGAGGCTTCTAGTACTAGATGCCTCATGTAGTGGTTAATGGACTAAACATTAGAGGCTTCCAGTTCTAGATGCCTTGTGTAGTTGCTGATGGACTAAACACTAGAGGCTTCCAGTAATAGATGTCTCATGTAGTTGCCAATGGACTGAACATTAGAGGCTTCCAGTACTAAATGCCTCATGTAGTGGCTGATGGACTAAACATTAGAAGCTTCCAGTACTAGATGCCTCATGTAGTGGCTGATGGACTAAACATTAGTGGCTTCCAGTACTAGATGACTCATGTAGTGGCTGATGGACTAAACATTAGAAGCTTCCAGTACTAGATGTCTCGTTTAGTTGCCGATGGACTAAACATTAGAGGCTTCCAGTACTAGATGCCTTGTGTAGTTGCTGATGGACTAAATATTAGAGGCTTCCAGTACTTGATGCCTCATGTAGTTGCTGATGGACTAAACATTAGAAGCTTCCAGTACTAGATGACTCATGTAGTGGCTGATGGACTAAACATTAGAGGCTTCCAGTACTAGATGACTCATGTAGTGGCTGATGGACTAAACATTAGAAGCTTCCAGTACTTGATGTGTCGTGTAGTTGCCGATGGGCTAAACATTAGAGGCTTCCAGTACTAGATGCCTTGTGTAGTTGCTGATGGACTAAATATTAGAGGCGTCCAGTACTTGATGCCTCATGTAGTTGCTGATGGACTAAACATTAGAAGCTTCCAGTACTAGATGTCTCGTGTAGTTGCTGACGGACTAAACATTAGAGGCTTCCAGTACTAGATGTCTTGTGTAGTTGCTGATGGACTAATCATTAGAGGCTCCCAGTACTAGATGCCTCATGTAGTTACTGATGGACTAAACATTAGAGGTTTCCAGTACTAGATGCCTCATGTAGTTACTGATGGACTAAACATTAGAGGTTTCCAGTACTAGATGCCTCATGTAGTTGCTGATGGACTAAACATTAGAGACTTCCAGTACCAGATGCTTTGTGTAGTTACTGATGGACTAAACATTACAGGTTTCCAGTACTAGATGCCTCATATAGTTACTGATGAATGAAACACTAGAGGTTTCCAGTAATAGATGCCTCGTGTAGTTGCTGATGGACTAAACATTAGAGGTTTCCAGTACTAGATGCCTTGCGTAGTTACTGATTGACTAAACATTAGAGGTTTCCAGTACTAGATGCCTCATGTAGTTGTTGATGGACTAAACATTAGAGGTTTCCAGTACTAGATGCCTTGCGTAGTTACTGATGGACTAAACATTAGAGGTTTCCAGTACTAGATGCCTCATGTAGTTGTTGATGGACTAAACATTAGAGGCTTCCAGTACCAGATGCCCCGTGTAGTTTCTGATTTGGCCGGCAGCTATTACTTTGATCTCCCTAAATGCACCAACTCTTGGCTCAGCAGATCATGCATGTGTCTTGATGGGGAGAACATAATAAGGTTTGTTCGACCATAGTCCAAGGTGTATGGCCACCTGGAATTTTACTGTATCTTATGCAACTTGATGATTGTGTTTTGTGTTTAGGAGGACATGGCATAATTATGACTGATGATGACAATCAAGGAATCAGCAAGAAATTGTAATAGTTTTCAGGTAAAAAATATGAAAACCAGAAAAGAAATAGAAAGTGTAAATAGAATGCAATAAAAAAGTGCAAACAATGGACCGTTCTTCATGGAAAGGTGAGGATGTAAACTATGCATGTGAAATCAGATTGTCATGCATGTTCCTCATAATGGGTTAAAAGTAATGGAGACATTCAGGAATTCACACAGGTAACTAACCAGGAACAAGATTCTGTACAGCGCTGTTCAGTTCTGATTTATCTTATAAAGTTCTGATATACCTTAACATCCACTGCCGCAGCACCTGATCCCTCCCTGAAATGCAGTGTGTCATCACTGACCTTCATTTGAGGAGCTGGGCTAGTCCTTGCTTTGTCACAGTGTGATGTGCAAAATGACAGTACGCTCTGTTGTCGACTCAGATCAGTAGTAACGAGCCGTCCAGAGCGCAATGTCAGTGCACATTTTAATGCATCCTAAGAGTAAGACAAATTTTCTTCTAAAACTATCAGAATTCTATTTTACGGTAATTTAAAAAATCAAATGTAAATGTTGCCTGATAAGAAGGAAATATATGAGAACACCAGCACATGTGCACACTGTATTGCCATACAGTGCTAGAAGGAAGAGTTGGGAAGAACTGTCACCAACTGAACGATTATCTATATATATAATTACCTTAAATTGTCTGTCATCCACTTCCGTCTGGATGTCCCCGAATACCACAATCTACCGCGCCGACCGGAAGTACGCCGACCGCCATTTTGAAATACTCCAGTGATGGGTCTTCCAATATGGCGCCCGCTGGTGGTACCAGGACCACCAGCGGGAAACCGACAGGACCCCCCCGCCGTCGCCGGCCCCCCCGCCGCTGCCGGAGCCGCCGCCGATGGACCCCCCCGCCGCTTCCTGCCCACCCACCTCCGTCACAGCCGCCAGGAAAGACAGCGGCTTGCGGCCTGTGCACAGGCCGCAAGCCGCGGTCATTACTGCCGGCTGGCTGCCGCCAGGCCCCCCCGGCCAGACCCGCCTCTGCTCTCCCACCCACCTCCGTCACAGCCGGCAGGAAAGACCGCGGCTTGCGGCCTGTGCACAGGCCGCAAGCCGCGGTCTTTCCTGCCGGCTGGCCGCTGCCAGGACCCCCACCGCTGGACCTGCCGCCACTGAACCCCCCCACCGCCGCCTGTACTCACACACACACTCACATACACACACGTATCACATGCACACACACACACGTACTCACATACACACGTACTCACATACACACACACATACTCACACACACACACACACGTACTCACATACACACACACGTACTCACATACACACACGTACTCACATACACGTATTCACATACACACACGTATTCACATACACACACACACACACTTCCTTCCTGATGCGATAGCATCGGGCACACCTCTAGTGTAACATAAGAACCAACTCATCCCTTCTAAGATCTTACGCACATGGCAAATATTTTGCAAGAAGGTTGTAAGATGTCATGTGGAGTGGCGCTTCAGAATACCACTATACAGCAGCTTATCACTAATCCTTCTTATCTGATCAAGCTTTGCCATGAAAGTTTCTAAATTCGATAAATACAAACCCCATTATCGACTTTCTAATATTTTTTTATACAATGAAAGCTGGGATTATTTCCTATTTATTTTTGAAAATCTGTTCACAGAAGTCACCTCTGACAAGGTACTTTGGAAGTGAAGTTTTATAGAAAGGGTCATTTGTACTTTATTTGTATTTATTTTTTCTATTGTTTTCTTTTTTATTTTCACTCTCTTTCCAACAGAAAAGATTGTTGTAGGAATTTTATTATTTTTGAAATTAAGTTTTAAAGGAGTGGTCCAACACACAAATTATTTTTATCCTAAATCCCGATCTATTTAATGCCATCATCCAATCTATTTTCTAATATACTTTAATGTAGAATTCCCTATCCCTCCCTAACTACTGAAATTCACTTAAAGCCTATATAGAATCTTGATCTTGGAATCACTCAGCCTATGGGCAGAGCTTCAGATTTAAAGAGGTTTGCATAAAAATAAATCATTGATACAGTGCATTGTCTCTAAACCTGAAGGTTGTAGGATTTCGTAATATTTAAGCCAGGCACAAGAACTAGGAACCTGGCACAGCACAGATCAGTATGGGACCTTAAAGAAGCACTCCTCCTCTTCCTCCTCCTCTTCCTCCTCCCATCAAAATTGTTATCCTCTTAATATATTGCAGCCATCATATTATACAGCACTATGTACTTACATTTGCTCATTTTGCCTTTCTCCTGTCTAATTCTTCTCTTTTCCATTAGATTTGACTTCACCTGATAAAAACTGACAAACTGAATCCTTCTAAGCTCCATGTAGGAACAGGAAGTCTCCTTTCCCTGCATGAGTCATCACTGCAAAAGTCCCTGGCAGGGAGGAGGAAAAATTAGCTGGGTCAGGAGTTGAAGAAGGTGATGCAGGAAAAAAAAGAGACTTCCTGTTTCTATATAGAGCAGAGAAAAGAGAACAAAAAATTGGGTAGAAAAGGAAAATGTGCAATTGTAAGTTCACAGTGCCGTATAATATGATGACTGTAATATATTGAGGATAAAAACTTTGATGAAAGTGCTTCTTTAAGACTGGGGCTATGCAGCAACTTTGCCAGTGACACCTGTTGCTTGTGACAAAAGTTTGCCACCATGTGTTGCTGTAACACTGCAGCACAATACAAGTGCATGGGGTCGAATTGAAATCCTGAGAGTTCTGCAACTGAGAAAAGCAAGGCGCAAAAAAATCCAATGTGGCTGGATTGCATGTTGCCGTTGCAGTACCCTATGGGTCCCCACTCGCTTTAATTGGGATGCGATGCAGCAGTAACGACTGGCAAACTTTGGTCACACAACAGGTGTTGCAGTCAAAGTTGCCGTGGAGTCCCGGCCTAAAAAAGGACTACATGATGAGCAGAAACATAGAGATGGAAAACAGGCAGAAGGATAATGGACCTGTACATGTGCAGATGTAACTAGATCTTAAAAAAATGAATTCAAGTATAAATAATAAGATCACAGTTTAGAAAAAGGAAATACTGCAGAAAAGATTACAATGTAGAAATCAGGAACAAAAATAATCAGGTTGTACTTTTAGCCAAGAAAGGATGGAACATTACAGATAGCACATGGTGAAGGCAATAGTTCACCAGTGCTGTGTCGGGAGTGGATATCGTGGCCTCAACAGACTTGTATTCAAACCACGGGCTGAAAAGAGTTACGCCAACTATTAGGTCAAACATTTAGGGCTGCAGTAATTTACCTTCAGAAACAAGCAAATTACCCCTCTGGGGTAGATATCACAGTGAGCAAAATAGAGAGAAATTAGACATCTCAACCCTACACATCAGCCAGTCAACAGTAGAGAAAACAGTAACTATGTCCGAAACGAGTAGGATCACTATTTTGGAATCATTCCCTTAATTGCCGATTCCCGGTTGACATATGTTGCCCAGTACACGAGATTAAAGATAGCGAACAGCACAGGGAAGACAATGCGAGAGATCTTATCAATGCGACTGACACTGTTATAGGTTTTCTTCCCATCCAGAGGTTTTAGATCAGGGTGAGGAGGAGAGAGAGGCGGCGGAGGCAGAGCTGCGTTCTTCGCAATGGCTGCCAGGGCTGGCTCCTTAATGTTGAGGGTGTAAGTCGTTCCGACAATGTTGTACGTCGTGTTGGATTTTTTCGCCAGGATTATAGGTTCCTTTATCTAGGAAAATAACACAATCATAAATTTTAAGAACCAAATGTAACAAGAACCATGTTCACTGTACGGGGCTCTGTACAGGACTGTGACTGTGGGGGGCAAAAAGAAAAACACAGATGGGGGGTAGAAGTGCTCCCTTCTCCGATCAGTGGGGAGTTTTATTTTATTTAAAGAATTATTCCAACATGGACCACTCATGATTTAGCTTAGATTTTTTAGCTTAGCGGTGACTGCAGCAGCTTCATGATCCCTGCTAGTACTTACAATATACTGTTTAGCCACAGGGTGAAATCATAGTCAGAGTGCCCACGTAAGCAATGCCACAGTGCCAGCATAGCGCCCCACATAAATAATTGCAGAAGAGGCGTGTGATTTGTATGTTCTCCCCGCGTTTGCGATTATTAACTCCGGATTCTTCGGTTTCCTCCCACACTACAAAGATTGATAAATAATCTAGACCGTGAGCGCGAATGGGGACAGTGATGCGCTGTGGAATTAATGGCACTGTATAAAGAAATAAAATAAACTTATATATAATTTTTAATGTGGATAAAGGTGTTGTCCAGTCTACAAGTCTGCGGTCACTATATGAATCCTCACATCATGCACACTGCACACTAGTGCTGGGAGCAGGTGATAACATCACCATAAGTATGTAATTTGCATACCCTTGGTCACATTCTAACTAGACTTGTCCAGCCTCGTTTAGTCGGCATGTGACTGTATGTATGCAAATCACATATTTGCGGTTACATGCCCGCTGTTGGCACTGGAGAATCCTCGCAATGTAGAATGACTGCTGCCTTGTAGCCCAAGGCCAGACAACCGCTTTAAGGCTACTTTCACACTTGTGTTCCTTGGAGCTGCGGAGGGATGCGCACAGCCGCCGCTAAGCTCCGCCCACGACCACGCCTCCTCCGGTCAGCTCCACCTATGGGCGCATGATGCTGCATGTGGCCTGCGTACCCTATCTTTAGCATTGGGTATGCAGGCCGTGTGCAGGTATGCATTTGCCGGTGCATGTATCCTTTTGATGGTGCGCCGAGTGCACCAAAATGCAACACGGTGCATTTGGCGCAGGTCAGCGCACCATCAAAAGGTCGCATGCCCCGGCAAACGCATACCTGCGCACGGCCGCGAACCCAATGCTAAAGATAGGGTACGCAGGCCACATGCAGCGTTATGTGCCCATAGGCGGAGCTGACCGGAGGAGGCGCGGCCGTGGGTGGAGCTTAGCTGCGGCCGTGCGCAGCCCGACGCAGCTCCAAGGAATGCAAGTGTGAAAGTAGCCTAAGCTTGCATATCACAGCCTAATTTTCTGCTCTTATTCTAAAAAACATAACTTACCTTAAACGTCTGACCTTCCTGAGCCCTTTTGCCATCCCAAGCCCATCCTCTTTTAGTGAAGTAATTGACTGTAGCAAACTCAATAAGTGCTGAGAAGACAAAAGCGTAGCACACTGCCATAAACCAATCCATCGCGGTGGCATACGCAACTTTGGGCAGAGAGTTCCGAGCGCTAATACTTAATGTTGTCATTGTCAAAACAGTGGTGACCCCTAAAGAACAAAAAATAAGCAATCAAAATGACTGTAAATCAGACCTCAGACATACAGCTACATCAAATCCACAACTGTTTACAGTTACATAGTTACAGTTATGTAGGTTGAAAAAAGAATTCAGTCCATCAAGTTCAGCCTTTGTTCACTAGTTATTCACTCTTTATCTATACACTAGATTTTGTATTACCCACAATGCCATTTGTTGTGAGAAAAGCATCTAGACCTTTTTTACTACCTCTTGTGGTCGGTATTCCATAGTCTGACTGCTCTAACTGTAAAGAATCCTTCCCTATTTAGCTGCCGGAATCGCCTTTCTTCCACCTGTAATGAGTGCCCCCTGGAATAAGTCATGTGCCATCCTTTGTACTGACCAAATTTACACAGGTAAATGAGATCTCCTCTGAGAAGTTTCCCAATCATATAAATAGCCTGCATCCCATGTAAGATATGAGATGCCTCCATAATGTGTAATATATGAGAGGCCTCCATCCTGTGTAATATATGAGCGGCCTCCATCCTGTGTAATATATGACAGGCCTCCATCCTGTGTAATATATGAGAGGCCTCCATCCTGTGTAATATATGAAAGTCCTCCTTCCCGTGTAATATATGAGAGGCATCCATCCTGTGTAATATATGAGAGGCCTCCATCCCGTGTAATATACGTATGAGAGGCATCCATCCTGTGTAATATATGAGATGCCTCCATCCGGTGTAATATACGAATGAGAGGCCTCCATCCTGTGTAATATATGAGAGGCATCCATCCTGTGTAATATATGAGAGGCATCCATCCTGTGTAATATATGAGAGGCCTCCATCCTGTGTAATATATGAGAGGCATCCATCCTGTGTAATATATGAGAGGCATCCATCCTGTGTAATATATGAGAGGCATCCATCCTGTGTAATATATGAGAGGCATCCATCCTGTGTAATATATGAGAGGCCTCCATCCTGTGTAATATATGAGAGGCCTCCATCCTGTGTAATATATGAGCGGCCTCCATCCTGTGTAATATATGAGTCCTCCTTCCCGTGTAATATATGAGAGGCATCCATCCTGTGTAATATATGAGAGGCCTCCTTCCTGTATAATATATGAGAGGCATCCATCCTGTGTAATATATGAGAGTCCTCCTTCCCGTGTAATATATGAGAGGCATCCATCCTGTGTAATATATGAGAGGCCTCCATCCTGTGTAATATATGAGAGGCCTCCATCCCGTGTAATATACGTATGAGAGGCATCCATCCTGTGTAATATATGAGAGGCCTCCATCCCATGTAATATATGACAGGCCTCCATCCTGTGTAATATATGAGAGGCCTCCATCCTGTGTAATATATGAGAGGCCTCCATCCTGTGTAATATATTAGAGGCCTCCATCCCTTGTAATAATCTAGTTGCTGCCTTTGAACTGAGTCTAACTGCTGAATGTCCTTTCTAAAATGTGGAGCCCAAAACCGGATCCCAAATTCTAGATGTGGTCTCACCAGTGATTTATAAAGGGGTAACAATACATTGGGATTGCAGGATTTTATCTCTCTTTTTATACATCCTAAAATCTTGTTTGCTTTTGCTGCCTGACGTTGAGTGATGCTGCTCAGCTTACTTGTAACCAGTATCCCCCGTCCTTCTCCTGTTCTGTGGTCCCGAGTATTCTCCCATCTAATGTATATGCAGTTATAGGATTACTCTGTCCTCGGTGATTACACTTATCTACATTAACCCCTTAACAACCCGGGGTATTTTCATTTTTGCATTTTCGTTTTTTGCTCCCCTTCTTCCCAGAGCTATAACTTTTTATTTTTTTGGTAAATATGGCCATGTGAGGGCTTGTTTTTGTACTTTTGAACGACACCATTGGTTTTAACATATCGTTTACTTGAAAACAGGAAAAAAAAGTCCAAGTGCGTTGTAATTGCAAATATTTACCATGTTCTCTAAATGCTAAAACTGACCTGCCATTATGATTCCCCAGGTCATTACAAGTTCATAGACACCAAACATGTTTAGGTTGATTTTTATTTAAGTGGTGCAAAAAAATCCAAAGTTTATTAAAAGAAAAAATAATGCCATATTCCAAGACCTGTAGCGTCTCTATTTTTCGTGGATTGGGGCTGGGCGAGGGCTTATTTTTTTGAGTGCCAAACTGACATTTTTATTGATACCATTTTGGTGTAGATACGATCTTTTGATTGCCCATTATTGCATTTTATTGCACCCAAAAAACGTAATTCTGGCATTTTTAATTTTTTTCTCATTATGCGGTTTAGCGTTAATTTGATATTTTTTATTGTTTTATTTTGAATCTGGTGAATGGGAGGGTGATTTGAACTTTCATATTTTTTTAACATTTTTAAAAACTTTTTTTTTTTTTTTTTTTTTTTTTAACTTTTTGCATGCTTCAATAGTCTCCATGGGAGAATAGAAGCTACAGTACTTCGATTACCTCTGCTACACACAGGCAATTATCAGATCGCCTGTGTGTAGCAGAAATGATCACTTGCCATGAGCGCTGACCACTTGGCGGCGCTCATAGCAATCTAGCTATGACAACCATAGACATTTGCTTCAGACCTCTGGTTGTCATGCCGACCCATCGGTGACTCGTGATCATGTGACAGGATCACCGATGGGGGGATTTACAACGCAATTCCGGTAAGCGTGAGTTAAATGCCGCTGTCAGAAATTGACATTTAACTAGTTAACAGCCGTGGGTGGATCGTGATTCCACCCGTGGCTGTTGTGGGCACATGTCAGCTGTATAGATCAGCTATCATGTGGCTGGAAAGGTGCGGGCTCAGCGACGGAGCCTGCACCAAACAGGGGGAGTCTGACATTGGCATACTATTACGCTCGATGTCGGAAAGGCGTTAAAGGGGTATTCCCATCTCCAGGATCCTATTCCGATATGTAGTATATGTAATAATAATAATAATATTAGCAAATACCGTATATACTCATGTATAAGCCGAGATTTTCAGCCCATATTTTGGGGCTGAAAGTCCCCCCCTCTCGGCTTATACACGAGTCATATACTGGGGGGGATCGGCAGGGGAGGGGGAGCGGGGGTGTCAGAGATCATACTCACCCTTCTCTGCAGCCCCCCTGCTTGTACCATGTTCTCAGCACCCCCTGTTCTTCCTGCTTCAGCGGTCACGTGGTACCACTCATTAAACTCTTGAATATGTGCATATACATGAGTTTAATGAGCGGTACCACGCGACCGCTGAAGCAGGAAGAGCAGCGCCGAGAACATGGAAAAAGCAGGGGGCTGTTCTGCAGAGACAAGCGCTAGGACGGGATGAGTATGAAGGGGAGGAGGCATATTCACCTGTCCCTGTGCGTCGCTCTGCTGTCTTGCGTCCTCTGCAGTGACATTCAGGTCAGAGGGTGCGATCGCGCCCTCTGCCTGCACAGTCACTGCAGAGCTCGCAATGCTGATGAGCAGGGGGCAGAGATGGATCTAAGTATACAGTTTTTTTCTCGTAACCGAGGCAGCGGCAGCAGCAGCAACATGATGGGGCCACACACTGTGCAGCAAAACTAGGGCCACTCACTGTGCAGCATAACTGGGGCCACTCACTGTGCAGCATACCTGGGGCCACTCACTGAGCAGCATTATCTGGGGCCACTCACTGTGCAGCATTATTTGGGGCCACTCACTGTGCAGCATTATCTGGGGCCACTCACTGTGCAGCATTATCTGGGGCCACTCACTGTGCAGCATTATCTGGGGTCATTCACTGTGCAGCATAACTGGGGCCACTCACTGTGCAGCATAATTGGGGCCACTCACTGTGCAGCATAACTGGGGCCACTCACTGTGCAGCATTATCTGGGGCCACTCACTGTGCAGCATTATCTGGGGCCACACACTGTGCAGCAGCATTATCTGGGGCCACTCACTGTGCAGCATTATCTGGGGCCACTCACTGTGCAGCATTATCTGGGGCCACTCACTGTGCAGCATTATCTGGGGCCACTCACTGTGCAGTATTATCTGGAGCCACTCACTGTGCAGCATAACCGGGGCCAATCACTGTGCAGCATTATCTGGGGCCACTCACTGTGCAACATTATCTGGGGCCACTCACTGTGCAGCATTATCTGGGGCCACTCTCTGTGCAGCATAACTGGGGCCACACACTGTGCAGCATTATCTGGGGCCACTCACTGTGTAGCATTATCTGGGGCCACTCACTGTGCAGCATAACTGGGGCCACTCACTGTGCAGTATTATCTGGGACCACTCACTGTGCAGCATAACAGGGGCCACTCACTGTGCAGCATTATCTGGGGCCACTCACTGTGCAGCCTTATCTGTGGCCACTCACTGTGCAGCAAAACTGGGGCCACTCACTGTGCAGCAAAACTGGGGCCACACACTGTGCAGCATTATCTGGGGCCACTCACTGTGCAGCATTATCTGGGGCCACTCACTGTGCAGCATAACTGGGGCCACTCACTGTGCAGCATTATCTGGGGCCACTCACTGTGCAGCATTATCTGGGGCCACTCACTGTGCAGCATTATCTGGAGCCACTCACTGTGCAGCATTATCTGGGGCCACTCACTGTGCAACATTATCTGGGGCCACTCACTGTGCAGCATTATCTGGGGCCACTCACTGTGCAGCATTATCTAGGGCCACTCACTGTGCAGCAAAACTGGGGCCACTCACTGTGCAGCATAACTGGGGCCACACACTGTGCAGCATTATCTGGGGCTACTCACTGTGCAGCATTATCTGGGGCCACTCACTGTGCAGCATTATCTGAGGCCACTCACTGTGCAGCATAACTGGGGCCACACACTGTGCAGCATTATCTGGGGCCACTCACTGTGCAGCATTATCTGGGGCCACTCACTGTGCAGCATTATCTGGGGCCACTCACTGTGCAGCAAAACTGGGGCCACTCACTGTGCAGCATAACTGGGGCCACTCACTGTGCAGCATTATCTGGGGCTACTCACTGTGCAGCATTACCTGGGGCCACTCACTGTGCAGCATTATCTGGGGCCACTCACTGTGCAGCATTATCTGGGGCCACTCACTGTGCAGCATAACTGGGGCCACACACTGTGCAGCATTATCTAGGGCCACTCACTGTGCAGCATAACTGGGGCCACTCACTGTGCAGCATTATCTGGGTCCACTCACTGTGCAGCATAACTGGGTCCACTCACTGTGCAGCATAACTGGGGCCAGTCACTGTGCAGCATTATATGGGGCCACTCACTGTGCAGCATTATCTGGGGCCACTCACTGTGCAGCATTATCTGTGGCCACTCACTGTGCAGCATTGTCTGGGGCCACTCACTGTGCAGCATTATCTGGGGCCACTCACTGTGCAGCATTATCTGGGGCCACTCACTGTGCAGCATTATCTGGGGCCACTCACTGTGCAGCATTATCTGGGGCCACTCACTGTGCAGCATTATCTAGGGCCACTCACTGTGCAGCAAAACTGGGGCCACTCACTGTGCAGCATTATCTGGGGCCACTCACTGTGCAGCATTATCTGGGGCCACTCACTGTGCAGCATTATCTGGGGCCACTCACTGTGCAGCATTATCTTGGGACTCTCACTGTGCAGCAAAACTGGGGCCACCCACTGTGCAGCATAACTGGGGCCACACACTGTGCAGCATTATCTGGGGCCAGTCACTGTGCAGCCTTATCTGGGGCCAGTCACTGTGCAGCATAACTGGGGCCACTCACTGTGCAGCATTATCTGGGGCCACTCACTGTGCAGCATTATCTTGGGCCACTCACTGTGCAGCATTATCTGGGGCCACTCACTGTGCAGCATTATCTGGGGCCACTCACTGTGCAGCAAAACTGGGGCCACACACTGTGCAGCATTATCTGGGGCCACTCACTGTGCAGCATAACTGGGGCCACTCACTGTGCATCATTATCTGGGGCCAATCACTGTGCAGCATTATCTGGGGCCACTCACTGTGCAGCATTATCTGGGGCCACTCATTGTGCAGCATTTTCTGGGGCCACTCACTGTGCAGCATAACTGGGGCCACTCACTGTGCAGCATAACTGGGGTCACTCACTGTGCAGCATTATCTGGGGCCACTCACTGTGCAGCATAACTGGGGCCACTCACTGTGCAGCATTATCTGGCGCCACTCACTGTGCAGTATTATCTGGGGCCACTCACTGTGCAGCATTATCTGGGGCCACTCACTGTGCAGCATTATCTGGGGCCACTCACTGTGCAGCATAACTGGGGCCACACACTGTGCAGCATTATCTAGGGCCACTCACTGTGCAGCATAACTGGGGCCACTCACTGTGCAGCATTATCTGGGTCCACTCACTGTGCAGCATAACTGGGTCCACTCACTGTGCAGCATAACTGGGGCCACTCTCTGTGCAGCATTATATGGGGCCACTCACTGTGCAGCATTATCTGGGGCCACTCACTGTGCAGCATTATCTGTGGCCACTCACTGTGCAGCATTGTCTGGGGCCACTCACTGTGCAGCATTATCTGGGGCCACTCACTGTGCAGCATTATCTGGGGCCACTCACTGTGCAGCAAAACTGGGGCCACTCACTGTGCAGCATTATCTGGGGCCACTCACTGTGCAACATTATCTGGGGCCACTCACTGTGCAGCAAAACTGGGGCCACTCACTGTGCAGCATTATCTGGGGCCACTCACCGTGCAGCATTATCTGGGGCCACTCACTGTGCAGCATTATCTGGGGCCACTCACTGTGCAGCATTATCTTGGGACTCTCACTGTGCAGCAAAACTGGGGCCACACACTGTGCAGCATAACTGGGGCCACACACTGTGCAGCATTATCTGGGGCCAGTCACTGTGCAGCCTTATCTGGGGCCACTCACTGTGCAGCATAACTGGGGCCACTCACTGTGCAGCATTATCTGGGGCCACTCACTGTGCAGCATTATCTTGAGCCACTCACTGTGCAGCATTATCTGGGGCCACTCACTGTGCAGCATTATCTGGGGCCACTCACTGTGCAGCAAAACTGGGGCCACACACTGTGCAGCATTATCTGGGGCCACTCACTGTGCAGCAAAACTGGGGCCACTCACTGTGCAGCATTATCTGGGGCCACTCACTGTGCAGCATAACTGGGGCCACTCACTGTGCATCATTATCTGGGGCCAATCACTGTGCAGCATTATCTGGGGCCACTCACTGTGCAGCATTATCTGGGGCCACTCACTGTGCAGCATTATCTGGGGCCACTCATTGTGCAGCATTTTCTGGGGCCACTCACTGTGCAGCATAACTGGGGCCACTCACTGTGCAGCATAACTGGGGCCACTCACTGTGCAGCATTATCTGGGGCCACTCACTGTGCAGCATAACTGGGGCCACTCACTGTGCAGCATTATCTGGCGCCACTCACTGTGTAGCATTATCTGGGGCCACTCACTGTGCAGCATAACTGGGGCCACTCACTGTGCAGCATAACAGGAGCCACTCACTGTGCACCCTAGGCTTATACACGAGTCAATAAGTTTTCCCAGTTTTTTGCAACAAAATTAGGGGGGTTGGCTTTTACACGGGTCGGCTTATACATGAGTATATACGGTACCTTCAATTAGAAATGCAGTATTGTTCTCCCGATAAGCTATGTTGCTTGCCTCATGTCCAGTGCATTGCACTATATGAGTGGTCGTAACTTTTGGATACCTAAACTGCAATGCCATGCACATGGGTTAAGTCACATAAAGAACCAGAAGAACTATTTTTTCTCCTGATACTCTTGAGAAAATGCAACATTTGAGGCTAAGAAAACATTTTTGTGGGAAAAATTAGATTTTTTTTATTTTCACGCCTCAATGTTATAAACTTCTGTGACACATCTGGGAGTTCAAGGTGCACACCACTAATCTAGACAAGTTCCCTGAGGGGTCTAGTTTCCAAAATGGTGTCAATTGTGGGGGGGTTTCCAATGTTTAGGCACATTAGGGGCTTTCCAAACGTGACATGGCGTCCACTAATTATCCCAGCAAATTTTGCATTCAAAAAGTCAAATAGCGCTCCTTCCATTCCAATCCCTAAAGTGCACCCAATCGGTAGTTTTCCTCCACTTATTGGGTATCGACGTACTCAAGAGAAATTGTATGGTGCAATTTCTCCTGTTACCCTTATGAAAATGCAAAATTTGGAGCCAAATACATTTTGGTGGGAAAAATGTGACATTTTTTTATTTTCACGGTTCAACGTTATAAACGTCTGTGAAGCATCTGGGGTTTCAATATGTTCACCACACATATAGATAAGTTCCCTGAGGAGTCTACTTTAAAAAAATGGTGTCACTTGTGGGGCGTTTAGAAACATCAGGGGCTCTCCAAACACGACATGGTGTCCACTTATGCCAGAAAATTTTACATTCAAAAAGTGAAATGGAGCTCCTTTCCTTCCTAGCCTTGCCGTGCACCCAAAGAGTGGTTTTCCCCCAGTGATACCAGTGTGCTCAGGAGAGCAATGGTCCATTTTCTCCTGTTACCCTTGTGAAAGTAAAACAATTCGGTCTAAAGGAAAATTTTTGTGAAAAAAATTATTTTTTCTTTCCACATTCCATAAATTCCTGTGAAGCACCTGAACAGTTAATAAACTTCCTGAATGTGATTTTGAGCACCTTGAGGGGTGCAGTTTTTATAATGGTGTCACTTTTGGGTATTTTCTGTCATATAGGCCTCTCAAAGTCACTTCGGATGTGAGGTGGTCCCTAAAAAAATGGTTTTGTAAATTTCATTATAAAAATGAGAAATCGCTGGTCAACTTTTAACCCTTATAACTTCCAATCTAAAAATAAAAATGTTTCAAAAATTGGGCTGATGTGAAGTTGACATGTGAGAAATGTTATATTGTGTAATATGCGGAATTTAAGGGTATAAAAATTTAAATTTTAAAATTGCAAAATTTTTGCCAAATTTCTGATTTTTTTTCTCAAATAAAGTCATATCAAAGAAATGTTACCACTATTATGAAGTACAATATGTCTCGAGAAAACAATCTCAGAATCAGTGGGATCCATTGAAGCGTTCCAGAGTTATGACTACATAAAGATACAGTGGTCAGAGTTGAAAAATAATTGGCATGGTCAGGAAGGTGAAAACAGGCTTTGGGGTTAAGGGGTTAATGTATATGAGTTATTTTTTTGCTTCCAGAACAAGCATCACTCTTTGTCCCTCTTTGTCTTCTTGGGCCAAATTTTGGTCCTGTCCAGATGGTTTTCTGATCCATAAGTTGGTTTTCATATGGAAGGGTATGGGACCATACATTTCATGGTCTCCTCCACCTACTATCATTTGTCTCCTGGATGCAGTAAGTTACTATGGAGGACGCTAAACGCGGTGTATGGTCACATCCACAATCTGTATTCATCTTTAAATGGAAGGACTAAAGACTAGCTAAACAAGGGGTACTGTGCACATGACATCTTTAAGATGCCAGCGTACCCACTGTGCTTTGCCTGAAGATGGATGTGGTGGTTTCCTGGAAGTGCCTTCTTTGGTGTCTTTTTTTTAGTAATTTTTAAGATGTATTTTTTTCCTCCAGTGTCTTTTAAAAAAAAGAATTGATACATAAAACAGTGGCGGCTTAGTGGAAGATGACAGCATAGACCAGTCACTTATTTTGGTTGCTTGACAAGTTTCGAAACATGAAGTGGTTAAAACAAGTTAAAAAAAGATGGAACATACAGTATGCAGAAAGTCACTTCCACATTGCCATGCAGATGTGAATTATTGTTAAAGTATATTGGGAGCTAAATCTGTCTGAAAAAGACATTGTGAGCAGATTCCCTAATGAGAACCGGTCACAAAACTGGTAAATGAGTAACATCTTTACATCTTTAGAACGTATTTTTTAACATTAGCTTAGACAGCAGGACTTATATCTGGGCAGCACGTAAGACCGTCCTCAGGGCGCCCTGCTGGCTAAATATTTAGTCCTGGTAACAGAGACTGCTCTTCCAATTTGGCATCTACTTGGTGCTGTCATTGAGTACATGAGGGTGCTGAGTCCTCGATGGGGGGCTGGAGGGAAGCCCTGCTTTCACACCTTGGTAAAGGAAGAGTTGGACTTTTTGAACCTATCACTATGGATGTGAGGTGGGGGGCCTGATTTAAGTAGGCAAATTACTGGGATCTACTGTGACAGCTGGGTCACCCTCCCAGGGCTGGTGGAGTACCCGGTACTGGGCCCGCAGATCTCCAAGAGGGGGTTTTGTCACGGCAGCTATGACCCAGTCCGTGGCCCTGGGCGCCCATTGTAGACAGCGGAAATGTTCATTGCATGTATGGGCAATAGTTGAAAGTTGGTATAGGAATGATTCGTGACGCCACCTATGGTGTTCGGCAAGAGAGGTGTTAAGCCGACGCTGCGAACAGATCCTCTGGGACAGATGTAGTGCAGCAATGATGTTGTGGCCCTCCACAGGTAGGGCAGTAGTCCCAGGGCAGTGTAGGTGAGGAGATAGAAAGGTGACGTAGATGGTGCAGTGCCAGGCACAGAGATGTAGCAGTGCGGAGTGTGTGACCGCAGGAATAAGCGGAGGACACCAGGGCATGTAGTTCCAAAGCTTTACTCACAGTCTGTTGTGCATACAGTAGCCCGCATTTGTACCGTGTCCTCCGGGTCAGGGGCTCAGCCAACCTCCAGGCAAGATGAAGTACTCCCTTCCAACACTCCGCCAACATGTGCCTTTTCTGAACGTCTCCCTTTTTGCGCTTAAAGGGAAGTACTCTCAGTACTGAGTTACACTGGAGTTCCTCCTGTCAGATGTTCCTATCAACTCTACTTGTACGGCAGACAGCTGTAGCCTTCTTCGGGGACTCCTTGCTACTAAGTCCCTGGTCACTCACGTTGCTGTTGTGCCCCCAAGTCTTGTGTGGGAATAAAGTGGTGACAACTTCTATTCCTCCGGTGTCTGCAGCAGGACCATTAGTATCCATACAACCTTGGGGACCGGACCCCGGCCTTGCGCTGTGAACTTGGGAAGGGTTCTGCTCTAACCCTAATCCTCAGTCCTCCTCTTCTCCTTACGTTCCGTTCAAATTTATCTTTCTTATAAAGAGTCAGGCTTTCCATCAATGTCTCTTTCCTGTGCCAGCAGACCCAGGTCACCGGGGTCCGCTGCAGCACTTCCCTCGTCCATCCCACTCCAGGGATCTTCTCTCTCCTTCTGACCACGTCAGACTGACTAAATCCTAAACTCTTCCCAATCTTTTGGTGCAGACTAAGCTCCACCCACCTCCCAGCACTCTTCGTGTTCCAAGCAGGGAGCCACCAAAGGGTGCTTTGCTACACTACTATGTTGTGTGGGATGCAGGTGCAGGTGTTGGAGTGTGTTCAGGTGTCCCCACCTTACCTGGATGGTGGGGTACCACACCTCAGGAGGAGGTGCAGTACCTTTGTGGTGACTGAACCCTCAGGGGCACCACATACCCCCCGTTAAACACAGCACATCTGCGGGCTGCAAGTGAACAAAGTTAGACAAAACAAAGGAACATACAAAAATATTTGGTATGTTGATAAACAATTCTTATCTAAACTTCCCAATTTGGGAGGTACTGACTCTTGAACGTTGCAAACAACTTAGCTAACTATGATTTATTGCATTACCTTATTTTAAAGTTACGTTACCTAATTTAAAGTGCTATTCAATACCCTTTTATCACATTCCACATCTTCACTTCTTCTTGACCATAAGTGACAACCGCTGGTACCTGGTTCGTCACCTGAATATTCTTTATTTAAATTTCCATCTCTTTACTCCTAATCAGATACCTAGTCATTACTATCAGTTTAAATTTTATATAAAAGCTAGTCTATAACTATTAATACTCTCATAAGACACATTATATAACTCTTCACATTAAAACATCACAACTCTTGTAAGTGCTGGACACCTTTCCCAGCCGGGATTTCTTGCAGTGTCCTTAGGTTGGAGAAATGCTCCAGGTTGAGGTAGTCCTTATTCCTAGAAGGCCTATGCAAAACCAAGAAAGGGCACCTAAAGAGGTGCAACTATTTACAAGAAAGTTTGTGATACACTCCAAGTTCATGATCACGGCAGTTCAATTTTTCATAATAAAGGCTGCCAACGCAACTAGGCAACTTGAAGAAAACTGGAAGAAAAACATGATTAGCAAAACAAAAAGGCACAACGGTGCTAATACCCTCCTGGGTAACAGTTAGTTATTTTGGCATGTTCTTTAATGTTGGTTCCCTCCTGGGGTGATGGAAGCTAGTTTCTTGCGCTGCTTCCAGGGGAGAACTTGAGGACATCCTCTTCCTGCTTGTGGGTTAACATAGGATGAAGTGGCAACTGGGGTAACTGCTGCCTGTGGTATAGCAGAGGTAACAACCTGTACCAATGGATGTTGAACTTCAGCTTCAGATGGTATCTGCGCTGCTTTGCTTTTTGGCCTGACAGCTGGGGAAACTTTTGCCTGTGGCCCCTTGTAGGGCAAAACGTGGGGATACTGAATCTGTGGAAAAGGGAACCCGTGATGCATAGTAATACCCAGCAGCTGCTCAGACTCCTCTGCTGAGATCAGAAGATGTTGAATGGGACGCACTTGCTCCAGCCTTACTCTTTTCAACAGGTACTTCTTCCATTTCCCCATCGCAGTCAGCTTAGTGCTTTTGAATTGAGAACACAGCTCTTCCAATTGTCCCATGCGGAGTTCAGGCATGCTGGTCACAGTAAGCGAAAACTCAGGGGGCAACCCAATGGCACGGGCGGCGGTCATACCTGGAGCCTCCTGACATGGTGATATCAGCTCCGGTTCAGGCTCTGGGCGGCTACCGGTGGCAGCGGTGGTGAAGGAGGCTGCTCGGTCAAAGGTTGCAGTTGGGGGTGGCGCGCATGGTGGCTCCGGGTCCGCAGGGGTCTCCGGTGGGACCTGCGCAGCTTCGCTTGGTCCAGGCAGGAGCGTAGATTCTTCTTCGCCTTCAGCTCCAAGGCCCTCCGATAACTCCTCCAGACAGGCAGCGCCCAGCGGTGGTTGCAGCGTGGAGGTGGTGACAAACGTGGCCTGTGGCATCTCAACAGCCGCGGGCTCTACAGGTGCTGCCTGGGAAAGAACTGTAGCAGCGACGGCGGGTAACGGTGTTGGGGGTACCGGAGATATAAGCCCCTCCTGGGCGCGCCACAGGTTCAGAGTCCACAGAGCCTCTTGTCTCAGCCGCAGGTAGTGTGTCAGCTGGTCAATCTCATCCTACAGCTGCTGGCGGTCCATTTTGGAAGCAGGGTCAGAGCCTTCAGCTTCTGCTCAACCTCCTCGCACTCTTCAGGCCTCCTTCCTTCCTCCATCATGGCGTCCTGGCGTTCTTTTCCCCTCCGGGGCTCCTTTCCCGCCACCGAGCTTCACTCCTCCTTCTGGGGGCGGCGTCTTCTTCCCACTCCTCCATACCAAGCCAGTATACGAACCCCTCTGGGGGTGGGCCATGTTGCTGTAGCATAGAAGTTAAGGCAGGGGAGGCCCAGGACAGTCCGCACTCTTTTCTTGGGACCACCCATATTGTCACGCCCTTCTTCACCGTGCCGGCGGCCATTTTGAGAGTCCATTTTACAGTCTATCAATTTGGTTATTTTGCACATTCTCAGCAATTAAGACCAATAAATTTTCGGCACACAGAACCCGGTGGCACCGGGCTTCGTCATCCTGTTTGTGACGCCAATTTGGGTCGCCCTCCCAGGGCTGGTGGTGTACCCGGTACCGGGCCCGCGGATCTCCAAGAGGGGACTTTGTCACGGCAGCTATGACCCGGTCCGTGGCCCTGGGCGCCCATTGTAGGCAGCGGAAATGTTCATTGCATGTGTGTCATGTCGGACACTGTTCACACCACAGCGTCCGGCAGGCAGAGGTAGTTCCACCTCCAGCCACTATAGCCTCAGTGGCGCCGGGCTGATCTTCAGGCTCTCGGGGGTTAATCCTGCTGGGACCAGGTTGGATGGTTAGTCACGCCCACGGTCTTTAAATAGTCATGCTGGCCTATGGGCGTCGCCGATTATAGCTTGTGTTTCATACCAAGTGGTTCCGGTCTGGAGTGGAGGTGTTGCAGAGAGAGAGAGATTCGTATCTGGTGTCGTATGATCCGTCGTTATCCTTTCTCCTTCCCATATTTGTGTTTAGTTGTGCCCTGTTCACATTACTGTATTTTCCTGTGTGTGTGCGGCAAAGTGCAGTTTAAGTTCTCCCTGTCTGTCTTTATTTGTGTGGGGGCTTTGGTGGTTTGTCTCCTCACTGGGTGGAGGGTGGAGGGTTAAGTGCAGGGCTGAGCAGGAGATAAGGAAAGGGTGGAGGCTCAGGCATTTGCACCTTCAGCAAAAACCCTGAGTTGAGGGTCAGACAGGGTTTCCCCTAGTGAAAGGGACACCACAGGGGCCCCAGGTATTTCTGCCTTAGTTGTCCTAAGCCCCGCGTGACTTTATAATCGGCCCACATTTTTCAGGAGTCCATGGATTCCATGGATTCCATAACCCGCCAGTTGGCGGCGCTGTCCTTACAGGTCTCCGAGTTGAAAGGAGCAGTTCAGCAGCGGGGCCTGGTAGTAGCGAAGGTGCAAACGGCATCTGCAGGTGTCGGTGCAGAGCCGAAGATCCCGCTGCCAGAACGATTCTCAGGGGAACGCAGCAAATTTGTCATATTTCGGGAGGCCTGCAAGTTATACTTCCGCATGCGCCCGGTCTCCTCAGGTAATGAGGCTCAGCGGGTGGGCCTGGTGTTATCATTACTGAGTGGGGACCCCCAAGCATGGGCATTTTCCTTACCAGCTGACTCTGCTACATTTCATTCTGTCGAGAATGTTTTTTCTGCACTCGGGCTCATTTATGATGATCCCGACAGATTAGCTCTAGCAGAATCTAAAATCCGCGCCCTCCGTCAGGGGGAACGTATGGCGGAAGACTATTGCTCCGAATTTCGCCATTGGGCAGTAGACACACAGTGGAACGACCCAGCGCTGCGGAGTCAGTTTATTCATGGGGTTTCAGGAAGAGTTAAACAGGCCCTCCTGATGTATGAGACTCCTGCATCGTTGGAGTCTGCCATGAGTTTGGTTATACGTATTGATCGCCGTTTGCGTCAGGGGGCACAGGAGACGCTACCCCTGGGGGAAAGCAGGGGTGCAAGTATGGTTGCTGCAGGTGAGCCCACTGAACCTATGCAAATTGCGGGGGTGTCACAGGTTAAGCGTCGCGTCCCTGGGTTCACGAAGCCCGGAGTATGTTTTTACTGTGGTAAAAGGAATCATTATGTTAACGCTTGTCCTGTGCTACCGAAGAAGGTCACACCGGCGGAAAACTACTAAGCTCAGTGGGTATGGAGGAGACCCAACTGAGCGTATGCATATCCTCCATGATGGTATCTCAATGTATGCTCCCTGCCAAGGTTATTATCGCGGGTAGAGTGCTACCAATATCAGTGTTTGTGGATAGCGGTTCCGCCACCAATCTCATAGATGAGGAGTTTGCACGCACTGCCGGGTTTAAGATCGAAAAACTCCCTCATCCTATTCAGGTGGTTACCATTAATGCCACTCCCCTCCCTCAGGGGGAGATTACGGAGTTTGTGGCTGAGGTGAAACTCCACATTGGGGTCCTACATTCGGAGTGGGTTACATGTAGGGTCCTCCGTAATCTCCCAGCACAAATGGTCTTGGGTTTTCCATGGTTGTCCAGGCACAACCCAGTGATTGATTGGAAAACTCAGGACATAGTCCAATGGAGTGGTTTTTGCCAGGACAATTGCTTGGCCACATGTGTGTCCGCCGTGACGCCCAGCCTTCCGGAGGCTTTGCAGGATTTCGCGGATGTTTTCTCTGAGAAGGGTTGCTCAGAACTGCCTCCACATAGAGCCTATGACTGTGCGATTAGGTTAAAACCCGGGGCGAGATTACCTAAGGCCAGGATGTTTAATATTTCTGGTCCAGAGAGACAAGCTCTGAAAGACTACATCGCGGAGAGTCTGAGCAAAGGACACATCCGGCCTTCGTCCTCGCCTGTAGCAGCGGGGTTTTTCTTCATTAAGAAGAAAGATGGGGGGTTACGGCCGTGTCTGGATTTCCGGGAGTTAAACCAGGTTACGATCCGTGATCCATACCCTATGCCTTTGATCCCTGATTTGTTCAACCAGGTGGCGGGGGCAAAGTGGTTTTCCAAGCTTGACCTCAGGGGGGCGTATAACCTCATAAGGGTCCGTCAAGGGGATGAGTGGAAGACGGCCTTTAACACTCCTGAGGGTCATTTTGAGAGCCTGGTTATGCCATTTGGGTTGACAACCGCGCCTGCTGTTTTCCAACATTTTATTAATGACGTGTTTGCTCATGTCCTGGGGAGATTTGTGATTGTATACCTGGATGATATCCTCATTTATTCGAGCGACCGGGACATTCATTTAGAGCATGTCAGGCAGGTGTTACAGTTGCTCCGTGAAAATAAGCTCTATGCTAGGCTGGAAAAATGCTTATTTTTTGTTCAGGAGTTGCCTTTTTTGGGATATATTGTGTCCGCCGCAGGGTTTAAAATGGACACCGCTAAGGTGCAAGCGGTGCTACAATGGGAAAGGCCTGATAATCTGAAAGCGCTCCAGCGGTTCCTTGGGTTTGCTAATTATTATAGGAAATTTATAAAACACTTTTCTACTATAGCCAAACCGCTCACGGACATGACAAAAAAAGGTACCGATCTGACTAGCTGGTCTGAGGTGGCGATACGTGCATTTGAGCGTCTGAAGAACAGTTTTGCTTCAGCCCCCATCCTGGTGCAACCGGACGTGTCTAAACCTTTTGTGGTGGAGGTTGATGCGTCTGAGGTGGGAGTGGGGGCAGTACTGTCACAGGGCTCATCTTTGAGCGATATGCATCCATGCGCCTACTTCTCCAAGAAGCTGTCGCCGGCCGAACGGAATTATGATATCGGCAACAGGGAGTTGTTGGCCATCAAATTGGCTTTTGAGGAATGGCGACACTTCTTGGAGGGGGCGGCTCACCAGGTCACAGTCATCACCGACCATAAGAACCTGCTCTATCTTGAGTCGGCCAAACGTCTGTCTCCTAGGCAGGCCCGCTGGGCATTGTTCTTTACACGTTTCAATTTTCTGGTGACTTACCGTCCCGGGGCTAAAAACACCAAGGCGGATGCCTTGTCCAGGTGTTTTCCGGGGGTAGAACCTCGGGAAGAGCCGGTACCCATCCTCCAGGAAGGTGTAGTGGTTTCGGCTCTCACGACTGAGGTAGAGGCGGAGATTGCCGAGGCCCAAGAGGAGGTACCGCCAGGACTTCCCGCCAACAAATCATTTGTACCCCTTCATCTTCGTCTTAAGGTGTTGAGGGAACATCACGACTCAGTACTGGCTGGTCATCCAGGGGTTAAGGGCACCTTGGAGCTGGTATCGCGTCGTTTCTGGTGGCCCAAAATCCGGCAGGACGTGGTCTCGTACGTAGCAGCTTGCATCACGTGTGCAAGGGCCAAGTCGCCCCGAGCCCGTCCTGCTGGCACGCTACAGCCTCTGGGGGTACCTAATAGGCCATGGACAGAAATCTCCATGGATTTTATCACTGACTTGCCAGTCTCGGCGGGGAACACGGTCATCCTGGTGGTGGTTGACCGATTTTCAAAGATGGCGCATTTTGTCTCATTGCCCTCCTTGCCCAATGCTAAGACGTTGGCTCAGGTGTTTGTGCAGGAGGTGGTCAGACTCCACGGAGTTCCGTCGGACATAGTATCTGATAGGGGTACTCAATTTGTTGCGAGGTTTTGGAAAGCTTTTTGCTCACGTTTGGGGATCAAGTTGTCACATTCATCGGCGTTTCATCCACAGTCAAATGGTCAAACTGAGCGCATGAACCAAAATCTGGAGCAGTATTTACGATGCTTTGTGTCCGACAACCAAGAGGAGTGGTCTACTTTCCTTCCTCTGGCCGAGTTCGCGTTAAATAATCACCGTCAAGAGTCATCGGGAGAGTCTCCGTTCTTTTGTGTTTACGGTCAACATCCTCAGTTTTGTACCTTACGCCAGGGTGACTCGGGGGGCGTCCCGGAGGAGGACCAGCTAGGAGCTCAATTATCATCAGTCTGGAGGAGGGTGAAACAGCGATTGTTGAGCATGAGTGCGAGGTACAAGCGGGTGGCTGACAGTAGACGCGTGCCAGGTCCGGACCTGTGTGTGGGTGAATGGGTGTGGTTAGCGACTAAAAATATAAAACTCAAAATTCCATCTTTAAAATTGGGTCCAAGGTTTATTGGGCCTTTTAAGATTGCTGCCATCATTAACCCAGTTGCTTATCGGTTGGAACTTCCTGCGGTGTACAAGATACACAACGTGTTTCACAGGGCTTTGTTGAAAAAGGTGGTAGGCTCTGTGGACACGACGCCGATGCCACCTCCAGTCATGGTGGATGGCGATTTAGAGTTTGAGGTCTCCAAGGTAGTGGACTCTCGAGTAGTGCGCCGTACTCTTCAGTATTTGGTACACTGGCGGGGGTATGGTCCGGAGGAGAGGTCTTGGGTACCAGCCTCGGACATACATGCAGATCGGCTGGTCAGTTCTTTTCACCGTCGTCATCCGGACAAGCCGGGTCCTATGAGTCTTGAGGGTCTGGAGGTCCCTCGTAGAAGACGGGGTAATGTCATGTCGGACACTGTTCACACCACAGCGTCCGGCAGGCAGAGGTAGTTCCACCTCCAGCCACTATAGCCTCAGTGGCGCCGGCCTGATCTTCAGGCTCTCGGGGGTTAATCCTGCTGGGACCAGGTTGGATGGTTAGTCACGCCCACGGTCTTTAAATAGTCATGCTGGCCTATGGGCGTCGCCGATTATAGCTTGTGTTTCATACCAAGTGGTTCCGGTCTGGAGTGGAGGTGTTGCAGAGAGAGAGAGATTCGTATCTGGTGTCGTATGATCCGTCGTTATCCTTTCTCCTTCCCATATTTGTGTTTAGTTGTGCCCTGTTCACATTACTGTATTTTCCTGTGTGTGTGCGGCGAAGTGCAGTTTAAGTTCTCCCTGTCTGTCTTTATTTGTGTGGGGGCTTTGGTGGTTTGTCTCCTCACTGGGTGGAGGGTGGAGGGTTAAGTGCAGGGCTGAGCAGGAGATAAGGAAAGGGTGGAGGCTCAGGCATTTGCACCTTCAGCAAAAACCCTGAGTTGAGGGTCAGACAGGGTTTCCCCTAGTGAAAGGGACACCACAGGGGCCCCAGGTATTTCTGCCTTAGTTGTCCTAAGCCCCGCGTGACAATGTGTGGGCAATGGTTGAAAGTTGGTATAGGAATGATTTGTGACGCCACCTGTGGTGTTCGGCAAGAGAGGTGTTAAGCCGACGCTGCAAACAGATCCTCTGGGACAGATGGTGTAGTGCAGCAATGATGTTGTGGCCCTCCACAGGTAGGGCAGTAGTCTCAGGGCAGTGTAGATGAGGAGATAGAAAGGAGATGTAGATGGTGCAGTGCCAGGCACAGAGATGTAGCAGTGCGGAGTGTGTGACCGCAGGAATAAGCGGAGGACACCAGGGCATGTAGTTCCAAAGCTTTACTCACAGTCTGTTGTGCATACAGGTGTCCGCATCCATGCCATGTCCTCCGGATCAGGGGCTCAGCCAACCTCCAGGCAAGATGAAGTACTCCCTTCCAACACTCCGCCAACATGTGCCTTTTCTGAACGTCTCCCTCTTTGCGCCTATAGGAAAGTACTCGCAGTACTCAGTTACAGTGGAGTTCCTCCTGTCAGATGTTCCTATCAACTCTACTTGTACGGCAGACAGCTGTAGCCTGCTTTGGGGACTCCTTGCTACTAAGTCCCGGCTCACTCACGTTGCTGTTGTGCCCCCAAGTCTTGTGTGGGAATAAAGTGGTGACAACTTCTATTCCTCTGTTGTCTGCTGCAGGACCATTAGTATCCACACAACCTCGGGGACCGGACCCCGGCCTTGCGCTGTGAACTTGGGAGGGGTTCTGCTCTAACCCTAATCTTCAGTCCTCTTCTCCTTACGTTCTGTTCAAATCTATCTTTCTTATAAAGAGTCAGGCTTTCCATCAATGTCTCTTTCCTGTGCCAGCAGACCCAGGTCACTGGGGTCCACTGCAGCACTTCCCTCGTCCATCCCACTCCAGGGATCTTCTCTCTCCTTCTGACCCCGTCAGACTGACTAAATCCTAAGCTCTTCCCAATCTTTTGGTGCAGACTAAGCTCCACCCACCTCCCAGCACTCTTCGTGTTCCAAGCAGGGAGCCACCAAAGGGTGCTTTGCTACACTACTATGTTGTGTGGGATGCAGGTGTTGGAGTGTGGTCAGGTGTCCCCACCTTACCTGGATGGTGGGGTACCACACCTCAGGAGGAGGTGCAGTACCTCTGTGGCGACTGAACCCTCCAGGGCGCCACACTTCAAAAGAAGAAGTGAACGGTAGGAGCCGTGACACTAACTCCACCCTAAGAAATTTATGGAGGATTGCATGCTTTGGGTGGGTCTTTATTCTGATTTAGGCCGGGTTTATATGGCCGTATCCAGACTGCAATGCCTGAACGTCTCCCAACCCAAACATAGCTTCATAGGCACAGCATAGGCTCTTAAGATTAAGTCAAGAGACATGTGGGTAGTTCGCGAAGGGCAGAGAAGTAGGGCTGTCTGCCTGGCTTTACTGCACCCGATAATGATTGTAATCACAGGTTTTACAAGTGAGTGATATTTGCTGTTAGTTCTGTTTGTAAAGCTTTCCAGATGTGATGCCGATCTCAGGAGCACATTGCTGTTGAGAGAAGACAAGACACAGAATAATCTGGGTTATGGTATGTTTTCTATAGGCTCTTCACTCACCAAACACGGTCCTCGCCGGCACAGACTCTCTGTTCAGCCAGAACGACACTTGGGACAGGATGACGGTCATTATACATGGGAGGTACGTTTGGATGACAAAGTATCCAATCTTGCGTTTTAGGTGGAAATGTGTGGTCATAACAATGTATTCACCTGAGAGGCAAACAAAAGAATAACTCAGTCCTCCATATACAATGTGTACGTCATGTCCAAGCCAAACACAGCACGTGAAACATCAGCATTGTGCTTTCTTCCAAAATTGACAAATGAGCACTATCATCCCTCCAGTTAAAGGGACTGTGCCCTAAATAGTCTGGCACTTGTCAGCACCGACTGGACAATGCTCGTGTGAAGGGTCACTCACAACTGGTTAGAGCAGCCAATCAGTTGCAGCCCATCACTGGGCGCAGTGGTCTTAACGATGCAGGACCACTGATTGGTTGGGAAAAGTAAAGTTACAACTCCGTTCAGCTGCTGGGATCAGAATTTTCTATGATCCTGCAAGCAGGTGCCACCTGTATTAGCCTGGATGGATTTGATTTTTTTGCTAATCCCCTCCAATATACTCCATGCACACATTTGACTTACATGCCCTCTACACGTCTTTATGGGGTTAATGTAGATGATGATCCAGAGATCTATCTAGCATTTGCCACACAAAATTTATTTTTAACCTTATATATTTTTTTGTCTTTCTCTGAACCAACTGTGGTTTGTAAGTAAAGGTTGCTCATAACTGTCACTTGATGTGAATTTACTTCACATTTCCAACTTTTTGGATTACCTTTGAATCATTTTGTTTCTCCTATAGCTATCATACAATACAAGAACTTTCTAGGCTACTCAACAGTGGCATGCAAAAGTGACCAGGGGTCGTCAAAATTACTGTTATTGTGAACAGTTCAGCAAGTTGAAGATTAAATTATGTCTAAAAGGCCTAAAATTAAAGATGACACATTTCCATTCTATTTTATGCCAAAAATTGTCATTTTTTACATTTTAAAAATTACAAAAAGGAAAATGAGCAGATGCAAAAGTTTGGGCACTCTTGGAGATTTGTGGGCTTAGATAACTTTGAACAAGGTTTCAAACATTAATTAGTCTGTTAGGGTTATGGCTTGTTCATTATCATCATTAGGAAAGGCCAGGAGGTGTAAATTTCCCAACTTTATAAACACCCATCCTCTTCTAACCTTGTGCCAAAAACAACAGCCATGAGGTCTTCTAAGCAGCTGCCTAGCACTCTGAAAATGAAAATGGAGGCCCACAATGCAGGAGAAGGTGATAAGATGATAGCAAAGCGTTTTCACATTGCCCTTTCCTCAGTTCCAAATGAATTTTAAGAAATAGCCATTACGAGGAACAGTGAAGGTCAAGATAAGGTCTGGAAGACTAAGAAAAATTTCAGTGAGAGCTGCTCGTAGGATTGCTAGAGGCAACTCAGGAACCCTGCTTGACTGCAAAAAACCTTCAGAAAGATTTAGCAGACTCTGGAGTTGTGGTACATTGTTCTACTGTTCAGAGACACCTGTATAAACATGGCCGTCATGGAAGAATCAGAGAAAAACCTCTTCTGCATCCTCACCATAAAACTGAGTGTCAAAAATATGCAAAAGAACCTATAAACAAGCCTAATCTATTTTGGAAACAAGTCTTGTGGACCGACGAAGTTAAACTAGAACTCTTTGGCCACAATGATCAAAGGTATGTGTGGAGGAAAAAGGGCACTGAATTTCAAGAAAAGAACATCTAGACAACAGTTAAACATCAATCAAGCTTTGGGTTTGTGCTTCAGTCAATGGCACAGTGAACATTTCATAGGTAGAGGGAAGAATGGATTCAATTAAATTTCCACAAATTCTTGATTCAAACATAACCCCATCTGTAAATAAAGCTGAAGTTGAACAGAGGATTGCTTCTACAAATGGATAATGATCCTAAACACACGTCAAAATCCACAATAGACTACCGCAAAAGGCGCAAGCTGAAGGTTTTACAATGGCCCTCACAGTCCCCTGATCTGAACATCATTGAAAATCTGTGGCGAGACCTCAAAATAGCAGAGGATGGAAGACGACCCAGGAATCTCACAGAACTGGAAGAATTCTACAAGGAAGAATGGATGGAAATCCCACAAACAAGAACTGAAAGACTCTTGTCTGGCTACAAAAAGCATTTACAAGCTGTGATACTTTCAAAAGGAGGTGCTACTAAGTACTAACTATGCAGGGTGCCCAAACGTTTGCATCGGCTCATTTTCCTTTTTCTCATTTTCTCAATTTTTTTTGCCTAAAATGCAAAAGAAATATGTCATTTGTAACTTTAGACCTTTTAGAGATCATTTCATCTTCAACTTTCCTAACTGGTCACAATAAGAGTAATTTTGACCAGGGGTGCCCAAACTTTTACATGCCACTGTATATTCAATGTCTGTCTTTGCAGTTATCTATAGTGGGTGTGTGAAAGCACCTATGTAATTAGCACCTGTCGCCAGTTTGTGGCTGCCCTTTATATTTATGGAAAGAGTTGTAAGGATTTTTCTATATAACACCCATCACCATAAGAGGTCACAAGAATTCCTTATAAGCCCCTAAAGGACACAACTTTCTAGCAAAATTTCGATCTGAACCTTTGGGCTGTTGGATCCTGGCATGTGGAGGGGGATCCCACAACCCCACTCACTCGCTCTATGCACTACACCAGCGCTGCTGCATACTTTACTGAGCATAGTTCACAGGAGGAAGGCTGAGATCTCGGTCTGAATCGCTGGAGGTTTGGACCCTAATTTTGCTAGGCAGCCAGGTTCTTTAGGGTGGCATTAGAGACCCATGTGACCTCTCTTGTTAACAGGTGTTAATGAGAGAATTCATCTGTCTGGGGTTGCCATTTTTATTTATAGAATAAGTACACTCTTAATTACAAGCATGCCAGTGGGGGTCTGGGTCCAGAGACCACCACTAATCACGGAATTTCCCCGATCCTAAGAAGTGCACAGCTCAGCTGACATGAGCACATAGCTCCTGCCTGAGCACGAGCACAGAGGGATATGGCTTCATATCTTATGCTTTCCTTTGACTCCATACTTGGAGTTTGAGTGATCAGTGGTGGTCTCTGGACCTGGACTTCACTGATTTAAGTCTAATTATAAGAGCACTAAAATATGAAAAAAAAAATGTTAAAAGGTTTACCGGTAGTTATTCTTTAAATAAAAAGGGCATCCCCAGACTGGTGATAGGTATTCTTTATAGGGAACCTGCTGCCCAAACTGCGGGCATTATGAATTGCAGCCAAGTATATTATTCTTTGAAATTCTGAAGTGTTTCAGAGAAAACTTACTTTTAAGATCTATCCAGGGACCATAAGCAGAGACCTTCCAGCACTAATGCGAGTGATTGAACGGTCTCTTCCTATGTAGACACAGAAGACACCTGTTAATTACCTGCAGTGCTGGGAAGAGCTGGACTAGTCTGGAACCAGGCTATGGGCCCTGGCCGGCTGTTCCAGCACTACTGCGGATTATTGACAGGTCTCTTCCCATGTAGACACGGGAGACACCTGTTAATTACCTGCAGTGCTGGGAAGAGCTGGACTAGTCTGGCTTTTGGATATGGCCCCTGGCCGGCTCTTCCCAGCCCTACTGTGGGGCCCCTTGCTCTGAGGGGGCCCACCCAGAGCTACTGCCACTGGGTTCACCACCTGAGTTGTAATCAGGGTTACTGGTTATGGACACACTCAGATTTTTCGCCCCCCCCTGAGCTGAACCACCTAGCTACGCCTCTGCTGTGGAGTGATTGACAAGTCTCTTCCTATGTAGACACGGGAGACAACTGTTAACTACCTGCAGTGCTGGGAAGAGTTGGGCTAGTCTGGTATTTGGCTATGGGTCCTGGCCAGCTCTTCCCAGCTCTACTGTGAGGTGACTGACAAGTCTCTTCCTATGTAGGCACAAGAGACACCTCTTAATTACCAGCAGGGCTGGGAAGAGCTGGATTAGTCTGTTTTTTGGTTATGGGCCCTGGCCAGCTCTTCACAGCACTACTGCAGGTGATTGACAGGTCTCTTCCTATGTAGGCAAAGGAGACACCTGTTAATTACCTGCAGTGCTGGGAAGACCTGGACTAGTCTGATATCTGGCTATGGATCGCTGACAGGTTCCCTTTCCGTTATCCACTACAAATAATCCAGATGAGGCCATTCTCCATGGAACTCCAAGTCTTTAATAAGGCAAAAAAACATATATATTTCACACACTAAAATACATTTGTCACTTGACAGTTGTCACTACGTACCTGTGCTGGAGCGAATGGTTTCAGTTCCTACTACTAAACCTAACAGGTCATATTGATTGAGTCTGGAGCCATCCGGAGCCACAGCAACAGATTTATCAGAACCATTGGTCCAGGCATAAACCACTTCAGTACTGGGATAAGCATCTGCGGAGGGAACAAAGCACCACCAGGATTATTTTCCATGTACTACCATCACTATAAACCACTGCTGGCTTTCATTTACTCTCTGTGAACATTACCATGATATTGTGTGGAAATACGGACTGTGTGAATTGTGCCTAAGAAAAGGGCATGTAATGTTGGTGAAGAGAAAGCCATGCTTCTACTGGACTTGATGTGCTGATGGACAGACGAGTTTATGTTTTATCTTCTATAAATTGTCTCTCTGATACCAAACCTCAGTTTTGTCTACTATTTGTTGCTAGCCATTCACAATATGCACCGTATATACATTTTTTACATCTTTGAATTGAATCTCGATTTTTTTATTTTTGGTAAATATGGTAAGACAAAATTGAATAAAGTATTTTTTATGCTTTAACATCAGTTAGGTTCTGATATTTTGCTATTTTGCATTTAAAATTAAACAACTGAGATGCAATTGGAGACTTTCAGGTTTAATTAAAGGGGTTGAACAATAATCTCCTGTGTAAAATTTAGAATTGGCCAAATTAACTTTCCCATAAACAAAATGTTCATTTTTAACCCTTTGTAGAGAATCCATTGCAGCAATGACGGCCTGAAGTCTGGAGGCCATGGACGTCACCATCGCTGGATTCCTCCTGTGTGAGACTTTTCCACCTTTACTGCAGTAACTTCAGCTGTTGCTTGATTCTGGCACTTTCTGCCTTAAGTTTTGTCTTCTGCCTGTGAAATACTGTTCGATGGGGCTGAGATTTGATGATGACTCGGCCATTGCAGAATATTTCATTTCTTTCTTTTTCAGGATGTTTTCGGTCATTGTCCATCTGTCCTGTGAAGCGTTGTCCAATCAACCTTGCTGGATTTTGTTGAATCTGATCAGAAAGTATCACCCTGTACACACAGGATTCATCTGGTTGCTTCTGTCTTCAGTCACATCATTAATAACCACTTGTGACCCAGCGCCATTTTGAGCCATGCATGCCTGCGCCATCACATCGCCTCCAACATGTGTTACACAGCATGTGCCGAGGATCAGGAACAATTCCAAGCCTTCTCCAGACTTTCTTCTTTCCATCATTCTTGTACAGGTTGATCTTAGTTTTGCTTTTCCAGAACTGGGCAGCTTCTTTAGATTTTTTTGGCAAAGTCTAATCTGACCTTTCTATTCTTAAGGCTTATTAATGGTTTGCACCTTGTGGTCAACCCTCTGTATTTGTTCTCGTTAAGTCTTCTCTTTATAGTAGACTTAGACACTGAAACACCTAGTTCCTGGAGAGTGTTCTTAACATGGGTGCAAAGCTTTTTTTTATCATGGGAAGGATTCTGGGATTATCCTCCACTGTTGTCTTCTGTGGACGTGCAGGCCTTTTTATGTTCCCAAGATCACCAGTGCACTCTTTTTGTTTTGCAGAATGTACCAAACTGTTGATTTGCCCGCTTCTAACATTTCTGCTACATCTCTGATGGATTTCTTCTTTTTTTATCCTAATGATGGCTTGTTTATCTTTCATTCAGAGCTCCTTTGACCGCATGTTGTGGGTTCACAGCAACAGCTTCCAAATGCAAATGCCACACCTGGAATCAGCTCCAAATCTTTGACCAATTACTTTTGGTCCCTTTAAAAAGAGGAAGCTACACATTAAAGAGCTGTAATTCCTAAACCATTCACTCGAATTAGGATGTGAATACCCTCAAATTAAATCTTAGATTTGGCACGTTAAGCCCATATTCATTATATAGCTATGTCTTGAATATATTTTGGTCAATAGCTATAATAACAAAACTTGTGTGATTGTCCAACGTTTTTGGACCTAACTGTATATTCAAGCTTTTTATGATTGGTCTCTGTTGACCATTTATGTACAAAAAGTCTTGCTTTGGTTGCTGGGCTGACAGATACACACTGTTCATAAGCACACTGTATTCTTAGATTATTCTTGTTAGCCATTTATATGCAACATTTTTTGTGATCCTTTGGCTATAGAAGAGCAGAGCTCCTCTCATACTATTCTGTGCTTACATGGGAAACCATAATTTTCATTATATTCAAAATTTTCACAGTATAGAGAAAAAGCTGTCAAACAATCGCAAATTCATATTTCAAGTAAAAAATAAACTAAATAAAAAATTATGTTTTAACCACTTCCCGATCTTGAATGTACTAGGCGCGATTGCCACCGGAAGTGGTGCCCGCAGGGCTCCCAGCAGAATAACCCCCTAAATGTCTCGATTGATATCGATCACAGCATTTAGAAGGCAGGCTGAGGGAGGGGGGCCCCTCTGCCCTCCAATTGGTTCAGCCTCGACGTAATCGCAGGGACCTGATCATTGCCATTGTGACCTGATGTCGTCATGACGATATATGGGTCACAAGGCCACAGCAAGTCTCTTGGATCATGCACCGAGCGTGGGGAAGGGTCTTGTGACAGTGTAGCACTGACATTTATAAACCATTATAATGCTCAAAAGTTAAAAAATTGTAAAAATCTTTTCTAAGAAATTCAGAAAATAATATATATATATATATTTATATAGGCTTGGGAGTTTGAGGGTTCTGCGCGGGATCTTAGTTGTTCCAAGCATTGTGATTTTCTGGACAGAGAGCTCAGATGTTGCTCCTGGTATCTGTTGTAGCCATTCTTCCAACTTAGGGGGTAACTGCTCCGAGTGCTCCTATCATCACTGGGATCACTGTTGCCTTCACCTTACACATCTTCTCCAGTTCTTGAGGCCCTGGTATATCTCCAGCTTCTCATATTCCTTCTTTCTGATGTTGCTGTCACTTTGCACTGCCACATCTATTATCATTACTGTCTTCTGGTCATTGTCTACTATCACAATGTCTGGTTAGTTAGCCAACACCTTCTTATCCATCTGGATCTTGAAGTCCCACAGGATTTTAGCCCTTTCATTCTCCACCACTTTCTTTGGGATCTCCCACCTGGACTTAGAGAGACTTAGCCCATATGCTGTGCAGATGTTCCTGTATACATTTCCCGCTACTTGATTGGGCATTCAATATATGCTGTTCCTGCTTGCATTTTACATCCTGCCACTATGTGTTGGATGGTTTCTGAAGTTTCTTTGCCTAGTCTGCACTTTGGGTCTTGTCTTGTGTGATAGATTCCTGCTTCTATGGATCTGGTACTTAGTGCTTGCTCTTGTTCCGCTATGATCAGTGCCTCTGTGCTGTCTCGGAGTCCAGCTTTCTCCAGCCATTGGTAGGATTTCACCATGTCGGCCACCTCCATTATCTGTTGATGGTACATCCCATGCAGCGGCTTGTCTTGCCATGGCATATGCAACTCTGCCAAAAATTAAGAGACCGCCACATCAAAACCCTGTCATGGGCAGCCTATTCTCCAGACCTCAACCCCATTGAAAACCTGTGGAATGTAATGAAACAAAGAAGAACTGGTTAATTTTTGCGTCAGAAGCAGTGTGAAAGACTAGTGGCAAGCATGCCGAGACGCATGTACGCTGTTTTTAAAAGTTATTCCACAAAATATTGATTTCTGAACTCTTCCCGAGTTAAAACATTAGTATTGTTGTTTCTTAATGATTATGAACTTGTTTTTTATGCGTTATTTGAGGTCTGAAAGCAACGGGTGTTTATTTTTTATTTTGACCATTTTTCTTCGTCAAAAAAAACAACACAATTTTTTGCCTGAAAATTCAGAGACATGTTGTCAGAAGTTTATAGACTAAAAGAATAATTTACATTTTACTCAAAAATATACCTATAAAGAGAAAAATCAGACAAAAAGAACATTTGAAAGTGGTCTCTTAATTTTTGCCAGAGCTGTGTGTATATATATATATATATATATATATATATATATATATATATATAGTGAGACAGTGACCGGTGTTATATGCGACGGTCGCTATGTGTCCCTCAGGATACATACAGAAGCGTATTGAGGCCGCAGGAGTGCACTGCAGTCACAGGCATAGCTGTGATTGCAATGCAAAATAAAAGTAAGTGTTCGTCTTGGGGAAGCTATTTTGGAAGAGCCAAACGGAAAGAAACAGGATTAAGGATTTCCAAAATCTTACAGTTGTGGCCAAAAGTATTGACACCCCTGCAATTCTGTCAGATAATACTCAGTTTCTTCCTGAAAATGATTGCAAACACAAATTCTTTGGTATTATTATCTTCATTTAATTTGTCTTTAATGAAAAAACACAAAAGAGAATGAAGCAAAAAGCAAAACATTGATCATTTCACACAAAACTCCAAAAATGGGCCAGACAAAAGTATTGGCACCCTCAGCCTAATACTTGGTTGCACAACCTTTAGCCAAAATAATTGCGACCAACCGCTTCCGGTAACCATCAATGAGTTTCTTACAATGCTCTGCTGGAATTTTAGACCATTCTTGTTTGGCAAACTGCTCCAGGTCCCTGATATTTGAAGGGTGCCTTCTCCAAACTGCCATTTTTAGATCTCTCCACAGGTGTTCTATGGGATTCAGGTCTGGACTCATTGCTGGCCACCTTAGAAGTCTCCAGTGCTTTCTCTGAAATCATTTTCTAGTGCTTTTTGAAGTGTGATTTGGGTCATTGTCCTGCTGGAAGACCCATGACCTCTGAGGGAGACCTAGCTTTCTCACACTGGGCCCTACATTATGCTGCAAAATTTGCTGGTTGTCTTCAGACTTCATAGTGCCATGCAACACGGTCAAGCAGTCCAGTGGCAGAGGCAGCAAAACAACCCCAAAACATCAGGGAACCTCCGCCATGTTTGACTGTAGGGACCGTGTTCTTTTCTTTGAATGCCTCTTTTTTTCTCCTGTAAACTCTATGTTGATGCCTTTGCCCAAAAAGCTCTACTTTTGTCTCATCTGACCAGAGAACATTTTTCCAAAACGTTTTAGGCTTTTTCAGGTAAGTTTTGGCAAACTCCAGCCTGGTTTTTTTATGTCTCGGGGTAAGAAGTGGGGTCTTCCTGGGTCTCCTACCATACAGTCCCTTTTCATTCAGAAGCCGCCGGATAGTACGAGTTGACACTGTTGTACCCTTGCACTGCAGGGCAGCTTGAACTTGCTTGGATATTAGTCGAGGTTCTTTATCAAACATCCGCACAATCTTGCGTTGAAATCTCTTGTCAATTTTTCTTTTCCGTCCACATCTAGGGAGGTTAGCCACAGTGCCATGGGCTTTAAACTTCTTGATGACACTGCGCACGGTAGACACAGGAACATTCAGGTCTTTGGAGATGGACTTGTAGCCTTGAGATTGCTCATGCTTCATCACAATTTGGTTTCTCAAGTCCTCAGACAGTTCTTTGGTCTTCTTTCTTTTCTCCATGCTCAATGTGGTACACACAAGGACACAGGACAGAGGTTGAGTCAACTTTAATCCATGTCAACTGGCTGCAAGTGTGATTTAGTTATTGCCAACACCTGTTAGGTGCCACAGGTAAGTTACAGGTGCTGTTAATTACACAAATTAGAGAAGCATCACATGATTTTTCGAACAGTGCCAATACTTTTGTCCACCCTCTTTTTTATATTTGGTGTGGAATTATATCCAATTTGGCTTTAGGACAATTCTTCTTGTGTTTTTTCATTTAAGACAAATTAAATGAAGATAATAATACCAAAGAATTTGTGTTTGCAATCATTTTCAGGAAGAAACTGAGTATTATCTGACAGAATTGCAGGGGTGTCAATACTTTTGACCACAACTGTATAAGGTCCAATGAACCTTGGCTTGAATTTTGGAGATGTGACTTTCATAGGAATATTTTTTGAGGACAACCAAATCATGTCACCCACTTTAACCACTTACCTACATTGGACGTAATATTCTGTCCATGTGACCCTGGACCTAATTCCCATGGACGGAATATTACGTCATAGCGATCAGCGGCGCCCACATGTGCAGCGCTGCTGCGGGGGTCTCTTTCCCTACAGGTCCCCGGATCCAAGATGGCGACGGGGATCTTCGGGGGCCTGTAGGGAGCTGGCTTCCTCAGTGCCTGCAAAGCGCAGGCAAGGAGGAAACCTGCACACTGCCTGTGACAGATTGCTGATCTGTCACAGTGATCTGTGATGTGACAGATCAGCGATCTGTCACAGGACAGTGATGTCCCACCTGGGACAAGGTAATAAAGTAAAAAAAAAACAAAAAAAAGTGTAAAAATAATTTTTTAAAAATCGCTAAATAAATTAGAAAAAAAAAATATTCCCAAATAAATTCATTTTTTGGAAATAAAAAAAAAAACAATAGAAGTACACATATTTGGTATCGTCGCGTCCGTAACGACCTGCCCTATAGAACCGTCCCATTAGTTAACCCCTTTAGCGAACCCCTTAAAAAGTAAAAATAAAAAACGAAGCAAAAAATAATGATTTATCATCATACCGCCGAACAAAAAGTGCAATAACGCGCGATCAAAAAGAGGCATATAAATATCCATGGTAGCACTGAAAACATCATCTTGTCCCGCAAAAAATGAGCTGTCATACAGCTTCATCAGCGAAAAAATAAAAAAGTTATAGCTCGCAGAATAAAGCGAGGCAAAAATAATTATTTTTTATATAAAATAGATTTCATTGCATAAAACCGACAAAACATAAAAAAGTCGTAAATGAGGTATCGCTGTAACCGTACTGACCCGAAGAATAAAACCGTCTTATCAATTTCACCGCACGCGGAACGGTGTAAATGCACCCCCCAAAAGAAATTCATGAAACGCTGGTTTTTGTTCATTCTGCGTCCCAAAAATCGGAATAAAAAGCGATCAAAGAATGTCACGTGCCCGAAAATGATACGAATAAAAATATCAACTCGTCCCACAAAAAATAAGACCTCACATGAGGTCACGTGGGTCAAAATACGGAAAAATTATAGCTCTCAATATGTGGTGATGCAAAAACTATTTTTACAATAAAAAGCGTCTTTTAGCCTATGACAGCCGCCAAACATAAAAACCCGCTATAAAAAGTAAATCAAACCCCCCGTTATCACCCCCTTAGTTAGGGAAAAATAATAAAATTAAAAGAAAATGTATTTATTTCCATTAGGGCTAGGGTTAGGGCTAGGGTTAGGGCTAGGGTTAGGGCTAGGGCTGAGATTAGGGTTAGGGGTGTGTTGGGGTTAGGGTTGGAGTCAGAACTGGGGGTTTCCACTGTTTGGGCACATCAGGTGCTCTCCAAATGCAACATGGAGTCGGATCTCAATTCTGGCCAAATCTGCGTTGAAAAAGTCAAATGGTGCTCCTTCTCTTCCAAGCTCTGCCATGCGCCCAAACAGTGTTTTACCCCCACATATAGGGTATCAGCCTTCTCAGGACAAACTGCAAAACAACTTTTGGGGTCCAATTTCTCCTGTTACCCTTAGGAAAATAAAAAATTGGGGGCAAAAATATCATTTTTGTGGAAAAAAAATGATTTTTTTATTTTCACGCCCGGGCGTTATAAACTTCTGTGAATCACTTGGGGGTTCAAAGTGCTCACCACACATCTAGATAAGTTCCGTGGGGGGTCACGTTTCCAAAATGGGGTCACTTGTGGGGAGTTTCAATAGTTTAGGTACATCAGGGGCTCTCCAAACGCATATGACACCTGCAGACCATTCCATCAAAGTCTGCTTTCCAAAACGTCATTACTTCCCTTCCGAGCCCCGACGTGTGCCCATACAGTAGTTTTCTCCCACATATGAGGTATCAGCGTACTCAGGACAAATTAGACAACAACTTTTAGGGTCCAATTTCTCCTGGTACCCTTGTGAAAATAAAAAAAATTGGGGACTAATTGATCATGTTTGTGGAAAAAATGCGATTTTTTTTATTTTCACGCCTGGGCATTATAAACTTTTGTGAAGCCCTTGGGGGTTCAAAGTGCTCACCACATATCTAGATAAGTTCCTTAGGGGCTCTAGTTTCCAAAATGGGGTCACTTGTGGGGGGTTTCCACTGTTTAGGTACATTAGGGGCTCCCCAAAAGCAACATGACACCCGCAGACCATTCCATCAAAGTCTGCATTCCAAAACGTCACTACTTCCCTTCCGAGCCCCGACGTGTGCCCATACAGTAGTTTTCTCCCACATATGAGGTATCAGCGTACTCAGGACAAATTGGACAACAACTTTTGGGGTTCAATTTCTCCTGGTACCATTGGGAAAATAAAAAGATTGGTGACAAAAAGATCAAGTTTGTGGAAAAAATATGATTTTTTTTATTTTCACGCCCAGGCATTATAAACTTCTGTGAAGTACTGGGGGGTTCAAAGTTCTCACCACACATCTAGATAAGTTCCTTGGGGGGGTCTAGTTTCCAAAATGGTGTCATTTGTGGGGGGTTTCCACTGTTTTGGTACATCAGGGGTTTTCCAATTGCGACATGGTGTCCGATCTCAATTCCAGCAAAATACGTCAAATGGCGCTGCTTCCCTTCTGAGCTCTGCCATGCACCCAGATAGTGGTTTACCCCCACATGTGGGGTATCAGCGTACTCAGGACAAATTGCACAATAACTTTTAGGGTCCTGTTACCCTTGGGAAAATAAAAATTGGGGGGTGAAAAGATCATTTTTGTGGAAAAAATATGATGTTTTAATTGTACCGCTGTACGTTATAAACTTCTGTGAAGCACTTGTGGTTTCAAAGTTCTCACCACATATCTAGATAAGTTCCTTGGGGGGTCTAGTTTCCAAAATGGGGTCACTTGTGGGGGGTTTCCACTGTTTAGGTACATCAGGGGCCCTCCAAACGCGACATGGCGTCCGATCTGAATTCCAGCCAATTTTGCATTGAAAAAGTCAAACGGCGCTCCTTCCCTTCTGAGCTCTGCCATGCGCCGAAACAGTCGTTCCCCCCACATATCAGGTATCAGCGTACTCAGGACAAATTGCACAATAACTTTTGCAGTCCAATTTCTCCTGTTACCCTTGGTAAAATAAAAAAAATTGAACCTGAAGTATTATTTTTGTGAAAAAAAGTTAAATGTTCATTTTTTTTAAATATTCAAAAAATTCCTGTGGCACACCTAAAGGGTTAATAAACTTCTTGAATGTGATTTTGAGCACCTTAAGGGGTGCAGTTTTTAGAATGGTGTGACTTTTGGGAATTTTCTATCATATAGACCCCGCAAAGTGGCTTCAAATGTGATGTGGTCCATAAAAATAAAATGGTGTTGCAAAAATGAGAAATCGCTGGTCAATTTTTAACCCTTATAAAAAAATTTTGGTTCCAAAATTGTGCTGATGTAAAGTAAACATGTGGGAAATGTTACTTATCAAGTTTTTTGAGTGCTGTATCGCTGTGATTTAAGGGCATAAAAATTCAAAGTTGGAAAATTGCAAAATTTTAAAAATTTTCGCCAAATTTCCATTTTTTTCACAAATAAACGCAAGTTATATAAATGAAATTTTACCACTAACATGAAGTACAATTCATCACGAGAAAACATTGTCAGAATCACCGGGATCCATGGAAGCGTTTCAGAGTTATTACCTCATAAAGGGACAGTGGTCAGAATTGTAAAAATTGGCCCGGGAGTTAACGTGCAAACCACCTTGGTGGTGAAGGGGTTAAACCGGGGACCAATGGTCCTATGCCGGTTGGCAAACCTTTGGGCCTTCTTCTGAGAGTGAGACAACTTATCCACTACTTGATCCCAAATCTGCTGCATTCTCTCTACCACAGAATCCACACCAGGACAGGACGAAGCCTCCACCTGTCCTGAAGAATATCGAGGATGAAACCCAAAGTTGCAGAAAAAAGGAGACATCAAAGTGGCAGAACTAGCCCTATTATTTAGAGCAAATTCAGCCAAGGGCAAAAATGAGACCCAGTCATCTTGATCAGCAGATATAAAACATCTCAATTAGGTTTCCAAGGTCTGGTTTGTTCTCTCAGTCTGCCCATTGGTCTGAGGGTGAAACGCAGAGGAGAAAGATAACTGAATTTCCAGTTTAGAACAAAAAGCTCTCCAAAATCTGGAAACAAACTGGACTCCTCTGTCAGACACAATGTTCTCAGGAATACCGTGCAAACAAACCACCTGTTGTAAAAACACGGGCACCAACTCAGAAGAAGATGGCAACTTCGGGAGACGTACAAGATGGACCATCTTAGCAAATCTATCACAGATCACCCAGATAACCATCATTCTCTGAGAGACAGGGAGGTCAGAAATAAAATACATTGATATATGGGTCCATGGCCTCCTGGGCACCAGCAGGGGCACTAACAAACCACTAGAACGAGAACAGGGTCTGGATCGAGAACAAGTCCCACAGGACTGCACAAAATTCCTGACATCATGAGATAAAGCAGGCAACCAAAAAGACCGACTCACCAAATCTCTGGTACCCAAAATACCAGGATGAATAGCTAACGCGGAGCAATGAATTTCAGACATTACTCTTCTCCTCCACTGGTCAGGGACATACAGTTTTCCCATAGGGCATCGTTCAGGTTTGTCCTCCTGAAATTCCTCCAGGGCAAGTCTCAAATCAGGTGAAATGGTGGAAAGAACCACGCCCTCATTTAGAATGGTAGTAGGCTCGGTCACATCAAGAGAATCCGCAAAGAAACTACTAGAGAGGGCATCCTCCTTAATATTCTTAGTGCCCGGAAGAAAGGAGACCACAAAATTAAGACGCGTGAAAAACAAGGCCCACCTAGCCTGTCTAGGATTCAATCGCCTGGCTGATTCAAGATAGATCAAGTTCTTGTGGTCGGTGAGGACAACAACTTGATGTCTGGCTCCCTCCAACCAATGTCTCCACTCTTCAAATGCCCACTTCATAGCCAACAATTCCCGATTCCCCACATCATAGTTACATTCAGATGGGGAAAATTTTCGAGAAAAGAAGGCACAGGGATTCCATCTTAGAGGTTACCGGTTCTCTTTGAGACAAAACGGCTCCTGCACCAATCTCAGAAGCATCTATCTCCACCTAAAATGGGAGTGAAACAGGTTGCCGTAAGACAGGAGCAGCAGTGAATCTTCGCTTAAGCTCCTGAAACGCTGAGACTGCCTCTGGAGACCAATTCACCACATCAGCGCCCTTTTTGATCAAATCCGTCAGTGGTTTAACAATACCAGAAAAATTACTTATGAATTTATGGTAGAAATTAGCAAAACCCAAAAACTTCTGGAGAGCCTTCAAGGAAGTGGGCAGAACCCAATCATAAATGGCCTGGACATTGGCCGGGTCCATTTCAATAGCAGGCGGGGACAAAATGAATCCCAAAAACGAAATCTTTTGTACCCCGGAAAATATCGTTCATGAAAGATTGGAAGACGGAAGGGGCATTAGTGAGCCCAAAAGACATCACTAGGTGCTTAAAATGCCCCTCAGGAGTATTAAACGCCATTCCATTCATCACCGTGCTTGATGCGAATAAGATTATATGCCCCACTAAGGTCAAGCTTGGTAAACCAACTAGCACCTTTCACTCTGGAAAATAAATCAGAAATCAGGGGTAAGGGAAACTGATATTTAGCAGTGATTTTATTAAGGAGACGATAGTCAATACATTGCCTTAATGAGCCATATTTCTTGGCCACAAAAATAGAGCCAGCACCTAAAGGTGAAGAGGATGGTCTGATATGACCCTTCTCCAATGACTCCTTGATATAAGATCGCATAGCATCATGTTCAGGTACAAATAAGTTGAAAAGCTGACCCTTGAGAAATTTACAACCGGGCACTAACTCGATTGCACAATCATAACTCCTATGAGGAGGCAAAGACGTGGACTTACTCTCACTAAATACATCAGAAAAATCAGCCAAATAGTCAGGAACATCATGAGACTGGGGAGAAGTGGAGAAAACAGGAGTGTCACTAAGAACACATTGACAACCCCAACTAACCACAGACACAGATTTCCAATCCAGAACAGGATTATAGGTCTGCAACCAAGGAAAACCCAGTACAATAATGTCATGCAAATTATGCAACACCAAAAATTTACAATTCTCTTGGTGGTCCAGGGCTACCCGCATTATCACCTGGGTCCAAAACTTTATTCTCCGCCAAAGGAGTAGCATAAATACCCCTTAAAGGAATAGGAGTCCACATGGGTACCATGGGAAAACCACAACGTTTGGCAAAGTCAAAATCCATCAGGTTCAGGGCTGCTCCTGAATCAACAAAAGCCTTAGCAGAAAATAAAGATAAGGAGCAGATCAAGGAAACCGCCAAAAGGAATTTAGGCTGTACACTGCCCACAGCAAATGGTGAGCAAAACATTTTTCCCACTTAGGACAGACAGAAATAGTATGAGAGGCGTCCGCACAAAAGAAGCAAAACTTATTACGCCTTCCAAACTCTTGACGTTGCGCCCTAGACAAAAACCCTATCACATTGCATGGGCTCAGAAGTTTGTTCGACAGGCAGCACCGCTTTTCGCATAGTTTTACGTTCACGTAAACGTTGATCAATTTGAATGGCTATTGACTTAGAGTCGTTAAGACCAGAGGGGACAGGAAATCCCACCATAACATCTTTTACGGTTTCTGCCAGACCTTTCTGAAAAAGAGCTGCTAGGTTGTCATCATTCCATTTAGTAAGGACTTTTTTTTTTTTTAAGAATATTTGACAATGTAACTCTGCCACTTCCTGACCCCGGTTCAATGCAAATAAAGTTTTCTCAGCTTGATCAATAACATTAGGTTCATCATACAACAACACCAGGGTTTGAAAAAACGCATCCACATTAGCCAGAATAGGATCCCCAGGTGTCAGAGAAAAAGCCCAGTCCTGAAGTTTGCCATGCAATAGGGAGATGACAATTTTAACCTGCTGCACCGAGTTCCCCGAGGAATTAGGTTTCAAAGCAAAAAACAGTTTACAATTATTCTTAAAGTTCAAAAATTTAGACCGATCCCTAGAAAATACATCAGGAATAGGGACTTTTGGTTCTACAGCAGACGATTGAGCGAGATAGGCAGAAATTCCCTGAACTTCAGCAGCGAGCTGCTCAACACGATTGGACAATTGCTTAATCTCCATTAAAGAAAAATCCTCCTACGGCCCCCAGAGAAAAAGAGGAAAAAATATATTAAAAATTCTGACACGCTTTTTTTTTTTTTTTTTTTACAATTTTTTCCTTCTTTAGAGTACCCTAGAATCTACAGTTTAGGCTTGTGATTCCGTTATGATTAGGGTTACCGAGGAGGATAGCCGGGGAATAAGCTAAGCAACCAGATAACCTGAAAGGTTGGTAACTTAGCGGATTGCAGACCCCTAAAACTAACAACACAACTAGAACCTGTGACCTGTGTCTGTGTTATTCCCTGCTCCCTGTTCAGACTCTGTGTGTCCCCTTTGTGTCTGGACTTCTTGGTACTTGAGCTCGGCTTGGACCCTGACCTGCTTCTGTCTCTTGTCTTTGGCATATTAGCTCCTGACCATTACTGATTCCCTGGCTTGTCTCTGACCCTGAGTTTGCTTATTCCTTTGGTACTGTGCTACAGTTTAGGATTTGACCCAGTTTGTTTGACTTCTCTGCTGCCACCTGGTGGTAGCTTCGCTGCTGCACGGCAGGTCTTCTTCGTCTGTGTGCATGACGTCTCTCCACTCTATTGCCACCTAGCGGAGCTAGCTTCTACCTGCATTGCAGCAGCATGATAGATCGGAGGTATAAAGTTTACCTCCGGTCACTGTCAGCTGATGGGACAACTGCTCCCATCATCTGACACCTGCTTCCTCTAATTACAGTGAGAGCAGGAGCGGATGATGGAAGTATTCATCAGCTGCTCCTTTGCGGTAAATAAATAATTAAAAAAAAACCTGCAAGACAAGACAGGCAAAACTCACAGCTGGGGGCTGCATCCCTCAGCTTACAGCTTCAACAAGGCTAGTTATCAAGAATAGAGGGGGCCCACACTGTATTTTTTAACTATTTAAATAAATAATTTTAAAAAATGGCGTGGGGTCCCCAAATTTTTACAACCAGCCTTGCTAAAGCAGACAGCTGGGATCTAGTATTCTCAAGCTGGTAAGAGGCAATGGATATTGGCCCCCCCCAGCCTAAAAATAGCAGCCTGCAGATGCCCAGAAAAGGCACATCTATTAGATGCGCCAATGCTGGCACTTTGCCCAGTTCTTCCCACTTGTCCTGTAGCAGTGGCAAATAGGGTGATAGTTGGGGGGGTTGATGTCACCTTTCTATTGTTCGGTGACATCAAACCCCAAGGTTAGTAATGGAGAGGCGTCAATAAGATGCCCCCATTACTAACCCCATAGTCACATTTTAAGAAAACAGACACCCAGAAAAAGTCCTTTAATTGAAAGACTGACACAGACTCTTTTAATAATCTCACTTAAACCATACTTACAACTTCGCCTAATTCCACCGAAGCCCTCGATCTCCTGTATTAAAACTAAAATAAAAAAACAACAATACACCATACCTGTCCATCATCCTGTCCCACGCAGTAATCCATGTCTGGGGGATAATTAGTTTTCAACCTGAACAGTGCCAAGATGCAACTGTCCAGGCTGAAAACCACTGGTGAATGAGCTGCTGTGAACACAGCATCAGTGACTAGCGGTGACGTCAATGAGGCTGCAATCCCAGCTGGCTGAACTGCGGTGACCTTGGTGAGATCCCTGCTAGTACCTTGAGAAACTGAAATTCTCAAGTAAATTCGCCTCTACACTGTGCGACTTTGTCACGGTGCTAGCGCGGATCTCACGGAGGTCACCGCGGTTCAGCCCAGCTGGGAACGCAGCCTAAGTGACATCACCGCTAGTTACTGATGCTTCACTCGCAGCAGCTCATTCACCAGTGGTTCTCAGCCTGGATCGCATCGCTCTACAGGCGTTAATAGATGATAATGATATTATTATAAAACCTGTGGACAAAGGGGGAGCAACGGTCATTATGGACCGCTCTTGTTATAGAAGCAAAGCCTTGCCACAACTAGCTGATCGTAAAGTATATTATCCTTTAACACATAATACTACTCTATTAATTAAAGAAAAAATAGCGGATAGTGTTAAAAGTTCATTAGCTCTAAACATAATAGATAAGAAAACAGGTGATTTTTTAATTAAAACTGATCCATTAATTCCGGTATTCTATCTACTACCGAAAATTCATAAAAGACTAGATCGACCCCCTGGAAGACCGATCATTGTCTCAACAGATTCAATTCTCTCACCATTATCGAAAATTGTAACACCTTTTATTAAGGACACTCCATATTTCCTTTCCTTTTAGATACAGGAGCTTTCCTACAAATTATAAGAGGTTTTAGCACACTACCGGAAGGGACTTTGTTAGTCACTCTTTATGTAAACAATTTATATACTTCAATACAACATCAGAAGGGCGTGGTAGCCACAAGAAAATTACTTGAGAAGTCTACCATGAGCGCAATGACTCTATCTTTCCTCATGGAATTACTGGAACTTGTACTCAAAATTTTTTTGTTTATTTTTGAGGATAGTTTTTATTTTCAAATTCAAGCTACAACAGCTATGGGGTCCAATGTGGCCCCACCGTATGCAAATTGTTTTATGTCTACATTTGAATCAGAGTATATTTACCCAAATGAATTGTATCAGTCTCATTGTCTATTATGGCGTCGCTATATAGATGATATTTTTTGTTTATGGAAAGGAACTAGTGATAGTTTACATCTATTTTTTGATCAAATTAACCATATTTGGTCAGAATTGACTTTTTACCTTAATTACAATACCTCAGAAATCAACTTTCTAGATACTAAAATTATACAGGATGATGATGGCAATTTGAAAATAGACCTTTCAGCGAAGGAAACTTATCGCAATAATTTATTGCTTTATGTGAGTTGTCACCCTAAAGCCATTAAAAGATCCATCCCATTGTCTCAATTTGAACGAGTTAAAGGAATAGTCAGTGATCCTTAGGTTAGCACTTTACGTATGGACGAAATGGCAGGTAAATTTATTCAAAGAGGTTATCCCCGTCGATTACTTCGACAAAGTCGGAATAGAACTGTTACATCCATGACATCTTCCCTAATTAAAAGAATCAGTTTCGTCCATACCTTCCATCCTTTTATGTACAAAATTCATAATATTATCCGCAAGCACTGGCATTTACTTCAAAACAATTTTCCAGGAATACCAGAATTTCAAGTTCCTGTCCTGCCATGCTTTAGGAGGCCCAGTAATTTGAGAAATAAAATTATTCGAGCAGACATTGGTTCTGCCATTACAATTCCTAGACAGACATTTCTCTCAACCCAATGGCAAGGCACATTTCCATGTCTTCAATGCGCACAATGCGCCAATGTACAAAAGGGATCTAAATTTTCTCATCCATTTACAGGCATTGATATACCTATTCAAGGTTTTTTTTACTTGTGACTCAAAATCTGCTGTATATGTCATCAAATGCCCCTGTGGCAAAATTTATGTTGGTGAGACTACGGAAGCGATTAAAGATTGTATATCTCATCCTAATCGGATATACGCTGTAATAGCTATCAACTTCCCATTCCGTATCATTTCTATTCAACAGGACATTCTATTGCACAGTTATGGTTTTTGTTGTTAGAGCAAGTACAAATTAATAGGAGAGGTGGAAATTTGGTTAAAAAACTTCAATTAAGAGAAGCTTACTGGATCCACTATCTCCAAAGTTTAGAACCAAAGGGATTAAATAGGGAATATGAGCTGTCAGGTTTAATCTGAATTCCCCTTTAGATATGTTCTTATATTATGATAGAGTGTATTTTTTCTAGATACGTGTATGGAGAGATGTGTATGTATGTATATACATGCATACATGTGTGTATGTATGTACTGTATATATGGAGATATAGTTAATCAAATTGTATGTTTTTGTCAACTATGGAACATCCACTCCATATCCATGAATAAGTTTGTTAGCTATACCTATACATGAAATGTTCAGCTATGTTCCATCTATATATAGCTTTAACACTGGATCAATATTCCAGTATTATCCAAAATATTTCACACATAGATTATTGTATTGTGGATCTCGTTTATTCATTCCTTGTGATTGACATCTCTTTTTTACTATTATTCAGGTTGCACCTTGAGTATTTAGATACTCACCTATCCATCACATTCCTTTCATGACTTGGACCACCTCTTGAGTCACTCACATCCTGTTTGCACTCTAGTACTGCGTTCCACTGAGCACTTCCTCCTCTGTGAGCTTCTAGTGACGCACTTCCGGTTTGTCGCTCTATATGCTTTTCTTATGCGCCTTACTCACAGCGTCCTACGTCAGTTCCGGTCGGCGCCCTTGTGCTCTGCTGCTATTTATAGCTCACTACTGCACCGGTCTTTTCAGCGTCCACACCACCGGCATATACCTGCTCTCTGACTACGCGGAAACACTGGAACTTCAGTCTTCTATGTATTTTTGGTAAGCCACCTCATGTTAGTTTATTTACCCTTTACCTGTGGAATATTTTCCACTTGTGGATGTCTCCTTTCCATACAACAATATTTCTATATAACTTTGTGGTTTTTATACCAGTACTTAAAGGCTATTTTCATTGTTCCTAGATTGCTAAATGAACCTTTTCTGAATGAATCATTTTTTGATGGCTTCCATTATTAATAAATATACATGATCCGGTAAGCCTTTTTTTCTTACACATTCTATGCATTTTTTCACTTGGTGGTCCTTAACCCCTCTATGGTCCTTTACATTTGTATCTTGCATACCTAGCTTCTGTTTACTTAGTTAATATATACTGGTGTGGACTTTGAGTCACATGTACTCTGTTTTTTCTTGTTATTGATTCATTTCATAACTTGTGATATGTGAACAAACTATCTGAAATATTATTGACATATTATTGTACTATTCTTTTTTTGTACTATTAACCTATTCTGTCATCGTAACTTTATGTACTTGAATGTACTATTATGCTATTTTTGCAAATATGGATTTATCTAAATATATTTAAATTTTCTTTGTTATTTTCATATTTTCAGTCTGATGAAAGTCAAGGCAATGACCGAAACGTTACGTTTTTGGATTATGTTTTCATGAAATAAATTTATTACAAGCAATTTGACATTTGAGTGCCGGACTTTTTTGATTACACTTGTCTTCAACACGGTCCAGTCTCACCAGCCTAAAATCTGGTTTACTTAATCCTCACCCTGATCCTCCTTCTTGCCACCATGTTGAGTCCCAGGAGCTCTTTACAACATAATTTCTTGATTGTGGCTTCTCAACATGCATTTTTCCTGAGTGGATTTGTGACAAAACCTGAAACAAACCTGATGCCAGCAGAGTGAATGAGAAACCTGACGTGTCATGCACATGTTGAGTATTTTTGACTTGCAGACTTGGTGCAGAAAATAATCTGCAGCATATCAATTCTCTGTGCGGTTTTCACCACTGACTTTACTCCAATCAATAACGTGGCATAAACGCACCAAAAACGTGCGTTTTTGCAGCTCCATTTTTCCCGCCAAGAGATGCAGAAATTTTACTCCTTGTGTGCACATTCTCTTATCGGCATTATATTGCTCCCTCATAGACTATTCCGTGGTCTAGAGGACATTTCCTTAGTATACCTATAACCCTCAAAAGTGCATAGCCTTTATGAGTCTAGGACCAATACATGACAATGTGACCAGAATATGTATGAGGCCTCCTTTATGTCTAATACAGGGTGTATCTGAGTGCCTTATTTTTGGCAGTTTTTGCTTCCTTCATAAATTAAACTGAAATTTCCTATTTTTTTAATAAAAAAAATTTTGGATTACATACATTATATTTTTTAAAATCCTTTTTAAACTTTGCCTTATATACAAGTCATTATACAGGAACAAATGTTTCTTTACATTTTTTTCCTGTAAACTCCAATTTCTCATTGGTTTGGAGTGTTTTATTGTCAGTCCATAGCCCCTTAGTGACAGAGCCAATTTGGTACTTAATGACCAAGCCAATTTTTACAATTCTGACCACTGTCACTTTACGAGGTAATAACTCTGGAATGTTTCAATGGATCTAGGCGATTCTTCTGAGAATATTTTTTTGTGACATATTGTACTTCATGTCAGTTTTGAAAATGTTGCAATTTTCGAACTTTTAATTTTTGTGCCCTTAAATCAGAGCGTTATGTCACACAAAATATTTAATAAGTAACATTTCCCACATGTCACCTTTACATCAGCACAATTTTGGAAACATCATTTTTGTTGTTAGGACGTTATAAGGGCTAAAAGTTGACCAGCGATTTCTCATTTTTCAACAAGATTTACAAAACCATTTTTTTAGGGTCCACCTCACATTTGAAGTGAGTCTGGGGGGTCAATATAGCAGAAAATACCCAAAAGTGACACCTTTCTAAAAACTTCACCCCTCAAGCTGCTCAAAACCACATTCAAGAAGTTTATTAACTTTTCAGGTGCTTCACAAGAACTAAATCAATGTGGAAGGAAAAAATGAACATTTTAGTTTTTTCACAAAAAAATTATTTTGGAACCAATTTTTTTTAATTTCACAAGGGTATCAGGAGAAAATGGACCACAAAATTTGTTGTGCAATTTCTTCTGAGTACGCCAATACCCCGTATGTGGGGGAAAGCCACTATCTTGGCGGAAGGCAGGGCTCAGAAGGGAGGGACCACCGATTGACTTTTTGAATGCCATGTCACTTTTGGAGACCCCCTGATGTACCTAAACATTAGAACCCCCCCAATTCTAACTCCAACCCTAACTCCAACACACCCCTAACACTAATTCCAACCCTAAAACACCGCTAACCCTAAAACACCCCTAACCCTAATCCCAACCCTTACCATAATGGCACCCATAACCACAACCCTAACCACAACTCTAACCCAAGCCCAAACCTAACTTTAGCCCCAAGCCCAAACCTAACTTTAGCCCCAACCCTAATCCTAGCCCCAACCCTAACCCTAGCTAAACCCTAGCCCAACCCTAACCCTAGCCCAATTCTAACTCTAGCCCAGCCCTAACCTTAACTTTAGCCCAACCCTAACCCTAATAGAAAAATGTAAATAAATACATTTTTTTAATTTTATTATTTTTACCTAACTAAGGGGGTGATAAAGAAGGGACTGATTTACTATGTTAGGGCTGGCGGAACGCACCAAATTATAAAATAATAGTAGGTGCGTTCGCAGCCCGTGGTCCACCGTGCAGAGGTGGTACACTGCTGCTAAGTAATGGCGGAAGAATTAAACGGTGTGAAACCAGTCACACGTGGGTTATGTCACTCAATCTGAACAGGGGCAAACTCTGTTAATGCACAGAGCCGCACAACCGCTGAACGTAGATGCCGGAGCCTGTTAAGCTCACAGAGCCCGGCCAAAAGAGCGCACAGTGTACGGCCACAGAACTCTACCCCAAGGACACGGGGTTAGAGTCCTTCTAGGCCCACTGAATGCGCGGCGTCGCTGCCACGAACGCCGCTATAGACGCTGACTTTGAAGCACGTGCACCGAGGCGTGCCGAGTCCCTGGTGAGGACTGATGTCTGACTCAACCTCTGTCCTACCTACACCAAAGCCTGGGCGCTAGCAGGCTAGGCTGCACAACACATGCGTACCAAGGGTAGTGGTTTCTTAATGAATCATTCACCAGAGACATTCATGCGTGCATACATCACTCACTCCACATAGTCTGTAAATACAGTCTTATCCTAGCGCATGGCCGAGCTGCCATGCGAACCTTTTATAGCCGCGAGCGTCCGGGACCTTCCTGGCTTGTCGGATGGGCCAATCCGAACAGGAGCAGGACCTTAGCACGTGACCTTCGATCTCCAATGGGAGATCACTCCATGGGCATTCTCAGTGGCCCGACATGAGGACTTATCCCTGGAGAATCTCGCTGCTGAGCAGCATGCATAGTTATAGCTGTACCAGAGGTGGCAGCAGCTAGCAAACCCACGGAGTTGGCCTGGACAGAGCGCCGGGACCGTTGAATCTGCTGAGCAGGCTCCACTGCGGCCGAAGAAGAATGGGAGACCGCTGGATGCAAGGCTCTGGATTCCTGCTGTGCAGTGGCAGGAACCTGGCGCCTAACATAGTATTTTTTATTTTGATTGATAGGATCAATCACAGTGATCAAAATGAAAAATTTCCTATTGATGCCAGATGCCGGCCAGCAGATATCGGCAGGTGTATTGCGCATTTTCTTCCCGGAAGATGACGTTGCCGGCCGAGGGACTTCATGGGGGGATGCAGAAGCGTCCAGGGACACCTAAGGTTCGGGGACGGGGAATCGAGGGACCCCATTTCTCTTTCTTCTGATGTGATCACACACGTGGCCTCCTGTGGCCATTTTCCTGAAGCCCCGGGCAGCAGAGAACTCAATCTGCGCATGTGCGGCCTCAGGAAGATGGACGCCGCCACCTAGAAACCTGTGATTAACCTGGCTCTGCTAGCCTTGGACACTGGGCCGTGGCGTCACCTCACCTGAGGAAGGGACCCTGCTCAGGTGCCCTCTGTACCGACCACCGCGCCTCAGCATTACCGCACCTCTGCCGCCGCCACACCACTGGCATGCAAAGGAAGGGACCCTGCTAAGGTGCACTCCCCACCGCCGACACCGAACATCAGCATCGCCACACCTCTGCCGCCGCTCCACCGACACCGGACACCGGGACTGTAGCGTTGCTCCACTTCTCAATCCTGAGGAAGGGACCATGCCTCCTGTGACCCTGCTGTACCACCACCGGCCTTCAGGTAAGAGGGCAATAAGACGGACCCCATCTTATAAAAAACTTTTTTCTGCTATTTTCCACCCCAAAATTTGGGATGCTTCTTATGGTCCGGTGCGTCTTATAATACAAAAAATATGGTATATAGTAGAAAAGGAATTAAAAAAAAAAAAATCAAAAAATACTCACAGCTTCCAAATTTTAATGGACAGGCGTGAACATCCATGGGGAAATCTTCAAGGTGCATTGTGCATTCAGCGTGAATTGTAAGCCTGAAATAAAAAGGAAAAGGTTTCTCTTTAGGTTATTATACATTTTTCTAGCCGTTGTAGTGCTCGCATTCACTAGAGCATGAGTGAACAGTGATTTATTAGTTAAATAGGTTTTCCAAAGATTAAAAAAAGACCTCATCCCAAAACTTGATAACTGGGAGTCTGACTATTGGAACCCCAGCATACTACAGTATGGGCTCCAAAGAGCCCTATCAGAATGGAACGGCGTGCACCTGTGGGACATCAATAAATTCCATTTATTGTCTATGGACTATCAGAAAAAGCAAAAAACAGCGCTCATATATTTCAATCATTCTCATAGATGGTGAGTGCAGTGAAGATGCATATGACTCCTCTGCTCCATTCAGACGGGTTCCGCAGAGTACTGTTCTTGGGACCACTGATCCCAGCAGCCAGAAAGATATCTCTTATCCTTTGGATAGAGAATATCTTTCAATACTAGGAAAACTCCTTTAAACAAGCCCTCCTCCAACTCTTTCTCCTCCTCCCAGCAAAGTTTTTATGCTCTTAATACATTGCAGTTGTGGCGCCCCTGAGGATTCAGTCGCCACAGAGGTACTGCACCTTCTCCTAAGGTGTAGTGCCCCACCATCCAGGTAGGGTGGGAACTCCTGACCACGCTCCACACCTGCATTCCACACACAGGATAGCTCAGTGGGGCCACCTAGCAGCTTCAGGCTGAGGGTTAGCAGAGCACCCCTCGTGGAACCCTGCTTCGTAACACGAGATGTGCTGGGAGGCGGGTGGAGTGAGATGATATAAAAGAGTGGGAAGAGTGAAGGTCAGTGGTTAGTTAGAGAGGAGAGAGAAGATGGATGTCTGAGGGACGTGCTGCAGCAGGTCCCAGTGATCTGGGCTGCTGGCACGAGAAAGACCAGAGAAAGAGACTGATAAGATTGATAACCTAACCTTCCATAAGAGAGATAGAACAGATCGGAACGAAGGAGAATAGAAAGACGGTGGGAAGCAGGTTGAGAAAGAGAGAACCCTTCCAGTCCAGAGAGCGCAAAGGCCGGGGCCCGGTCCCCGAGGTTGATTGGAACTTTATGTCCGGCAACAGACACTGGAGGAGTAGTGAGCCGCTAACGCCTTGCTCCCATCATAGACTTGGGACACAACAGCAACTGAATAGAGAGCCGGGACGCAGTGAGGAGTCCCCGAAGCAGGCTACAGCTGTCTGTCATACAAGTAAAGACTAGGAACACCTAGAGAGAGGCATTCCAGGGTAACTAAGTACTGGAGTGCTTCGCACCAAAAGGCGCATTGGAGGAATCGTTCAGGAAGGTACATGTTGGCGGAGTGTGGAGGGGAGAATCCTATCCTGCCTGGAGGTTAGCTGGAGCCCTGACCTTGAGAACACAGTACGGAGGCAGGCAGTTGTGTGAACTGCAAACAGTGAGTAAAGCTTTGGAACCGCATACTCTGGTGTCCTCCAGTTATTCCAGCACCACTACACCTGGGTACCAGCCTCCATACCATTCTGCGCCTCTCCTCATCCATTGCACCTACACTGCCCTGGGACTACAGCTCCACCTGTGGGGAGCTATACCATGTCTGCTGCACCACACCATCAGTCCCAGCGGACCTGTATGCAGCGTTGGCTTACCATCTTACTTGCCAAACACCACGGGTGGCGTCACGAACTATTCATATAAACTTTAACACCATTAACATCACTGCCATTGATATTGGGCGCCCAGGGCCACGGACCGGGTCACCGCTGCTGTGACACATTCCCGCCTTGACACCGGCCCGATACCGAGTACCCCGCTGCCCTTGGTGTGCGAGGGCAACCCAATTTTGGCGTCACGAACAGGATGACGAGACCCAATGCCATCGGGTTCTGTGTGCCTTGGATTTACAACTTTTGAAAATGTACAGAAGACCAAATTTAATAGACTGTAAAATGGACACTAGAAATGGTCGCTGGCGCGGAGAAGAAGGGCGTGAAGAGATGGGAGGTCCTAAGAAAAGACCGCGAAGAGTCTTGGGCCGTCCCTGCCTGAATTACTATGTGACCGATGCATGGCCCACCCCCCGAGGGGTTTGTATACTGGCTTGGTATGGAGGCGTGGGAAGAAGACGCCGCCCCCTGAAGGAGGGGCAGAGAAAGCCAGTGGCGAGCAGAAGGGCGGAGCAAGAAGAAGAACGCCAGAATGCCATTTTGGAGAGTGAGGGAAGGAGGCCTGCGGAGCACGGGGAAACGAATCTCCCTGGCGCCATGGCTGACGGCTCCAACCCTGAAGCTGGCATGATTTGCCGGCAGCTACAGGATGAGATCATGGAACTGACTACCCGTCTGCAGCTAAGAAGAGAAGCGCTGGAGAGGCTGAGATGGCAGCGCGCCCCGGCGGGGCCTACATCAGCGGTACCCTCTCCATCGGTACCTGCCGCTGCCGCACCAGACTGCTCCCTGGCAGCGTTAACTTTCACCTCCACGCTGTCCATGCGGCTGCATCCCGCTCACCCAAAGAAGTCACCGGAGGACCCGGGAGCTGAGACCGTGCTCCCGCCCGGACCTGTTGCAGCTGCGCAGGTCCCGACCGAAGCCCGCGCGGACCCGGAGCTACCATCCGCTCCGTTACCGCCTGTACTGGAGCAGAGGCCGCACCGCCAGGAGGCCCCAGGTATGTCGGATGTTCCTCCACCTGGGAAGGCCCTGGGGTGTACCGCAGTCACAGCGGCTGGCCAGGTCGTCCTGGATCTGGTCTGGGACCGGGATGCTGGTGCTGTGGGTGAAAGCAGGTCCCGGGAGGAGCAGAATGAGGCCTATTGCGGAGCCACCATTGCAAAGCTGGCAGCGGAGCACTGGGAGAGGGAGCAGAGGAAGCAGGCTGTGTTGGTCCCGGATCTGGCCCGGAAGGAGAGGGCCCGTGCAGGTCATCATGGCCCCCGGGATGCAGCCGGATGGGGGCAGGTGCTGAATGTGAATAAGGAGAGGGGTTTTGGATTCATCGCAGACCCCAAGCACATTGGTGACCTGTTCTTCAACCGGCGGGATGTGGAGTCCCATCTGAGGAAAGGGCATCCAGATAGAGACCTGCAGCCTGGGGAGTATGTGACCTTCACCCGGCATGAAGGACTCCGGGGGTGGTACGCCCTGAATGTACGACGTATCCCTGCAGAGTTCATCAAGAGGTACCTGCCATCGAAACCAGTCAATGCCCGTCCATCCACCGGTACTTCTCAGACTGGTCAGGTACCTGATCCTATGAACCAGGCTGCTCTTGCAACACCTCCAGTTCGGCAGCCCAAACCAAAGATCCCTGGCTTGACACCGTGGGAAGAGGAGTACCTACGGATTGCCAATGACTACTTGGAATCTGGTAGCCACAATTGAAAATCTACATTTACTAAATCTCGTTACCCAGGAGGGTTTGTTTGCACCAGTTGTGCCTTGTTTGCTATCATGTTTTTCCGGTAGCACTTTAGTTGCCTGCTTTTGATTGGCGGTGTTTTTCTACAAATGGAACTGTGGAGATCATGAACGCTGTGCGATCCAAAACTTTCTTGTAAATAGTTTGCACCCCTTTGGGTGCTCTCTTGGTTTTACATAAAGAGACTCTTTGCGAAGATAATGTTTCTGCATGGACACTTTTCGAAGAATGATGTCTACCTCAAGGGACACTGCAAGAAAGCCCGGCTGGGAGCAGTGTTCAGCACCTTACAAGAATTTTGAATGTTATATGATAACGTATTTGATGTTATGTCTTATGAAAAGTAAATGTCTTTTATAGAATATTTGATACAGAGAATTAGAAAAGTTTTGAGATAGAATGTGAGAATTGAATAAAGACTGAAGAATTGAAAGTGACAGGTGACAGGCCAAGCGTATATGGTCAGTGTCTTGCGTCCAGTAGAGAGCGAAAAAGAAAAAGAGAATAATTGATAGAAAATGTGTTGAGTATAGCACTTTGAATTAAGAATTGCACTTAAGTAAATTTTTGATATTAAGATAGGAAGTTAACCTGTTTGTAACGTTTAAGAAATGTGCCTCCTACATTAGGAAGATTAGATAAGTATTGTTGAATAGCATTTCAAAATTTTTGTGTGTTCCTGTATTGTACCTTTTGCTGTCTTACAGCCCGCGGACGTGCTGTGTTTAATGGGGGGGTATGTGGCTCCCCTGAGGCTTCAGTCGCCACAGAGGTACTGCACCTTCTCCTAAGGTGTAGTTCCCCACCATCCAGGTAGGGTGGGAACTCCTGACCCCGCTCCACACCTGCATTCCACACACAGGATAGTTCAGTGGGGCCACCTAACAGCTTCAGGCTGGGGGTTAGCAGAGCACCCCTCGTGGAACCCTGCTTCGTAACACAAGATGTGCTGGGAGGCGGGTGGAGTGAGATGATATAAAAGAGTAGGAAGAGTGAAGGTCAGTGGTTAAATTGGAGAGGAGAGAGGAGAGAGAAGATGGATGTCTGAGGGACGTGCTGCAGCAGGTCCCAGTGATCTGGGCTGCTGGTACGAGAAAGACCAGAGAAAGAGACTGATAAGATTGATAACCTAACCTTCCATAAGAGAGATAGAACAGATCGGAATGAAGGAGAATAGAAGGACGGTAGGAAGCAGGTTGAGAAAGAGAGAGAACCCTTCCAGTCCAGAGAGCGCAAAGGCCGGGGCCCGGTCCCAGAGGTTGATTGGAACTTTATGTCCGGCAACAGACACTGGAGGAGTAGTGAGCCGCTAACGCCTTGCTCCCATTATAGACTTGGGACACAACAGCAACTGAATAGAGAGCCGGGACGCAGTGAGGAGTCCCCGAAGCAGGCTACAGCTGTCTGTCATACAAGTAAAGACTAGGAACATCTAGAGAGAGGCATTCCAGGGTAACTAAGTACTGGAGTGCTTCGCACCTAAAGGCGCATTGGAGGAGTCGTTCAGTAAGGTACATGTTGGCGGAGTGTGGAAGGAAGAATCCTATCCTGCCTGGAGGTTGGCTGGAGCCCTGACCTGGAGAACACAGTACGGAGGCAGGCAGTTGTGTGAACTGCAAACAGTGAGTAAAGCTTTGGAACCGCATACTCTGGTGTCCTCCAGTTATTCCAGCACCACTACACCTGGGTACCAGCCTCCATACCATTCTGCGCCTCTCCTCATCCATTGCACCTACACTGCCCTGGGACTACAGCTCCACCTGTGGGGAGCTATACCATCTCTGCTGCACCACACCATCAGTCCCAGCGGATCTGTATGCAGCGTTGGCTTACCATCTAACTTGCCAAACACCACGGGTGGCGTCACAAACTATTCATATAAACTTTAACACCATTAACATCACCGCCATTGATATTGGGTGCCCAGGGCCACGGATCGGGTCACCGCTGCTGTGACACATTCCCGCCTTGACACCGGCCCGATACCGAGTACCCCGCTGCCCTGGGTGTGCGAGGGCGACCCACAGTCATCATAGTATACAGCACTGTCTACTTACAATTGCTCATTTTGTCTTTTTTCCCTGCAATTATCATTCCCTTCTTCGACTCTTGACCCAGCTGCTTCTCGCTGTGCCAGAGATTTTTGCAGTGACTTATGACTTGTGCAGAGAAAATTGACTTCCTGTTTCTACATAGAGCTTAGAAGGATTCAGCTCGTCAGTTATTAATCATGTGATCTAACGGTACTTCCCTGATTGACGGGATTGTAAAAATGAAAAAGTCTGAAAAATGTACAGTAATGAGGAATCACATGATCAGTAAAAGGTTTTCTGTTCACAGAGAAGTAATCAATAAAAGACGTCTTACAGCAACAGTGAGGAGGAACACTGTAATGCATGAGGAAAATAATACAAAAACTAAATGATAACCTTAAGATGAATCCACAACATTTCCTGATACTAAAGTATTTCTTTTAACACGTTAAGTGAACTTGTTTCCAGGTTATCCTTATATAAATTAAAAGCAACACCATTAAGGCCGGGATCACACTACTGTGTGCGATGCAAGAAACTCGCACGAGTCATAGAAATACATGCAGCCGCAGCTCTGGTCCCGAGTACCGGCGGCAGTGCAGGGTGTTGATGCGAGAGACTCATGCGAGTTTCTTGCATCACACACGGTAGAGTGATCCCGGCCTTAGTCTTCTAACAGATCACTCCAGCAATCTTCCCACTTATCCATCATAGTATGTATTATAATATTCCCGTGCTGTATGGGTGTCACACATCTCTGCTTGGCACCTCCTATCTCCTCGCAATTGCTGGCTCTCCTGTTTTGATGCTCATGGATGATATCTCCTACCTCATCTACCCAGTGCTGCAAAACTTGAGTCTACAGGTTACAATGCTGTCTGGTTACTTTCCTTATTGTGTGGCTTTTGGGGAGAAATTAACCTTATTCCACCCAGGAGCCGCTGACTTTCAGTCATAGAGGCGAGCATTGAGCGGCTCCTTTGACTGCTTAGAAAGCAACGACTCTAAGCACGCCAAGGTACTTTGATTGACAGCCAGCATGTGCACAAACAAAGCTGTCAATCAAAATGCCGGGGCATGATTACATCAACCTCTCACAATGCTGTGAGCAATGTCTGCAGCCACTGCATCCATGCCTCCATGACTGAAAGTTGGAGCCTCCATAGAGGAATAAAGTTAATTTTCTACTGGTAGTTGCACTTTCAGTAAGGCGGACGGACGTCACTGTAACACTATTAACTGGAATATTGACCCCAAAGCTGCAGGATAGTTGTGTTTGTGGACCTGACATGTTCCTTTTAATGCAACTAAGGGGCATTCACATTACAGTCTTGGATTTGGCCAAGCGAAAATGTATTACAAGCTTAGTGTATGGCTCTGCAAAGCAGCACGTTTAGGCTGGTAAAAATATCCAACATACCTATAGGATTTAATATACCTATAATATCTGAAATACAGTTGAAACCAGAAGTTTCCATTCACTATATAAAAATCAGAATAAGCCTTTCCCATTTTTACTCATTTAGGATTACCATAATTATTAATATTTGCCAAATGCCAAAATAATGAGAGAGAGAGAATGTTTTAAGGCATTTTTATTACTTACTGCAAAGTCAAAAGTTTACATACATTTCTTTAGGATTTTTCACCATTGCCCTTAGGCTAAATGACTTGGGTCACACATTTGGGATCTCCTTCCACAAGCTTCTCACAAGAGTTGGTCGGAATTTGGGCTCATTTCTCCTGACAACACTGATGTAACTCTGGGACACAGAACCCATCTTCTTCCTGAGCAGAATGATGGATGGACATTCCCATCTGGTCTGTACTTGCGTATATTTGTTTGTACAGATGAATGAGGCACCTTCAGGTATCTTAAAATTGGAGATGAGCCAGACTTGTGCGAGTTCACAATTCTCTTCCTGATTGGTTGATTTCTTTAGACTTTCTCTTGAAAGAAGCAGTGTATTTCAGGTGTCCATTAAAATACATCCACAGGTGTGTCTCTAATTAACTCAGATGTTGCCAAAAAACATATCAGAAGCTTCCAAACCCATGACATCATCATATGGGCAGTCCAGAAAAGTCATAGTAATCTTAGTGTATGTAAACTTTTGACTTTGCAGTAAGTAATAAAAATGCCTTAAACATTCTCTCTCTCATTATTCTGGCATTTGGCAAATAATAAAAAGGGCAGAGACAGACTACCGTATTTCTCGTGCGAAAATCACATCGCAAAACTCGTACTGGCTGTCGGCTCTCCTGACCTGAACTTGACAACTGCATAGTAATCTATCACGCTATCTTGCTCAGGTAAGGAGAGGTGCCAGGCAAGTCCGTGCAGTGCGATGCGATTCTCGCACGAGTTATACGTCCTTCTGACTCAGCCCTAATTATGGTAATCCTAATTGACCTAAAACGGGAAAGCTTTATTCTGATTTCATGTCAGATATTGAAAAAAAAGAAATATGTGTCTTTTTATATAGTGTATAAAAACTTTTGGTTTCAACTGTACTTTTGGATATTATAGGTGTATTGAAGGCTATAGATATAGTGGATATTATACATATGTTGAAGCCTATAGGCATGTTGTTAATTCTAGGCATATTGAGGCCTATAATATCTGATCTATAATATTATATATACCTATAGGCTTCAATATACCTATAATACCCGACATACCTATAGTTCTCAATATACCTATAATATCCAACATACCTATAGGCATCAATATATCTAAAATATCTGACATACCTATAGGCCTCAATATACTTATAATATCCGACATATCTATAGGCCTCAATATATCAATATTATTATTATTATACATTTATATAGCGCCATTTATTCCATGGCGCTTTACATGGGAAAAGGGGAAATATAGACAAGTACAATAAACATGTGCAAGACAATGGAAACACAAGCACAGAAGGAGAGATAGCCGACTGTTGTGAGTTCATTTTCCCCTTCAACATTGAGGTCTGATGAACTCCCTCTTCTGGTGAAGGAAGGTAGTGAGGCTGATTACCAAGCACCTGTGCAGGATGATGATGACTGGGTGACTGGAATTGCTGACTGGATATAAGGCAGCCGACGCCCTTCTGCCTTGCTGGTATTCTCTCTGAGGGATTCTAGGAGACCAGTCTGATTCCTGCTCCTCAAAAGCTAAGTTTTCTGCTCTGCTTTTTGCATTTGTGTTTTGGTTTTGTTTTGCCTTGTTTTTCTGGATTTTTGCCATTCCCTGCTGGGGTGAGCTGAATTCCTTTTTGCTCTGTCTTCAGAAAATACCGGAGTACTGATTTAGTCTTTTTGAAGCCTAGCGTCTTCAGGGCTTTTTTCCCTATCAGTCTGTTGGCTCTTGTTTTGATAGGGTTTTGGCGGATTGCAGACAGCAGCTTTTCTATCCTTTCCTACTTAGTTAGCTTGGGCCCCATCATTTGCTCAGCCTATCTTTCTATCTGTGTGAGTGTTTTTTCATCTTGCTTCACCGTCATTATATGTTGGGGGCTGCCTATTGCTTTGGGGTCTGCACTGGGGCAGTTTAGATTTCCCTTTCTGTCTTTAGGCTATTTAGTTCTCCGGCTGTGATCAAGGGGTCTAGGGCACCGTAGGAACCCCCCACGGCTACTGCTAGTTGTTGTTGATAGGTTCAGGGGTCTGCAATCCGATAGCTGCCAACTTCTCTGGTTTTCTGGACTTAGCTAGTATTTCTGTTTTTGCCTCCTACGGTGACTCATTCATAACAGAATCACCAGCCATTCCGCAGATCCTAGGGTACTCAATAGCAGGAAGAATTGAAAAAATAAAAAGTGTGCATATTCTTTCCTCTATATCTCTGAGGCCGTAGGGGGAATTTTTTTCTCTCAATGGAGATAAAGCAATTGTCTGATCGTGTGGAGCAGCTCACTGCAGAAGTGCAGGGAATTTCCACCTACCTTGCTCATTCACATGCTGCTGAACCAAAGATCCCTACTCCTGATGTGTTTTTTAGGGATCGGTCTAAATTTTTGAATTTCAAAAATAATTGTAAATTATTTTTTGCCTTGAAGCCTAACTCGTCAGGGAGCTCCGCGCAGCAGGTTAAAATTGTCATCTCTTTGCTGCGTGGCGATCCCCAGGATTGGGCGTTTTCTTTGAAACCTGATGATCCTAGTCTGACTAATCTGAACGCATTTTTTCAAGCCTTGGGGTTGTTGTATGATGAACCTAATGCTATTGATCAGGCTGAAAAGACCCTGTTGGCATTGAGCCAGGGCCGAGATTCTGCAGAATTGTACTGTCAAAAATTCCGAAAGTGGGCGGTCCTTACTACCTGGAATGATAATGCCTTGGCAGCTCTCTTTCGGAAGGGTTTGTCAGAAGCCGTAAAAGATACTATGGTGGGATTTCCTGTTCCCTCTGGTCTTGACGATTCTATGTCATTAGCCATTCAGGTTGATCGGCGTTTACGTGAACGCAGGACTGCACGAGAGGTGTTGCCACCTGTTGAACAAGTGTCTGAACCTATGCAATGTGATAGAGTTTTGTCCAGGGAGCAACGTCAGGAGTTCAGAAGGCGTAATAAGCTGTGTTTTTTTTTGTGGAGATGCCTCGCATATTATTTCTGTCTGTCCTAAACGAGAGAAACGTTTTGCACACAGGTTTTCTGTGGGTGGTGTTCAACCTAAGTTTCTTCTTGCAATTACTTTGATCTGCTCCCTGTTCACATTTTCCGCCAAGGCTTTTGTGGATTCGGGAGCAGCCCTGAACCTAATGGACTTGGATTTTGCTAAATGTTGTGGATTTCCGATGACACCTCTGCGGACGCCTATCCCATTGAGGGGGATTGATGCTACTCCTTTGGCAAAAAATAAACCTCAGTTTTGGACCCAGGTGGTAATGCGGGTCGCCCCAGACCATCAAGAAAATTGTAGATTTTTGGTGTTGCATAATTTGCATGATACCATTGTTCTGGGGTTTCCCTGGTTGCAAATTCATAATCCAGTTTTGGATTGGAAATCTGTGTCTGTGGTGAGTTGGGGTTGTCGGTGTGTCCTTAGTGAGGCTCCGTTTTTTTCCACCTCTCCTCAGTCGCATGATGTTCCTGACTATTTGGCGGACTTTTATGATGTATTTAGTGAGAATGAGTCTGCGTCTTTGCCTCCTTATAGGAGTTATGACTGTGCAATTGAACTGAGCCCGGGGTGTAAATTTCCCAAGGGTCGGCTCTTCTATTTATCTGTACCCGAGCACGAGGCTATGCGATCCTATATTAAGGAGGCGTTGGAGAAGGGTCATATTAGACCATCCTCTTCACCCTTAGGTGCCGTTTTTTTTTTCGTGGCCAAAAAGGATGGTTCATTAAGGCCTTGTATTGATTATCGTGCCCTCAACAAAATTACTATTAAATATCAGTATCCGTTACCCCTAATTTCGGATCTATTCTCCAGAGTTAAAGGTGCTTGCTGGTTTACCAAGCTTGACCTCAGGGGGCGTATAATCTTATTCGCATTAAGCATGGGGATGAATGGATGACGGCGTTTAATACTCCTGAGGGGCATTTTGAGTACCTGGTGATGCCTTTTGGGCTCACTAATGCCCCTTCTGTCTTCCAGTGCTTCATGAGCGACATTTTCCGAGACTTTGTGGATAAATTTTTGATTACCTATCTGGATGATATTTTGATCTTCTCCAAGGATTGGGATTCTCATGTGGAACATGTTCGGACTGTGTTCCGGATCTTGAGGGAGAATTCCCTGTATGTCAAAGGATCGAAATGCCTTTTTGGGGTACAGAGGATTTCTGATTGGGTTCAGCCCACTTCTTTGAAGGCCCTCCAGAAGTTTTTGGGTTTTGCTAATTTTTATCGGAAATTTATAGCAAAATTTTCTAGTATTGCCAAGCCATTGACTGATCTGACTAAGAAGGGTGCTGATGTGTTGAGTTGGTCTCCGGAGGCTGTTTCTTCCTTTCAGGAGCTGAAGCGAAGATTCACTTCTGCCCCGGTTTTGCGGCAACCTGATGTCTCACTCCCGTTCCAGGTAGAGGTGGACGCTTCTGAGAATGGTGGAGGAGCTGTTTTGTCCCAAAAGGATCCTGTAACATCTAAAATGAATCCCTGTGCTTTCTTTTCCCGAAAGTTCTCTCCATCTGAACGTAACTATGATGTGGTGAATCGGTAACTGTTAGCCATGAAATGGGCATTTGAGGAGTGGAGACATTGGTTGGAGGGAGCTAAACATCAAGTCGTGGTCCTCACTGACCACAAGAATTTGATTTACCTGGAGTCGGCCAAACGCTTGAACCCTAGACAGGCTAGGTGGGCCTTGTTTTTTACACGTTTTGATTTTGTAGTCTCTTTTCTTCCTGGCATTAAGAATGTCAATGCTGACGCTCTCTCTAGGAGCTTCTTTGCTGATTCTCCTGTGGTGACCAAGCCTGCTACCATCTTAGGCGAAGGGTTAGTTCTTTCTGCCATCTTGCCCGATTTGAGACGTGCTCTGGAAGAGTTCCAGGAGTACAAACCTGAGCGTTGTCCCAGTGGGAAGTTGTATGTTCTTGACCAGTGGAAGAAGAGAGTGATGTCTGAAGTTCATTGCTCTGCATTGGCTGGTCATCCAGGTATTTTTGGTACTAGAGATCTGGTGAGTCGGTCTTTTTGGTGGCCCGCCTTCTCTCGTGATGTCAGGAATTTTGTGCAGTCCTGTGGGACTTGCTCCCGGTCTAAACCTTGTTCTCGCTCTAGTGGGTTGTTGATGCCTTTGCCGGTCCCCAGGAGGCCATGGACCCATATTTCAATGGATTTCATCTCTGATATGCCTGTCTCTCAGAGAATGACTGTTATTTGGGTGATTTGTGATAGGTTGTCTAAGATGGTTCATCTTGTACCAATCCCTAAGTTGCCATCTTCCTCTGAGTTGGTGCCCCTGTTTTTGCAACAGGTAGTTCGCTTGCACGGGATTCCTGAGAACATTGTATCTGACAGAGGAGTTCAGTTTGTGTCTAGATTTTGGAGGACTTTCTGTTCCAAGCTGGGAATTCAGTTGTCCTTCTCCTCTGCTTTTCACCCTCAGACCAATGGGCAGACGGAGAGAACAAACCAGACCTTGGAGTCGTATTTAAGATGTTTTATTTCCGCTGATCAGGATGATTGGGTTTCATTTTTGCCCTTGGCCGAATTTGCTTTAAATAATAGAGCTAGTTCTGCCACTTTGATGTCACCTTTTTTTTGTAACTTTGGGTTTCATCCTCGATTTTCTTCAGGGCAGGTGGAGCCTTCGGCCTGCCCAGGTGTTGACACTGTGGTGGAGAGAATGCACCAGATCTGGGACCAAGTGGTGGATAAGTTATCTCTCTCCCAGGAAAAGGCCCAGCGGTTTTCCAACCGACATAGGACCATTGGTCCCCTGTTATGATTGAGTCACCGTAGGAGGCAAAAACAGAAATGCTAGCTAAGTCCAGAAAACCAGAGAAGTTGGCAGCTATCGGATTGCAGACCCCTGAACCTATCAACACAACTAGCAGTAGCCGTGGGGGGTTCCTACGATGCCCTAGACCCCTCGATCACAGCCGTAGAATTAAATAGGCCTAAAGAAAGAAAGGGGAAATCTAAACTGCCCCAGAGCAGACCCCAAAGCAATAGGTAGCCCCCAACATATAATGACGGTGAAGCAAGATGAAAATACTAACACAGACAGAAAGATAGACTGAGCAAAGACGGGGCCCAAGCTAACTAGATAGAAAAGGACAGGAAGGCTGCTGTCTGCAGTCCATGAAATACCCTATGAAAATAAGAGCCAACAGACTGACAGTGAAAAAGGCCCTGAAGACGCTAGGCTTCAAAAAAGCTATGTCAGTACTCAGGAATATTCTGAAGACAGAGCTACAGGCAAAAGGAGATTCAGCTCACCCCAGCAGGGAATGGCAGAATACAGAAAAGCAAGGAAAACAAAACAAAAATGCCAACAGGCAAAACAGAAAACTTAGCTTTAGAGGAGCAGGAATCAGACTGGTTTCCTAGAAGTCCACAGAGAAATGACCCGCAGGGCAGAAGGGCGTCGGCAGCCTTATATCCAGTCCGTGACTCCACTCAGCCAGTCATCCTCATTAGGCTCAGGTGCCTGATAATCAGGCTCATTACGTTCCTTTACCAGAATAGGGAGTTCGCCAGACCTCAGTGACGAAGGGGAAAATGAACTCACAACAGTCCCCAGTTTAAGGTTGGTGATATCGTTTGGTTATCATCAAAAAATATCGCTACGAAGGTGGCTTCTCCTATGTTTAAGCCTAGATTTATTGGACCTTACAAGATTTTGGAGATTATTAATCCGGCCTCTTTTCGTTTGGCTCTTCCTGTCACATTTAAAATCCATAATGTGTTTCATAAATCCCTGTTGAAGAGGTTTGTTGAACCAGTTGTTCCTGGGGTGGCACCTCCGGACCCTGTATTGGTTGAAGGTAACATGGAATATGAGGTAGAGAAGATACTGGATTCCCGTCTGGCTAGACGGAGACTCCAGTATTTGGTTAAGTGGAAGGGTTATGGTCAGGAGGATAATTCCTGGGTCTCTGCCTCTGATGTTCATGCCAAAAGATTGGTGCGTGCCTTTCATCGGGCTCACCCTGATCGCCCTGGTGGCGTGGATGAGGGTTCGGTGACCCCTCCTCAAGGGGGAGGTACTGTTGTGAGTTCATTTTCCCCTTCACCATTGAGGTCTGATGAACTCCCTCTTCTGGTGAAGGAAGGTTGTGAGGCTGATTAACAAGCACCTGTGCAGGATGATGATGACTGGGTGACTGGAATTGCTGACTGGATATAAGGCAGCCGACGCCCTTCTGCCTTGCTGGTATTCTCTCTGAGGGATTCTAGGAGACCAGTCTGATTCCTGCTCCTCAAAAGCTAAGTTTTCTGCTCTGCTTTTTGCATTTGTGTTTTGGTTTTGTTTTGCCTTGTTTTTCTGGATTTCTGCCATTTCCTGCTGGGGTGAGCTGAATTCCTTTTTGCTCTGTCTTCAGAAAATACCTGAGTACTGATTTAGTCTTTTTGAAGCCTAGTGTCTTCAGGGCTTTTTTCCCTTTCATTCTGTTGGCTCTTGTTTTGATAGGGTTTTGGCGGATTGCAGACAGCAGCTTTTCTATCCTTTCCTATTTAGTTAGCTTGGGCCCCATCATTTGCTCAGCCTATCTTTCTATCTGTGTGAGTGTTTTTTCATCTTGCTTCACCGTCATTATATGTTGGGGGCTGCCTATTGCTTTGGGGTCTGCTCTGGGGCAGTTTAGATTTCCCTTTCTGTCTTTAGGCTATTTAGTTCTCCGGCTGTGATCAAGGGGTCTAGGGCACCGTAGGAACCCCCCACGGCTACTGCTAGTTGTTGTTGATAGGTTCAGGGGTCTGCAATCCGATAGCTGCCAACTTCTCTGGTTTTCTGGACTTAGCTAGTATTTCTGTTTTTGCCTCCTACGGTGACTCATTCATAACAGCCGACATACCTATAGGCCACAATATACCTATAATATCCCACATACCTATAGGCCTCAATATACCTATAATATCCCACACACCTATAGGCTTCAGTGGGACATACAGACTCGTTCCAGTATACCCATGAGCATGACACAGGTCTGACAGGATAACAGGCGTTGTAGAATTTTTCCCATACATCTCCATACCTTGGTTTCTTCTCCAGTACACAGTTGTACAAACCCTTTACAATGAATGGAAGAGACGCAAAAATGTCTGCAATAAATTTTCGACACAACCTTATGTACAGTGCCTGATCCTGCTGTTATACAGCGGCACTAATTGTAAAGGATTGTACTCTGCACAATATCCTCTTTATATGGGAGCTCATTTCGAATCGACACCATTGATATTTACAGACAATCGTTCTGTAGACTTTTTCAATAGATCCTGTACACCGTGGTACGCACATATATTCATGCCTTCAGCTATTTAAATGCTTAGAATGAGAACATACTCTTCGGCATTCCATGTGTGACGGACTCAGCTTCTGCTGAGCCCATTTTTTAAGTGGACCCTCTGGGTTGTGGCACCCACCCACCGAGGGCGAGCTGACCTTGAGGTACCACCCCTTATACAGGGAGTGTCAGGGGCAAGACCAATGGGGTGAGCCACCACGACTGCTGGGACCAGACGGCCGGCTCAGGGGGACACTATGGAAGTGTCTGACGACCAGGGACAAGCAGGAAACAAGACAAGACAAGAGGTAAGTGCAAGGTATCTTCATTAAGATCTTCAGGATCACATCACATTCAGTGCAAACGTGAAAAGAAGCAAAACGTGCAAGGTGCACGCGTGGACACACCAAGGTCCATAGCATAGTACGTGCCAGGTGGCACGCCTAGGTACAGGTAAAGGCACAATGGCATCGGACTCCGGACCGCTGGCAACTATCGACATGATCAAGGCATCAGGCTGCGGACATCAGCTCCGTACATCAGGCCGCAGTCATCCAGGTTACGATCTCTGGCAGCGATCGGCAGGTTCCGGGCATTCGGCAGGCAAACCAGGGTTCAGGCAAGGAGGCACGACAGATATCCAGGCATGGTGTGTGTTAGGGAACACGCCAAGGTCCAAGGTTAGGTGCAAGGCAAGGTGTGTGTAGGGGACATGCCAGGGTTCAAGGCTAGGTGCAAGGCAAGGTGCGTGTGTAGGGGACACGCAAGGGTTCGCAAAACGAGACAGGGTGCATGTGTAGAGACACGCCAAAGCACAAGGTACATGACAGAGTGCGTGTGTAGAGACACGCCAAGGCACAAGGTAAAGCAGAGTCCTGCGCGTGCACAGAGACACGCCAGGGTTCAAGGCAGGCTGCGTGCTAGGAGCCACGCCAGGTTTCAGGGCAGGACGCGTGCTAGGAGCCACGCGGGATGCACACCTCACTGGCCAGTGCACACGGCTGAAACGCCAGCACGAGGCACGACTGAGGCACAGGAGGCGGGCAAAGGAACTTTTGTGCTAGGAGCCACGCCAGGTTCAGGGCAGGGTGCATGCTAGGAGCCACGCCAGGGTTCAAGGCAGGGTGCGTGCTAAGAGCCACGCCAGGGTTCAAGGAAGGGCTGCGTGCTAGGAGCCACGCAGGAGGCAGGCCTCACTGGCCAGTACACATGGCTGTACACAAACACGAGGCACTTACCACGGCACAGGAGACGGCCAAGGGGAACCCACGCCGGGGTTCAAGGCAAGGACAAAGCAAGGAACAAGGCAAAACAGGGTAAGGAACACAGAGCGGAGCATAGGCTGAGACAGAGCCAGGACAGAGCAAGGACAGAGTCTAGCAGCGGAGCGTAGGCTGAAGCCCAGAGCTGGGCCAAGGGAGCACCTCGGGACTAGACATGGAAATGTGCAAGAGAGCACCTTAGGACAGAGTACGGAAAACCAGGCTGAGACAAGAAACATGAGAAGTACTACAAGGCTCAGAATAGCAAAGACCAGAGATAGCGAAACAAGCTAAGACAGAGAACAGCGGAAGTACTACAAAGCAAAGCAAGGCAAAGACAAACATGGCACGAGAGACAAACATGGCGCGAGACAAGAGGCACAGAGCGTGTGCAGAGACGCACGACAGGGCAGAGTGCACGGGCACAGAATAGAGGGAGCGACCCAGGAGACCAAGCAGCCATGCAGGGAAGCAACACAATAATCAGGCCCTGACCATAGGGAGGGGCGGTCTGATATAGGGCATTAGCACCTTCACTTCCGGGTCAGGACCAGGGAAGAACTTCCGGTTCAGATCCTCAGGATCACAGAGCAGTCACATGATCAGGATTCCAGGCCTGCAGAGAGGATTGCAGAACCAGACAGTGCTGGAACCTAGGAAGGGTCACATGATCAGGGGTTTCAGACATGCAGAGATGATTGCAGAACTGGACAGTGCTGGATTCTAGGAAAGGTCACATGATCAGGGGTTTCAGAAATGCAGAGATGATTGCAGAATCGGACAGTGCTGCATCCTAGGAGAGGTCACATGATCAGGGGTTTCAGACACACAGAGACGATTGCACAAGGCAGAGCAGAACGCAGGCATCTTGCAGCCCAACAGTCATGAGGTGAGTGTGCGCACTGCTCTAGGGAACATGCAGGAAAAACAGACATGGCGGACATGGCAGACGTGACACCATGGCTCTTTTCCAAACATCACTTACACAGTTTCAGGAGGAGGGAGAAAGCCGCTTGATATAACGGCTATAGTGTAACTTCACAATTCCACAATATTATCAGAATGTAGAAGCCCAAAGAGAAGCCGGCACTGGTCTCATTCATGAAAGAGATTATTAATCCAAGGTAAAAGCCAGGTTGGTCACCAGTACCACAAAGCAGTGGCAAGGAGGGAAAGCACTATTTTTATGAATGCAGCCAGTGCAGGCTTCTTTTTGGACTTCTGTGTTGTTGAACATTTGACCGTGCACCGGACTTGTGAGCTGATTATCCTGCCATTCATCTTGTCACAATGTACTAGACACTTGGCAGTTCAGGACGCTGTGGGAACTTTGTGTTCTACCATAAAACCTACTGATATTTTCAGTTTTGAATAAGAAACAGTGTGAATAATGGCAAACACCTAAAATGTGTCACCTCATGGTGTAGAGTAAGGTCCCGTTGTACGTCAGTCTCAGCAGCTTGTTGGGTGTGGTCATGTTGTGCGCCACAGATTTCTTGCCATTGTGGAAGAAGGTATCCGGAGTCCAAATCTTGCTCGCCAGCAGGTTATTCAGGGGAAGAGTTTTTATTGGACCATCAAACTTCAATCTCTCGTCCAGCCAACTCTGTCGAAAGAACACGTCTATGGTGTATTCCTAGAAGGGAAAAGTATTCAGAGATGCAGGTCAAGAAATGCTAGAATTATGTGTCAGATTAAGGCTATGTTCCCACGTTACTGTTTTTAAACGCTCAGGAAACTGATCTCCTTCCCAGAAAACGCACGTTTTATTTCCGCGCGTTTTTGATGCGTTTTTTTCCTCGCGTTTTCTGGGAACATTGGAAATGGCTAAAAACGCTCAGCTATGCGGAAATTAATGAGCATGCTGCGTTTTTAGCCGCCAAGCGATTCCTGAGCATTTAAAAACGCATGCATTGGCACAAGAATCCAAAAATGCATTAAATTTAATTGGATGCTTCTTTTAAGCATTTCTGCAGCGTCTGATCTGGCACAAACGCTGCGGAAACGCTTAAAAAAACGCAACGTGGGCACACAGCCTTAGTCTTGAATCTGATGGATATTACCTTCAGGGGTTTCAGTTGTTTTTTCTCTGAACTTATCATGAGATCCGTGATGCCCAGACCGTGGATATCAGATGCCAACTGCCTGAGCTTTTCAGAGAAAGTATACTATAACTTTTCAGCAAGGAATCATAGCTGGAGAGGAGATTAGTCCGGCTCTTCCCTGCGCTGCTGCAGGTGATTGAAGGTGATTGACAGGTCTCTTCCCCATGTGTACATAGAAAGAGACCTGTCAACCATCTATAGCAATAAGTATTCTAGTATATAGTGTAATTGTGGTTTCCCTGTGAAGATCAGCCTCTAGCTGAATGTCTAAACAGGACTAAATGCCGCTGACAGTGATTACGGTTCATTCAGACGTCCATGCAGATCAGTCCAAGATCGGACCACTAACACATGGACAGCTCTTCTGACCCGAGAATGACAGCTTCATATATTTCTATGAAGCTGTCAAGCTCAGGTAAGGAGACCCATGGCCAGTCCGTGCATTGCAGATCGATTAGCACGGAATTCTGAATGCGCACATGCTTGGCAGCATCTAAATGGTTAACAGCAGCGATCAGAGCCATCTCCGGACACTGGTGTTAAGAGATAGATGCCAGAAATTAAACACAGCTGGCATATGCAGCTATGGGGACTATGGGGAGTGCATTATACTATATGCTAGATGGATAGTGCCTTAAACTTTATGGAGGGGACTATAAGGAGAGCATTATACTGTATGAAGGACTATGAGGTGGATTATACTATATGGAGGACGATAGAGTGCACTATTGTCACGTCACCGTCAGGCACAGGGACTGCCGTTCCTGCCTTGGCCGCTGGGAGGCGCCGGACTGTCACGTCACCGTCAGGCTCGGGGACGGCTGTTCCTGCCTTGGCCACTAGGAGGCGCCGTGGTTTCCCTATGGGTGGTTGTGACAGAGAAGGGGCTCCTGCGCAGGCGTCTGGTGGGCGCAGGCTCCGCTCCTCTGTCAGTCATGAAAGGGTTGGTGCATCACCATCTGGCCTGGTCCTGGGGGAGGTCCAAATGACATCATCAGACTGTGAACCTGTGAGGGATAGCCTGATCCTTCAAATACTTTGGGGCCTGTCTTGCAGGCCGCCAGATATAGTCTTGGTTTCCCCAGTGTGCTAGTTTGTTAGTTGCTATCTTTGATTCTGACCTTGCCTGGATTTCTGACTCTGCTCCTGCCTGACGATTTTGTACCTCTGCCGCCCTCCTGGTTTAAGACTCTGACCTTGGCCTGGTTTTTGACGCTGCGACTGCCTAACGATTTTGTACCTCTGCCTCCCTAGCGGTTTATGACTCTGACCTTGGCCTGGATTTGACTCTGCTACTGTCAGCCGTTTTTGTACCTCTGCTGCCCGCCTGGTTTAGACTTGGATTCCTGACTACGCTTTTGGTTCTGGTTTTTAACCCTTTTCTGGCGACCGTCCTGCTCTGGTCCGCTGCTCTTATTCAGACAGCTACCTCCTGGGCTCTGCTGTAAATCCAGATCCCTGTATAGGGGTAAAGGGTATCGGGGTTGCTCGGGGTGCTGTCTTACTGCAGCCCAGACTCGCAGACGGACGTCACAATTATGCTGTATAGAGGACTATGGGGTGCATTATACGGTATGGAGGACTATGGGGAGTGCCATCTAGTGTTTTGAGGACTATGGGCTGTGAATTATACTGTATGGAGGACTATGAGAAGTGCAGTATATACTATATGAAGGACTATGGGGTGCATTTTGCTATATAGAGGAGTTTGGAGAGTGCATTATACTGTATGGAGGACTATGAGTAGTGCATTATACTGTATGGATGTCTATGGGAAGTGTATTATACTATATGGAGGACTATGGATTGCATTATACTTTATGGAGGACTATGAGGAGTGCATTATGCTATATGGAGAACTAAAGGGAGTGCATTATACTGTACAGAGGACTATGGGGAGTGCATAATACTGTATGGAGAACTATAGTGAGCATTATACTGTATGAAGGACTGTGGGGTACATTATACTATTTGGAGGACTAAAGAGTGCATTAAAATGTGTGGAGGACTATGGGATGCATTTTACTGTATGGATGATTTAGGGATTTGCTCTGGTAGGCAGTGGCAGGGCCGCAGTAATGAGGCAACACACAGGTTTAGAGTCCAACTTCAGTGGCTTAATGACACTTTAAACAGCAGGTTAGCAGAAAGCAAAAGAAAAACACAAACATACTCCAGCTTGGAGAACCACTGGTCTCAGACTCACCCTTGCATGGGACAGACTTAGCTAAGCGGCTGCCCGATCAGCGGCGTCCGCCAGGTGCCATTCCCATGGTTGTTTTTGAGTCTTCCTGCTAAACCTTTGCAGCACGGGTAGTCCAACAAAACAAGTTCAGGCTAACTCCAGCCTAGTTCATCATACCTTGCACACATACTTCATCTGCCAAAAACAACAAACTCCATTACATAGCCCATAACCCCACCCACAGGTGAGGTACACATCACATGGGCTGATCACCTGACCGTGACTTCATTGCAGGTCCTCAACTTTAGGGAAAATCCCGGCCAATCTTTATCCTGCTGGGAGAAATATATCTCCCATCCAGCACTACACTCTTTGCTGCACCACAATGACTATGGGGAATGCATTATACTGTATGGATGACTATGTGGAGGCAGTATACTATATGGAGGCCTATAGACTATGGGGTATATTATGCTATATGGAGGACTACAGAGTGCATTATGCTGTATAGAGGACTATGGAAAGTGAATTATACTGTATGGAGATTTATGGGGAGTGCAATACACTGTATAGATGACTATGAGGAGTGCATTATACTATATGAAGGACTATAGGGTGCACTTTGCTACATGAAGGACTATTGAGAGTGCATTATACTGTATCCAGGACTAAGGGGAGTGCATTATACTGTATGGATGACTATGGAGTGTGCATTATACTATATGGAGGACTATGGGTACGTTATACTGTACAGAGGACTATAAGGAGAGAATTATACTGTATGATGGACTAAAGGGTGCATTATACTGTATGGAGGACTATGGGAAGTACATTATACTGTATTTATGACTATGAGGAGTGCATTATAATATAGTGGGGAAAAAATATTAAGTCAGCCACCAATTGTGCAATTTCTCCCACTTATAAAGATGAGAGAGGCCTGTAATTGACATCATAGGTAGACCACAACTATGAGAGTCAAAATTGAAAAAACAAATCCAGAAAATCACCTTGTCTGATTTAGCAAGACTCTTTTCTGCAAATTATGGTGGAAAATAAGTATTTGGTCATTAACAAAAGTTCATCTCAATATTTTGTTATATATCCTTTGTTGGCAATGACGGAGGTCAAACATTTTCTGTAAATCTTCGCAAGGTTGGCACACACTGTTGGTGGTATGTTAGCCCATTCCTCCATGCAGATCTCCTCTATAGCAGTGATGTTTTGGGCCTGTCGCTGTGCAATATGGACTTTCAACTCTCTCCAAAGGTTTTCTATGGGGTTGATATCTGGAGACTGGCTAAGCCACTCCAGGACCTTCATATGCTTCTTACGAAGCCACTCCTTCGTTGCCCTGGTGGTGTGCTTGGGATCATTATCATGCTGAAAGACCCATCCATGTTTCATCTTCAATGCCCTTGCTGAGGAGATTTGCACTCAAAATCTCACGATTCCTTGGCTCATTCATTCTTTCATGTACACAAATCAGTTGTCCTGGTTCCTTTGCAGAGAAACAGCCCCAAATCATGATGTTGCTACCCCCATGCTTCACAGTAGGTATGGTGTTCTTTGGATGCAACTCAGCATTCTGTCTTCTGCAAACACAATAAGTTTTGTTTCTACCAAGCAGTTCTACTTTGGTTTCATCAAACCATATGACATTCTCCCAATTCTCAACTGGATTATACAAATGCTCTCTAGCAAACTTCAGACGGGCCCGGACATGTACTGGCTTAAGCAGGGGGACACATCTGGCACTGCAGGATCTGAGTCCCTGGTGGTGTAGTGTGTTACTGTTAGTAGCCTTTGTTACAGTGGTCCCAGCTCTATGCAGGTCATTCACTAGGTCCCCCTGTGTGGTTCTGGGATTTTTTCTCACCGTTCTTGTGATCATTTTGACCCCACGGAGTGAGATCTTGCATGGAGCCCCAAATCGAGGGAGATTATCAGTTGTCTTTTGTATGTCTTACATTTTCTTATTATTGCTCCCACAGTTGATGTCATCACACCAAGCTGCTTGCCTATTGCAGATTCAGTCTTCCCAGCCTGGTGCAGGTCTACAATTTTGTTTCTGGTGTCCCTCGACAGCTTTTTGGTCTTCACCATAGAGGAGTCTGGAGTGTGATTATTTGAGGTTGTGGACAGGTGTCTTTTACACTGATAACAAGTTCAAACACGTGCCATTACTACAGGTAATGAGTGGAGGGCAGAGGAGCCTCTTAAAGAAGAAGTTACAGGTCTGTGACAGCCAGAAATCTTGCATGTTTTAGGTGACCAAATACTTACTTTCTACCATAATTTGCAAAAAAAATTCTTGCCAAATCAGACAAGGTGATATTCTGGATTTGTTTTCTCAATTTTGACTCTCATAGTTGTGGTCTACCTATGATGTCAATTACATGCCTCTCTCATCTTTTTAAGTGGGAGAACTTGCACAATTCGTGGCTGACTAAATAATTTTTTCCCCACTGTATATGGAGTACAATGGGAAGTGCATTATACTGTTCAGAGGACTATAAGGAGAGCATTATACTGTATGAAGGACTATGGGGTACATTATGCTGTATGGATGATTATAGAGTGCATTATACTGTATGGAGGACTATGGGGTGCATTATATTGTATAGCTGACTATGGGGAGTACATTATACTGTATGGATAACTATGTGGAGTGCAGAATACTGTATAGAGGCCTATAGACTATGGGGTACATTATGCTATATGGAGGACTATAGAGTGCATTATGCTGTATGGAGAAAAAAGAACCCAGCATATTAGGCGCACACCCAAGACAATAGAGGTATATGAAAAATGTATATACATTTTATTGAAAGACGGAAAAAAACACACAATAAAAGCATTTAAAAGGCAAAGCAAACCCTCAGATGTCCCAAGTAAGTCTAACAATAAGTACTTATAGACAGAAACCACATGGTTGAAAAAACAAGATGTTAGCCTAATGGACATAATAATACATAAGACATTACCCAATGACCCCAAATCTAGGCATCCCCAGAAAAATAATAACATACAAACGCTTACTCCAAGCGGCCTCAGAAAAAATCAGGGGGCCCTGTAAGTGGCCCTGTCAGGGAGGGAGTGAGATGGACATCCACTATAGGGATAAGAGAAAATAATATACCAACGCTCACTCCAAGAGGCCTAATGAAGGCCGAAGGGCTCCCCACACTGCCCTTGTCCCAGGACTATCTTCCTCTGACGGCCTGACCCCTGACGCTCCATGCTGGACTGCTCTCTATGGTGATTCCACTTTTCCCATTTATATATTTTGGCATACCATTTCTGCCTCCTGCATTTTCCTCCAGTTCAGCCCTCCTCCCTATCCTTATAGTGGATAGTTTTTTGCTCCCTCTCTACCAGGGTTACCTACAGTGCCCTTTGTCCTTCATTAGGCCTCTTGGAGTGAGTGTACTTTGCCTTTTAAATGCTTTTATTGTGTTTTTTTTCTGTCTTTCAATAAAATGTATATACATTTTTTCATATACCTCTATTGTCTTGGGTGTGCGCCTAATATGCTGGGTTCTTTGTTCTCCTTTTTGAATTACGCTTCTGCCTGTGCATTGTGCAGCACCCCTTACATATTTTTGAAAATTGATCAATTTACCTAGTGGTGCTCCTAACTCCCCCCCTTTTTTTTCTACATTTTATGTTGTATGGAGGACTATGGGGAGTGCATTATAATGTATGGAGGACTATGGGGAGTGTATTATACTATATAGAGGACTTTGGGGAGTGCATGATTGTATTCTACACGAGGCTTTGAGGGAGCTTTTATACAATAAATTATACATTGTGAAGATTTGTGTGGGGTCCATCACCATATGGCAGTAATATCAGTGTTGGTCTTTGTATATAGATTATTTTCAGTAACAGCGCATTCAACTGCTGAGGTTTTCCTATATCCACTATTAGAGTGTGCCACCATAGTTGTAATCAGGGTAACCTGGTTAGGGTCCCACTCAGAGGTTTCACCCCGCTGAACCAAAACCCTAGTTATGCCACTGGTGCCAGGTCATGGTAACAGCTATAGACTCATATAGACTCACTGTATACTGAGCGGTGACCGTACCCCTGCTGGCCTCACCTCTGTGACTGAAAGCTGGAGGCTGCCAGGAGGCATGAAGATCAGTTCCTCTCGGTAGCCGGGCTTTCAGTGCGGCGGCTGCATGGCTTTGGAACGTAATTAACCTGCCTATTAACTCCATATCTACATGTTCATAGCATTTGGGGATATGACAGGTTCCTTTTAAGATCAAGATTTAGAACCTGTTGAACTGATATGACTGCAATACTGATATTTTTCCCGACAGATTAGCAGCATATTCTGTACGTTTCAAGGTGTATTGTAATTTAGAGACTCATCCAACAATGTACAGGTTACAGCACGTGTTAAACAAATAACAGAAAACATCTTCAATAATTCAATGAGTGGTAGAAAATGATCGGAAATAAACCAATCATGCGCTGTGGGATTCTGCTCACACTTTTGTACATTTCTTTAATTGTTGGAACAGTCGATTTATATCCTACCACTCATGTAAGTATATTAAGAAAATATGTCCTAGTATTTTTAGATCTTTAATTCTGCCTTACGAGTAAATTTTTATTGGAATTTTGTCAGTAATCATTTCTGAAAAAATTATTCCACATCCTAAAAAATTGCACGGGACAAATGTACTTTACAACATTTATAAGAACTTGAACAATTACTGGGACTTACTAGATATCAATTGAACAGCACAATCTCCATCCAATCCGGATAGTCTGATTGTACTCCTTAAAAAAATAGATATATAGAGTAAAAAAGTATAAAACCTAACTTTTAATAGATATGGCTAACCCCTTAGTGACGGAGCTAATTTTGACCTTAATGACCAGGCCTAATTTTACAATTCTGACCAGTGTCACTTTATGTGATAACTCTGGAACGCTTCAGTGTATCCCAGTGATTCTAAGATTGCTTTTTTTTTCTTTTTTTTTAATTGTACTTCATGTTCATGATAAATTTTGGTCGGTAGGCTTTGCATTTATTTATGAAAATGTCGAAACTTTGACAAAAAATTTAAAAAATTTCCCAATTTTCAAACTTAAAATTTTTATGCCCTTAAGTCAATTTGATGTAGCACACAAAATAGTTAATAAATAACATTTCCCACATGTGTACTTTACATCAGCACAATTTTTGAAACATAATTTTTTTTTGTTAGGAAATTAGAGAGATTAAAAGTTGATCACCGATTTCTCAATTTTCCAACCATTTTTTTTAAAGACCACATCACATTTGAAATGAATTTGGAGGGGTCTATATGTCAGAAAATAACCAAAGGTGTCACCATTTAAAAACTGCACCACTCAAGGTGCTCAAACCTACAGTTAAGAAGCTTGCTAACTTCAGGTACTTCACAGGAATTAATGGAATGTGAAGGGAAAAAATAAATATATTTAAAAAATTTTTGCTTTAGCCCCAATTTTTTTTACTTTAACAAGGATAACAGGAGAAAGTTGACCCCTAAATTGGTTGTGAAATTTCTCCTCAGTACGCCAATATCCCATATGTGGGGGAAAACTACTGTTTGGGCACACTGTGGGGCTTGGAATGAAAGCAGCATTTTTTTACTTTTTGAATGCAAAAATGACTGGAATCGATAGTGGACACCATGTCGCATTTGGAGAGCCCCTGATGTGTCTAAACAGTAGAAACCCCCACAAGTGACCGCATTTTGGAAAATACACCCCTCAAGTATTTTACCCAGGGGTATAGTGAGGATTTTTATTCCAAAGATATTGCATAGAATTTGATAACATCAGGTCGCCATGTTGAATATGTCGTCATTAGTGTTGAGCGCAAATGCTCGCTACCCTAGCCCAACCCTAAGCCATTGCCCAACTCTAACTCTTGCTCAACCCTTACCCTAGCTCAACCCTAACCCAAGTCGAACCCTAACTTTACCCTAACCCTAAGCCCAACACTAACTTTAGCCTAACCCTAACCCTAGCCCAACCCCAGCCTAACCCTAACCCTAGCCAAACCCTAGCCCTAGGCAATCCTAACCCTAAGCCCAACGCTAACCCTAACCTTAATGGCAAAAGAATTAAATAAATAAAATGTATAAAATAAAATGACCTTGTAATAGTTCCAAACAGGGTCCTCAGCAGGAGACAAGTGGTCACAGACAGCATAAACGTATATAATAATAATAATAATAATAATCTTTATTTATATAGCGCCAACATATTCCGCAGCGCTTTACAGTTGAACAGTTTCAAACACAACAGCATAAGTAAAACAACGTTAACAATACAATAATTAAAGCGAAATAAGACGACCCTGCTCGTGGGAGCTTACAATCTACAATGAGGTGGGGGAGATACAAAGCACAGGTTTGTATTTACAATGATGTATTTACAATGATGGTCCAGCCATCTTCAGGGGGTGGGGGTTAGATGGAGATAGTGAATGGGCTACACACACACACACACACACAAACATAACATGACTTTGATTACTGAATGTGATAGGCCGCTCTGAACAAATGTGTTTTGAGCGAGCGCTTAAAACTATGCAAATTGTGGATGGTCCTAATATCTTGGGGTAGAGCATTCCAGAGAATTGGCGCAGCACGGGAGAAGTCTTGGAGTCGGGAGTGGGAGGTACGGATTAGGGCAGAGGTTAGTCAAAAGTCATTTGCAGAGCGCAGCGGTATATCTACCTTCCTTACAATGCCCAAGTGTTACCTATATATAACGGCCCCAAAGAAAAACCAATAGCCCTCCCAATGTGTTTTTGCCTCAATATCGAGGCCTCATCAGGTGAGTGTACTTATAAATGTAAGGACTTAACAGGGTCCGAAAGGCAAATGGGATATCCAAACATAAATAGATAGAGGAGGTGCTGCAGGGGCCTTTAGACATCTCAGGAGACAATGCAGAGTGCTACACTGTCAAAAAAATGGGATGAGAGGGAGGCATATACCCAAGGTTATGAATAATTATTCCTTTCATCGAGTATATCCCTGGTGTTCCACGTGACAGGTGCTTCCTGTCCCTCTCCCTGATATCATCACATCTTAAAGGACGCGATGCACTGTACCCATAAGCCCATTGGATATGCCAGAGTGCTTGTTGTCCCGCTTCCAGCGCATCATACCTCTCGACGGATACGCTTCACGCTAAATCTGAGCACATATCAGAGAGCTTCCTCTCCTGTCTCCCTACGTCACTTGGAGACACCACACATAGGTGGGATCAGTGTATTCAAAAGCGGAGATGGTTTTTACCCCGACCGGTGACCAAATTCTACAGCAATACTGACACAGTGTCTCTGTTAGAAGCAGTAATATGACAAACCACGGTCACAACGGAGTGCACAGGACACAGAGTAAAGATGGTAAATTCAATCCTGGTTTATTTCTTGATCCACAACGTGTTTTGACGGTAAAGCACTGTCTTCATCAGGTGGCATACAACATACTGCCACCTGATGAAGTCGGTGCTTTACCATCGAAACAAATGCGTTGTGGATCAAGAAATAAACCAGGATTGAATTTACCACCTTTAATCTGTGTCCTGTGCACTCCGTTGTGACCGTGGTTTGCCATATTACAGCATCTTTTCCTCCATTGGAGGCACCCAGCTGGAGCTGCAGTGGACTCTCTCCGCATCTATTTCCCATGGCCGCAACCCAGCGCTCCCTTGAGACTGTTTATTTTGATCCTGCCATTGTCTGTTAGAAGCAGGGCATTGCTGGCCTGACAATAGAGCAATGCGACCTTGTGCGCTCTTGGGTCACAAAGATGATCAGTGTAATTTAATATACATGCCCAAAAAAATCACCAAAGGAAAATAAATCTTATTTACATCTATGAATTAGACTTAAATTCACCTCCAAAATACATGAACAAATACTGTCTTTCCAAGAACTCTTGATCATTAAAACAGGGGATAGGTCATTACAGACGACAATTTTCCGTAAACCAACTGCGACCAATTAATTTTTAAATTGGGATAGCTATCATCCAGTTTCCCTTAAAAGATAAGAGTATCCCCAAGGGACAATATTTGTGTCTAAGATGCAACTACTCTGATAAGTTGGATTTCATCCAACAATTGGGGGACCTAAGACAAAGATTCCGCTATAGGGGGTACCCTCTGCTCTCCAATCGGCACCCCTGCGACATCATCGTAGGGTCCTGTGATAATTGCCATGGTGACCCAATGTCGCCATGAAGACATCTGGGTCACCAGAGATAGCTTGTTACAACATGCTCAGAGGACGGTGTATGAAGCTTGTGTGTAAGTGCAGTGCTGACATTTTATAAATCATAGCAAAGCTCAAGCATTGATATGCTGTATAAGCTATCCGAATGAAAAAAGTGAAAGTCCAATAGAGAGACTAATTAAAAAAGTCAAAATATGTTTAAAAAAAATATCACAAAATAATAATACATATCCAGCTCTGGCAAACTTTAAGAGACCACCACATCAAATCCCTGTCATGGCCAGCCCAATCTCCAGACCTGAACCCCATTGAAAACCTCTGGAATGTAATCAAGAGGATGATGGATAGTCACAAGCCATCAAACAAAGAACTGCTTACATTTTTGCCCCAGAAGCAGTGTGAAAGACTGGTGGAAAGCATGCCAAGATGCATGAAAGCTGTGATTAAAAATCATGGTAATTACACCAAATATTGATTTCTGAACTCTTCCTGGGAAGCGCTGCCGTTTATGGGCTGGATGTGTTTTTCTTGATTTACTCATCCTGTGTGAGCCTGAACCTGGCTCTTTCACTTGGATCCACCCGAGACAAGCTGCAAGCCCCGTCTTCTGAGAAGTATCCCAAAAGGAAGGATTTTTGAGGATACATAATCCAAAGCTATATTAGTCTTCTATCAGGTGAGTGCATAAAATTGTGCACCCTTTAAAGACCACAATATTGTGTTTACACACTTAGGGCTCCGCAAACTGTCTGCTCTTCTCTCCCAAACAGGGTTTTTTTTGCATGAGTTAAAACATTAGTATTGTTGTTTCTAAATGATTATGAACTTGTTTTCTTTGCATTATTTGAGGTCTGAAAGCACTGGTTATTTTATTTAATTTTGATCATTTCTCATTTTTGGAAAAAAAATACAAAATGTATTGTTTGGAAATTCGGAGACATGTTGTCAGAGGTTTATAGACTAAAAGAACAATTTACATTTTACTCTAAAATATGCCAATAAAGAGAAAAATCAGACAAACTGAACATTTGAAAGTGCTCTCTTAATTTTTGCCAGAGTTGTATAGTACCTTTAAATGAATATATTTTGTGAAAAAAAAAAAAAAAAGAAAAAGTACCGTACTCATATTTGGTATTGCTGACCTATAAAACTGTCCCATTAGTTAATCCCTTCAGTGAACACCATAAAAAAAAAGAGGCAAAAAATGATGCTTTATCATCATACCACCTGTACAAAATCAGCTATAGTGTATTGCTTGGAATTCACTATTACAGTACCCTCGGGATTAAATAAGAGTATAGCCTGGAGAGTATCCCTTACATAACAAATAACTTTTAATTCAAATTGTTAAAATAAATAACTCTAGACAAAAAAAGTGACATAAGAATACAACACCACAGACATAAAGTGCACGTGCATAACCAGTGATCAATTAATAAATGGTTTAGTCTCACTTGTGCAATAGAAGTTTTAAACTTTGTTTAAAGTTTGCAACAAGCCACCTGGGAGACACCCCAAACATGTGGAAGAAGGTGCTCTGGTCAGATGAAACCAAAATCGAACTTTTTGGCAACAATGCCAAACGATATGTTTGGCTTAAAGGCAACACAGCTCATCACCCTGAACACACCATCCCCACTGTCAAACATGGTGGTGGCAGCATCATGGTTTGGGCCTGCTTTTCTTCAGCAGGGACAGGGAAGATGGTTAAAATTGATGGGAAAATGGATGGAGCCAAATACAAGACCAGTCTTGAAGAAAACCTGTTGGAGTCTGCAAAAGACCTGAGACTGGGACGGAGATTTGTCTTCCATCAAGACAATGATCCCAAACAAAGCAAAATCTACAATGGAATGGTTGAAAAGTTCCAGGGGGCCAAATACTTTCGCAAGGCACTGTATGTGTTCGGACCCTGCAGTGGCAGGAGACCCTTTAATCAGGTGTGACTATGTGTGTCACAGCCTCAGGCGGTCCGAATAGGACACAGCTGTGACATCACCTACGGAGACCCAGACAGCCCCTGTGAATGGAGCAGGGGGCGGTGACTGGGAGATGACGTCACACACCGGGGGAATAAGAATTTGATCACGCCTCTATTTAAAGGAGCTAATACTGCGGGGCTCATTGATACCTATCACCTATATAGGTGCTGTGACACACATGGTCACACCTGATTAAAGGGTCTCCTGCCACTGCAGAGTCCCATCATATTGATATACATGTGATATTTTCCCCGCTAGTTGTAATTTATTCTGGCTCCCCTGATGAATCCCTCCCATTGAGGAAGAAATGCGTAGGAAGATTTACCTTGTGCACTGATGGTGGGTAATCCGTAGCAGTATACACTTGGGGACTGTCCTTATGAGGAAAGGAGCAATGCAGGGGCACGACAGGTAATAAAGGAAAAAAACCTCCCCCCCTAGATGCACTATTCATCTTGTTTCTGTCCAAAGTGAACCTGCTACAGAAAACTTTTATTGTACTGGTGAGACCAAACCATTTTTTTAATTGAGCACTGGTTGTGGAATAAGATGCTATAAAAAAGACAAATGTAAATAAAAATGGTACCGCTAAAAACATAATCTAGTGCTGTAAAAAACAAGCCATCATACAGCTCAATGAGCCGAAAAATAAAAAAGTTATAGCTCTCAGAATAAAGCGAGGCAAAAATATTTTTTACTGTTAAAAAGTTTTATTTCGTGAAAAAGGCAAAACATAAAAATATATACTGCTCAAAAAAAAAGAGGAACACAAACAGCCTGTTGCAAATGGAATAGTGTTCCTTTTATTTTTTTGAGCAGTATATATAACTGTGGTACCGCTGTAATCATACTAACCAGAAGAATAAAGCTGCTTATCAATTTTATCACAAGCGGAACGGCATAAAAATGAACAGAAAATTCCAGAATTACTGGTTTTTGTTCATTCTGCCTCCCAAAACTTGAAATAGAAAGTGATCAAAAAATGTCATGTGCCCGAAAATGGTACCAATAAAAACGTCAGATCGCCCTACAAAAAACAAGCCATAAAATGACTCTGTCAGCCGAAATATGGAAAAATGATAGTTCTCAAAATGTGGCGATGTGCAATAAAAAGTGTATTTTAGTGACAGCAGCCAAACATGAAAAAAACTATATAAATCTGGTATCACTGTAATTGCACCGACCCGAAAAATAAAGTCGGCAATCAGTTGTCAGGAAAAAGTAGAGGAAAAAACGTAGGGTTTGCAGGGGTGAATAGAATGCTTGCAGGATGACAGCCGTTTCTCACCAACTGGTGCTTCCACAGGTCCATGTGTATTACCTGTTGGACCTGTGGAAGCACCAGTTGGTGAGAAACGCCTGTCTTCCTGCAAGGCATTCTATTCACCCTTGCAAACCCTATGTTTTAATTTTCCAATAAAGAAGTCATTTTAAAAGACAATGAGGGAATTTTTTTCTCTACTTTTTCCTGCCATAGACTGAAATACTTGATTCAGATGGAACCCCCAGCTGAAGATTCCCTACAATGAGGCAGATGGAGGCAATGTGGATGCTGTCTGGCCTAGGATCCGGCGGTGTCCGTCTTTAATAGGACTGCCTAAAACAGTGGTCGACCAGAGTTTTTGTGTCTTTAAAAGAAGGACACCTCTGAACAGAGGCCAGACCGAGTCCAGAGTACCTCTGCTGCCTCATTATAGCGAATGGATCCCTAGGGGGTCTCATCTGAATCACACCACTTGGAGATTTAAATGCAAAGTAAGTGCTCAGCGTAGAGTGTCGGATAAATGTGATCCTAAATGTTATGTAAAATGTTCCCCAAAAAAACTTCAGATCAATCCACAAAAAGCAAGTCCTCACTCAGATCTGTCATCTGTTACAGGAAATATAGGGGCCTTCCACGTTCCTGGTAGCACGAAGGCTCTGGAAAAGCCTAGTCCCCAAAAAGAAATTCAGCAAATTCTGTGCTCCCAAATGTAAATGCCCCCTCCCTTCTGAGTCTTACAGTGTGCTTAAACCACCTTTAGCATCTACACGTTTGCCATTTCTGAGAAATATACATCAGAGCACACAAATATAACATATGTTACTGACAATGATCAAGAGAGTTCAACATGTCAGTATGAAAAAAAAACTCCTATGAATATGCAACAAATTAGAAAAAGTGGAGTCAAAAAAATTGTCATATAAAAAGAAAAAAGTTTATTTATTATAGTACAGCAGTAAAAGATATAGATAAAAGATACCAATAAAAATAGATACACGTCATTAAATCAAGTATCTGGAAAACTGAAGGACACAGATAAAAAGAGTCCCATGAAACACACTCATAACTAGAAAATCCGTCCAGAGAAACAAAGTTCTTTGAAAAAATAGACCATATAGTAAAATATGTATACACCTTTAAGGGCACCAAGTAAACTGGCTAATCAAAGATAGATCCTCACCCGTCATGGTCGCAGCGTGTCACGGGACTGCCAGCCCCTAGGCGTGTTTCGCGTAGGCTTCTTCGGAGGGCATTCTTCGGTATCAGGAGAAATTGCACAACAAATTTTGGGGTCAATTTTCTCCTGTTACCATTGTAAAAATGGAGCTAAAATTTAAATATTATGGAAAAAATGTGATTTTCTATTTTTATGGCTCGACATTATACATTTTTGTGAAACACCTGGGGGTTCAAGGTGCTCACCAAACATCTAGATAAGTTCCTTGAGGGGTCTAGTTTCCAAAATAGGGTCAATTGTGGGGGTTTCCACTGTTTAGGCACATCAGGAACTTTCCAAACATTACATGGTGTCTGTTCTCGATTCCAGACAATTTTGCTTTAAAAAAAATCAAACGCTTCTCTTTCCGTTCCAAGTTATGTATTAACTATTTTGTGTGACATAACTGTCTGGTTTAAGGGCATAAAAATAAAAATGTTAAAAATTGCAAAATTTTCTTCAAATTTCCATTTTTTTCATTAGTCATAGCTAATAAATTTAGATTTAATTTAAATTGACAATCAACAGGATTTGCTGAAGCACCAGAGTTATTACCACATAAAGTAACACTGGTCAGAGTAAAATTTGGTTATTAATATATATGACACCTTGTGCCATTGTATTAGTAGGTAATCTGTTGGAAAAATGCACATGCTTCTATTAGTACCCATCCTATATTCATGGCTGTAAATTAGATTTATTAGGGTAGCCTTTGTTGACTTTATGGGCATGTATATTACATTGATCATCCTTTGGGTGAGGATTGTGTTGACCCTTTAAGACGGGAAAGGATCCTTGTGAAATCTGTATTTGGTTGTGGTAATGAGTATTGCTGTTACAGTACACATTTATCTTGTTGATATGGAATAGCAATATAACATCTTAATATTGTGACCCAAGAGCGCACAAGGTCGCGGTGCTCTCTTGTCAGGCCAGCAATGCCCTGTTTCTAACCGAGACACTGTGTCAGTATTGCAGTGGGACTTGGTCACCGTTCGGGGTAAAAACAATCCCCTGATGTGAATACAATGAGTCCTCCTAAGCGTGGTGACTCTAAGTGATGTCGGGAGACAAGAGAGGAAGCTCTCCGATAAGTACTCAGATTTAGCGTGAAGCATCTCCGTAGAGAGGCATGATGCACTGGAGGTGGGACAGGAAGCACTCTGGCATATCCAGTGGGCTAATGAGTACCGGGCATCATGTCTTTGGAGACGCGATGACATCAGGGGGCGGGACAGGAAGCACCTGTCACTGACGTGGAACACCAGGGAAATACTGGATGAAAGAAATACTATTCATAACTTCGGGTATGTGCCTCCCTCTCATCCCATTTTTTAATGGTGAAGCACTCTGAACGGTCTGCTGAGAGGTCTAACGGACCCTGGAGCACCTCCTCTATCTATTCCTGTTTGGATACCCCATTTGCCTTTCAAACCCTGTTGAGTCCTTACATTTATAAGTACACTCCCCTGATGTGGCCACGATATTGAGGCAAAAACACATTGGGAGGGCTTTTTGTTTTTCTTTGGGGGCGTTATATATAGGTAACACTTAGGCACTGAATTGTAAGGGAGGGAAATATACAGAGAAAGATAGTTAAATCAGAAGCACTACTGTTATGAATGAGTCACCGTAGGAGGCAAAAACAGAAATGCTAGCTAAGTCCAGAAAACCAGAGAAGTTGGCAGCTATCGGATTGCAGACCCCTGAACCTATCAACAACAACTAGCAGTAGCCGTGGGGGGTTCCTACGGTGCCCTAGACCCCTCGATCACAGCCGGAGAACTACATAGCCTAAAGACAAAAAGGGAAATCTAAACTGCCCCAGAGCAGACCCCAAAGCAATAGGCAGCCCCCAACATATAATGACGGTGAAGCAAGAAGAAAAAACACTAACACAGATAGAAAGATAGACTGAACAAATGATGGGGCCCAAGCTAACTAGATAGGACAGGATAGAAAAGCTGCTGTCTGCAATCCGCCAAAAACCCTATCAAAACAAGAGCCAACGGACTGACAGAGAAAAAAGGCCCTGAAGACGCTAGGCTTCAAAAAGACTATGTCAGTACTCAGGTATCTTCAGAACACAGAGCAAAAAGAAACAAAGGAATTCAGCTCACCCCAGAAGGGAATGGCAGAATCCAGAAAAGCAAGGCAAAATAAAACCAAAACACAAATGCAAAAAGCAAGGCAGAAAACTTAGCTTTTGAAGAGCAGGAATCAGACTGGTCTCCTAGCATCCCTCAGAGAAATCACCAGCGAGGCAGAAGGGCGTCGGCTGCCTTATATCCAGTCAGCAATTTCCGTCACCCAGTCATCCTCTACCAGCTCAGGTGTTTGGTAATCAGCCTCACTACCTTCCTTCACCAGAAGAGGGAGTTCATCAGACCTCAATGGTGAAGGGGAAAATGAACTCATAACACACTACATTTATCCTGTCTGTGACCACCTGTCTCCTGCTGAGGACCATGTTTGGAACTATTACAAGCTAATTGGGTGAGACCTGATTTTATTATTAGCACGGGTACTAATGAGCACTCATTATTGCTACGATATATTTGTTATTAAGATTTTGGAGCTACTTTTAACTATATCTATTAAAAGTTAGGTTTTATTCTCTTTTGCTGAATATACAGTTTATACAGTTTATACAGTGGGCAGTTTATATGGATACACCTAAATAAAATGGGAATGGTTGGTGATATCAACTTCCTGTTTGTGGCATATTAGTATATGGGAGGGGGAAACTTTTCAGATGGGTGGTGAACATGGCGGCCATTTTGAAGATGGCCATTTTGGATCCAACTTTATTTTTTCCAGTGGGAAGAGGGTCATGTGACACATCAAACTTATTTAGAATTTCACAAGAAAAAAAATGGTGTGCTTGGTTTTAATGTAACTTTATTCTTTCATGAGTTATTTACAAGTTTATGACTACTTATAAAATGTATTCAAAGTGATCCCCATTGTGTTGGATTGTCAATGTAACCCTCTTCTCCCATCTTTGACACACTGATAGCATAATTAAGTTGGATCCAAAATGGCCACCATAGTCACCACCCATCTTGAAACGTTTCCCCCCTCCCATATACTAATGTGCCACAAACAGGAAGTTGATATCACCAACCATTCCCATTTTATTTAGGTGTATCCATATAAGTGGACCACCCAGTGTGTATGTATATATATATATATATATATATATATATACACCAAGTATACAATAAATGCTATATCGAATGCAGTAAAATAACGTGGATCCCCTTGGATGACTTACCATATCTGTGTCCGAAACAGGGCCGAAACTTGTGACATATATTTCTGTCTTAACTTCTGTCACTGAATCTAAAACAACAAAGCAAAACTAGTTTATTAGTTTTCACAATAACAGCAGAAAAACATAAAAAAGTCAAATATTTATTACCTTTTTTAAACCTGTTATCACCCATCAGCACCTGAACATGGGCCATTATTTCAGTGCCATAATATAAATTATACACATAAATGAGTTTAATTCAGCGGCCCATCCTGCAGGGTATGGAGGGATGGTTAATTTCCAATGACAAAGCTTACCCACCTGAGCTGTTATCAAAAGATAACAAAATATATATTTTTTTTAGCGAGGATAGAGATACAAAACCAATAGACCAAGTGTGTCAAAATAACTGAACATGGCCATTTGGTTCCACAGAGCTGCTCCTCCACCATGAGAAAGATGTAACAATGTGCCATTAGCACGCTTTAGATTTACTGTCATCAGACAAAGACACACAAAGCTGACTCCTTGACTAAACAGGTGTAAGGAGGTGACAGCGGTAGTCATATGCATCCGCTTCTTTTGAACAGTATTCACATAAAATGTGTGTGGTTCCATCGTGTTTATGACTGTTAATGGATTCATGTAATGTTGCTGTAATGTGTATGTACAGTACTTGACATGTGTTGTGTATAGGATCAGGGACAGAACAGGATAGAAGGTAGTAGAAGCATAGGAGAATTTTGGGTCACCATACAGACAGGGGATGAGAGTGTTAGAAGCATAGTTAGCATAAGGCGTTTTCCAGGCTGGGAGGAGTCACAGATGGGTGTAGTACAGGACAGTGGGATATTGTGATGTGATTTCCTGGTTAGTGAGCAGATAAAGTCCGTGGAGCCTCACAGACAGCTGTTTCGGGGTGTTGCCCCTCATCAGTGTGGAGTAGGATTCTGGCTAGGTGGGAGCAATGCCGAGTAGACCAACATCACGAAACAATCACTGACCTCAGGGAGACCAGTCAAAGAAAACACTGCGGCAGCCGGGAAAGGCGCTCAATCAGTGAAATCCTAGGTGCATTGCTCCCTGGGAAATACGAATATGCAAATAAAGTCCGTGGAGCCTCATTTAAGAGTCTCAAACACGGGACTAGCCAGATCTTCCTCCAGGGAAGGACCCAGCCAAGGAGTGGCTCCTTTCGGAAACCACCATATTAAGTGGCCCTTTAAGTCAATATCCAGCTCTTTACGAGTTTACAGATATGACAAGGGAAATACCAAGGCCAGGTATCCATCCACAGACAGCTGTTTCGGGGTGTTGCCCCTCATCAGTGTGGAGTAGGATTCTGGCTAGGTGGGAGCAACGCCTAGTAGACCAACTTCATTGCTCCCACCTAGCCAGAATCCTACTCCACACTGATGAGGTGCAACACCCCGAAACAGCTGTCTGTGGATGGATACCTGGCCTTGGTATTTCCCTTGTCATATCTGTAAACTCGTAAAGAGCTGGATATTGACTTAAAGGGCCACTTAATATGGTGGTAATGGTGGTTTCCGAAAGGAGCCACTCCTTGGCTGGGTCCTTCCCTGGAATAGATGGGAGACAACCAATATATTCTCTCTTCTCATTATTCTGTGAAAGGGCTTTCACCCTTTGGTTTCAGAAATTGGTTGCCAACTGCTTTGCTTTCCCAGAAAACAATATAGCATGGAAACAACTAAAATAAATATTTTTTTTAGTCTAATTTGTTGCAAGAGGTTTGTACATTTAAATTTTTTTTTTTTGTGAGATGATTTTCAACTAATAATTAATTCTTCTAGATTTGTGGTTTGTAGTTATGAGTGAGATTGCCATAACTGACAAAATGGTACATGTACAAAGTTACAAAAGTACAGATTTTACGATACGATACGATACACTTTATTGATCCCAAGGGAAATTATGGTATCGCAGCAGCGTTACAACAGCATTACAAACAAAACATTACAAACAGCATTACATAGATTAATTACTAGACACAGATCTTGCTCATGACTAACCACAATACGTAACAAGCAAAGGTACACAAATCTATGATCATTTCCATTAGTGTGCCAGCCCTAGGTTGTAGCCATCTTTCACCCTTAGTGAATTGTTATACATCCCCATAGCAGTAGGCACAAATGATTTCCTGAATTTCTCTTTCTAGCACTTTAGTAGGATTAGACAGCTGCTGAATGTCCTTCTCTGATTCAAGAACAGCTCGTATAGTGGGTGTGTATTATTGTTCATTATAGCCCTGCACTTCTTCTGAATCCTATCCTCCACGACTTCCTCAAGAGTCAAGATGGAGGCCAACAGCCGCGCTTGCCATCTTGATAAGTTTGTTGAGCTTATTAGCGTCGGCTACTCGCACACTACTGCCCCAGCATATGATAGCAAAAAAGATGGCACTTGCTACAACAGACTGGTAGAACATTTCCAGCATTTTACTGCACACATTGAACCACCTGAGCTTCCGCAGAAAGTACAGTCTGCTCATTCCCTTCTTGTGAACCTTCTCTGTATGACACCTCCAATCAAGTTTGCTGTCAAGGTGAACCCCCAAATATTTCTAGCTCTCAACCATCTCCACCTCCTGGCCAGCAATAGTGATCGGTAAGTAATCAACCTTTCTCCTTCTATAACTCACCACCATCTCCTTGGTTTTCTTTACATTTAGTTCTAGGCAGTTGGTCTGGTGCCAATCTACAAAGTCAGAAACCACCCTTCTATATTCCTCCTCACCCCGGTCCCCCACAATTCCCCCTACAATCACTGAGTCATCTGAGAATTTTTGGAGGTGACAGAAATCGGATTTATACTGAAAGTCAGCTGTATAAAATTTACTGTCTATTCAGTGGAGATCTTATACAGTAATAATTTTAGGAATAACCCTTTAAGCCTAGGTTTACACTTATACAGTGCTCTCCCCTGAGTGCTACATAGGGGTTTCTGTTGGAATCCCAGAAAAGGAAGGATTCCGACGGGAAACCCAAAAGAACCATTCAATTCAGTGAAGTAGTAGATCTACATACATAATCAACCAAATGCTTACCCCCTAGTCCTGGCCTTAGTCTGTTGTCATATCCATCAAGAAGTCGGTCCAGGATCCTTGTAAATAAAGTGATATTGTCCTTACTGTCATCAACAACTTCAGGAGCGTGTTTAGGTGACAACCTGTGCAAGAAACCACAGAGTGACAGTCAGAGATTCATCATAGGAAGTGAGTAATTATATGGTATCTTCACTGGAATTGTCCTTTTACTAAGTCTTATTAGAAGTTGACCTAAAATTCTGCTAAAGGCGTTGACCAGGCTTGGGACTTAAGTCAGCAGTCACGCTATTGAGTGGCTGGAAAAGTGATTTTCACACTTCTGGCCACATTCAGACTAGACGTGTTAGGCCTCTCTCAATTCACTTGCATTCAGTGAGGTTGCGCACGTCTAGCTGGCATGTGACCATATGTATGCAAATCACATACTTACGGTCACGTGCCCTCCAGCATTGGCGCTCTGGGCGCTGTGAGGTTTCACATAGAGTGACTGCAGGTTTGTACCCCAAGATAGTGGTCCGGAATATAACCCACAACTTTTGTTTCCATTTTCAGTTCCAGTTAGGAACTTGCAGCTCTCTGGCGCCCCCTAATCCTCTGGGCAGTCAGGGAACTGCACATAGGGTAAGTGGTCGCCAGAAAGGCTGTCTTGTCACGTACTGTCTATCGGGCACTCTGCAGTGAGGACGGTATGTATATCACCAGTCCCAGGCCAGGAATACACACATAAACCTCCGATCCGTCACTGCCAGGGTTCCCCAATAACACCAGGATGCTACGCTGCCATCAGTTCCTCATTTGAAACCAAAGCCTATATCGGGTCAGGAACTAACCCAAAGTAGTGGGATTTTGCACGGAGTACGTGTCGGTCTGATCATAGAGCAAAAAGAATGAAACTAGTAAATTTATAAGTTTACTCCAAAAAACTTCGGCAGAGTTTACAAAAGTACAAAGATATTACAAAACGGAGACAAAATACAATATGTACAAACAGTTAAAAATAAAAGGGATTAAAATATGAAACTTACTCTCTCAGTACAGGTATGATGTGTCACTAAAGGGGAGAAGAGAATCCCACAGAAAAGATTCAGTCCACAGCCTATTGTCGGGCTGTCTCTCCGAGGGTCTGAACGCATCTCAAAATGGTTGTTCTTCTTTTATGGTTTGCCCATTAACTTAAGAACTCCCACCTTTGTTGACCTCACATGTGGGCTGTTCCGAGGGGGGAACAACTATTTTGAAAAGTTATTCAAATCTTCTCCTTGCCATATCTTTGGCTGGGAAGCTCACAGGGTCACGATAGGGGCATCACATTTTTCCCTGCGAATTTACCTTTCTTTTGAGACCAAACACGGCAAGTCTGCGTGTTACTGGGGGGCAGAAACCAATTTCCCAGGAATCTGATGATCCTAGAGGCCGCAAAACGTTGCCATGCATAGCCCCAATTATCCTGATCCTGGAAATCTACTTCTCCTGTTTCTAGGTTTAATGGGAGTTATTAAATTTGAGTTTCAGCATTTTAGGATTAAGACAAAGGAACGTTTTGGAGGGAAAAAGAAAAAAAAACCCACTTAAGTCTGCCAGATGCAATAAAAGTGACCATTTGCTGAAGGGACGGGGAGTGGATAGAATTTCACAGAGGCCGACCGAGGGGCTGCAGCAGCGAGGGTGGATCACTTGTGAAGCTTGGTCTTTCACAAACCAATGGGGGTAGGGCAGCAGGCAGCTCTGGATGCATACCTAGGATATTAGGAAATATCTCATATTTTCCTGACAATAGTATTAACTTAAACTGGAAAGTCTTAAAGGGAAAGTGTCACCTATAAAAAAAAGTTAATTATTTGCATACATAGTGGTAATCTACAGCGTTTAAATCATGTTAGGATGATTTACTAGTGGATGTACAGCTACAGGGAAAAAATTAAGTTATGGTGAATTCTGCCTGCGGCCAGTCACTTCCAATCATCGGACGATGGAGGGGGCTGTGACAGTCACCACTCACTACACAGTGAGTGCGCTGTAACCACTTTCTTGTAAACAAAATGTGCTAAATCACATACAGTTTCCTATGTTAAAGGGAAACTGTCACAGGGTTTTTCCAATATAAAGTATGGCCACCACCTCTAAGCCTTCTATTACAGCATTCTAGTATGCTGTATGTATGTCTCTAATTCTCCAAGGCACAAAAAGACCTTTTGTTATACTCACAGCTGGCGTGGTCTGGTCCGATTGGCGTCTCTGGCCTTGATCCGGCACCTCCTCTTTTCTTAAATTCGCCATCTTCCTTCCCTGCTTTGTGCGGATGACACATCCTTCATCATTCACACATGGTGCCCCAATTGCACTCATTCACAGGTACAGCGTGTAAAGTACTGTAGAGCACATGTGCCAGGAAAGGCCAAAGAGCGCTGAAGACCCAGAATAAAGTCTGCGCATGCACACAACACTACTTCTATCTGCCCTCGGCAAGGCAGAGAGAAGTGCGCCTGTGCCAGAGAGTGATATAATACACTGTGTGGATAGCATAGGATGCGTCATCCATATGAAGCAGGACAGGAGGCTGGTGATCATAAGAAGAGAGGAGGTGCCGTATCAAGACCAGAAACAACCATCTGGAGGGACAGCCCTGTTTTGAGTATAGTAAAAGCTCTTTTTTGGTATCTGCGGAGGGTATTGGGGACATACATACAGCACACTATAATGCTATAATGGAGGGCTTACAGGTGTTGGCAGTCCTTTATATTGGGAAAACCTGGTAACAGGTTCCCTTTAAAATTTTCAATAGCTATAAAAATCAGATGCAGTAAGGGATCAGATTTTTTTTTGCACACATAGAAAGTGTCCGAACAGCACAGCTCCGTAGGTGCTGAAGCTCAGCTCGTTTTGAAGTGAATGTGAGTTGAGCTGCAGTGACTGAGAACGGACCCCTAATGATGTGATATTGATGACCACACAGTGAGCACCATGGCAAACCAAACAGGAATGTAGTAGTAACTGGTAATAACCAACAGACTGCTGGGAGTATAAATAGGGAGTGGTGCTGATCTATATGTCGTAGAGTTAAATAATGCTCAAAACTGCAGCCAAACCCTATAATAGGTTGGTGAGCAGAAACACACACAACCTGGCTGGGTCACAGCCCCAGTAACACAATACACTACAGTACGTTGGTGGCATCCTCCACATCAACCCACAGAGACAGTACGGCGATGCCTGGCAACAGAGGCAGATGTCGCAGGAGTAGGATAAGTCTGACAAGTATATTTCAAAAGTATATAAAAAAAAATAATTGTCAGATGATTTATTATTTCCAAAGACCAAAGTACATTCATTACATGCAGAGGAAAGTAATTTAGACATCAATATAGGAAAGGAAGAAAGGAAAGGATTATGCACAATTATAGAAGTCAAAACACAAAGAGTCATTACTGTAATATTAGAATTAAAAAAAGTTACATGCTTATCCAGAAAAAAGGCATTGAGGCTAATAATTAATGAATGATGTGTAATTGATCAACAAAGATTGCAGTTAGTGGCTCTATGTCTTTTGAAAACAATGTAGAGAACGTATTTCATATATTCACAAACACAGTTCTAAGACAAGATCTTGATAAGTAAGCGTTTTTATTGCTCTCTATTATTCTTTTTTGTCTTTTGTGTCATTTTTCCTAAGCTAATTTCTAACCAGCCAGAAAGGCAGACAATTTTTTAGTACGTGTTTGCCTTGGAAATAAACACACCATAAAATAATCTATCCAGACAGAGCTCCAATCAATGACAGGTGCTTGATTTTTAGCCTTGGTAGGTTCAGACGAGTGGACTAATAGACCTCTTAAAGACATAAACTGATATATTTTCCTAATGGAGTGTGTCCAGTTGCGGAGCCAATAGCCCGTTAGCTTGGTAAAAAAAAAACTGAAGGTCTCCAAATTAATAAATTGTTCTTCCAAATAAGTCACAGTGAGTTATCAAGCTTGATGGTTACAGACTTTCACATAAGACAACCAACTTAATGGTTTAAACAATCTTACAAAAGCCAGCACTTTGCCAATGATATTTTGTCATTCCCTGAACTTCTTAAAAGCATATGGTCAGGGGTTTTACTTTATTAAGTGGGTCAGAATAAAATTAATTAATTAATTAAAAACAATTCCGTGTCTGAAATGTGCACTTGGTTAGTGGTAAAGATTGGGATCTGATTTTATTTAGAGCTGTGGTCAAAGAGCAAATTGTATATGGGAATTTTGTCTGCAGTTATTCATGAGTTTAGATAGGAGTCTGACTTTATTAAAAGGATTTCGTCTGGAGTTGTACTATATTTAGGTATCAGGTCTGAGAATTGAATTTATTTAGATGTCTAAATGTAAAAATTGAATTAGGGCTCTGGAATCAGCAAATACTGTATGTAATCTGTAGGAAAGTATTGCCAGCACCTCAATTGTACAAAAAAAATCTTATTTTATTTAAACCTGATTAAAAACATGGTACAGTGGTCCTGGAGGTCTTATGTGTTTCGAGTGGTTACTTCTCTTAATCATGGCACAGGAAAACTGATGCGGTACTCAGAATTTAAATTTAAAGCAAAAATAATGATTTTCCCCATATAGGGGTGCGTCAGGTTGTGGATCTCTAATTATGTGAATCATCTGTATTATTAATTTTTTATTTTCCTTTCTATGTGCTTTAATTCGATACCTTAGAAACAGAAGTAACAGAACATGTTAATAAACCCTATAGAGAAGGTAATTGCTACAATACATACAACTTAAAAAAGCACATTGAATGTTTCCTTTAAATACAAGATGACCACTTGGTCTGAAATGGAAAAATGTCCGCTCTATATATGCAAATATTGAGTAAAGAGAGTTTCCCAGACCTGATATTTTTAGAATTCATACTAGTAGGGACAGGTGCACACCACCATTTTCTCTCCATCTGAGAAAAGTGATCCGATTATGCTAATCACACTCACATCAGAGTTTGGTCAGACTATGATCCGATTTTCTTGGAAGTGGAGAGAAAAAAAAAGTTTTTTCACTTTCCTCTGTAATGTCAGACCATGAAAATCGGACAGCACTCAAATGTGATCAAAGTGCAGTCCAATATTTTTCACAGAACCTGAGACATAGTGTGATGGTCCACCTCACAACTCCTTATATAGTATCATGGTCCATCTCACAGGTCCCTAAATAGTATGATGGTCCACCTTACAACCCCTTAAATAGTATAATGGTCCATCACACAACCCCTTATATAGTATGATGCTCCACCTCACAGCCCCTTCTATAGTATGATGGTCCACCTCACAGTCCCTTATATAGTGTGATGGTCTACCTCACATCCGCTTATATAGTATGATGGCCCACCTCACAACTCCTTATATAATGTGATGGTCCATCTCACAGCCCCTTATGTAGTATGATGGTTCACCTCACATCCCCTTATGTATGATAATTCACCTCACAGCCCTCTACATAGTATAATGGTCCACCTCATAGCCCCTTATATAGTGTGATGGTCCACCTCACAACCCCTTAAATAGTGTGGTGGTCCTTCATACAACCCCTTATATAATATGATGGTCCAACTCACATCCGCTTATATAGTATGATGGTCCATCACACAACCCCTTATATAGTATGATGGTCCACCTAACATCCGCTTATATAATATGATGGTCCACCTCACAGCCTCTTATATAGTTTGATGCTCCACCTCACAGCCCCCTATATAGTATGATGGTCCACCTCACAGCACCCTCTTTAGTATAGTGGTCCACCTCACAGTCCCCTATTCAGTATGATGTTCCGGCTCACAGTCCCTTATTTAGTATCATGGTCCACCTCACAAACCCCTATATAGTGTGATGGTCCACCTCACATCTGGCAATTACTAAAATTGAAATAATTATAGGGATTGGGTAATATAATGTAGTCCACCATATCAAAATAATGTAGCAATGGTTGGGAAATAAAACGTAACCTTTACTATTATTGAATAAAACAACCAAATATATCTCAATCCATAAAAAATGTCCAGTCAGATGTAAAAAGGACGAAGACAGCCAAAAGAACAAACCACCCACAGATAAAACTTGTGGGAATGCTACGTTCCTCCACTGACCATCAAACAGAAAGTGACACTTGTTTCCTGAATTTCCTTGGTGGCGAGCACAAGTCTCCTTACTAAAGTCAAATAGTGACTGTGGGGGACTAGTACAATATGAGTGATAAAACTCTCCTGTCCAAGTGTGAATTTCCTTATCGCCAGTTATTACAAATTAGATATTGGGACAATCTTACCCAATATGAAGATCAGGAGACAGGTACCCGAACCCGTACTGGCCATCCAATGGTCCTATTTACAACCCAGGGTATCCAGTCATGAAGCATCAACACTCAATGTGTGATGTCCTACACTGCCACGCAGATGGTCTGTGAATAGGACCAGGTAATGTGGTACAGGTATGGTGGGATGCCTACACAAAAATAACTGGATAAGACTCCCCTGAAGAAGACTCCTTTACCATTACGTATGGGTATGGAGCTATGTGTGTTTAGTCTATGGGCCGGATTCATTATTGTATTTGTGCCTGTTTTTTCTTAAGTTTTTAGGGGTTTTATGCCTTTTTTTAATAAATTCATTGTTCCATTTGCACCTTTTATAAAGTCTATATTATATGTGTTTTATTTTTATATTTGCCATTGTGGGTGAGAGTTTAGGGTTTCCAGATGTTTTTGCCTGATTTATCACCAAACTTGTCTCAAATGTCTTTGCGTCTCCCCTGCCGGTTCTGAATAATTTTTGTGCCATTTTGCAAAACGTGTTTTTTTTTGGCTCTAAACAATGCATAAATGGATAAAGAAAGAAGAGACAATTTTTTACTTTGTGCAAAATTCATTAACGATTTGTACAATTTTGATGAATTCGGAGCAAAATACATCAACGAATAACACAAGGAATAAAATGAAAAATTATGCAGATTGCCTTATGTAAATCAAGACAGGTTGTTTGGGCATTCTGCACTGGTTCAACTGAGAATTCTCATTCTTCAGAGGCTGTTACCTGACAGATAATTTTTTTGCACCCCTATGAGCAAAACAGTAAGAAATGAATGTTTATAAAGGTGATTAATTAATCTAATTATCAGTAAATTGCTTATATATAGGTGAGTAATCTGAATATATGGCTTACATGCACATGTAGTATAGACCAGTAGGGGTCACACTTTATTACCTTGGATATGATGGTGAACCTAGAATAATGCTTCTCTACTGAATTCTACTTGGTAGCTCCTTTAACCACTAGAGGTGCCATCACACAGATCCATGCTCCATATGATCACAATATGTTTTCTGAGCCTCTGTGCAGCACAGCAGACTAAGCTTAGCGGTGATGTGGATGTGTGACCTTGGTTACCTGGAGCTTAAAAGATGCCTACGATTACCTGGTGGGCTAATGCCGTTTTGCCCCAAGAGCTTGCATCCAGGTAATAGCTACCACAATTATTGAATCATGAATATAATATCAAATAGGGAATTATTTAAAGCAATGTTATAATGGATAATCGATCTGATTGGATAATGGGTGATTTATGGGCTTACAAGGAAATGCTAATCATATGTATCATTATAGTTGACAAAGACCATTAAGGATGAAACTTTGCATTTCTGGTGACTATGACACCTCAGATGAAGCTGAGAGTTGCAGTCTTCTTCTCTTTTACTTGGATTTTTGGTGAGTCTCTACACCAGATACTTTGCTGCCCTCACCCATACTGTAAGCATGTAATTGGAGAGTGTGCTGCTTCTTTCTCTATTGTGAGACAGTGACCGGCGTTATTGTGAATGACCGGTATGGGTCACAAAGGCAGAGGTCCTCTGCGCTGTAAGCCTGGAATGTTGCTCTCGGACCTGTAGTTCAATGAGCCTTGTTTAGAATTATAAGGGACTGGGCTTGCAGGGTTAGCCGGAGAGTTGGGCAGGTCTGGCTAACCACACACCTCCCATCAATGAGTGTGTCTCATAGGATATAATGAGACTGTTGTTTGGTCACATCGTCTATGTGTTGGAAGATCCTAGAGAGGACAGGTTTCCAGAAAAACACATGGAAGAGGACATGTACCTGCAGAGTCCGTGACGGTTATCGGAGTTGAGGAAAGGCACCGTCCTTCTGAGGGTCTGGACTGACAGGCTGGAGCAAGTCATAGTACGGGTCAGTGATCCCAGTAAAGCAGCTTCCCTGGAAGCCAGGACTGACAAGAAGTCAGTTTGTGGAGCAGAGCTCCTGGGAGGTAACCTTGGACAAGGGGGTTGTAGTAAAGGCAGACAGGTGTATCTGCTATTGGAACAGACTGGTGATCTTAACAGGTTCCGTTGATGTAAAGAAATGAACTATACTTTATGCGGTTTATGCAGTGTAAATAAACTGAATAGACTGTTTAAGTGGAAAATCGTTCCTGTGTGCCTTAATCCCGCAAGTGAGTGTTCCCCAACACATTCAGTGAGCGCTATCTCACACTATATATTACCCTATACGTGTTCATACACTACTAGACAGGCATATGGCAGGGTTCAAAAGAGAAAGGAACACCATTTGGATTTTGGTGTGCAGTTTCCTGGAATAATTTGTGAGAGCAAGTTGAAGAGCCCTTAAGGTGCCAAAACAGCAGGAATTTCCAAAAACTGGCCCCATGTTGCAAATTACACTCATAGAATTCATCAATGGGTGCAGTAACTATTGGATTTTTATATTGGTGTTTTTTATAAATTAGCGCACATTGGACGTTGCAGAGTGAAAATTGCAAATATGTCATTATAGTGCCCAATTTGTGGTTTTGGAGACATGTTCCCCATAAACTGTTTATCAGGTTATTAAGGACTTAATAATTCATGACCTATCTGTAAGTCGTTATTCCCGATATAGTGGAGTGACGACTGTAAAACACAGGCGGCTCCTGCCCATCTACTGTGCACCACATAACTGGGATGTACAAATGTAAGGGGAAGCCAGGACTATAGTTGTGGCCAGAGACACTGAAGCATCTGTGTCCCGGCCTTCCCTCACAGAAAACCGCAATCCTCTATCCAGCGCACCGGCATCTCCAGGTTCAGGTCCCCCTGTGCACTTCCCAAGCAGCGATGGTCCTTCTTCGAGGCGATTCCCAGTGAATGAGATACAGTCCAGAGTAACTTGAATGGTTTCTTTACTGTTAACTTCACACATTATATCCACAATTGGCACATCATAGGTTACACATCCATCTTTACATGCTTCCTCAGCTCTCCCTACCTCTCTGATGCTTCCATAAGGCACAAGTCCAGACCGGACCATCTTAGACTGCTTCCCAGTTTCTTCCTGGCTTAACCTCACCATGATGACAATTTCTTCTGCCTATTTCACCCCAGTCTTGGAATCATCCACCACCCGGTTTGGCTGCCTCCGGAAAAGCATTCGACCCACTTGTACCACTTCTGGCAAAGCTCCACCATCTTTCTGTTCCTCACTCTATCCGACTCCCGCCCTAAAGGCGTCCGCCCAGGTTATGAGTCACCACATCTTCTCTCCTGTACTGGCCCACTGTAATGATGTCCAGTGGCTGTGGATAATTAGGGCTGTCACTGCTTAACGTTGCGTGGCTGCCGAGCCGTCTTGGGCCTATAGCCCATGTGGATACTTCGGGCACCCTGGCCCCGTCTGAACTAACTTCCCTTCTACGCTAACCTTAACTCCTGGTAGCCCCTCCTACACTTAAATCTATCCCCACTAACTGCTAGTGTTAGGGTTAGGGCTAGGGTTAGGGTTAGCGTTGGGGTTAGGGCTGGAGTTAGAATTGGGGGATGTTCACTGTTTAGGCACATCAGGGGCTCTCCAAACGCAACATGGCGTCTGATCTCTATTCCAGCCAATTCTGCGCTGAAAAAGTCAAACGGTGCTCCTTTCTTTCCAAGCTCTGCCATGCGCCCAAACAGTGGTTTACCCCCACATATGGGGTATCAGCGTACTCAGGACAAATTGCACAACTTTTGGGGTCCAATTTATCCTGTTACCCTTTGGAAAATAAAAATTTGGGGGTAAAAGTATCATTTTTGTGGAACAAAATATGATTTTTTTTATTTTTATGGCTCTACGTTATAAACTTCTGAAGCACTTGGGGGTTCAAAGTGCTCACCACACATCTAGATAAGTTCCTTGGGGGGTCTAGTTTCCAAAATGGGGTCACTTGTGGGGGCTTTCCACAGTTTAGGCACATCAGGGGCTCTCCAAACGTGACATGACACTCGCAGACCATTCCATCAAAGTCTGCATTTCAAAACGTCACTACTTCCCTTCTGAGCCCCAACATGTTCCCATACAGTAGTTTTCTCCCACATATGGGGTATCAGCGTACTCAGGACAAATTGGAAAACAACATTTGGGGTCCAATGTCTCATGTTACCCTTGGAAAAATAAAAAAAATTGGGGACTAAAAGATCATGTTTGTGGAAAAAAATATGATTTTTTTTATTTTCATGCCCTGGCGTTATAAACTTCTGTGAAGCACTTGGGGGGTTCAAAGTGCTCACCACACATCTAGATAAGTTCCTTGGGGGGTATAGTTTCCAAAATGGGGTCACTTGTGGGGGGTTTCTACTGTTTAGGCACATCAGGGGCTCTCCAAACGCGACATGACACCTGAAGACCATTCCATCAAAGTCTGCATTCCAAAACATCACTACTTCCCTTCCGAAACCCAACGTGTGCCCATACAGTAGTTTTCTCCTACATATGGGGTATCAGCATACTCAAGATAAATTGGACAACAGCTTCTGGGGTCCAATTTCACCTGTTACCCATGGCAAAATAAAAAAATTGGGGACTAAAAGATCATGTTTGTGGAAAAAAATGATCTTTTATTTTCACGCCCGGACGTTATCAACGTCTGTGAAGCACTTGGGGGTTGTGACGTCTGTCCGTGAATCTGGGCTGCAATAGGGACAGCACCCCGAGAAACCCCGAGACCCTTAACCCCTATTCAGGGATCTGGAATTGTAGCAAGGCCCAAGGGGTGGCTGTCTAGAGGAGCAGTGGGCCAGAGCAGGACGGTCACCAAGGGAAAAAGGCAGGGAATCAAAAACATAGACAGAAATCGGGAGAGCAGCGGAGCCAGTGGCAGAGTAAACAGTCCAGGCCAAGGTCACAAAAACGGGAGAGTGGCAATGGTGCAAAAACGGCAGGCAGTAGCAGAGTCGAGTATCCAGGCCAAGGTCACAAACCAGGAGAGTAGCAGAGGTACAAAATCGTCAGGCAGTAGAGGGGTCAGAAATCCAGGCTGAGGTCAGAGTCAAACAATAGCAAATCACACCGTAGCACATAGAGGAACTAAGAATATATCCGGTGGCTTGCAAAACCAGTCCCGAGGTATTTGAGGGATCAGGTCATCCCTCACAGGTTCCCGGACTGATGATGTCATCAGGACCGCCCCCAGGACCAGGCCAGATGATGATGCACCAACCCCTTCATGACTGACAGAAGAGCAGAGCCTGCGTCCATCAGATGCCTGCGCAGGAGCCCCTTCTCTGTCGCCGCCTTCACTCGGGGGCGAACAACGGCGCCTCCCAGTGGCCGAGGTAGGAACAGCAGGTCCCGAGTAAGATGGCGACGTGACAGTCCGGGGCCTCCTGGTGGCCGAGGTCGGGACAGCAGGCCCTGAGTCTGATGTCGATGTGATGGTCCGGCGCCTCCTAGTGGCCGAGGCCGGGACAGCAGGCCCCGAGTCTGACGGTGACGTGACAGGGGTTCAAAGTGCTCACCACACATCTAGATAAGTTCCTTGGGGGGGTCTAGTTTCCAAAATGGGGTCATTTTGTGGGTGTTTCCACTGTTCACGCACATCAGGGGCTCTCCAAAAGTGACATGGCGCCCGATCTCAATTCCAGACAATTTTGCGTCAAACGGCACTTCTTCCCTTCTGAGCTCTGCCATGCGCCCAAACAGTGGTTTACCCCCATATGTGGGGTATTAGCATACTCAGGACACATTGCACAATAACCTTTGGGGTCCTGTTTCCCTTGGAAAAATAAAAATTGGGGGTGAAAAGATTATTTTTGTGGAGAAAACATGATTTTTTAATTGTACCACTGTATGTTATAAACTTCTGTGAAGCCCTTGGGGTTTCAAAGTTCACACCACATATCTAGATAAGTTCCTTGGGGGGGTCTAGTTTCCAATATGGGGTCAATTGTGGGGGGTTTCCACTGTTTAGGCTCATCAGGGACTCTCCAAACATGACATGGCGTCCGATTTCAATTCCAGCCAATTTTGCATTGAAAAAGTCAAATGGCGCTCCTTCCCTTCTGAGGTCTGACATGCGCCGAAACAGTGGTTCCCCCCCACATATCAGGTATCAGCGTACTCAGGACAAATTGCACAATAACTTTTGCAGTCCAATTTCTCCTGTTACCATTGGTAAAATAAAAAAAATTGGACCTGAAGAAATTTTTTTGTGAAAGAAAAGTTAAATGTTCATTTTTTTAAACATTCAAAAAATTTGTATGAAGCACCTGAAGGGTTAATAAACTTGTTGAATGTGGTTTTTAGTACTGTCAGGGGTGCAGTTTTTAGAATGGTGTCATTTTTGGGTATTTTCTAACATCAAATCAAAAAAATTTATAAAAAAAATGGTGGTGTAAAAATTGAAATCGCTGGTCAACTTTTAACCCTTAAAACTTCCTAACCAAAAAAAATGTTGGTTCCAAAATTGTGCTGATGTAAAGTAAAGATGTGGAAAATGTTACTTATTAAGTTTTTTTGTGTGCCATATCTCTGTGATTTAAGGGCATAAAAATTCAAAGTTGCAAAATTGCGAAATTTTCAAAATTTTCACCAAATTTCCGTTTTTTTCACAGATAAATCCAAGTTATATGAATGAAATTTTACCACTAACATGAAGTACAATATGTCACGAGAAAACAATGTCAGAATCACCGGGATACATGGAAGCGTTTCAGAGTTATAACCTCATAAAGGAACAGTGGTCAGAACTGTAAAAATTGGCCTGGTCATTAACGTGCAAACTACCCTTGTGAGTAAAGGGGTTAAAAAGGAGCTGCAGATGTGATGTCTTACCGCAGCTCCATTCATCTTCTTTGGGGGCTTCCAGAAAAAGCCAAGTGCAGCCCCTTAGGGAATGAATGGTTGAGTCATACATGTCACTCCATACTAATGGGGATAAGAGTTCACATTCTGCAGATCGGTGAAGGTCCTAGCAGTTGTACCCACACCAATCAATAACACTGCGCAACAAATTTCAAAGAAGTTCTTGTCCCCTGGGAAAACTTTATTGTATCTAATAGATTTTAAAACATGCATATGTGCTCCAAAAATCTGTATCATGTAAGGTTTTTAACCCCTTCATGACAGAAGCTTTTTTTGATTTTTCGTTATTTGCTCCCCTTCTTTCCAGAGCCATAACTTTTTTATTTTTCCATCAATATGGCCGTGTGAGGGCTTATTTTTTTGCGGGACGAGTTGTACTTTTGAACGACACCATTGGTTATACCATGTCGTGTACTCGAAAATGGGAAAAATTTTCAAGTGCTGTGAAACTGCAAAAAAAGTGCAAACCCACACTAGTTTTTTGTTTGGATTTTTTGCTAGGTTCACTAAATGCTAAAACTGAAGCTGCCATAGCGCGATCACCTCTATGCAACAGAATTACAGGCTTGCTATGAGCGCCAACCATAGGGTGGCACTCATAGCAATCTTCCATCAACAACTATAGAGGTCTCGAGGAGACTTCTGGTTGTGATAGCAACACAGCGATGACCCCTAATCACGGGGGTCGTCGCTGCTCGTATTTCCGGACCGGCATCCAGAATTGCATTTAAATGCCCGCTGTCAGTGGAATTTAACTGCTTAATAGGCGCGGGTGGATCACGATTCCGCTCGCGCCTATTGCAGGCACATGTCAGCTGATAAAAACAGCTGACATGCCGCGGCTTTGAGGTGGGCTCAACACCGGAGCCCACCTCAAAGCGGGGGATGCTGCCAGCTGACGTACTATTCCGTCAGCTGGCAGTAAGGGGTTTATAGTCTACATTATGCTGTCCGAGACACTACAGACATGTGCATCGATGTCAGTAGCAAAAGCAATTGTTCAAAAGTGTTTTGTAGGCGACTTTCATTTATAATCCATGTCAGATGCTTCTCCAATAAAATTCCAGCAATAGTCAGCCAGCATCGATGTACTCCACTTTCCTTGGTACCTTTTCTCCATCAGCGCAATGTCTTGGTTAAATCTTCCACCCTGCTCATCGCTAATGGCACCAAGATTGGCTGGAAAGTGAGATTGTAGAAAATGCATTTTTAGTGACATATTGCATTTCATCAAATGATATGCTGTGAGCATGTTGTTCACGAGTTGTTCAAGGTTCGGTGCTCTGCTGTTGCCAAGGAAGTTGAAGGACACATCTTTAAAGGCTCTCCATGCCACTTGTTCAGCACCTTGCAAAAGACCATCAAAGCTACTGTCATTCATTATATCTCTGATCTGTGGGCCAATAAAAATACCTTGTTTAATCTTTGCATCACTTATTCTTGGAAATTTCTGTTGCAAGTAGGAAAAGGCTTCCGATTCTTTGTTCATTGCTTTGACAAAATTCTTCTCAAGCCCAAGTTTAATATGCAAAGGAGGGAGATAGATCTTTGCTGGATCAACGAGAGGATTATGTTTAATATTCTTCTGTCCAGCAACCAAGTTTTTGCGGAGTGGCCAGTCCATTCTGAAATAGTGCATTTCTCATGCACGACTGTCCCACTCACAAATAAAACAACAATACTTGGTATGTCCAAGCTGCAGTCCAACAAGAAGTGCAACAACTTTTAGATCACCACATATGTTCCATTAATGTGCGTCAACAGTAACTCCATATTCTCATACATTTGTTTCATGTGTACAGCATGACCAATAGGTATAGAAGGATAGATATTTCCGCTGTATAGTAAAAAAGCTGTTATGAATGAGTCACCGGAGGAGGAGAAAACAAAAATACAAGCTAATTCCAGAAAACCGGAGAGGTTGGTAGCTATCGGATTGCAGACCCCTGATCCTATACACCACAACTAACAGTAGCCGTGGGGGGTTCCTACGGTGCCCTAGACCCCTCGTCACAGCCGGAGAACTACATAAGCCTAAAGAAGGAAAGGGGAAATCTAAACTGCCCCAGAGCAGACCCCAAAGCAATAGACAGCTCCCAACATGTATTGTCGGTGAAAAACAGATGAAAACACAAACACAGACAGAAAGACAGGCTGAGCAAACGATGGGGCCCAACTAACTAGATAGGACAGGACAGAAAAGATGCTGGCTGCAATCCCTAAAAAACCCTACCAAAAATGTCCCAACTGTCTGATAGGGAAAAAGGCCCTGAAGTCGCTAGACTTCAAAATCACTATATCAGCACTCAGGTATATTCTGAAAACAGAGCAAAGAGATCAACTGATCAGAGACAAAAATGGAATTCAGCCAGTCCCAACCAGGACTGGCTGAATACAAACACTAAGGAAACCAGACAAAATCTCATGGAATAATAGCAAGGCAAAAACTTAGCTTTTAGTAGAGAGGAACTAAGCTGGATGCAAGAGCTCAGAGCAGAAAGGATCACCAGCAGCCCTGCAGGGCGTCGGCTGCCTTATATCCACTCAGAAACTCCAGATGTTCATTCACACTCCACCTGTTCAGATGACAGGATCTTCCCATCCCAATCAATTTCACTACCTCTCTTCACCAGCAGAGGGAGTTCATCAGACATCAAAAGTGAAGGGGAGAATGAACTCACAACAGTACCTCCCCCTTGAGGAGGGGTCACCGAACCCTCATCCACGCCACCAGGGCGATCAGGATGGGCCCGATGAAAAGCACGAACCAATCTTTAGGCATGAATATCGGATGCAGGGACCCAAGAATTATCCTCCTGGCCATAACCCTTCCATTTAACCAAATACTGGAGTCTCCGTCTAGCCAGACGAGAATCCAGTATCTTCTCAACCTCATATTCCACATTACCTTCAACCAATACAGGGTCAGAAGGTGCCACCACAGGAACTACTGGCTTGGCTCAACAAACCTCTTTAACAGAGACTTATGAAACACGTTATGGATCTTGAATGTAACAGGAAGAGCCAATCGAAAAGAGACCGGATTAAGAATCTCCAAAATCTTGTAAGGTCCAATAAATCTAGGTTTAAACTTTGGAGAAGCCACCTTCATAGAGATATTCTTTGATGACAACCAAACCATATCACCCACCTTAAACCGGGGACCAATGGTCCTATGCCGGTTGGAAAACCGCTGGGCCTTTTCCTGGGAGAGAGACAACTTATCCACCACTTGGTCCCAAATCTGGTGCATTCTCTCCACCACAGTGTCAACAACTGGGCAGGCAGAAGACTCCACCTACACTGAAGAGAATCGAGGATGAAACCCAAAGTTACAAAAAAAAGGTGACATCAAAGTGGCAGAACTAGCTCTATTATTTAAAGCAAATTCGGCCAACGGCAAAAATGAAACCCAATCATCCAGATCAGCAGAAATAAAACATCTCAAATATGACTCCAAAGTCTGGTTTGCTCTCTCCGTCTGCCCATTGGTCTGAGGGTGAAACGCAGAGGAGAAGGACAACTGAATTCCCAGCTTGGAACAGAAAGTCCTCCAAAATCTAGACACAAACTGAACTCCTCTGTCAGATACAATGTTCTCAGGAATCCCGTGCAAGCGAACCACCTGTTGCAAAAACAAGGGCACCAACTCTGAGGAAGATGGCAACTTAGGGAGTGGTACAGGATGGACCATCTTAGAGAATCTATCACAAATCACCCAAATAATAGTCATTCTCTGAGAGACAGGCATATCAGAGATAAAATCCATTGAAATATGGGTCCATGGCCTCCTGGGCACCGGCAAAGGCATCAACAACCCACTAGAGCGAGAACAAGGTTTAGACCGGGAGCAAGTCCCACAGGACTGCACAAAATTCCTGACATCACGAGATAAGGCGGGCCACCAAAAAGACTGACTCACCAAATCTCTATTACCAAAAATACCTGGATGACCAGCCAATGCGGAGCAATGAACCTCAGACATTACTCTCTTCCTCCACTGGTCAGGAACATACAATTTTCCAATGGGACAATGCTCAGGTTTGTCCTCCTGAAACTCTTCCAGAACACGTCTCAAATCGGGCGAGATGGCAGAAAGAACTACCCTCTCACCTAAGATGGTAGCAGGCTTGGTCACAATAGGAGAATCAGCAAAGAAACTCCTAGAGAGGGCGTCTGCCTTGACATTCTTAGTGCCCGGAAGAAAAGAGACCACAAAATCAAAACGTTTGAAAAACAAGGCCCACCTAGCCTGTCTAGGATTCAAGCGTTTGGCCGACTCCAGGTAAATCAAATTCTTATGGTCAGTAAGGACCATGACTTGATGTTTAGCTCCCTCCAACCAATGTCTCCACTCCTCAAATGCCCATTTCATGGCCAACAGTTCCCGATTCCCCACATCATAGTTACGTTCGGATGGGGAGAACTTTCGGGAAAAGAAAGCACAGGGATTCATTTTAGATATTACAGGATCTTTTTGGGACAAAACAGCTCCTACACCAATCTCAGAAGCGTCCACCTCTACCTGAAACGGGAGTGAGACATCAGGTTGCCGCAAAACCGGAGCAAAAGTGAACCTTCGCTTCAGCTCCTGAAAAGAAGAAACAGCCTCCGGAGACCAATTCAGCACATCAGCCCCCTTCTTAGTCAAATCAGTCAATGGTTTGGCAATACCAGAAAAATGAGCTATAAATTTACGATAAAAATTAGCAAAACCCAAAAACTACTGGAGGGCCTTCAAAGAAGTGGGCTGAACCCAATCATAAATGGCCTGTACCTTGGCCGGGTCCATTTCAATAGTTGACGGAGACAAAATAAATCCCAAAAATGAAATCCTCTGTACACCAAAAAGGCATTTCGATCCCTTGACATGCAGGGAATTCTCCCTCAAAATCCGGAACACAGTCCGAACATGTTCCACATGAGAGTCCCAATCCTTGGAAAAGATCAAAATATCATCCAGATAGATGATCAAAAATGTATCCACAAAGTCTCGGAAAATATCATTCATGAAGCACTGGAAGACAGAAGGGGCATTAGTGAGCCCAAAAGGCATCACCAGGTACTCAAAATGTCCCTCCGGAGTATTAAACGCCGTCCTCCATTCGTCCCCATGCTTAATGCGAATAAGATTATACGCCCCCTGAGGTCAAGCTTGGTAAACCAGCAAGCACCTTTAACTCTGGAGAATAGATCAGAAATCAGGGGTAACGGATACTGATATTTAACAGTAATTTTGTTGAGGGAACCATAGTCAATTCAAGGCCTTAATGAACCATCTTTCTTGGCCACAAAAAACCCCCCAGCACCTAAGGGTGAAGAGGATGGTCTAATATGACCCTTCTCCATCAACTCCTTAATATAGGATCGCATAGCCTCGTGCTCGTGTACAGATAAATTGAAAAGTCGACCCTTGGAAAATTTACACCCAGGGCTCAGCTTAAGAGTCATAACTCCTATGAGGAGGCAAAGACGCAGACTCATTCTCACTAAATACATCATAAAAATCAGCCAAATAGTCTGGAACTTCATGCGACTGGGGAGAGGTGGAGAAAATAGGAGCGTCACTAAGGGCACACCGACAACCCCAACCCACCACAGACACAGATTTCCAATCCAAAACTGGATTATGAATTTGCAACCAGGGAAACCCCAGAACGATGGTATCATGCAAATGATACAACACCAAAAATCTGCAATTTTCTTGCTGGTCTGGGGAGACCCGCATTACCACCTGGGTCCAAAACTGAGGTTTATTCTTTGCCAAAGGAGTAGCATCAATACCCCTCAAAGGGATAGGCGTCCGCAGAGGTGTCATAGGAAACCCACAACGTTTAGCAAAATCCAAGTCCATCAGGTTCAGAGCTGCTCCCGAATCCACAAAAGCCTTAGCGGAAAATGTGGACAGGGAGCAGATCAGAGTAATTGCCAGAAGAAACTTAGGTTGAACACCACCCACAGCAAATGTGTGTGCAAAACGTTTCTCTCGTTTAGGGCAGACAGAAATAATATGAGAGGCATCTCCACAGAAAAAACACAGCTTATTACGCCTTCTGAACTCCTGACATTGCGCCCTAGACAAAACTCTATCACATTGCATAGGTTCAGACATTTGTTCAACAGGTGGCAACACCTCTCGTGCAGTTTTGCGTTCACGCAAACGCTGATCAACCTGAATGGCTAACGACATAGAATCGTCAAGACCAGAGGGAGCAGGAAATCCCACCATAGTATCTTTTACGGTTTCTGACAAACCCTTCCGAAAGAGAGCTGCCAAGGCACCATCATTCCAGGTAGTAAGGACCGCCCACTTTTGGAATTTTCGACAGTACAACTCTGCAGAATCCCGACCCTGGCTCAATGCCAACAGGGCCTTTTCAGCCTGATCAATAGCATTAGGTTCATCATACAACGACCCCAAGGCCTGAAAAAATGCATTCACATCAGTCAGAATAGGATCATCAGATTTCAAAGAAAACGCCCAATCCTGGGGATCACCGCGCAGCAAAGAGATGACAATTTTAACCTGCTGCGCGGAGCTCCCCGATGAGTTAGGCTTCAAGGCAAAAAATAATTTACAATTATTCTTAAAATTCAGAAATTTAGACCCATCCCCAAAAAACACATCAGGAGTAGGGATCTTTGGTTCAGCAGCATGTGAATGAGCAAGATAGGCGGAAATTCCCCGCACTTCAGCAGTAAGCTGCTCCACACGATCAGACAATTGCTTAATCTCCATTGAGAAAAAATTCCCCCTACGGCCTCAGAGAAATAGAGGAAAAAATATACACAAAAAAAAAAATTCTGACACTTTTGTTTTTTTTTTTTACAATTCTTTCCTGCTATTGAGCACCCTGGAATCTGCGGTATGGCTGGTGATTCTGTTATGAATGAGTCACCAGAGGAGGAGAAAACAAAAATACAAGCTAAGTCCAGAAAACCGGAGAGGTTGGTAGCTATCGGATTGCAGACCCCTGATCCTATACACCACAACTAACAGTAGCCGTGGGGGGTTCCTACGGTGCCCTAGACCCCTCGTCACAGCCGGAGAACTACATAAGCCTAAAGAAGGAAAGGGGAAATCTAAACTGCCCCAGAGCAGACCCCAAAGCAATAGACAGCCCCCAACATGTATTGTCAGTGAAAAACAGATGAAAACACAAACACAGACAGAAAGACAGGCTGAGCAAACGATGGGGCCCAACTAACTAGATAGGACAGGACAGAAAAGATGCTGGCTGCAATCCCTAAAAAGCCCTACCAAAAATGTCCCAACCGTCTGATAGGGAAAAAGGCCCTGAAGTCGCTAGACTTCAAACTCACTATGTCAGCACTCAGGTATATTCTGAAAACAGAGCAAAGAGATCAACTGATCAGAGTCAAAAATGAAATTCAGCCAGTCCCAACCAGGACTGGCTGAATACAAACACTAAGGAAACCAGACAAAATCTCATGGAATAATAGCAAGGCAAAAACTTAGCTTTTATTAGACAGGAACTAAGCTGGATGCAAGAGCTCAGAGCAGAAAGGATCACCAGCAGCCTTGCAGGGCATCGGCTGACTTATATCCACTCAGAAACTCCAGATGTCCAATCACACTCCGCCTGTTCAGATGACAGGTTCTTCCCAACCCATTCAATTTCACTACCTCTGTTCACCAGCAGAGGGAGTTCATCAGACATCAAGGGTGAAGGGGAGAATGAACTCACAACAACAGCTTTCAGACTTAAAACAAATGAGTCAATGAACAGTCACCATTCCTTCAGGTCATTTTCGCATTCAAGAGCACAAAACAACCCCAAGACGTTGTTGCAAAAGGTTAAACTGTCAACATGGTTGAAAAATTAATTAAGATCTTCTTGACAACTGCAAAAAACAAACTCTTGTTCCTGGTAATAAGACTTTGTTCTTGTAGCCTTGATCCCAATAATTCTGCCTGCCTCTTTGACAATTTCAAATCTCTGACCAAGTTACTCAGATCAGCTTGACTGAACAGATGTGGGTTAGAGGTAGAAGGCTCAAAGTCTGGGTCTTAAGCAGTTTCATTTTCCATTGACATTGTTAATTCATCTTCGTCGTCCTCCATTGTCCATACTTTGGGCGGCTTTGGAACATGAAGATTTTCATCGTGTGAGACTGGTCTTATGGCGGAAGGAAGATAAGGATATTTTATTGATTTCTTGTTCTTTGCTGAATATCCTCTTAGATTTGTAAGGCAGAAGTTGCAATCTGTTACATGATCTCTCTGCTCTCTCCATATCTTTGGGACTGCGATTTGGCATTGAAGGTCGTGATCCATTCTGCCATGCTCTTAGCATGTCAGTATTGTCTTTTGATTCCTCCCCTGCCTAGGAGATGTGGTATGCACCGTACACGGTCAGCCAAATGATTCACTGTGCCTGTGCGGAATTCGCATAATAAGTGCTTGCATATGTGTAGATCAGCGATTTATGTTATTTCAGTGGAAAATTCAGAATATACTTTTTCAGAAAAAGTTCATATATGAGTTTTTAGAATTATAACAGAATATTTTAATGTTTCGTATCACTTCTCAAAAACCTTATGTGATAGGAAAAATTTGAAGTAATTTCTGAAATCAGCATGAAAAAATCCATCAGGAACACTCAAAATTGTCCGAGGGACAAAACCTTGGTAACACAGTGTAACTTGTCACTTATCCTTTGGCCTCGTTCACATGTTCAGTATTTGGTCAGTATGTTACATCAGTAGTTCTAAGGCAAAGCCAGGAGAGGAACAATCAGTGAAAAAGTATAATAGAAACATGTCACCACTTTTGCACTTATCACCACTCCTGGTTTATGCTAACAAATAATGAGGCAAAATACTGACCAAATACTGAAAGTGTGAACATGGCCTTAGGATAGGTGATTACTTGTTTTCATTGTAGAACCACTGTAAGTACATATTTGCTATTGTGTAATAGTCACAGGCAGGGAGGGGTTAAACATCCAATTATTTAATCTCTTTTGGAAATCAAGAATCTTCTCCTTATTGATATCAGAGAGAACAAGTGACCTCTGTACACAACACAATCCCCTATATCAAGACCAATAATACCACATACAAGGAATAAATACCGCCAAACTATGACCAGACCTCATATTATCACCATATAGTGACCAAATAGTACATACAGTTGAAACCAGAAGTTTGCATGCACTATATAAAAAGACGCATACACATGTTTTTCTCAATATCTAACATGAAATCAGAATAAAAATTTCCCGTTTAAGGACAATTAGGATTACCATAATTATTAATATTTTCGAAATGCCAGAATAATGAGAGATAGAGAAAGTTTTAAGGCATTTTTATTACTTACTGTACAAGGGAGAAATACACCATGACTAGACCACAAATTACCACCACATAGTGACCGACTAATACCACATACGAACAACAAATATCGCCACGCTGTGACCAAACAACATATTATCACTACACAGTGACCAAACAATAGAACATACAGGGGATAAATACCATCACACCATGACAGACCACATATTACCACCACATAGTACATGAATAATACCACTTAAGGGGATAAATACTATCACACCATAACCAGACCACATATTATCCCCACATAGTGACCAAATAATACCACTTACAGGGAATAAATACTGCCACACTGTGACCAGACCACATATTCCCACCACATAGTGACCGACTACTACCACATACAAGGGGAAATACGCCCACATCATGACCAGACCATATATTACCACCTTTTAGTGACCAGATACTACAATATTGATAATTAATAAAAACCACAATACTAATAAAGCCAATATTGCCAATGGTGACATTATACACAGGAGCTCTGTATATAGTGTAAAGGTAATACAGTGACCACTGGTGACATTATACACAAGAGTTATGTACATATTTTACCGTGTACAGTGTTAGTGTACAGGTGACTTACTGACTCACCAGTGTTGTCTGTAGTTGAAGTTCTTCATCTTCGCTTTTCTTCTTCATCCAGTGCAGACGCCATCACTTTTTCCAGCCAGAATTTGTCTCTGCAGAAAATAACACAGTTATCTATAGCAGATCACTTCCATAGCACTTATCCATAGCTAATCATTTCCAGATCACATTCCCCACTTTTTCTACGACTTCTACACCACGTCAGATGAAGAAAAAAGCGACATAGTGCAGCCTTGCACAGTAACTGGACCCTTTTGTCCCCCCATGGAAGACAGTATCATCAAAAGTAAATTAAATTACAGCAGTAATAATGTCCCTTGATTGGCCCCTACAGAAATAATGTCCCCATTTGCCACCATAAAACAATAATGTAAGTTACTCATCCTAACCTCCATACAGTAATAATGTCACCCCTTTATTTAAAAAGGTCCCAGATACTGGGCTCCTTTATTTAATGTCCCCTTCCTAGGCCCCTATATTGCCCTCATCCTGGACCCCAATGTCCACTTTAATAAGGTCCCCATTCTGGTCCCCATTCAGTAATAATGTCCCCATCTTGGGTCACTTCCAGCAATAATGTCCCCATCCTGGGCCGCTTCCAGTAATAATGTTACCCATACTTGGCCCCTTCCAGTACTAATGTCCCCATCTTGGGCTCCTTTATTTAATGTCCTTATCCTAGGCCTCTATGTCGCCCCGTCCTGGGCTTCTATGTCCACTTTAATAATGTGCCCATCCTAGGCCCCTATGTCAGCCCTTATGTCACTACCCTGCCCAAGGGGAAAAAAAAGATTATCACCTTCCTTCAGTCCCTTAGCATCCTCTTGTGGCTTCATATTCAGCGTGGTCATTAAAATAGCCACCCACTGCAGCTGTAACAGCTCTCTGCTCTGTGACAGGTCATGCGCTGAAATCACATAGCAGTAATACTGAAAGATCCGCCGGCCCATCAAAGGCTGCAGGCATCAGCATGCGGCTTCTGATAGGTCGGCTGCCATATAACGTATCCGCTATGTGACGTTGGCATGCGGCCTGTCACAGAGCAGAGCGCCCTGTCACAGCTGCAGCCAGTGTTCATCTTGGTGTGCGTCGTCAACAGGGCCAGCTCCAGATTTTTGTGGGCCTCGAGCGAAATTGTCTCAGTGGGCACCTATAACACATACCATGATTAATGGTGCACAGATACGAAATATAGGTATAGTACAATGCCAAAGATTTCACTTCTTACGTTACATGAGTGATTACTATTGTAAATTCTACAATCGCTCAGAAACGAGAGAATCCTCACAGCACACAGAGTGACTGCAGACATCATTATTGACCAGAAAGTATAGTCCTCCATACAGAATTACGGTCATGACATAGTTTTCCATTAAGTGTTATGTTCACCAAATAGCCTTCCATACAGTATATGAGCACCACATAATCCTCCATACAGTATTTCAGCACCAAATAGTCCTCCATACAGTATTTTGGGCACCACCTAGCCCTCCATACAGGATATGAGCACCACATAGTCCTCCATACAATATTATGGGCTCCACATAGTCTTCTATACAGTATATAGATACCATATAGTCCTCCATACAATATATGGGCTCCTTTATTAAGGGTCACCAGTCTAACCCCCAAGAAGAGGTGTGAGACCGGCTAAATAAGATTAAAATAGATAAATCTCCGGGTCCGGATGGCATACACCCACAAGTACTAAAAGAACTAAGTAATGTAATAGATAAGCCATTATTTCTTATATTTAGGGACTCTATAGCAAAGGGGTCTGTTCCACAGGACTGGCGCATAGCAAATGTGGTACCAATATTCAAAAAGGGCTCTAAAAGTGATCCTGGAAATTACAGGCCAGTAAGTCTAACCTCTATTGTTGGTAAAATATTTGAAGGGTTTCTGAGGGATGTTATTCTGGATTATCTCAACGAGAATAACTGTTTAACGCCATATCAGCATGGGTTTATGAGGAATCGCTCCTGTCAAACCAATCTAATCAGTTTTTATGAAGAGGTAAGCTATAGACTGGACCAAGGTGAGTCATTGGATGTGGTATATCTTGATTTTTCCAAAGCGTTTGATACCGTGCCACACAAGAGGTTGGTACACAAAATGAGATTACTGGGTGTGGGGGAAAATGTGTGTAAATGGGTAAGTAACTGGCTTAGTGATAGAAAGCAGAGGGTGGTTATAAATGGTTTATTCTCTAACTGGGTCGCTGTGACCAGTGGGGTACCGTGGGGGTCGGTGTTTGGGACCTATTCGCTTCAACATATTTATCAATGATCTGGTAGAAGGTTTACACAGTAAAATATCGATATTTACAGATGATACAAAACTATGTAAAGTAGTCAATACAAGAGAAGATAGTATTCTGCTGCAGCTGGATCTGGATAAGTTGGAAACGTGGGCCGAAAGGTGGAAGATGCGATTTAACAATGATAAATGTAAGGTCATACTGTAACAACCCTGCCGGCATCACTGCATGGCTTCCCATCTCCAATCTTACTCACCACTCTGGGCCATGCTGTGAGTTCTGTCCTCTGCTGGCTCCTTGCTGTGAACCTCGTGTCCTTGCTTTCTGCATACTTCCTGGCTGTGTGCTTAGAGCAGCGGCCGCGGCACTTCCTGGTTCTTATAGAGACAGTGTGTATCTTCCTAAGGTGTGCCCAGCCTATTGCCATGGGGCATCAGGTACTTAAGGCAACCCACCCATAGGGGGAAGTGTTGTGAATTCGCTTTCTGGCCTACCTCTGGTTACTAGTGAAGGTAATGGAGCTGGTTATATTGACAGAGGGGTCGCGAGTTCTCTTTCTGGGCTACCTCTGGTGGTTGTGGAGCTGATCTAATTAACAGAGGCCTGCCACCTGATAATGAGGAGGATGACTGGAGATCTGGAGTTTCTGACTGAATTTAAGACAGCCGACTCCCTCTATCCCTGCTGGTGATTTTTCCTGTCGCCTGAGGTCTTAGTTTCCAGCTCAGTCCCTGCATGCTCAGCTAAGTGTTTTTTTGCTATTGTTCACATTTGATCTGGTTTTGTCTATTTCAGTTTTGTGTGATCAGCCAGCCCCGGCTGGGGCTGTGCTGAATTTCTATCCTTATGTTACTGCATGTGCCAGTTTGTTTTTGTCCCTTATTAGATTGGCCTCTTTTTGCTCTGCTTTCAGAATATACCAGAGTGCTGATATAGTGGGCGAAGTCTAGTGACTTCAGTATTTTTCTATCAGACGTGTTGGGCATTTTTTGCAGGGTTTTTTGTGTGATTGCAGACAGTGTCTTTCCTTTCCTGTCTAGTTAGTGTGGGCCTCATCATTTGCTCAGTCTATTTTCCTACCTGCATTTGTGTTTTCATCTTGTCTCACCGACAATATATGTTTGGGGGCTATCTATTCCTTTGGGGTCTGCTCTGGGGCAGTTTAGATTTCTCCTTTCTTGCTTTAGGCTTATTTAGTTCTCCGGCTGTGTTGAGGCGTCTAGGATCATCGTAGGTACGCTCCACTGCTACTGCTAGTTGTGTGGATAGGATCAGGGGTCTGCAATCCGCTTAGCTACCAACCTCTCTGGTTTTCTGTGGCTTAGCTTGGTTTTGCTTTCCTCCTCGGTGACTCAATCATAACAGAATCACCAGCGTAAACCACAGATTCTAGGGTAATCAAAAGCAGGAGAGAATTGTAAAAAAAAAAAAAAAGTCAATTTTTTTAATATATTTTTTCCTCTTTTTTTCTGGGGCTGTAGGAGGATTTTTTTCTCTTTAATGGAGATTAAGCAATTGTCTGATCGTGTTGAGCAGCATGCTGCTGAAGTGTGGGGAATTTCCACCTATTTCACTAAATCTTCTGCTGTTGAACCAAAAATCCCTACTCCTGATGTGTTTTCTGGGGATCGATCTAAATTTTTGAATTTTAAGAATAATTGTAAACTATTTCTTGCCTTGAAGCCTAACTCATCGGGGGGCTCTGTGCAGCAGGTTAAAATTGTCATCTCCTTGCTGCGCGGCGATCCCCAGGATTGGGTTTTTTGTATGACACCTGGAGATCCTATTCTGACTAATGTGGACGCATTTTTTCAAGCCTTGGGGTTGTTGTATGATGAACCTAATGCTATTGATCAAGCTGAGAAAACCCTATTGGCATTGATCCAGGGTCAGGATTCTGCATAGTTATACTGTCAAAAATTCCGAAAGTGGGCGGCCCTTACTAAATGGAATGACAATGCCCTAGCAACGCTCTTTCGGAAGGGTTTGGCAGAAACCATAAAAGATATTATGGTGGGATTTCCTGTTCCCTCTTGTCTTGATGATTTTATGTCATTAGCCATTCAAGTTGATCGGCGTTTACGTGCGTAAAACTACACGAGAGGCGTTGCCGCCTTTTGAATGAACGTCTGAACCCATGTAATGTGATAGGGTTTTGTCTAGGGCGCAACGTCAGGAGTTTAGAAGGCGTAATAAGTTGTGTTTTTTCTGTGGAGACGCCTCTCCTACTATTTCTGTCTGCCCTAAATGAGAAAAACGTTTTGCGCACACATTTGCTGTGGGCAGTGTACAACCTAAGTTCCTTTTGGCAATTACTCTGATCTGCTCCTTGTCTACATTTTCCGCTAAGGCTTTTGTAGATTCAGGAGCAGCTTTGAATCTGATGGATTTAGACTTTGCTAAACGTTGTGGTTTTCCAATGATACCCCTGCGGATTCCTATCCCTTTGAGGGGTATTGATGCTACTCCTTTGATGGAAAATAAACCCCAGTTTTGGACCCAGGTGATAATGCGGGTCGCCCCGGACCACCAAGAAAATTGTAAATTTTTGGTGTTGCACAATATGCATGATACTATTGTTCTGGGTTTTCCCTGGTTGCAAACTCATAATCCTGTTTTGGATTGGAAATCTGTGTCTGTGATGAGTTGGGGGTGTCAGTGTGTTCTTAGTGACACTCCTGTTTTTTCCACCTCTCCCCAGTCTCATGATATTCCTGATTATTTGGCTGATTTTTCTGATGTATTTAGTGAGAGTAAGTCTGCGTCTTTGCCTTTTCATAGGAGTTATGACAGTGCAATTGAGTTAATGTCCGGGTGTAAATTTCCCAAGGGTCGGCTTTTCAACTTATCGGTACCCGAACATGATGCTATGCGAATGCAATCTTATATCAAAGAGTCGTTGGAGAAGGGTCATATTAGACCAACCTCTTCATGTTTAGGTGCTGGGGGTTTTTTTGTGGCCAAGAAAAATGGTTCATTAAGGCCTTGTATTGACTATCGTTCCCTTATCAAAATCACTGTTAAATATCAGTACCCATTACCCCTGATTTCTGATTTATTTTCCAGAGTTAAAAGTGCCTGCTGGTTTACCAAGCTTGACCTCAGGGGGAGCGTATAATTTTATTCGCATCAAGCACGGGGATGAATGGAAGACGGCATTTAATACTCCGGAGGGACATTTTGAGTACCTGGTGATGCCTTTGGGCTCACTAATGCCCCTTCTGTCTTCCAATCTTTTATGAACGATATTTTCCGGGACTTTGTGGATAAGTTTTTGATCATTTATCTGGATGATATTTTGATCTTTTCCAGTGATTGGGATTCTCATGTGGAACATGTCCGGACTGTGTTCCGGATTTTGAGGGAAAATTCCCTGTATGTTAAGGGATCGAAGTGCCTCTTTGGTGTACAGAGGATTTCATTTTTGGGATTTATTTTGTCCCCGTCGGCTATTGAAATGGACGCAGCCAAGGTACAGGCCATTTATGATTGGGTTCAGCCCACTTCTTTGAAGGCTCGCTAGAACTTTTTGGGTTTTGCTAATTTCTATCGTAAATTTATAAGTAATTGTTCTGGTATTGTCAAACCACTGACTGAACTGACCAAAAAGGGCGCTGATGTGGTGAATTGGTCTCCAGAGGCAGTTTCGGCATTTCAGGAGCTTACGCGGAGATTCACTTCTGCTCTGGTTCTATGGCAACCTGATGTCTCACTCCCATTTCAGGTGGAGGTAGATGCTTCTGAGATTGGTGCAGGAGCCATTTTGTCCCAAAAAGATCCGGTGACTTCTAAAATGAATCCCTGTGCCTTCTTTTCTCGAAAATTCTCCCCATCTGAACATAACTATGACGTGGGGAATCGGGAATTGTTGGCCATGAAATGGGCATTTGAAGAGTGGAGACATTGGTTGGAGGCAGCTAGACATCAAGTTGTGGTCCTCACCTACGACAAGAATTTCATTTATCTTAAATCAGCCAAATGCTTGAATCCTAGACAGGCTAGGTGGGCCTTGCTTTTTACGCGTTTTAATTTTGTGGTCTCACTTCTTCCGGGCACTAAGAATGTTAAGGCAGACGCCCTTTCTAGGAGTTTCTTTGCTGATTCTCTTATTGTGACAGAGCCTACTACCATTCTAAATGAGGAGGTAGTTCTTTCCGCCATCTCACTCGATTTGAGACGTGCCCTGGAGGAATTTTAGGAGGACAAACCTGACCGCTGCCCTATGGGAAAATTGTATGTTCCTGACCAGTGGAGGAAGAGAGTAATGTCTGAAATTTAGAGTTGAGCGACTTTTGCTTTTTTAGGGTCGCGTTTCGTTTCGTGAAACCCGACTTTTCCAAAAGTCGGGTCGAGCAAGATCGTCCGATTATAGGGAAAAGTCGGGGTCGTCCCGAAACACGAAACCCAATGTAAGTCAATGGGGAATAAAAGTCGGCAGTGAGAGGAGGACAGGAAACACACCTACAGTGCCCATTTGAATGCCAAAAGCATCAATTCTTCTTACTTAAGCTTGTCAACCTTAATTAACTTCATAATACAAGTTACGCACTGAAAAATGGGGGTTATTTGGCTAAATTTGTGGGGGGGGAGGGCTGGCTGCAGGTTTTCATGTGCCCTGGGCGAAAGAGCGCCCCTTTAACACATACCACAACTCATCATGCTCCGATACGGCAGAGAAATAGCGGTATAGTACAATGAAAAATACCTCACTTTTTACATCTCATGACGAGGCCCATCTATTTCTCCATACAAAATCATTGGTCCCATATAATGTTTGAAACAGTATATGATGAGCTCCACATAATGCTACAGTATATGTTGGTCCCCATGGATGAAGCTCCACTGTCTTATGGGCCCAAATAATGCTCCAAACATAATGGGCCCCATTTCTACTGCTCTAGTGTATAATGGGCCCTGTAAATGCTGCTCCAGTGTCTGATGTCCACCTTTGGAATGTTCCAGTGTATGGTGGGCCCCATCTATCATTCTCCAGAGTATAGTGCTCCCCAAAAATTGCTGTCCCAACATAGAAAACAATCAAATAAGTCTCCTCGCTAGGGAATCCCTGCACTTGTCTGGACAGGTGCTGTAGCTTGCTTAACAGCTCGCCAGCCGTTCTCACGCCGAGTATGGATTGCACGTGATTGCACAAAGGTTAGAAAGGGTACCGTATCCCTGGATAACATGTATGGATAGCGTACACATTCAAAATATATGTCTATACAGCATGAGGCAGGCTCAGATGGTGTTAGGCCCAGTATGGATTGCACGTCATTGCACAAAGGTTAGAAGGGGTACCGTATCCCCGGATAACATGTATGGATAGCGTACACATTCAAAATATATGTCTATACAGCATGTGGCAGGCTCAGACGGTGTTAGGCCCAGTATGGATTGCACGTCATTGCACAAAGGTTAGAAGGGGTACCATATCCCCGGATAACATGTATGGATAGCGTACACATTCAAAATATATGTCTATACAGCATGAGGCAGGCTCAGACGGTGTTAGGCCCAGTATGAATTGCACGTCATTGCACAAAGGTTAGAAGGGGTACCGTATCCCCGGATAACAAGTATGGATAGCGTACACATTCAAAATATATGTCTATACAGCATGAGGCAGGCTCAGACGGTGTTAGGCCCAGTATGGATTGCACGTCATTGCACAAAGGTTAGAAGGGGTACCATATCCCCGGATAACATGTATGGATAGCGTACACATTCAAAATATATGTCTATACAGCATGAGGCAGGCTCAGACGGTGTTAGGCCCAGTATGGATTGCACGTCATTGCACAAAGGTTAGAAGGGGTACCGTATCCCCGGATAACATGTATGGATAGCGTACACATTCAAAATATATGTCTATACAGCATGAGGCAGGCTCAGACGGTGTTAGGCCCAGTATGGATTGCACGTCATTGCACAAAGGTTAGAAGGGGTACCGTATCCCCGGATAACATGTATGGATAGCGTACACATTCAAAATATATGTCTATACAGCATGAGGCAGGCTCAGACGGTGTTAGGCCCAGTATGGATTGCACGTCATTGCACAAAGGTTAGAAGGGGTACCGTATCCCCGGATAACATGTATGGATAGCATACACATTCAAAATATATGTCTATACAGCATGAGGCAGGCTCAGACGGTGTTAGGCCCAGTATGGATTGCACGTCATTGCACAAAGGTTAGAAGGGGTACCGTATCCCCGGATAACATGTATGGATAGCGTACATATTCAAAATATATGTCTATACAGCATGAGGCAGGCTCAGACGGTGTTAGGCCCAGTATGGATTGCACGTCATTGCACAAAGGTGAGAAGGGGTACCGTATCCCCGGATAACATGTATGGATAGCGTACACATTCAAAATATACGTCTATACAGCATGAGGCAGGCTCAGACGGTGTTAGGCCCAGTATGGATTGCACGTCATTGCACAAAGGTTAGAAGGGGTACCGTGTCCCCGGATAACATGTATGGATAGCGTACACATTCAAAATATATGTCTATACAGCATGAGGCAGGCTCAGATGGTGTTAGGCCCAGTATGGATTGCACGTCATTGCACAAAGGTTAGAAGGGGTACCGTATCCCCGGATAACATGTATGGATAGCGTACATATTCAAAATATATGTCTATACAGCATGAGGCAGGCTCAGACGGTGTTAGGCCCAGTATGGATTGCATGTCATTGCACAAAGGTTAGAAGGGGTACCGTATCCCCGGATAACATGTATGGATAGCGTACACATTCAAAATATATGTCTATACAGCATGAGGCAGGCTCAGACAGTGTTAGGCCCAGTATGGATTGCACGTCATTGCACAAAGGTTAGAAGGGGTACCGTATCCCCGGATAACATGTATGGATAGCGTACACATTCAAAATATATGTCTCAGGAGGCAGGCTCAGACGGTGTCAGGCACAGTATGGATTTGACGGCCCAGATTACACAGCGGAGGAGCAGGGAGAGGTAAAGATTGCAAATGCTGGGGCCCTGGCCAAGCAAGGGGGGCCCACTCGTGGGCGTCGGTACTGGCACTGGGCCCCTCATAGTACAGCGGTGTGTCTGACGGCGGGTGTGCACCACCACCGTCAGAGACACTTGATTGCACTATGAGGGACCCTGTGCCAGTGCCCGCGCCCAAGAGTCGGCCTACCCACCTGTCCAGGGCAACGGCACTCGCACGGTGTCGTGCGCTAGGTGGTGACCCCGGCCATGGGGGGGGAGGCAGCACAGTTAGGGAGTTTTAGAAAGTGGCATATGTTGATGTTGGACATTCAACTGATGCAAAAGGCGAAATAGGTGAAGTACCAGGAAGAGGTGGACCAAAGCAAGCCATTTTTCTGTCACCCTATGTGTCATCAGGGGAAGGTGGGACAAAATCCTTGGAAACCCATGCGTGGTTCATTTTAATGAAGGTTAGATCATCCACATTTTGGGTTGACAGACGGGTCCTTTTTTCTGTCAGGATTGATCCAGCTGCACTGAAGACTCTTTCCGATAGCACACTTGCAGCTGGGCAAGCGAGCTCCTGTAAGGCATATTGGGCCAATTCAGGCCAGGTGTCCAGTTTAGCGGCCCAATAGTCAAAGGGGAACGACCTGTGTGGGAGAACATCGATATGGGAGGAAAAGTAGTTTGTAACCATAGTTGACAACTGCTGTCTCCTGTCACTTTCCATCGATGCAGTATTACCAGTTGTGTGAGCGGTATTTGAAAAATCAGTCCACAACATTGTCATGAAACCCCTGTCTCCAACGCCACTTCTGCTGTGTGCACCACGAACACCTCTGCCAAGCTGCCCCCGGCCCGTACGGCTCGTGTGAGAACCATCACCGCTGCTGTGTGCTGGGAATGCCTCAAGCAACCGATTTACCAGAGTTGCTTGTTTATTAGCCAATATTAGGTCAAGGTTCTCCTGTGGCATGATGTTTTGTAATTTGCCTTTATAGCGTGGATCCAGGATGCTGGCCAACCAGTAGTCGTCATCGTTCATCATTTTGGCAATGCGGGGGTCCCTTTTTAGGATCCGCAAGGCATAATCTGACATGTGGGCCAATGTTCCCGGTGTCAATGATGCACTGCGAGTGCTGGGTGGAGGAGCACTTTCTGGCAAATCCACATCCCTCCAGTCACGCACAAACCCTGTACCAGACCTTGCCACGCCAACATTTTCACTTGCCCCACGAGATGCATCCTCCTCCCCTAAGTAATCATCCCCATCATCCTCCTCCTCCTCCTCCTCTTCTTCCTCCACCTCGTCCAGGAGAGGTCCCTGAGCAGACAATGGCTGAATGTCATCAAGGATTCCCTCCTCCTCTTCCTCCTCATCAACATTGGCTGCAGACGCCTGCTCCTTAAGGTGGGTCAAAGTTTGCATGAGCAGACGCATAAGTGGGATGCTCATGCTTAGGATGGCGTCGTCTGCGCTTACCAGCCGTGTGCATTCCTCAAAACACTGAAGGACTTTACAAAGGTCATTCAGCTTCGACCACTGCACGCCTGTCAACTCCATGTCTGCTCTCAAAGTGCCTGGCCGTGTATCCTCCCACAAATGCATTATGGCCTGCCTCTGCTCACACAACCGCTCCACCATGTGCAGGGTGGAGTTCCACCTTGTTGCAATGTCGATAATGAGGCGGTGGTTGGGAAGGTGGAGCAATCGCTGCAGCTTCTGCATACGAACGGAGTGTACAGGCGACCGGCGGATGTGCGCGCACAGTCTTCGCACCTTCTGGAGCAGGGCTGTTAACTCCGGATAATTTTTGAGGAAGCACTGCACCACCAGGTTCAAGGTGTGAGCCAAGCAAGGTATATGGCTGAGTTTTGAAAGGGCTATGGCTGCCACAAAATTACGGCCGTTATCACTAACTACCTTGCCTGCCTCAAGATGTACACTGCCCAGCCATGACTCAGTTTGTCGCTTCAAGTACTCGGCCAGCACCTCGGCGGTGTGTCTGTCGCCCAAACACATCATCTGCAACACAGCCTGCTGACGCTTTCCACTAGCTGCTCGATAGGGGGACACATCGTGTGCAACAGTGGCAGCTGCAGATGGAGTGCTCGTACGACTGCGCTCTGTGGACGAGCTGTCGCTTCTGGAGGAGGAGGAGGAGGAGGAGGGTCGAATGCCTACAGCCAACTGTTTCCTATACCGTGGGCTAGGCAGCACTGTCCCACCACCGCTGTCCCCTGTGGACCCTGCATCCACCACATTAACCCAGTGCGCAGTGATGGACACGTAACGGCCCTGGCCATGCCGACTGGACCATGCATCAGTTGTGAGGTGCACCTTTCCGCTCACTGACTGCTTGAGTGCATGGACAATGCGGTCTTTCACATGATGGTGGAGGGCTGGGATGGCTTTGCGAGAGAAGAAGTGGCGACTGGGTAGGTCATAGCGTGGTACTGCATAGGCCATGAGTTCGCGGAAAGCTATGCTTTCCACCAACCGAAAGGGCATCATCTCAAACGAGATTAGTTTGGCAATGTGGGCGTTCAAACCCAGTGTACGCGGATGAGAGACTGAATACTTTCTTGACCTACTCATAGTGTCTGGGAGGGTGAGCTGGACTTGAGAGCTGCATATGGTGGAAGTAGCGGTGGACAGGGCGGACTGAGAGAGGGTTGATGATGGTGATGGAGTTGGTGTTCTTTCTGATGGCCTAGAATCAGTCTTTCGTTGATATAACAGTGGGATTCCCTGACTGCTGTGGCCTTGCAACGACACCTCAACATTTGCTGCTGTGCTAACCGGTGGGCTTACAGTGGGGGAAACAATGTAGCGTTGCTGACTATCTTCGTTGTGATCAGTTGCACATGTGGCACTTGAGGTTTGGTGTTGTGTCCACGCTTGCAAGTGCATGCTGGTTAAATGTCTAAGCATGCAACTGGTATTCAAATTTTTCAGATTTTTCCCTCGGCTAAAGGTCTTTGCGCACTTCTTACAGATAACCTTGGCCTGATCATGAGGATTTTGTTCAAAAAAGTGCCACACTGCACTCTTCCTACTTTGGCAGACATTTTGCGGCCTAGCACGCTGTGATCTTTTGACCCTCTGGACAAGCTGTCCAACAACTCTTTTGATGTTTGGAACCTGTCTTTGGAGTGCTCCGGGCCTGCCAGATAACAGCTGTTGCGATGTCGATGTCTGCTGTGGATGCTCCTCATCTGAGCTATTGGAAGCAGCACCCTCTTCCCCCAATGGATGCCAATCTGGGTCAACAACTGGGTCATCCATCACCTCCTCTTCTATGTCATGTGCACCTTTCTCTGTGTCACCGTGTATGGTGGTATAGTGTGCGGGAAGGGGCACCTGAGTCTCATCAGGGTCAAAATCTGGCTCTGTACACTGCGAGGACAATGTAGTGCTCTGAGTGAATGTACCAGCAGAATCATCCATCAGCGGCTGTGCATCAGTGCACTCCATGTCAGATTCATCTTGGCCTGGGTAATTCACCATTTGACTTGATAATCCAGGCATGGTATGTGAAAACAGCTCCATGGAGTAATCAGTAGTATGGCCTGCGTCATCCTTCAATCTTGGTTGGGGTGAAGGACACAAGGAAAGGTGTGGTTCATGAACATGAGCCTCCAATGACGACTCAGTGCTTTTACTTTTTACAACTGAAGAAGAGGAGGCGATAGAGCTGGAGGCTGAGTCAGCAATGTAAGACAAAACTTTTTCCTGATGCTCTGCCTTTAAAAGCGGTTTGCCAACTCCTAGAAAACTAAGCGTTCGAGTCCTTATGTAGCCAGACGATGACGCAGGGTCAGCACCTCCTGCATTCGGTCCTATTTTGCTCTTGCCACTACCATCAGATCCACCACCAACACCATCATTACCAGCTGCCAACCCCCGCCCAATTCCACGGCCTCTTCCACCAGCCTTCCTCATTTTTGGTAGAAATGTAGACAAAATCCAACAAACTATATAGTAATGTAAAACAAGGTACAAGGTGTCTATAGGACAGGGGAGTTTTAGAATTTCTGCGTACACTTTTGGACACTGGACACTTGTGGATTGTGTGCGGCCCACTGATATCTGAGCGCTATGTGACACGCTCGATGGCACAGCTGCCTGTGTCCAAAGTGACGAGAGGATAATGGAGATTTTGAATCTCTGCGTACACTTGTGGACAGTGGACACTTGTGGATTGTGTGCGGCCCACTGATATCTGAGCGCTATGTGACACGCTCGATGGCACAGCTGCCTGTGACCAAAGTGACGAGAGGATAATGGAGATTTTGAATCTCTGCGTACACTTTTGGACACTGGACACTTGTGGATTGTGTGCGGCCCACTGATATCTGAGCGCTATGTGACACGCTCGATGGCACAGCTGCCTGTGACCAAAGTGACGAGAGGATAATGGAGATTTTGAATCTCTGCGTACACTTGTGGACACTGGACACTTGTGGATTGTGTGCGGCCCACTGATATCTGAGCGCTATGTGACACACTCGATGGCACAGCTGCCTGTGACCAAAGTGACGAGAGGATAATGGAGATTTTGAATCTCTGCGTACACTTTTGGACACTGGACACTTGTGGATTGTGTGCGGCCCACTGATATCTGAGCGCTATGTGACACGCTCGATGGCACAGCTGCCTGTGACCAAAGTGACGAGAGGATAATGGAGATTTTGAATCTCTGCGTACACTTGTGGACAGTGGACACTTGTGGATTGTGTGCGGCCCACTGATATCTGAGCGCTATGTGACACGCTCGATGGCACAGCTGCCTGTGACCAAAGTGACGAGAGGATAATGGAGATTTTGAATCTCTGCGTACACTTTTGGACACTGGACACTTGTGGATTGTGTGCGGCCCACTGATATCTGAGCGCTATGTGACACGCTCGATGGCACAGCTGCCTGTGACCAAAGTGACGAGAGGATAATGGAGATTTTGAATCTCTGCGTACACTTGTGGACAGTGGACACTTGTGGATTGTGTGCGGCCCACTGATATCTGAGCGCTATGTGACACGCTCGATGGCACAGCTGCCTGTGACCAAAGCGACGAGAGGATAATGGAGATTTTGAATCTCTGCGTACACTTGTGGACACTGGACACTTGTGGATTGTGTGCGGCCCACTGATATCTGAGCGCTATGTGACACGCTCGATGGCACAGCTGCCTGTGACCAAAGTGACGAGAGGATAATGGAGATTTTGAATCTCTGCGTACACTTTTGGACACTGGACACTTGTGGATTGTGTGCGGCCCACTGATATCTGAGCGCTATGTGACACGCTCGATGGCACAGCTGCCTGTGACCAAAGTGACGAGAGGATAATGGAGATTTTGAATCTCTGCGTACACTTGTGGACAGTGGACACTTGTGGATTGTGTGCGGCCCACTGATATCTGAGCGCTATGTGACACGCTCGATGGCACAGCTGCCTGTGACCAAAGTGACGAGAGGATAATGGAGATTTTGAATCTCTGCGTACACTTTTGGACACTGGACACTTGTGGATTGTGTGCGGCCCACTGATATCTGAGCGCTATGTGACACGCTCGATGGCACAGCTGCCTGTGACCAAAGTGACGAGAGGATAATGGAGATTTTGAATCTCTGCGTACACTTGTGGACACTGGACACTTGTGGATTGTGTGCGGCCCACTGATATCTGAGCGCTATGTGACACGCTCGATGGCACAGCTGCCTGTGACCAAAGTGACGAGAGGATAATGGAGATTTTGAATCTCTGCGCACACTTTTGGACACTGGACACTTGTGGATTGTGTGAGGCCCACTGATATCTGAGCGCTATGTGACACGCTCGATGGCACAGCTGCCTGTGACCAAAGTGACGAGAGGATAATGGAGATTTTGAATCTCTGCGTACACTTTTGGACACTGGACACTTGTGGATTGTGTGCGGCCCACTGATATCTGAGCGCTATGTGACATGCTCGATGGCACAGCTGCCTGTGACCAAAGTGACGAGAGGATAATGGAGATTTTGAATCTCTGCGTACACTTTTGGACAGTGGACTCTTGTGGATTGTGTGCGGCCCACTGATATCTGAGCGCTATGTGACACGCTCGATGGCACAGCTGCCTGTGACCAAAGTGACGAGAGGATAATGGAGATTTTGAATCTCTGCGTACACTTTTGGACACTGGACACTTGTGGATTGTGTGCGGCCCACTGATATCTGAGCGCTTTGTGACACGCTCGATGGCACAGCTGCCTGTGACCAAAGTGACGAGAGGATAATGGAGATTTTGAATCTCTGCGTACACTTGTGGACAGTGGACACTTGTGGATTGTGTGCGGCCCACTGATATCTGAGTGCTATGTGACACGCTCGATGGCACAGCTGCCTGTGACCAAAGTGACGAGAGGATAATGGAGATTTTGAATCTCTGCATACACTTGTGGACAGTGGACACTTGTGGATTGTGTGCGGCCCACTGATATCTGAGCGCTATGTGACACGCTCGATGGCACAGCTGCCTGTGACCAAAGTGACGAGAGGATAATGGAGATTTTGAATCTCTGCGTACACTTTTGGACACTGGACACTTGTGGATTGTGTGCGGCCCACTGATATCTGAGCGCTATGTGACACGCTCGATGGCACAGCTGCCTGTGACCAAAGTGACGAGAGGATAATGGAGATTTTGAATCTCTGCGTACACTTGTGGACAGTGGACACTTGTGGATTGTGTGCGGCCCACTGATATCTGAGCGCTATGTGACACACTCGATGGCACAGCTGCCTGTGACCAAAGTGACGAGAGGATAATGGAGATTTTGAATCTCTGCGTACACTTTTGGACACTGGACACTTGTGGATTGTGTGCGGCCCACTGATATCTGAGCGCTATGTGACACGCTCGATGGCACAGCTGCCTGTGTCCAAAGTGACGAGAGGATAATGGAGATTTTGAATCTCTGCGTACACTTGTGGACAGTGGACACTTGTGGATTGTGTGCGGCCCACTGATATCTGAGCGCTATGTGACACGCTCGATGGCACAGCTGCCTGTGACCAAAGTGACGAGAGGATAATGGAGATTTTGAATCTCTGCGTACACTTTTGGACACTGGACACTTGTGGATTGTGTGCGGCCCACTGATATCTGAGCGCTATGTGACACGCTCGATGGCACAGCTGCCTGTGACCAAAGTGACGAGAGGATAATGGAGATTTTGAATCTCTGCGTACACTTGTGGACACTGGACACTTGTGGATTGTGTGCGGCCCACTGATATCTGAGCGCTATGTGACACGCTCGATGGCACAGCTGCCTGTGACCAAAGTGACGAGAGGATAATGGAGATTTTGAATCTCTGCGTACACTTTTGGACACTGGACACTTGTGGATTGTGTGCGGCCCACTGATATCTGAGCGCTATGTGACACGCTCGATGGCACAGCTGCCTGTGACCAAAGTGACGAGAGGATAATGGAGATTTTGAATCTCTGCGTACACTTGTGGACAGTGGACACTTGTGGATTGTGTGCGGCCCACTGATATCTGAGCGCTATGTGACACGCTCGATGGCACAGCTGCCTGTGACCAAAGTGACGAGAGGATAATGGAGATTTTGAATCTCTGCGTACACTTTTGGACACTGGACACTTGTGGATTGTGTGCGGCCCACTGATATCTGAGCGCTATGTGACACGCTCGATGGCACAGCTGCCTGTGACCAAAGTGACGAGAGGATAATGGAGATTTTGAATCTCTGCGTACACTTGTGGACAGTGGACACTTGTGGATTGTGTGCGGCCCACTGATATCTGAGCGCTATGTGACACGCTCGATGGCACAGCTGCCTGTGACCAAAGTGACGAGAGGATAATGGAGATTTTGAATCTCTGCGTACACTTGTGGACACTGGACACTTGTGGATTGTGTGCGGCCCACTGATATCTGAGCGCTATGTGACACGCTCGATGGCACAGCTGCCTGTGACCAAAGTGACGAGAGGATAATGGAGATTTTGAATCTCTGCGTACACTTTTGGACACTGGACACTTGTGGATTGTGTGCGGCCCACTGATATCTGAGCGCTATGTGACACGCTCGATGGCACAGCTGCCTGTGACCAAAGTGACGAGAGGATAATGGAGATTTTGAATCTCTGCGTACACTTGTGGACAGTGGACACTTGTGGATTGTGTGCGGCCCACTGATATCTGAGCGCTATGTGACACGCTCGATGGCACAGCTGCCTGTGACCAAAGTGACGAGAGGATAATGGAGATTTTGAATCTCTGCGTACACTTTTGGACACTGGACACTTGTGGATTGTGTGCGGCCCACTGATATCTGAGCGCTATGTGACACGCTCGATGGCACAGCTGCCTGTGACCAAAGTGACGAGAGGATAATGGAGATTTTGAATCTCTGCGTACACTTGTGGACACTGGACACTTGTGGATTGTGTGCGGCCCACTGATATCTGAGCGCTATGTGACACGCTCGATGGCACAGCTGCCTGTGACCAAAGTGACGAGAGGATAATGGAGATTTTGAATCTCTGCGCACACTTTTGGACACTGGACACTTGTGGATTGTGTGAGGCCCACTGATATCTGAGCGCTATGTGACACGCTCGATGGCACAGCTGCCTGTGACCAAAGTGACGAGAGGATAATGGAGATTTTGAATCTCTGCGTACACTTTTGGACACTGGACACTTGTGGATTGTGTGCGGCCCACTGATATCTGAGCGCTATGTGACACGCTCGATGGCACAGCTGCCTGTGACCAAAGTGACGAGAGGATAATGGAGATTTTGAATCTCTGCGTACACTTGTGGACAGTGGACACTTGTGGATTGTGTGCGGCCCACTGATATCTGAGCGCTATGTGACACGCTCGATGGCACAGCTGCCTGTGACCAAAGTGACGAGAGGATAATGGAGATTTTGAATCTCTGCGTACACTTTTGGACACTGGACACTTGTGGATTGTGTGCGGCCCACTGATATCTGAGCGCTATGTGACACGCTCGATGGCACAGCTGCCTGTGACCAAAGTGACGAGAGGATAATGGAGATTTTGAATCTCTGCGTACACTTGTGGACAGTGGACACTTGTGGATTGTGTGCGGCCCACTGATATCTGAGCGCTATGTGACACGCTCAATGGCACAGCTGCCTGTGACCAAAGTGACGAGAGGATAAGGGAGATTGGATTGCTTTTAAAAAAGCAGTTTGCGGAGCAGTGGGTAAACAGCAATGCCAGCGTGTCAGGAAGCCTTAAAAGGCAGCCCAACAACCAACACCACTGATACACCACAATATAGCCTCCCCTTGCACTGCACACACAGTGACTTGTGTGTTGTGCAGGCCAAATCGCTAGCAGCAGAATCAGTTTTTTTGTCTTCTTCCCTGCCTAACGCTCTCCCTACAGAATCAGCAGCAACCTCTCCCTATACTAAGATCGGCAGAAGTAAGATGGCGGTCGGCGTGCACGCCCTTTTATACCCCCTGTGACGCCCACCAAAGCAAGCCAATCACTTGCATGCCCTTCTGAAAGATGGTGGTGACCCGTGCCTATGTCATCACGTTGCCCACAGTGTCCGTGGATCCTGATTGGCTGAAAAAGAGCGCAAAACAAACTTTTGAAACGCGACTTTGGCGCGTAAGTCGCCGACCTCGTGGCCGACCTCATCCTAGGGTCGGGTTTCGTTTCATGAAACCCGACTTTGCCAAAAGTCGGCGACTTTTGAATTTTTTCGACCCGTTTCGCTCAACTCTACTGAAATTCATTGCTCCGCGTTGGCTGGTCATCCAGGCATTTTTGGTACCAGAGATTTGGTGAGTCGGTCTTTTTGGTGGCCTGCCTTATCTCGTGATGTCAGGAATTTTGTGCAGTCCTGTGGGACTTGTTCTCGGTCTAAACCCTGGTCTCGTTCTAGTGGGTTGTTGATGTCCCTGCCGGTGCCCAAGAGGCCATGGAACCATATCTCAATGGATTTTATTTCTGATCTTCCTGTCTCTCAGAGAATGACTGTTATCTGGGTGATTTGTGATAGATTTTCTAAGATGATCCATCTTGTACCATTCCCAAAGTTGCCATCTTCTTCAGAGTTGGTGCCCTTGTTTTTACAACAGGTGGTTTCGTTGCATGGAATTCCTGAGAACATTGTGTCGGACAGAGGAGTCCAGTTTGTTTTCAGATTTTGGAGAGCTTTTTGTTCCAAACTGGGAATTCAGTTATCTTTCTCCTCTGCATTTCATCCTCAGACCAATGGGCAGACTAAGAGAACAAACCAGACTTTGGAGTCCTATTTGATATGTTTTATATCTGCTGATTAGGATGACTGGGTCTCATTTTTGCCCTTGGCCGAATTCGCGCTAAACAATAGAGCTAGTTCTGCGACTTTGATGTCGCCCTTTTTCTGTAACTTTGGGTTTCATCCTCGATTTTCTTCAGGGCAAGTGGAATCTTCGACCTGCCCAAGTGTGGACACTGTGGTAGAGAGAATGCAGCAGATTTGGGACCAAGTGGTGGATAAGTTGTCCCTCTGTCAGGAAAAAGCCCAACGGTTTTCCAAACGGCATATGACCATTGGTCCCCGGTTTAAAGTGGGTGATATGGTTTGGTTGTCGTCAAACAATATTCATATGAAGGTTGCGTCTCCAAAGTTCAAGCCAAGATTCATTGGACCTTATAAGATTTTGGAGATTCTTAATCCTGTTTCTTTTCGATTGGCTCTTCCAGTTAGGTTTAAGATCCATAACGTGTTTCATAAATCTCTGTTGAAGAGGTTTGTGGAGCCAGTAGTTCCTATGGCGGCGCCTTCTGACCCTGTATTGGTTAAAGGCAATGTGGAACATGAGGTAGAGAAAATATTGGATTCTCGTTAGGCTAGACGGAGACTCCAGTACTTGGTCAAATGGAAGGGTTATGGCCAGGAGGACAATTCTTGGGTCTCTGCTTCTGACATTCATGCCTATAGATTGGTTCGTGCTTTTCACCGGGCCCATCCTGATCGGCCTGGTGGCGTGGATGAGGGTTCGGCAACCCCTCCCCAAGGGGGGGTACAGTTGTGAATTCGCTTTCTGGCCTACCTCTGGTTACTAGTGAAGGTAATGGAGCTGGTTATATTGACAGAGGGGTCGCGAGTTCCTTTTCCGGGCTCCCTCTGGTGGTTACTGGAGGTAGTGGAGCTGATCTAATTAACAAGCCTGCAACCTGATAATGAGGAGGATGACTGGAGATCTGGAGTTTCTGACTGGATTTAAGACAGCCGACTCACTCTATCCCTGCTGGTGATTTTTCCTGCCTCCTGAGGTCTTAGTTTCCAGCTCAGTCCCTGCATGCTCAGCTAAGTGTTTTTTTTGCTATTGTTCACATTTGAACTCGTTTTGTTTATTTCAGTTTTGTGTGATCAGCCAGCCCCGGCTGGGGCTGTGCTGAATTTCTATCCTTATGTTACTGCTTGTGCCAGTTTGTTTTTGTCCCTTATTAGATTGGCCTCTTTTTGCTCTTCTTTCAGAATATACCAGAGTGCTGATATAGTGGGCGAAGTCTAGTGACTTCAGTATTTTTCTATCAGACGTGTTGGGCATTTTTTGCAGGGTTTTTTGTGTGATTGCAGACAGAATCTTTCCTTTCCTGTCCTGTCTAGTTAGTGTGGGCCCCATCATTTGCTCAGTCTATTTTCCTACCTGTGTTTGTGTTTTCATCTTGTCTCACCGACAATATATGTTTGGGGGCTATCTATTCCTTTGGGGTCTGCTCTGGGGCAGTTTAGATTTCTCCTTTCTTGCTTTAGGCTTATTTAGTTCTCCGGCTGTGTCGAGGCGTCTAGGATCATCGTAGGTACGCTCCATGGCTACTGCTAGTTGCGTGGATAGGATCAGGGGTCTGCAATCCGCTTAGTTAGCAACCTCTCTGTGTCACCAAGGAGGAAAGCAAAACCAAGCTAAGCCACAGAAAACCAATCATAACAGGGAAGTGTCAGGATCCTGTCAGAGTCGGCAAACTGCCACGGCTGAGCAGGGTGACTTACCCACACTACGGGAGGGCCCAGGGTCCGATACTACAGTGAAAGTTCAAGCAGACAGGACCTGCGACACTGAAAGTAGTAAGGAGTACAAGGACCTACGATCATGTAACTGCAGGGGGTGGGGCTTAGCTTCCTACTGCTGCAGATATAATATACTTACTGCAGAGATACTGTAGTAGAGGAGAGGGAAACGCAGGTCAGACAAGCAGAGGTCATACACAGAGAGGGCGGTGCGGTACCAGAGGGACGAGCAGAGAATAGTCAAGACACAGGCAGAGAGTCATACACAGAGAGGGTAGCGCAGTACAAGAGGGACAGGCAGAACTCGTAACAGGGACGGAACCGGATCAAAACCAAACAAGCAACAAGTTAACAGGCACAAGGCACACGTACGCAAGAGGTCAACTAACTCAGCTGAGGATAGGAGTATAACCGACACAGGACCTAGGTGGAGTGGCCACTAAATAGCCGCCCTCTGCCAGAGAGAGGCAGAAACAATTAACCCCTGTCTGACCAGGATGGGCCAAAGACAAAACCCCGTCCTGGATCATGACAGGAAGCCTGAGCAACAATCTCTCTCAGTCAGTGACTTGCTGCTGAGTTGCCAGGTCCTGTCTTGCTGTTTCTCTCGTTTCTGCCTCCCAAGGATCTGCGTACCCTGGTCCGTACTTGTATCCTGTGTCTCTCATTTCTGCCTCCCAGGGGGCTGCATACCCTGGACTTAATCCTTGTTCCTGTACCATATCCCGTACCTGACCCTGTCTGAGCTAAGTCCTATACCTGTGTCTGGTTGTATCCCTGTCTTTAGCTTTCTCTATCCCGCTTTGTGTTTCCTTGTGTTCACTCCTTCTGCTCTTTGCTCTGCATCCTGCGGCTCTGCTCTTTGCTCTGAAACCAGCGGCTCTGCTTTTTGCTCCGCAACATGCAGTTCTGCTCTGCTGCGCACCTTGCGGTTCTGCTCTGCTCCGCATCCTGCGGCTCTGCTCTGCTCCACATCCCATGGCTCTGCTCTGCTCCGCATCCTGTGGTTCTGCTCTGCACCACATCCTGTGGTTCAGATCTGCTCCCGCTCCGCTCCCTGCAGTTCCTGTCCCTTTAGTCTGTACTGGCTCCTACCAGTTCCTTTCCCTCCACTCTGAACTGGTTCCAACCTGTTCCCTTATCCCAATCGTACCTGCCTGTGTTCCTGTCCTACCCGAACCAGTTCCAGTCCCTCCAGCTCCATACAGTATAATGGGCAACATATATTGCTCCATACAGTATAATGTCCCCATATAATGATCCATACAGTATAATGTCCCCATATAGTGCTCCATGCAGTATAATGGGCCCCACATAATGTTCCATACAGTATATTGGACTCATATATTGCTCCATACAATATAATGGCCTCATATATTGCTCCATACAGTATATACTGGGCCCCATATCTTGCTCTTTACAGTATAATGGGCCCATATATTGCTCTATACAATATAATGGGCTCCATATATTGCTCAACAGTATATAATGGGCCCCATATCTTGCTCCTTACAGTATAATGGGCCCGTATATTGCGCCATACAATATAGTGGGCCCCATATATTTTCTATACAGTATAATGGGTGCCATATATTGTTCCATACAGTATAATGAGCCCCATATAGTGCTTCATACAATATAACAGTATAATGGCCCCATATATTGCTCCATACAAAAATAATGGGCCCCATATCTTGCTCCATACAGTACAATAAGCCCATATATTGTTCCATATGTAAGGGGGTGAAGTGCAGGAAGAGCCGAGAGAGAGTTGCCTCCTCTGCTCCGTGCCCGAAACCATTGAGCAGGAACGCAGGTTCCTCGGGGGACAGAAAAGCAGCCTGTTCAGCAGCCAGGAACAGGAAGGAAGCAGAGCTGAGAGCGGAAAAAGCGTGCAGGTTTTCCTCAGAGCAGCGCATACAGGAGACGGGAGGATGCTGACACAGACTGGGAGAGAGATCTCCGGTACAACAGCCAGAGACAGAGAGACCGCGCACAAAGACTGCAGACCGTGAGTACGTGAAGCCGGGTACTTCAGTGTCAGGAAGGTTACGCACTCATTCCTGTGATGAGACTTTCCCCTACAAAGAGACTGCGCTCTGTGCTAAGACGTTTCCCTGCAAAGAGACTGTGCTCTGTGATAAGACTGTCCCCTGCAAAGAGACTGCGCTCAGTGACAGGGCTGTGACCTGCTAAGAGAGACTGTACCACGTACGAAGTTCCGGTGACCCTTGTGTTAATGCAGAGCCCCTGATTCCGGTGAGAAAGCACCGCTGCAGAGTTGGAGAGAAGGACTTGCATCATAGGGGATATTGTTTGTCTCATACCCCTCTGGCTGCCGTAGAAAACCCCTCATATCTCAGCTGGACATTGTTAAAGGCACAGGATACAGAGTACTTCAGACGACAAGAGCTGCTGGTGATTCGGCGCCAACGTGGGAGAAGAGTGACCCTTCAATCAAGACCCCTTCAGACTGATAAGTTCCTCCATAGGAAAACTACCCTTTATACTGTTTAATACTGTTGGTGCTTTTTGTCTGCTTGCTTAACTCGTTCTCATAATATTCATATTTGCACTGTTAATTTTGTCAGTTGTTAGTCCATCTGTTCCGTGGTGACATACTCATCTCCTGCTCTTTATTACACTTACAATATAATGGGCCCCATATATTGATCCATACAGTATATAATGGGCCCATATATTGCTCCATAGAGTATAATGAGCTCCATATAGAGCTCCATACAGTATAAATTCCCTATATAGTGCTCCATACAGTATAATGGGCCCCATATAATTCTCTGTACAGAATAATGTCGCCATATATTGCTCCAAACAGTATAATGGGACCCATATAGTGCTTTGTGCAGTATAACAGTATAATGGCCCCATATATTGCTCCATACAAAAATAATGGGCCCCATATATTGCTCCATATAGTATAATGGGCCCATATATTGTTCCATACAACCGATTTTGCTTCAGGAGAAGAAGGAGGCTCGGGGGATCTCAGATCCGGTACTATGGTAGGGGGAATGGGGACACCATTTCTCTCTCCTCTGACATGTTAAATCTTGTCAGAGGAGAGAGAAATGATTTTCAAAACAGATCACAATTTTTTTTTCACATGATCGCCATTATTCATTGAATAAGGGTGAACACGTGATCAGGGACCGGAGAAAACGGCCCAGATCGTGTTCTCCAGGGTCTCAACTACCCCTATTACCTGAAATCCAAGATATTTTCCTGGGGGGGCGCTATTCACTACTTCCTGATCACTGTTTTAAAACAGTGATGAAAGAACAATTCCCCTTAGCAGCCACGGTTTTTATGCGTATTGGCAGTCATTAATCCTTCTAGCTCCCATGATAGCATAACAAATTATTTTTTTACTGGCTTTTCTCCATCTCTAATGGTGGTGTCTCTAAACTCCCAAAGCAAAAAGAAGTTTCCCACCATGGAGCATGTTTACTAGTCCTTTAGTGATAACCTCTTACTGATAAAACTGTGATTTTATCAAAGCTACGGCAAGCAGCACAGTAAGTGACACATCGCTGGAATCAGGGTCTCTGCCCCCACTATATGCTGCTTTCAGATTAGGTGGCTAAAACCTGGTGACAGATTCCTGGCATCCCTGTGTCTCTGCAAAATGGTGCTGTCATGATCCAGACCGAGTTTTGGGTCTTGTTTCTCCTTTCCAGGTCTGGTCATTCAGGGCTTAACTTTCTCTGCCTCGTTCTGATGTCAGGACTGCTATTTCACTGACATGCATCCTGCAAGCAATGCCAGCATATTTCCTGCCTATGGTGTGTGTAGCTGGCTCTGCTGAGACCATGATTTGTCTTGTTGTGTTTAGCTGACTTTTCCTCTGTCTGTGTACCCCTTTCCTACCTGTCCTGATTCTGTATGTCCCTGTGTGTTTGGACTCCCTGGTACTTGACTCTGCTTTGGCTCTGACCGGATTCTGTCCCTTCCTTCTGGTACTTCTGCTACGGACCGGTACTGACCTTTTTGTGCTCCTCTGACTCTGTGTATGGGATTCCCCTTGATACTACGCTACTCTCTGGTATCGACCCAGCTTGTCTGACTATTCTGCTGCCACCTGGTGGTAGCCTTGCTGCAGTGCTGCTGGTCTGTTCTGAGCAGGAGTCCAGCCCTCCACTCTGCTGCCATCTACTGGAGTTTGCGTTACTCTGCATTTACTTGCAGTGCTGCAGCATGTCAGGTGCCTAAAACATTAAAGCAAAAATTGAATCCTGAAGAAGTGTATAGCAGTTACTAATAACTGCATGGATTTATTGAAAATATGTCATATCTAATCAATCTGCTTGTTTCTTGGAGTGCAAATCTGGATAATGGTCATGTGGCTAATGGAAATATCTAGATTTTGTATGAAAAATATTTAGATTTGATACCTTGCAATGACTAACTGAAAATATGGTAACAAATTGCAGCTTTCTAGACTACTCAGGTCTCTTCATCAGGCTAGACTAGAACAAAATCTAAAGAATCACATATTTATGCAAAACAGGACACATGAATAATGCAATAGATAAGTGACATGAATCAGAACTATCATTATGGGAGAGTGATAGATAGTTATGGTCATAAATATTGGAACAGTTCAAAGATAAGGAGGGTGAAAGTTTTATTGTCCTGTGATTGGAGTCTGATCCATGGTTGTGATGCCCCCAAATGGTGTGAGGTGCAAATTCCTTAGTTGATGTAGAAAGACATAAATCCATGTGACACATTCATTCCTGCACTGAGTGTGTCACAGGTTGTCATGAGTTTATACTCCCAGACTCTTCTGTCTGAGACTTGAAGTTACCGTGTAATATCAGTAATTTCATGTCCATGGTGCTGTGATCACGGATACAAAAATGTTTGGCCATGGGTAAACCTATTCTTTTTTTATTTTATTGTGAGACGATGACAATTCACCCTTGTTCTCAGTTTTTGCCCTGTCTCCTCTACATACAGACCCCCAGCTGGACATATGGAACATATAATTAAGCACACCACATTAGATGTGATGTAGCTGACAGTCCAGGGATCTTGTAGTCCTGCTGTAAGTTGAGGATCTCTATCTTGTCCGTGGTCATTATAAATGGACAGGTTCTGCATCCCAATATCAACCTAACACTTAACTACTCCAGCACTGAAATTAACTTTTTGGACACCATCCTTAAGCTACAGAACAATGAAATAGAGACATCCCTGTATCAGAAGCCAATTGACAGTGCAACATACTTTAAATGGGACAGTTTCCATCCAAAACAAATAAAAAACTCTATTGTCTACAGCCCAGCCATCAGATACAATTGTATATGTTCTAACCCCATGGATAGAGATGAACACCTTGGTCACCTCAAAAAGACCTTTTTAAGTCAGGGCTACCATCCAAGAACAATTGAAAACCAAATTACAAGAGCCATCAGAATATCAAGGAATCACCTGCTACATTACAAAGTTAAAGAAGAAAATAACCGGGTGCCTCTAGTAGTCACCTACAACCCAAATCTGGAGGTGCTAAGGGGAGCTGCACGGAAATTACAACCTTTACTACAAAAAGATTCCTGATAACAATCCATATTTCCAGACCCCCCACTGCTGTGTTTTAGGCAGCCCCCAAATCTAAGAAGCATCATTGTCAGAAGCTCCCTGTCCTCTACAACAGCTGCAGGAACCTTTCCTTGCAACCAGAAAAAATATAAAACCTGTCCATTTATAATGACCACGGACAAGATAAAGATCCCCAACTCACATCATAACTACAAGATCTCAGGTACTTTCAGCTGCATCATGTGGTGTACTTAATTATTTATACTAAATGTCCCACACAATAAGAGAAAAAAGAATGGATCTACCTGTGGCCAAACATTTTTGTATCCCTGATCACAACACCATGGACATGAATTTACTTGTATTAAAAGGTAACTTCAAATATTAGAGAGACAAGGGTCTGGGAGCATAAATTCATGACAACCTGTGACACACTCAGAGCAGGAATGAATGTATCGCATGGATTTATGTCTTTCTACATCATTTAGGGAAGGTGCTCCTCAGACCTTGCGGGGGCATCACAACCATGGACTAGACCATAATCAGAGGACAATAAAACTTTCATGTTCATATCTATGAAATGTTCCAATATTTACAGCCACAGCTGCTTTCCCCTCTCCGTCTTGCTGCCGAAACCAGGAGCAAAATGAATCCGATCCTGGCATGATAGTTGCCAGGTATATTTTTTCTTTGAAATGCTCTGACATTCCAGGGATAACAAAGTTAGAAGATCCAACTAATTAAACTAATTCAGCTGCGCCCTCTGGACAGCTCCTCCCTGCATTGCTCTGGTTGATTGACAGGTCCCTTCCAATGTACACACATAAGAGACCTGTCAATCAACTAGAACAGAGCAATGACAAGACCTACGGGGACAGTGCCAGGCTAGAATTGTCTCTCTTTATGGTCCTGAGCTGCATATTCAAACTATGTTCTCTATGAAGCTCTCCGGTGTTTTAGAGAAAAAAAATGATTTAAGGGGCAGGTCTGGGTTCTGAAATTTAAAAGGGTATTCCCATCTCCAAGATTTTATCACAATTAGTAGTAGGTGTAATAATAATATTAGAAAATAACTCCAATTAGAAATGTATAGTTCTTATGATTCGCTAGGTCACTTACCTCATATGTAGGGCATTGCAGGACCTTTGGTATCCATGGTTACCATCAATTATATAGTGACAGTTAGTTGTTAGTGGCTGTAACCATGGATACCTTAGCTACTGGAATGCCTGTAAGTGACATAGGTAACCAGAAGAACTATACTACATTTCTAATAGGAGCTATTTGCTAATATTATTAATATTACACCTACTACATATTGGGAGAGAATCTTGGAGATGAGAATACCCCTTTCAGTTTAATGTATATGTGGTTGAAAAACACAAAAATCCCCCATCACTATGAAAATTACTACACTTTTTGAATGTAAGTGAATCACCTTCCCTAGTTAAAGGACACATCTTCCCGAGTCACCCCAGGAATGAGAGCCATTTCCCTCCCTGCTTCTGGCTCCATGAGAAAAGACATCTTCTCTCCTGGGAACTTTTCCTATGTAAATTACCATCAACAATGAGGACAGTTAGATTTGTTAGGGTATGTTTACACTGTGCTTTATTGATGATTAAAAAGGTACAGGAATCGCTCCTTGTTTCTGTGGTTTTCTATTTGTACCCATGAGATTTTTTTCTTTTTTTCATTCTTTGTTTCCTGTAGTGCGTTATTGTTTGTTTTTTTGCAGGCGTTTTTGATTAATGTTTTTCATCTTTTTTGGCGTGCATTTTTTTTCCATAACTTTTCTGACATTTTTTTAAAATCCATTATACAATGAATAAAACGCCTGCCATTTCCATAGTGAATGGGCTTAAAAAATGCTGAAAAAAGACACCCAGGTTTTTTCTTAACTTTTCAGTTGGCTTCAGTAGTATAGTATGTAGCGTCATCCTAGCAGAAAATGTCAGGAGAATGGACATGTTATTTCTTTTAGCCACTTGGCTTACTGGAAAGCTTAAAGTGTTTAAAACGAGCCAAAAAGGCCTTAACATGGGAACAGCAAGCTGTTTTTCCATCGAATCAAATAAGGATTATTCTTTTTTGCACTTTATTCTGCATTTTTATCAGCGGAGCCCCAGTGTGAACATACCCTTAGGATACTAGAGAGGGCATCAGAAGGAGCCACAGAAGGAGGCATCAGAAAAATGACTGCAACAAGATCTGTTACGTAATTCACATTTAGAAATGTAATTGTGCAATCACACTTTACTGAGGAATTGCACACCTCACTGAGCTGAGCAGCCCTTGCTTGCAGTCAGAGAAGCTTGTATCGAGACCTGTTTGTCTTACCCTCTTCCTGGGGGCAGTAGGCACATCTGCAGCAGGAATCCGAGCACAACCAGTGATAGTAAAGATGTCTCTTCATGCCCCCGCGCCATAAGGGGGCTATCTGCTAGACCTGTAGTGAAAAAAAAAATCTATATTTGTAACAGTTCAAATTCAAAATTGTAATGTTTTTACTAACTATAAACCCCAAAACATTAAAACCATCAGCTAATACAGTGTCATACACCCACGGAACCTATATGAGAGCGCACTGACATTCCATTCAAAGGAACGGGCTACAAGTTACTTCCCTAAGAAATAGAGAGCATACTGTCACGAAAATGTCATGCCAAACTGGTAGATCTGGGGGTAGAAGATCACTGCATATTGTGGATCACAGATCTTCCATTTAGCCTGTGTGTTTGGATCCCATATTGAATGAATTTGATTTCCTTTGGTGCTGAAGAGGCTAATGACCCTTTCTATGCTGGTCAGAAACATGCAGCTCCATTTCAGCTGCTTCTGGTTTGGTCATTAACTCTTCCTATAAAACTTGGATAGACCCTCTCTTTCTTGCCAGTGAAAGCTCTGCTTCCTTGCCCTTAGGAGACATTGTGCTGAAAAGGAGTTCATTGTTGCTATTGGAGATTTTTTTTTATGTGTGGTGTGCGTTAACAAAGTGTTTTGGAGAGACGTTGTTGTTGAGGTGTTCTGCTGCACATGTGTGTTTATCTCCTAGTACATGTTTCCCTTTTAGTTTATTCCTCCTTGTCCCTATCCTCCTAACCACTGTTGGTTGATGCTTTTGTATGATAGAGTGTTTCACCAACCCAATGCAAGCCAATGGGGAAGAAAAGTCGGCAGGGAGTGGAGGACAGGAAACACACCTACAGTGCCCATTTTAATGCCAAAAACATCAATTCATATTACTTAAGCTTGTCAACCTTAATTTACTTTATAATAATAGTTAGGCATTGAAAACTGGGGGTTATTTGGCTAAAGTTGTGGGGGGGGGGTAGGGCTGGCTCCAGGTTTTCGTGGGCCCAGGGCCAAAGAGTGTCACTGGGCTCCTTTAACACATGCCATGATTCATGATCCTCTGATATGGCAGAGAAATAGCGGTATAGTACAATGAAACATACTTCACTTCTTACATCACATGACTGATATCCATTTTAAATTCCCCAATAGCTCCAAAAATGGACAGTATATTCCTCCATACAGTATTATGGCCACCGCATAGTGCGCTATACAGAGTAATGGGGCCCATATATTTCTCCATATAGAATCATTGGTCCTATATAATGTTTGAAACAGTATATCATGAGCTCAGCATAATGCTACAGTATATGTTGGTCCCCATGGATGAAGCTCCACTGTTTTATGGGCCCAAATAATGATCCATATATAATGGGCCCCATTTCTAATGCTCTAGTGTATCATGTGCCCTGTAAATGCTGTGCCAGTGTCTGATGTCCACCTTTGGAATGCTCCAGTGTACGGTGGGCATCATATATCATTCTCCAGAGTATAGTGCTCCCAAAAAATAGCTGTCCCAACATTGAAAACAATTAAATAAGTCTCCTCGCTAGGGAATCCCTGTACTAGTCTGGACTCCTCATCGTCCCCATCTTCCATCTCACTGCACTTGGACTGTTTAGGCAGAGGGCGTACAGACGTGATGTCATTGCACTCTCTGACCAGAATGTCACTCTCAGGAAACGCGGAAGACGTCACGGTGGTGGAGCAGGGAGAGGTAAGTATTTCAACTTTGCAAGTGCTGTGATTCTGAGCAAGCAAGGGGGGCCCACTCGTTGGTGACGGCACTGGCACAGTGCCCCTCATAGTACACCGGTGTGTCTGACGGCGGGTGTGCACCCCCACCATCTTGATTCTACTATGAAGGACCTTGTGCCAGGGCCAAACAGTGTGCCCACCCACCTGTCCAGGGCAACGGCACTCGCACGGGTGCGTTCTCCAGGTGGTGACTCCGGCTCTGTGGGGGGAGGCAGCCCAGTTAGGGAGGTGGAAAAATTGGCATATGTTGACGTTGGACATTCAGCAGCTGCAAATGGAGAAATTGGAGAAGTCCGCGGAAGAGGAGGACAAAAGCAAGCCATTTTTCTGGCGACCTACGTGTCAGCAGGGGAGGGTGGGACAAAATCCTTTGAAACCCATGCATGGTTCATTTTAATGAAGGTTAGATCATCAACATTTTGGGTCGACAGACGGGTTCTTTTTTCTGTCAGTATTGATCCAGCAGCACTGAAGACTCGTTCAGATAACACACTAGTAGCAGGGCAAGCGAGCTCCTGTAAGGCATATTGTGCCAATTCAGGCCAGGTGTCAAATTTACTGGCCCAATAGTCAAAGGGGAAAGACCAGTGAGGGAGAACATCGATATGGGAGGAGAAGTAGTTTGTTACCATAGGTGACAACTGCTGTCTCCTGTCACTTTTGATCGATGCTGTATTACCAGTCGTGTGAGCAGTACTTGAAAAATCAGTCCACAACATGGTCATGAAACCCCTGTGTCCAACGCCACTTCGGCTGTGTGCACCACGAACACCTCTTCCATGTTGCCCCCTACGGCTTGCTGGAAAAACATCACCACCGCTGTGTGCTGGGAATGCCTCAAACAAATGGTTTACCAGAGTTGCTTGTTTGTTAGCCAATATTAGCTCTAGGTTCTCCTGTGGCATGATGTTTTGGAATTTGCCTTTTTAGCGTGGATCCAGGATGCTGGCCAACCAGTAGTCATCATCCTTCATCATTTTGGCAATGCGGGGGTCCCTTTTTAGGATCTGCAAGGCATAATCAGACATGTGGGCCAATGTTCCAGGTGTCAATGATGCACTGCGAGTGCTGGGTGGAGGAGCACTTTCTGGCAAATCCACATCCCTCCAGTCATGCACAAACCCTGTACCTGACCTTGCCACGCCAACATTTTTTCTTGCCCCCTGAGAAGCATCCTCCTCCCTAAAATAATCATCCCCCTCATCCTCTTCTTCCTCTCCTCGTCCACGAGACTTCCCTGACCAGACAATGGCTGACTGTCATCAAGGCTTCCCTCCTACTCTTCCTCCTCGGCTGCAGACGCCTGCTCCTTAATGTGCGTCAAAGTTTGCATGAGCAGATGCATAAGTGGGATGCTGATGTTTATGATGGCGTCGTCTGCGCTTACCAGCCGTGTGCATTCCTCAAAACACTGAAGGACTTCACAGAGGTCTTTCAGCTTCGACCACTGCACACCAGACAACTCCATGTCTGCCTGCAAACTGCCTGCCCGTGTATCCTCCCACAAATGAATTACAGCCTGCCTCTGTTCTCACAGGCTCTGAACCATGTGCAGGGTGGAGTTCCACCTTGTTGCAACATCGATAATTAGGCGGTGCTTGGGAAGGTGGAGCAATCGCTGCAGCTTCTGCATACGACTGGCGTGTACGGGCGACCGGCGGATGTGCGAGCACAGTCTTCGCACCTTATGGAGCAGGGGTGTTAACTCCAGATAATTACTGCACTGCACCACCTGGTTCAAGGTGTGAGCCAAGCAAGGTATGTGTCTGAGTTTTGAAAGGGCTATGGCTGCCACAAAACTCCGGCCGTTATCACTAACTACCTTGCCTGCCTCAAGATGTAGACTGCCCAGCCATGACTCGGTTTGTCGCTGCAAGTAGTCGGCCAGTACCTCCACGGTGTGTCTGTTGTCGCCCAAACACATCATCTTCAACACAGCCTGCTGACGCTTACCACTAGCTGTTCGATAGTGGGACACCTCGTGTGCAACACTGGCAGCTGCGGATGGAGTGTTCGTGCGACTGCGCTCTGTGGACGAGCTTTCGCTTCTGGAAGAGGAGGAAGAGGGTCGAAAGCCTACAGCCAACTGTTTCCTATACCGTGGGCTAGGCAGCACTGTCCCGCCACCGCTGTCCCCTGTGGACCCTGCATCCACCACATTAACCCAGTGCACAGTGATGGACACGTAACGGCCCTGGCCATGCCTACTGGACCGTGCATCTGTTGTGATGTGCACCTTTCCACTCACTGATTGCTTGAGTGCATGGACAATGCGGTCTTTCACATGCACGTGGAGGGCTGGGATGACTTTTCGCGAAAAGAAGTGCCGACTGGGTAGGTCATAGCGTGGTACTGCGCAGGCCATGAGCTCACGGAAAGCTTTGCTTTCAACCAATCGGTAGGGCATCATCTCTAACGAAATTAGTTTGGCAGTGTACGCGGATGAGAGGATGAGTACTTTCTTGTCCTACTCAGAGTCTCTGGTAGGGTGAGCTGGTCTTGAGAGCTGCATATGGTGCATCTAGCGGTGGACATGGCGGACTGAGAGAGGGTTGGTGATGGTGATGGTGTTGGTGGTGTTGCTGATAGCCTAGATTCAGTCTTTCGTAGCAATAACATTGTGATTCCATGACTGCTTTGCCCTTGCGACGACACCTCGACATTTGCTGCTGGTGGTGTGCTAACCGGTGGGCTTACAGTGGGGGAAGCGATGTAGTGTTGCTGATTACCTTCATTCGGAGCAGGTGCACATGTGGTACGTGAGGTTTGGTAGTCCATCCACGCTTGCAAGTGCATGGTGGTTAAATGTCTAAGCATGCAACTGGTATTCAAATTTCTCAGATTTTTCCCTCGGCTAAAGGTCTTTGCGCACTTCTTACAGATAACCTTTGCCTGATCATTAGGATTTTGTTCAAAAAAGTGCCACACTGCACTCTTCCTACTATGGAAGACATTTTGAGACCTTGCACGCTGTGCTAATTTGACTGTCTGGCCAAGATGTCCTGCAACCCTTTTGGTTTTTGTAACCTGTTTTTGGACTGCTAGTCCTGCCAGATAACAGCTCTTGCGATGTCGTTGCCTGCTGCGAATGCTCCTCCTCCTCTTCTGAGCTATTGACAGCGGCACCCACTTCCCCCAATGGATGCCAATCTGGGTCAACAACTGGGTCATCCATCACCTCCTCTTCAATTTCATGTGCACCTTCCTTTGTGTCACTGTGTAAGGTGGTATAGTATGCGGGAAGGGGCACCTGAGTTTCATCAAGGTCTGATTCTGCCTCAGTACACTGCAAGGACAATGTAGTGCTCTGAGTGAATGTACCAGCAGAAAAATCTATCAGTGGCTGTGCATCAGTGCACTCCATGTCAGATTCATCTTGGACTGGGGAATTCACGATTTGACTTGCTAACCCAGGCATGGTATGTGAAAAGAGCTCCATGGAGTAATCGGTAGTGTGGCCTGCCACATCCTTCACTTTTGGTAGGGGTGAAGGACACAAGGAAAGGTGTTGTTCCTGACCAGGAGCCTCCAATGACGACTCAGTGCTTTTATTTTTTGAAACTTGATAAGAGGAGGCGAGAGAGCTGGAGGCTGTGTCAGCAATGTAAGCCAAAACTTGTTCCTGAAGCTCCGGCTTTAAAAGTGGTTTACCTACTCCCAGAAAAGAGAGCCTTCGAGGCCTTGTGGAGCCAGACGATGACGCAGGCTCAACACCTCCTGCATTAGGTGCTATTGTGCTTTTGCCACTACCAACAGATGCAACACCACCACCACCACCATCGTGACCAGCTGGCAACCCCCCCCCCACTTCCATGGCGTCTTCCACCATACTTGCTCATTTTTGTGAAAATGTACCCAAAATACCACCAGCTATATGGTACTGTAAAACAAGGTAGAAGGTGTATCTACTATTGGTGAGAATTTGAATCTCACTTTAGATTTGAGGACGCTGAACTATTGTCTCAGGCCCAGTAGAAATTACACCTCAATGTAACAGGCTGAAATTGGATGGTGTATGACAAGGTGGAGGGTGTATATAGGATTGGTGAGATTTTGGATCTCACTAGAGATTTGAGAACGCTGACAATGATGCTCTCAGTCCAAGTATGGATACAGGCAGCCTAATAAGCAGGACTGCTGCACAGTGCACACACAAAAGGGTGGAAAAATGAACCCTTGGTAACTGTGCAGAAAAGAGGAAGAAAAGTATTTTTGCTTTTAAAAAAGCAGTTTGCACAGCAGTGTGCAAACAGCAATGCAGCTATCAGGGAGCCTTATAAGGCAGCCTAGTAACCAACAGAGCTGATGCACAAAAATAGAGCCTCCCCTGTCACTGCACACAAAATGTTGTGTTGTAAGTGGAAATTGCTAACAGCAGAAGCAGTTTTTTTGTTCTTCTTCCCTGCCTAACGCTCTCCCTACAGAATCAGCAGCAGCTCTCCCTATTCTGAGATCAGCAGAAGTAAGATGGCGGTCGGCGTTCACGCCCTTTTATAGCCCCTGTGACGCCACACAAAGCCAGCCAATCACTTGCATGCCCTTCTCAATGATGGTGGTGACCGATGCCTACGTCATCGCGTTGCCCACATTGTGCGTCCTCCATCATTGGCTGAAAAAGGGCGCTGGAAGCATCTTTTGAAACGCGACTTTGGCGCTCTGGTCGCCGACCTCGTGGCTGACCTCACGCTATGGTCGGGTTTCGTTTCATGAAACCCGACTTCAGCGAAAGTCGGCGACTTTTGAATATGACCGACCCGTTTCGCTCAAATCTAATCAAGAGTTCTCCCGGGACAGGGATCGCTAGGCTCCCAGTCCAGGGACAGTTTCAGGCCCCCTTCCTAAACCTAAGACCATCACAGCATGACACATACATGTAAGAGACTTGAAAAATGAGTTTGCCCCTCTCTGATGCACTGCTGCTCCAGTCTAACAGGGATAAAAGTGCTTGTCGATGCGGGTCCCAGAAATCAGACCACTCTGATCAAGATTATTATAATGTTATTTCATGCCATGACTCATAGATTTCTAATAGTGATGAGCGAGTGTGCTTGTTACTCGAGTTTTCTGAGTATGCTCGGGTGTTCTCCAAGTATCTTGGGCATGCTCGTAAATTAAAGCGAACCTGTCACCTGTTTATAAGATGCGGCCACTGCCTTTCAGGTCTTATCTACAGCATTCTATAATGCTGTAGATAAGAAAAATAACTTTTATTATACTCATCCGGGAAAGGTCAGAGAGGCCCAGCACCTGTGCACTGCAGTACTTTGCTCTGCCCTCAACAGGGCAGAGAAGTACGCCTGTACAGGAATGCTATGCTGGGAAGCCATGAAGCAAGCAGGAGGGCGGCATTGCAAGAAGATGGGAGGCGCTGGACCCGGACCTATGACATCCATTGGACCGGATCGCACCAGACCGCCCCCCCCGGGTGAGTATAATGAAACTTAATTTTCTTATCTTGCTGGTTGGACCAGGGGGTTTATCTACAGCATTATGGAATGCTGTAGATAAGCACTGAAAGCCAGTGGCCGCATATTATAGTGGCCAAAACAGGTGACAGGTTTCCTTTAAGGTGGAGTCCCCGCAGCTGCATGATTTGCGGCTGCTAGACAGCCTGAATACATGTGGGGATTGCCTGTTTGTAAGGAAATCCCCACATGTTGAATACATGTGGGGATTTCCTTACAAACAGGCAATCCCCACATGTATTCAGGCTGTCTAGCAGCCGCAAATCATGCAGCTGGACAGCTGATTGGCGGAGGTACCGTTTGTCACACTCCTACGATTAGACATTGATGACCAAATCGAAGGAAAAGTCGTCATTGCTAAAGTAGTAAGGAAAAAATCTACCAAAATCGGAGGTAGCAAATCGAACCCCCTTTCCACTTCTGAGCTCCGCAGTGTGGCGGTGTGTCAAACATGCAGTTAGCATCCACTTGTATGGTATTGCTGTGTGAGGAAACCCCACTTAACAATTTACTAGGTGTATGTCTACAGAAGCCGGGCACAATGTATTGGGAACGACTATGGTACTTTGCAATTTTCACTATTTGCTTTATTCTGGAAAACACCTTAAGGGTCAAAACAGTAGCTTCATCCATAAATGATATATGATTTACACCTCATCCAGAAGGGGCACCCACTCCTGGGCTCCTGTCCTGGCTGGGAAGGATTTGTACCACATCTAACGTATCCACCACGCCTCAGAAACAGACTATACCTGTTTCCCGATGGTCACAAATCATGTTCCAGCTATGACTAATTTGTGGTTAGCAGATCTTTGCTGAATATTGCTCAATCTTCCACAATTAGATTGATCACATGATCTGATCATGTAGCTATTTCTCCGAGCATGAAAGAAAAGTACTGCCAAAAAGACCAAGTAGCTCTGGCACCTCTCACATTCACATTCAATCAATGTAAACCAGATGAACAGTCGTCTAAACTAGAGTTGAGCGAAACGGGTCGAAAAAATTCAAAAGTCGCCGACTTTTGGCAAAGTCGGGTTTCATGAAACGAAACCCGACCCTAGGATGAGGTCGGCCACGAGGTCGGCGACTTACGCGCCAAAGTCGCGTTTCAAAAGTTTGTTTTGCGCTCTTTTTCAGCCAATCAGGATCCACGGACACTGTGGGCAACGTGATGACATAGGCACGGGTCACCACCATCTTTCAGAAGGGCATGCAAGTGATTGGCTTGCTTTGGTGGGCGTCACAGGGGGTATAAAAGGGCGTGCACGCCGACCGCCATCTTACTTCTGCCGATCTTAGTATAGGGAGAGGTTGCTGCTGATTCTGTAGGGAGAGCGTTAGGCAGGGAAGAAGACAAAAAAACTGCTTCTGCTGCTAGCAATTTGGCCTGCACAACACACAAGTCACTGTGTGTGCAGTGCAAGGGGAGGCTATATTGTGGTGTATCAGTGGTGTTGGTTGTTGGGCTGCCTTCTAAGGCTTCCTGACACGCTGGCATTGCTGTTTACCCACTGCTCTGCAAACTGCTTTTTTAAAAGCAATCCAATCTCCATTATCCTCTCGTCACTTTGGTCACAGGCAGCTGTGCCATTGAGCGTGTCACATAGCGCTCAGATATCAGTGGGCCGCACACAATCCACAAGTGTCCAGTGTCCAAAAGTGTACGCAGAGATTCAAAATCTCCATTATCCTCTCGTCACTTTGGTCACAGGCAGCTGTGCCATCGAGCGTGTCACATAGCGCTCAGATATCAGTGGGCCGCACACAATCCACAAGTGTCCAGTGTCCAAAAGTGTACACAGAGATTCAAAATCTCCATTATCCTCTCGTCACTTTGGTCACAGGCAGCTGTGCCATCGAGCGTGTCACATAGCGCTCAGATATCAGTGGGCCGCACACAATCCACAAGTGTCCAGTGTCCAAAAGTGTACGCAGAGATTCAAAATCTCCATTATCCTCTCGTCACTTTGGTCACAGGCAGCTGTGCCATCGAGCGTGTCACATAGCGCTCAGATATCATTGGCCGCACACAATCCACAAGTGTCCAGTGTCCAAAAGTGTACGCAGAGATTCAAAATCTCCATTATCCTCTCGTCACTTTGGTCACAGGCAGCTGTGCCATCGAGCGTGTCACATAGCGCTCAGATATCAGTGGGCCGCACACAATCCACAAGTGTCCAGTGTCCAAAAGTGTACGCAGAGATTCAAAATCTCCATTATCCTCTCGTCACTTTGGTCACAGGCAGCTGTGCCATCGAGCGTGTCACATAGCGCTCAGATATCAGTGGGCCTCACACAATCCACAAGTGTCCAGTGTCCAAAAGTGTACGCAGAGATTCAAAATCTCCATTATCCTCTCGTCACTTTGGTCACAGGCAGCTGTGCCATCGAGCGTGTCACATAGCGCTCAGATATCAGTGGGCCGCACACAATCCACAAGTGTCCAGTGTCCAAAAGTGTACGCAGAGATTCAAAATCTCCATTATCCTCTCGTCACTTTGGTCACAGGCAGCTGTGCCATCGAGTGTGTCACATAGCGCTCAGATATCAGTGGGCCGCACACAATCCACAAGTGTCCACTGTCCACAAGTGTACGCAGAGATTCAAAATCTCCATTATCCTCTCGTCACTTTGGTCACAGGCAGCTGTGCCATCGAGCGTGTCACATAGCGCTCAGATATCAGTGGGCCGCACACAATCCACAAGTGTCCACTGTCCACAAGTGTTCGCAGAGATTCAAGATCTCCATTATCCTCTCGTCACTTTGGTCACAGGCAGCTGTGTCATCGAGCGTGTCACATAGCGCTCAGATATCAGTGGGCCGCACACAATCCACAAGTGTCCACTGTCCACAAGTGTACGCAGAGATTCAAAATCTCCATTATCCTCTCGTCACTTTGGTCACAGGCAGCTGTGCCATCGAGCGTGTCACATAGCGCTCAGATATCAGTGGGCCGCACACAATCCACAAGTGTCCAGTGTCCAAAAGTGTACGCAGAGATTCAAAATCTCCATTATCCTCTCGTCACTTTGGTCACAGGCAGCTGTGCCATCGAGCATGTCACATAGCGCTCAGATATCAGTGGGCCGCACACAATCCACAAGTGTCCACTGTCCACAAGTGTACGCAGAGATTCAAAATCTCCATTATCCTCTCGTCACTTTGGTCACAGGCAGCTGTGCCATCGAGCGTGTCACATAGCGCTCAGATATCAGTGGGCCGCACACAATCCACAAGTGTCCACTGTCCACAAGTGTACGCAGAGATTCAAAATCTCCATTATCCTCTCGTCACTTTGGTCACAGGCAGCTGTGCCATCGAGCGTGTCACATAGCGCTCAGATATCAGTCGGCCGCACACAATCCACAAGTGTCCACTGTCCACAAGTGTACGCAGAGATTCAAAATCTCCATTATCCTCTCGTCACTTTGGTCACAGGCAGCTGTGCCATCGAGCGTGTCACATAGCGCTCAGATATCAGTGGGCCGCACACAATCCACAAGTGTCCAGTGTCCAAAAGTGTACGCAGAGATTCAAAATCTCCATTATCCTCTCGTCACTTTGGTCACAGGCAGCTGTGCCATCGAGCGTGTCACATAGCGCTCAGATATCAGTGGGCCGCACACAATCCACAAGTGTCCAGTGTCCAAAAGTGTACGCAGAGATTCAAAATCTCCATTATCCTCTCGTCACTTTGGTCACAGGCAGCTGTGCCATCGAGCGTGTCACATAGCGCTCAGATATCAGTGGGCCGCACACAATCCACAAGTGTTCACTGTCCACAAGTGTACGCAGAGATTCAAAATCTCCATTATCCTCTCGTCACTTTGGTCACAGGCAGCTGTGCCATCGAGCGTGTCACATAGCGCTCAGATATCAGTGGGCCGCACACAATCCACAAGTGTCCACTGTCCACAAGTGTGTGCAGAAATTCTAAAACTCCCCTGTCCTATAGACACCTTGTACCTTGTTTTACATTACTACTATATAGTTTGTTGGATTTTGTCTACATTTCTACCAAAAATGAGGAAGGCTGGTGGAAGAGGCCGTGGAATTGGGCGGGGGTTGGCAGCTGGTAATGATGGTGTTGGTGGTGGATCTGATGGTAGTGGCAAGAGCAAAATAGGACCAAATGCAGGAGGTGCTGACCCTGCGTCATCGTCTGGCTACATAAGGCCTCGAACGCTTAGTTTTCTAGGAGTTGGCAAACCGCTTTTAAAGGCAGAGCATCAGGAAAAAGTTTTGTCTTACATTGCTGACTCAGCCTCCAGCTCTATCGCCTCCTCTTCTTCAGTTGTAAAAAGTAAAAGCACTGAGTCGTCATTGGAGGCTCATGTTCATGAACCACACCTTTCCTTGTGTCCTTCACCCCAACCAAGATTGAAGGATGACGCAGGCCATACTACTGATTACTCCATGGAGCTGTTTTCACATACCATGCCTGGATTATCAAGTCAAATGGTGAATTACCCAGGCCAAGATGAATCTGACATGGAGTGCACTGATGCACAGCCGCTGATGGATGATTCTGCTGGTACATTCACTCAGAGCACTACATTTTCCTCGCAGTGTACAGAGCCAGATTTTGACCCTGATGAGACTCAGGTGCCCCTTCCCGCACACTATACCACCATACACGGTGACACAGAGAAAGGTGCACATGACATAGAAGAGGAGGTGATGGATGACCCAGTTGTTGACCCAGATTGGCATCCATTGGGGGAAGAGGGTGCTGCTTCCAATAGCTCAGATGAGGAGCATCCACAGCAGACATCGACATCGCAACAGCTGTTATCTGGCAGGCCCGGAGCACTCCAAAGACAGGTTCCAAACATCAAAAGAGTTGCTGGACAGCTTGTCCAGAGGGTCAAAAGATCACAGCGTGCTAGGCCGCAAAATGTCTGCCAAAGTAGGAAGAGTGCAGTGTGGCACTTTTTTGACCAAAATCCTCATGATAAGGCCAAGGTTATCTGTAAGAAGTGCGCAAAGACCTTTAGCCGAGGGAAAAATCTGAAAAATTTGAATACCAGTTGCATGCTTAGACATTTAACCAGCATGCACTTGCAAGCGTGGACACAACACCAAACCTCAAGTGCCACATGTGCAACTGATCACAACGAAGGTAGTCAGCAACGCTACATTGTTTCCCCCACTGTAAGCCCACCGGTTAGCACAGCAGCAAATGTTGAGGTGTCGTTGCAAGGCCAGAGCAGTCAGGGAATCCCACTGTTATATCAACGAAAGACTGATTCTAGGCCATCAGAAAGAACACCAACTCCATCACCATCATCAACCCTCTCTCAGTCCGCCCTGTCCACCGCTACTTCCACCATATGCAGCTCTCAAGTCCAGCTCACCCTCCCAGACACTATGAGTAGGTCAAGAAAGTACTCAGTCTCTCATCCGCGTACACTGGGTTTGAACGCCCACATTGCCAAACTAATCTCGTTTGAGATGATGCCCTTTCGGTTGGTGGAAAGCACAGCTTTCCGCGAACTCATGGCCTATGCAGTACCACGCTATGACCTACCCAGTCGCCACTTCTTCTCTCGCAAAGCCATCCCAGCCCTCCACCATCATGTGAAAGACCGCATTGTCCATGCACTCAAGCAGTCAGTGAGCGGAAAGGTGCACCTCACAACTGATGCATGGTCCAGTCGGCATGGCCAGGGCCGTTACGTGTCCATCACTGCGCACTGGGTTAATGTGGTGGATGCAGGGTCCACAGGGGACAGCGGTGGTGGGACAGTGCTTCCTAGCCCACGGTCTAGGAAACAGTTGGCTGTAGGCGTTCGACCCTCCTCCTCCTCCTCCTCCTCCAGAAGCGACAGCTCGTCCACAGAGCGCAGTCGTACGAGCACTCCATCTGCAGCTGCCACTGTTGCACACGATGTGTCCCCCTATCGAGCAGCTAGTGGAAAGCGTCAGCAGGCTGTGTTGCAGATGATGTGTTTGGGCGACAGACACACCGCCGAGGTGCTGGCCGAGTACTTGAAGCGACAAACTGAGTCATGGCTGGGCAGTGTACATCTTGAGGCAGGCAAGGTAGTTAGTGATAACGGCCGTAATTTTGTGGCAGCCATAGCCCTTTCAAAACTCAGCCACATACCTTGCTTGGCTCACACCTTGAACCTGGTGGTGCAGTGCTTCCTCAAAAATTATCCGGAGTTAACAGCCCTGCTCCAGAAGGTGCGAAGACTGTGCGCGCACATCCGCCGGTCGCCTGTACACTCCGTTCGTATGCAGAAGCTGCAGCGATTGCTCCACCTTCCCAACCACCGCCTCATTATCGACATTGCAACAAGGTGGAACTCCACCCTGCACATGGTGGAGCGGCTGTGCGAGCAGAGGCAGGCCATAATGCATTTGTGGGAGGATACACGGCCAGGCACTTTGAGAGCAGACATGGAGTTGACAGGCGTGCAGTGGTCGAAGCTGAAAGACCTTTGTAAAGTCCTTCAGTGTTTTGAGGAATGCACACGGCTGGTAAGCGCAGACGACGCCATCCTAAGCATGAGCATCCCACTTATGCGTCTGCTCATGCAAACTTTGACGCACCTTAAGGAGCAGGCGTCTGCAGCCAATGTTGATGAGGAGGAAGAGGAGGAGGGAATCCTTGATGACATTCAGCCATTGTCTGCTCAGGGACCTCTCCTGGACGAGGTGGAGGAAGAAGAGGAGGAGGAGGAGGAGGATGATGGGGATGATTACTTAGGGGAGGAGGATGCATCTTGTGGGGCAAGTGAAAATGTTGGCGTGGCAAGGTCTGGTACAGGGTTTGTGCGTGACTGGAGGGATGTGGATTTGCCAGAAAGTGCTCCTCCACCCAACACTCGCAGTGCATCATTGACACCGGGATCATTGGCCCACATGTCAGATTATGCCTTGCGGATCCTAAAAAGGGACCCCCGCATTGCCAAAATGATGAACGATGACGACTACTGGTTGGCCAGCATCCTGGATCCACGCTATAAAGGCAAATTACAAAACATCATGCCACAGGAGAACCTTGACCTAATATTGGCTAATAAACAAGCAACTCTGGTAAATCGGTTGCTTGAGGCATTCCCAGCACACAAAGCAGCGGTGATGGTTCTCACACGAGCCGTACGGGCCGGGGGCAGCTTGGCAGAGGTGTTCGTGGTGCACACAGCAGAAGTGGCGTTGGAGACAGGGGTTTCATGACAATGTTGTGGACTGATTTTTCAAATACCGCTCACACAACTGGTAATACTGCATCGATGGAAAGTGACAGGAGACAGCAGTTGTCAACTATGGTTACAAACTACTTTTCCTCCCATATCGATGTTCTCCCACACAGGTCATTCCCCTTTGACTATTGGGCCGCTAAACTGGACACCTGGCCTGAATTGGCCCAATATGCCTTACAGGAGCTCGCTTGCCCAGCTGCAAGTGTGCTATCGGAAAGAGTCTTCAGTGCAGCTGGATCAATCCTGACAGAAAAAAGGACCCGTCTGTCAACCCAAAATGTGGATGATCTAACCTTCATTAAAATGAACCACGCATGGGATTCCAAGGATTTTGTCCCACCTTCCCCTGATGACACATAGGGTGACAGAAAAATGGCTTGCTTTGGTCCACCTCTTCCTGGTACTTCACCTATTTCGCCTTTTGCATCAGTTGAATGTCCAACATCAACATATGCCACTTTCTAAAACTCCCTAACTGTGCTGCCTCCCCCCCCATGGCCGGGGTCACCACCTAGCGCACGACACCGTGCGAGTGCCGTTGCCCTGGACAGGTGGGTAGGCCGACTCTTTGGCGCGGGCACTGGCACAGGGTCCCTCATAGTGCAATCAAGTGTCTCTGACGGTGGTGGTGCACACCCGCCGTCAGACACACCGCTGTACTATGAGGGGCCCAGTGCCAGTACCGACGCCCACGAGTGGGCCCCCTTGCTTGGCCAGGGCCCCAGCATTTGCAATCTTTACCTCTCCCTGCTCCTCCGCTGTGTAATCTGGGCCGTCAAATCCATACTGTGCCTGACACCGTCTGAGCCTGCCTCCTGATGTATAGACATATATTTTGAATGTGTACGCTATCCATACATGTTATCCGGGGATACGTTACCCCTTCTAAACTTTGTGCAATGACGTGCAATCCATACTGGGCCTAACACCGTCTGAGCCTGCCTCATGCTGTATAGACATATATTTTGAATGTGTACGCTATCCATACATGTTATCCGGGGATACGGTACCCCTTCTAACCTTTGTGCAATGACGTGCAATCCATACTGGGCCTAACACCGTCTGAGCCTGCCTCATGCTGTATAGACATATATTTTGAATGTGTACGCTATCCATACATGTTATCCAGGGATACGGTACCCTTTCTAACCTTTGTGCAATGACGTGCAATCCATACTGGGCCTAACACCGTCTGAGCCTGCCTCATGCTGTATAGACATATATTTTGAATGTGTACGCTATCCATACATGTTATCCGGGGATACGGTACCCCTTCTAACCTTTGTGCAATGACGTGCAATCCATACTGGGCCTAACACCGTCTGAGCCTGCCTCATGCTGTATAGACATATAATTTGAATGTGTACGCTATCCATACATGTTATCCAGGGATACGGTACCCTTTCTAACCTTTGTGCAATGACGTGCAATCCATACTGGGCCTAACACCGTCTGAGCCTGCCTCATGCTGCATAGACATATATTTTGAATGTGTACGCTATCCATACATGTTATCCGGGGATACGGTACCCCTTCTAACCTTTGTGCAATGACGTGCAATCCATACTGGGCCTAACACCGTCTGAGCCTGCCTCATGCTGTATAGACATATATTTTGAATGTGTACGCTATCCATACATGTTATCCGGGGATACGGTACCCCTTCTAACCTTTGTGCAATGACGTGCAATCCATACTGGGCCTAACACCGTCTGAGCCTGCCTCATGCTGTATAGACATATATTTTGAATGTGTACGCTATCCATAAATGTTATCCAGGGATACGGTACCCTTTCTAACCTTTGTGCAATGACGTGCAATCCATACTGGGCCTAACACCGTCTGAGCCTGCCTCATGCTGTATAGACATATATTTTGAATGTGTACGCTATCCATACATGTTATCCGGGGATACGGTACCCCTTCTAACCTTTGTGCAATGACGTGCAATCCATACTGGGCCTAACACCGTCTGAGCCTGCCTCATGCTGTATAGACATATATTTTGAATGTGTACGCTATCCATACATGTTATCCAGGGATACGGTACCCTTTCTAACCTTTGTGCAATGACGTGCAATCCATACTGGGCCTAACACCGTCTGAGCCTGCCTCATGCTGTATAGACATATATTTTGAATGTGTACGCTATCCATACATGTTATCCAGGGATACGGTACCCTTTCTAACCTTTGTGCAATGACGTGCAATCCATACTGGGCCTAACACCGTCTGAGCCTGCCTCATGCTGTATAGACATATATTTTGAATGTGTACGCTATCCATACATGTTATCCGTGGATACGGTACCCCTTCTAACCTTTGTGCAATGACGTGCAATCCATACTGGGCCTAACACCGTCTGAGCCTGCCTCATGCTGTATAGACATATATTTTGAATGTGTACGCTATCCATACATGTTATCCGGGGATACGGTACCCCTTCTAACCTTTGTGCAATGACTTGCAATCCATACTGGGCCTAACACCGTCTGAGCCTGCCTCATGCTGTATAGACATATATTTTGAATGTATACGCTATCCATACGAGGAGACTTATTTGATTGTTTTCTATGTTGGGACAGCAATTTTTGGGGAGCACTATACTCTGGAGAATGATAGATGGGGCCCACCATACACTGGAACATTCCAAAGGTGGACATCAGACACTGGAGCAGCATTTACAGGGCCCATTATACACTAGAGCATTAGAAATGGGGCCCATTATGTTTGGAGCATTATTTGGGCCCATAAGACAGTGGAGCTTCATCCATGGGGACCAACATATACTGTAGCATTATGTGGAGCTCATCATATACTGTTTCAAACATTATATGGGACCAATGATTTTGTATGGAGAAATAGATGGGCCTCGTCATGAGATGTAAAAAGTGAGGTATTTTTCATTGTACTATACAGCTATTTCTCTGCCGTATCGGAGCATGATGAGTTGTGGTATGTGTTAAAGGGGCGCTCTTTCGCCCAGGGCACATGAAAACCTGCAGCCAGCCCTACCCCCCCACAACTTTAGCCAAATAACCCCCATTTTTCAGTGCGTAACTTGTATTATGAAGTTAATTAAGGTTGACAAGCTTAAGTAAGAAGAATTGATGCTTTTGGCATTCAAATGGGCACTGTAGGTGTGTTTCCTGTCCTCCTCTCACTGCCGACTTTTATTCCCCATTGACTTACATTGGGTTTCGTGTTTCGGGACGACCCCGACTTTTCCCTATAATCGGACGATCTTGCTCGACCCGACTTTTGGAAAAGTCGGGTTTCACGAAACGAAACGCGACCCTAAAAAAGCAAAAGTCGCTCAACTCTAGTCTAAACACAGGAAAAACAACATCTTCAGAAGTGAAAATAGTTCACACATGCAATAAGGCACACTCCCCATACACTGAAAATTAAAATCATAGCTTTTCATTTCACCGATAAACAGATTTATTGAAATTCAATTTTGCTGAATTTTCCCCCAAAATTTGATTTACAGCAAACACATTTACGCAATTCAAGCTAATAGAAAATGTCTAATTACTCAGAAAAAACACATAGCATAGAGAAGAGAGTGAGAGAGAGGATCCCACTGACCATAAGAGCTTACACTCTACAGGAGAGAGAATAGTCCACCGACCACAAGAGATTACACTCTACAGGAGAGCCAATACCCTACTTACCATGAGAGCTTACACTCTACAGGGGAGAGAGAGAGAGAGAGAGAGGACCCCGCTGACTGTAAGAACTTAGACTCTACAGGAGAGAGAGAGCCCCACTGACCATAAGAGCTTACGCTCTACAGAAGAGCGAATAACCCACTGACCATAAGGTCTTACACAATACAGGAGAGAGGACCCCGCTGACCATAAGAGCTTACACTCTACATGAGAGAGAGAGGATCCTGCTGACCATAAGAGCTTACACTCTACAGGAGAGAGAGGACCCCACTGACCATCAGAGCTTAAACTCTACAAGAGAGAGAAGACCCCACTGATCATAAGAGTGTACACTCTACAGGAGAGAGAGAGGACCCCACTGGCCATAAGGTTATGTGCCCACGTTGCAGAAATGCTGCGGAATTGTCCGCAGCATTTCCGCAACTCCCTGCCGCGGTTAAAACGCACGTGGAATTCGCATGCGTTTTCCCGCAAAACACAAGCGTTTTTAGCTTGCAGAATGCTAGCGCTTTTCCAAGCGATTTGAAGCATCGTTTTGAAAAGTGATTGACAGGTTGGTCACACTTGTCAAGCATAATGTAGTGCTTGACAAGTGTGACCAACTTTTTACTATTGATGCTACCTATGCAGCATCAATAGTAAAAGATAGAATGTTAAAAATAACAAAAAAAATAGAGATATACTTACCTTCTGTCGCACCCCGAAATCCTCCCGATTCTAAGCAGCGCTGCCAGCAAGTTCCGTTCCCATGGATGCCTTGCGCGAATGACCTCTGATGACGTAGCGATCACACAACCGCGACGTCATCTGGGGTGAGTTCCGCACTGCATCCCTGGGAACGGAAGTTGCTGGCAGTGCCGCATGCACCGCTGAGGACTCCGGGGGCCAACAGAGGGTAAGTATATCCCTATTTTTTATTTTAATTCTATTTTTACAGGAATATAGTACCCAGGGCCTGGAGGACAGTCTCCTCTCCTCCTGACCCTGGGTACCATCCGCACATGAAGCGCTCACTTTACACATGGTGGGCATAAGTATAAAGCAATAGGTGGAATTAAAACATAGCTTTTAATCCGTTAATTAAAAGAATTAAAGAGTGTCACCCAAATGTGAATAAGACATATAAAAAAAATGCCAATCTAATGGACGGTCCCTAAGGACATAGGCGACCACTTACAGTTAGGTCCATATATATTTGGACAGAGACAACATTTTTCTAATTTTGGTACTAGACATTACCACAATGAATTTTAAACAAAACAATTCAGATGCAGTTGAAGTTCAGACTTTCATATTTCATTTGAGGGTATCCACATTATACTTGGATGAAGGGTTTAGGAGTTTCAGCTCCTTAACGTGTGCCACCCTGTTTTTAAAGGGACCAAAAGTAATTGGACAGATTAAATAATTGTAAATAAAATGTTCATTTCTAGTACTTGGTTGAAAACCCTTTGTTGGCAATGACTGCCTGAAGTCTTGAACTCATGGACATCACCACACGCTGTGTTCCCTCCTTTTTGATGCTCTGCCAGGCCTTCACTGCGGTGGTTTTCAGTTGCTGTTTGTTTGTGGGCCTTTCTGTCTGAAGTTTAGTCTTTAACAAGTGAAATGCATGCTCAATTGGGTTGAGATCAGGTGACTGACTTGGCCATTCAAGAATATTCCACTTCTTTGCTTTAATAAACTCCTGGGTTGCTTTGGCTTTATATTTTGGGTCATTGTCCATCTGTAGTATGAAACGACGACCAATCAGTTTGGCTGCATTTGGCTGGATCTGAGCACACAGTATGGCTCTGAATACCTCAGAATTCATTCGGCTGCTTCTGTCCTGTGTCACATCATCAATAAACACTAGTGACCCAGTGCCACTGGCAGCCATGCATGCCCAAGCCATCACACTGCCTCCGCCATGTTTTACAGATGATGTGGTATGCTTTGGATCATGAGCTGTACCACGCCTTCACCATACTTTTCTCTTTCCATCATTCTGGTAGAGGTTGATCTTGGTTTCATCTGTCCAAAGAATGTTCTTCCAAAACTGTGCTGGCTTTTTTAGATGTTTTTTAGCAAAGTCCAGTCTAGCCTTTTGATTCTTGATGCTTATGAGTGGCTTGCACCGTGCAGTGAACCCTCTGTATTTACTTTCATGCAGTCTTCTCTTTTTGGTAGATTTGGATATTGATACGCCTACCTCCTGGAGAGTGTTGTTCACTTGGTTGGCTGTTGTGAAGGGGTTTCTCTTCACCATGAAGATTATTCTGCGATCATCCACCACTGTTGTCTTCCGTGGGCGCCCAGGTCTTTTTGCATTGATAAGTTCACCAGTGCTTGCTTTCTTTCTCAGGATGTACCAAACTGTAGATTTTGCCACTCCTAATGTTGTAGCAATTTCTCAAATGGCTTTTTTCTGTCTTTGCAGCTTAAGGATTGCTTGTTTCACCTGCATGGAGAGCTCCTTTGACCGCATGTTTCCTTCACAGCAAAACCTTCCAAATGCAAGCACCACACCTCAAGTCAACTCCAGGCCTTTTATCTGCTTACTTGAGAATGACATAATGAAGTGTTGCCCAAACCTGTCCATGAAATAGCCTTGGAGTCAATTGTCCTATTACTTTTGGTCCCTTTAAAAACAGGGTGGCACATGTTAAGGAGCTGAAACTCCTAAACCCTTCATCCAATGTGGATACCCTCAAATGAAAGCTGAAAGTCTGAACTTCAACTGCATCTGAATTGTTTTGTTTAAAATTCATTGTGGTAATGTCTAGAACAAAAATGAGGAAAATGTTGTCTCTGTCCAAATATATATGGACCTAACTGTAGCTGCATTATGAAGGATATAATTTGCCACCTGATAATCTGTCGCATGGGTGACAAAATATAAGGATACAGCAATGACTGACAATTCAACACATTAATGCCATAACCTGATTGCACATATATAATGGAAATACAAGGTGCCTAGATGATTTTTATGGTCACCTATATTAACCAAAAAAAGGGGAGACGATAAAAAAGGAACAATCTCACCAAACAAGATGATGGGCCGGGAGTCTCCAAACAGTCCTCTGTACAGACAATGGAAGGCAGCGATGGGAAGACAATACCCTGTCAAATCCCTATGGGGCTAACCGTCATCTAATCCTCAAACTCCCACCCTGACAAGGGCAGTCCACAACTCACCCTATATTGCACATGCCCTGCACTTTCCCTGGAAAGGTGTCCCAACATGTTTCATCCAAGTAAACTATTCAAGGGACTAACTTGTTATAAAGTGTCATAGTGCTATAACTAAAGAAACATGAGTCCTTCTACTCTCAATGCTGTCTGCAGAGAATAGAGGAAAGAGGGCATACTTATAGATATCAACACTTCATGTGGAGTGACTCATAATTATTTTTACCTGCTACCACAACCATATGCCGCACAAATGCCTGCTGGCGTCCTGGGCGAACGCCCTTACTCACATTTACTTCCGGTCTGTGGAACGCACGCCGCCGAATACGGATCCAATTGTTGAACTAGTCACACCTCTTCCTGTGGCGCCAGTCCATGGAATGCACCCGAGAAGTGTGACCGACTTCCGGTCAGCGGAAAAAGTAGCGGAACACATACTGAAATCGGACATATGGGTCGCCCTTCCAGGGCCGTGGGGTACTCAGTACCGGGCCGGGGTTGGCGGGATGTGTCACAGCAACGGTGACCTGGTCCGTGGCCCTGGGCACCCAATTAACAGGGGGAAGATTGAATGGTGGAATGTAGTTAATGAAATAGTTCGTGACGCCACCTGTGGTGTTCGGCAAGCGAGATGTTAAGCCGACACTGCGTGCAGATCCTCTGGGGATGGTGGTGTGTTGCAGCCAAGATGGTGAAGCTCCCCACAGGTGAAGCTGTAGCCCCAGGGCAGTGTAGATGTAGGGGTAGAGGAGAGGCACAGGCCGTGTAGTAGCTGGTTCCCAGGTGTAGCAGTGCTGGGTGTGTTGGCTCAAGAATCAATGGAGGACATCAGGGTTTGTAGTTCCAAAGCTTTACTCACAGTCTGTAGTACACACAGGTGCCTGCCTCCCTACTGTGTCCTCCGGGTCAGAGACTCAATCAACCTCCAGGCCAGATGGAATGCTCCCTTCCAACGCTCTGCCAACATGTACCTTTCTGAACGTCTCCTCTTATAGCGCCTTTAAGTGTGAAGTACTCCCAGTACTGAGTTACACTGGAGTGCCTCCTGACAGATGTTCCCAAGAACTCTACTTGTACGGCAGACAGCTGTAGCCTGCTTCGGGGACTCCTTACTCCTGAGTCCCGGCTCATTATCCAAGTTGCTTTTGTGCCTCCAAGTCTTAGATGGGAGTAGTGCATTTACAGCCCACTACTCCACCGGTGTCTGCTGCAAGACCATTAGCATCCATACAACCTCGGGGACCGGGCCCCGGCCTTGCGCTTAGAACTTCTAGGCAGGGTTCTCCTCTAACCCACGTCCTCTGTTCCCTTTTACTCCTTCGCTCTGTACTAATCGCTCCTTCTCATGGAAGATCATGTTTCAGTTCAATGTCTTTCTCCTTCTTTCCTTTCCCGCGCCAGCACACCCAGGTCACCTCCTTCCTCCATCCCTCTCCCAGGGATCTTCTTTCCTCACTCCTCTCTGAGTGACTCTCCGACTCACACTGACCTCTAATCCTAACCCTTCCCGCTCTTTTATGTATTCTAACTCCACCCGCCTCCCAGCACGCTTCGTGTTCCAAGCAAGGAGCCACCAAAGGTACTCTGCTACACTCCAAGCAGGGAGCCGCAATGTGGCTTTGCTGAACTACTGTGTTGTGTGGGATGCAGATGTTGGAGCGTGGTCAGGAGCCTCCAACTTACCTTGATGGTGAGGCACCACACCTCAGGTGGAGGTGCAGTACCTCTGTGGTGACTGAGCCTCAGGGGCGCCACACATACACTGACCTCACTTCCGGTGACGTCAGATCACAGAGCGCACCCGAGAAATGAGACCGGCTTCCGGTCAACGGGAGGTGCGCTGTCAAATACAGCACAATGTGACTTCCGATACTGTCACCACATAAGGTGCAGCAGCCCAAAAATTCCGGATTCCAATATAGGAACATAGATCAGCAGACAATGGTCTGTCTAACACAGCGTGTTGTGTCACTTGCAGAGAATCTTATACTGCCACCTGTTAATTCTATAGGACACAACTCCGGTATATAAAAAAGAGAGAGACAAAACATAGTCTGCTCTACATAGGATCAATTGCGGGACTTATACTCCCATTCACCGCTCCCCGTGAGCACACAACTAATTTTAATCATATATACCGGATTATCGATCCATCATTCAGACAGATCATACAACAACAGAATAATCAGCATAATAGCATGGTATATAATACGGGGTAGAGATAACGACAAGTAGATATATATCCATGTAGATACATATATACATATGCAAATCCCTAATGTAAGGTGACAAAAAAGAGATTAAGGCATAATGAGGTAATGATTCTGTACTGTAGATAAAAGGCAAAAGACTAAAAAGGAAATTCAAATGAAACAACCATAATTAATTTGATCATTGAGGCCCTTTGTTGTAACTGTATACAAACAAGAACCGTTGGCACTACCCTTGAGATACCGGAATGGTGCACAAGTAGGATCCCAATCCGTGACTATCAATGCATATAAACTTGGCACACACCCAAACGAATGATGTTGCAAAATTGGTGATTTTAATAGATGGCAGTACATACATAAACGTTTCGGTCTATGACCTTCATCAATGTACTAAAAAATTAAACAAAAATAACAAAATGAAAGAAAGTATTTACAATGGAAAGACATGGGTTTTTTTACAGAAAAAATTACATAATATGCTGAGACATCGGTCACATTATGGCACAAGATACAATGTACTAATGAGGACACAGTCATGGAGACAAAAAACAACCTACAAAGAGGATGCACATACCGTTAGAATGTACTGTGAGCACTTTGTGAATAGGTTTTAAGGAAAACCTGAAAAGAGGGGAGGAATGGAGCTGATAAGACAACCATCCAAATTAGGTGAAGGTGAATCATATGACACCAGAAGACTGATCATACCAATGCTGCAGGGAGGTTGTTTAGGGGGGCTAGGAGAGTCGATGTCGGCTTTAATTAGAATGTCACGCACATTGCGCGGTCACCTAAAACAAGGTAGGAAAGGTTCCCTAAAAGCCTCTATCTGTGGGTGGGCTGTTGTTAAAAGATGCCAGTGACGCCTAATACTGGAATGTATACGGTAGGCGAAAGGGTGGTAGTCATGAACAAAGGCAATGCGATTCATAGCCTTTGGTTTACGGGGGGAAGGAGCATCCAAATTATTCAAAGTGTCTGTGGGGTAACCCCTCTCAAGAAATTTAGTACGCATTTCTGCCATGCGTATTTTCTGAGTCTCTGTCTCTGACACTATTCTTTGCACCCTTTTAAACTGTGACTTAGGAATTGCATCTTTCATTTTAGTAGGGTGGAAACTCGTATAGTGAAGGAGACTATTCCAGTCAGTTGGTTTTCTGTGGAGGTCAGTAGTTAAATGACCTGTCTCATCTTTGATGACGAGTGTGTCCAGGAAGTTAATCTGTTTAAGGTGATGTGTCATAGTGAAGCTTAAACCTGGCCAGGATGTTTGTAGCATGGAGAAAAAAGAATGTAATGTTTCTAATGATCCTCCCCAGATGCAAAAAATATCGTCGATGTACCTCTTCCACACTATAGCGTGAGTGCGGAAGAGGTCATCACGATAGATAATACAGTCCTCAAAGTGAGCCACATAACAATTTGCATAGGGGGGTGCAGCATTAGAGCCCATCGCGGTCCCCCTAGTCTGCAGGTAGTGTGTGTCCTCAAAGAGAAAAAAGTTTTTGGTTAGAATGATGGACAGTAGTTCACAACATAAATCAATTTGTTCAGGGTGAAAGTTGGACATTTCCAATAGCCTCCGTACAGATTGAATGCCCTCAGTATGGGGAATGGACGTATAAAGATCTTTCACATCCAGTGTGACTAAAATAGCATCTATAGGAATATGATCTAGGGTACGGATTACGTCCTGGAAGGCTCCTGTATCCAGTAAGAATGATGGTGTTAATTTGATGAGGGGTGTTAGGATTTTTTCCAAATACTTGGAAATAGGAGAGAAGATGGATTCCGTGGATGCCACGATTGGTCTGCCGGGTGGGTTAACAAGGTTTTTGTGTATCTTAGGTAGTATATAGAAGACCGGCATGATGGGGAATTGTTTGGTTAGGTACTCGCACGTTTTGCTATCCAGGACTCCGCATAATTTATATTTAATCAAGGTGGTCTGGATGAGACGCTTAATTTCGTTGGTGGGATCCCTGTTGAATGGTTCATAAATTGATGTATCGTTTAATTGGCGATATACTTCGCCCAGGTACATACTCTTGTCTAGAATAACAATGGCTCCCCCTTTATCTGCCGGTTTAATGATTAGATCCTTGTCATCCTGTAAGCTTTTTAGAGCTTGTTGATCTAGTGCAGTGAGATTGGGTGGAAAGTGTAAACGTCTTTTATGGATATCGTCTCGTAAATTCTGGAAAGTACTATCTATAAAAGAAATAAAAGTCTCCAATGCATATGAACCTACGGGTGGTCTGAAGGTGCTTTTGTTCCTGAGGCCCAAATTATCTGAAGATATCAAAAGGGGATGAGAAGGGCCGGATGTATAATGTGTATCAGTGATGTTAGAGAAGTGCGCCTTCAATCTCAATGACCTGTAGAACCTTTGTAGGTCCATGTCTAGATTAAATGTATTGTAGCTGTAGCTAGGGCAGAAGGAGAGGCCCTTTTGTAGTACCCGGTGTTCAGCTATACTTATACTTTTTGAGGAAATGTTAATTACCAGTGGGTCGTTACCTGTGAGCGAGTAATGCGACCGAAGTCCGTATTTCTGTGTATATCTCTTCCCCCTGCGGGTCCTCTTCTTTTTGTCGTTCTGCGTCGTTGTCCTAAAAAATGACTGGACGAGCCCTGTCTGTCGTGATCCGAACCTGAGGACGAGATGTCTGTAGTGGATCTGTAATTGGACTGGGAGTTGAAGTTGCCGGAACTGTAGGATTCGCGCCATTTATAGACTCTGTTGCGTTCGTAGTCGTCCGTATCACGGGCAAATTTATTCCTTTTCCTTGTCTCAGTATCCCGCCGATGTTGTTCAATAGCCCCGTTGATTTTTGTCTTCAGATTGTTGAAGTCCTCAGTACTGATAGAAGATGAAAGCTGGGTTTCTATATTGGAGCGCCGGATGACGTTAGTCATACACACGCCCACCCACTTCCTGTGGCGCGCGTCTGATAGGCTAAGCAGCAATATACCTGGGCTATTTAACACTACCACCTCCTCCATACCATAGCGCCATAGGATCCGCGACGGATACCGCATCCACACGCCACAGTATTGCACGGTAAGATTGTCTTTTTGTCCACACTAGTAGACAGTGTGGACATTACTTTGCTGACAGTCACTAAGCGTTCTATATTTTCCCACAGTGGGACGGCGATAGTTACCTCCCTGCAGCATTGGTATGATCAGTCTTCTGGTGTCATATGATTCACCTTCACCTAATTTGGATGGTTGTCTTATCAGCTCCATTCCTCCCCTCTTTTCAGGTTTTCCTTAAAACCTATTCACAAAGTGCTCACAGTACATTCTAACGGTATGTGCATCCTCTTTGTAGGTTGTTTTTTGTCTCCATGACTGTGTCCTCATTAGTACATTGTATCTTGTGCCATAATGTGACCGATGTCTCAGCATATTATGTAATTTTTTCTGTAAAAAAAACCCATGTCTTTCCATTGTAAATACTTTCTTTCATTTTGTTATTTTTGTTTAATTTTTCAGTACATTGATGAAGGTCATAGACCGAAACGTTTATGTATGTACTGCCATCTATTAAAATCACCAATTTTGCAACATCATTCGTTTGGGTGTGTGCCAAGTTTATATGCTTTGTTGTAACTGTGTCCAGATAGAAAATCCATTTGGCCTCTCCTTGTAAAAGCAACTGACCCCAGTTGCCCCCCCCTCTGACGTTTGAATACCTTGTCAATGGCAGTAAATTTGAGGTGTCTGATTTGACCATCATGTACACTATGGATGTGTCTAGAAATTGGGGTGTCCCTCTTATGTGTTACATCACCCACATGCTCCCCAATCCTCCTCCTAAATTCACGAATCATTTTCCCCACATATTCAAGTCCGCAGGTGCAAGGAGCTTTGTAAATGACACCTTTAGAACTACAATTCACAAAATATTTGATGGAATAACTCTTTCCAGTTACATTGCTCACAAAATTCTTGCCCACGCCAATATGTTGACAAGCAACTCAATGTCCACATTTGTGGCAACCAACAACATCACTATTAAGCCATGTTTTATTAATGGGAGTAGAGAAATGGCTATGCACAAGTCTATCATTCAGGGACCGTGCTTTTTTATAAGTGATTTTAGGATGATTACTTAGATGGGGAGAGATGTCATTGTCCATCTGTAAGATGGACCAGTGTTTTTTTAAGATGTTCCTCACTGGAATTGCACCATTATCATATGTGGTGATGAATCTTAGAGTATCATTCTCCAAGATTTTCTTATTGCTAGAAATCAATAATTCGGACCGCTCACACCCCTTTTCTCCTCGGTAAGCCTCTTTTAATACGCTCTGAGGGTATCCCCTATCCACGAATCTATCCCTCAAGTCCCTAGCCTGGGACTCAAACATCAAAGTGTCCGAACAATTTCTACGAGCCCTTAAATATTGTCCCTTAGGGATGGCTCTCTTCAAATGTGGAGGATGGTGGCTGCCCCAATGCAATAAGGAGTTAGTAGATGTAGGTTTTCTATACGTAGAGGTCACCAATTCTCCTTTTTCATTTTTCTCAATGAAAACATCAAGGAAAGGCAATCTCTATATCTCAATTACTGATGTGAAAAATAATCCTATGTCATTACAGTTGAGTTTAGCCACAAAGTCATTAAAATCCTCAACTGAACTTTTCCAAACGATGAAAATATCGTCTATGTACCGTGTCCCTAACTCAGGGACACGGCACATAGACGAATCATCAACTTGGTCACCACCGAAGACCACCGTTTCCTCCCACCAGCCGAGGAGGAGATTAGCGTAAGCCGGCGTACAGGGGCTCCCCATGGCGGTCCCCCTCAGCTGTTGGTAGATCTTACGGTTAAAGGTAAAGAAGTTCCGTGTGAGGCAAAACCGAAGGAGCTTTAATTCAAAGTGGTTGTGTTCTTGATATCGACACCCCCTCATGTTCAAAAAATGTTTAACCGCTTCCAAACCATGTACATGAGGAATAGACGAATACAAAGCCTCGACATCTATACTTGCCAAATATGATTTAGGGTCGATGGTAAGTCCTTCCAGTCGACGAAGAAGGTCAGGTGAATCTTGGACAAAAGACTGAAGAGAAGAGACAAATGGGGATGAAATCCGATCTAAATATATCCCAACATTCTGACAGACTCCTATCTATAAGTATGCCCTCTTTCCTCTATTCTCTGCAGACAGCATTGAGAGTAGAAGGACTCATGTTTCTTTAGTTATAGCACTATGACACTTTATAACAAGTTAGTCCCTTGAATAGTTTACTTGGATGAAACATGTTGGGACACCTTTCCAGGGAAAGTGCAGGGCATGTGCAATATAGGGTGAGTTGTGGACTGCCCTTGTCAGGGTGGGAGTTTGAGGATTAGATGACGGTTAGCCCCATAGGGATTTGACAGGGTATTGTCTTCCCATCGCTGCCTTCCATTGTCTGTACAGAGGACTGTTTGGAGACTCCCGGCCCATCATCTTGTTCGGTGAGATTGTTCCTTTTTTATCGTCTCCCCTTTTTTTGGTTAATATAGGTGACCATAAAAATCATCTTGGCACCTTGTATTTCCATTATATATGTGCAATCAGGTTATGGCATTAATGTGCTGAATTGTCAGTCATTGCTGTATCCTTATATTTTGTCACCCATGCGACAGATTATCAGGTGGCAAATTATATCCTTCATAATGCATCTAGGTGGTCGCCTATGTCCTTAGGGACCGTCCATTAGATTGGCATTTTTTTATATGTCTTATTCACATTTGGGTGACACACTTTAATTATTTTAATTAGCAGATTAAAAGCTATGTTTTAATTCCACCTATTGCTTTATACTTATTAACCATTGGTGAGATCTTATTTGTGTCAATTTTTGACAGAAATTGTCCTATGCTTTTTTTGCTTCACATGGTGGGCATAGCCACATGCGTAAAGTGAGCATATTAATGCAATCCTATGGCGGCGGAATCGCCGGATTCTGCAAAAGTAATGGACATGCTGCATATTTTTCCGCTATGCGATTCCGCAGCTGAAAACTCTGCAGCATTGTCACAGCAATTGCGGAATCATATAGGATTGCATGGAATGCTTTTTACCCAGTGTATTTTAAGCGTTTCCGCAGCGGCAAAAGCGCAACGTGGGCACACAGCCTAAGAGCAGCTTACACTCGACAGAAGAGAGAGAGAACCCCACTGACCATAATAGCTTACACTATACAGGAGAGAGAGAGGACCACTGATCATAAGAGCTTACACTCTACAGGAGAGATTGTAAGGACTTTTTTAAGTACGTAATGTGCATATGTGGAGCCCCTGAGGGTTCAGTCGCCACAGAGGTACTGCACCTCCTCCTGAGGTGTGGTACCCCACCATTCAGGTAAGGTGGAGACCCCTGACCACGCTCCAACACCTGCATCCCACACAACACAGTAGTATAGCAAAGCACCCTTTGGTGGCTCACTGCTTGGAACACGAAGCGTGCTGGGAGGCGGGTGGAGTTTTAGTTTGCACAAAAGAGCGGGAAGAGGATAGGATTCAGTCAGTCAGTTAAAGGGGAGTGAAGAGAGAGTTAGTCACAGGAGTCTGACGAGGTCAGACCTGTGTAAGGAGATCCCCTGAGAGGGATGGAGGAAGGAGAGTGCTGCAGCCGACCTCAGTGAGCTGGGTCCGCTGGCACAAGAAAGGAACATTGATAGAACGCCTGACTCTCCATAAGAAGGAAAGGATTAGTAAGGAACGTGAGGAGAAGAAGAGAACTAAGGATTGAGGGTTAGAGGAGAACCCTTCTCAAGTTCTAGGCGCAAGGCCGGGGTCCGGTCCCCGAGGTTGTTTGGATACTTATGGTCCCGCAATAGACACCAGAGGAATAGAAGTTTGTCATCACTTTATTCCCACACAAGACTTGGGGGCACAACAGCAACGAGATAGAGAGCCGGGACTTAGAAGCAGAGAGTCCCCGAAGCAGGCTACAACTGTCTGCCATACAAGTAGAGTTCATAGGAACATCGGACAGGAGGAACTCCAGTGTAACTCAGTACTAGGAGTACTTCACTTGAAGGCGCTAAGAGGGAGACATTCAGAAAAGGCACATAAGTTGGAGGAGTGTTGGAAAGGTGTGCTTCATCTTGCCTGAAGGTTGGCTGAGCTCCTGACCCGGAGGACACGGCACAGATGCGGGCTCTTGAGCCACCACAGACTGTGAGTAAAGCTTTGGAACTACATGCCCTGGTGTCCTCCACTTATTCCTGCGTCAACCTGCCCAGCACTGCTACATCCCTTGCGCCTGACACTACACCATCTAAGTGTCCCTACATCCACTCTGCCCTGGGACTACAGCCCTTCCTGTGGAGGGCTATACCATCACTGCTGCACCACACCATCTGTCCCAGAGGAACTGTCTGCAGCGTCGGCTTAACATCTACATTGCCGAACACCACAGGTGGCGTCACGACTTACACATTCACACTGAATTTTTACAATGGGCGTCCAGGGCCACGGACCGGGTCACCGCTACTGTGACACTTCCCTGTGAAATACCGGCCTGGTATCGAGTACCCCACTGCCCTGGGTGTGAGGACGTCCCACATGCACAGCTAACGACATGTGACTACAAGGTCCAAGATATTATATCTCTGGCTCATACATCTACGCATGCTCTGTTGCATGATATGCAGGTCTTACCACCAATTGTTACTTTTGCGCATGCGCTATACCGACTAAGGCCAGAGTGTTTATGGATGTAACCTAGACAGCACAAACCAGGAAGCAACCTTTTTTTCATACGCACTGCACATTTGCTACTCCTTGATGCCTTCTACACTTGGTTTGCTGACAAGCTCCTTTTCTCTCTACCCTCTCCAGAGGAAGACACGCTGCGTGGCGATACGCGTGGGACTTTTGCTCTCTCCACATACTATGATGTGACCGGGTGACCTTTTCTCAAATTTTCTACCAACAGGTCTTATACAGTCTCATTTATCTGCTCTTTTTCCTTCCTTTCCCTCCCATTTGTGTTTTTTGCATCCCTCAGTATAGGGATAACGTTTTATCCGCATTATTCTCAGGAATTACCATATTCCTTTAAAGAAGTGGTTTGATGATCTATGGTTGAGGATGTTTTTCTTTACTCTGTATTATTCAGCGTTGGATGTTTTGAACAGTACTGTATAGATGGTTTATTTTTTATAGTGCACCTTACCTTAGTGCACCCCCTGTGCAGATAGTGGAGGAGTCTGGTGGGCACTTATATAGCCCTCCAGTTGCTGTTCATCTGTAAGCCTTTTTTGGCCTTTTAATTGTTCTTAAACCATTTCTTGTTTTGCTTGTTTAATTGTTATGATGTAAATGATGATAATTTTGTATATTAATGGTGGTCCTTGTCTTATACACGCTACTTTCTCTTTCTTGTTTGCACACCTGGCTGGCAAGCGCATGAATACCATGTTGCACAGGAGTAGAATAATATCCATGAACAAGTGGGACAAAATAAGAGGCCAAGGATCATGGTACTACCTTAATAGAACAGCGCCATAAGGCTTGAAAAAGTTTTCCCTGTAGGCTGGAAGTGTCTCAGTCAGAAGATGTGGAGAGAGATGAGGAGGCAAGACAACACTTGTAGGTCAGGCTGGATTTCATCAGCACGTGTAATTCTTAGTTGGATCTAGATCCATACTCATTCTTGGTGCTGACTATGGCGTTATGCATATGTGCTCCATCATCAGGGCACATACCTAGGAGATATGGAGAGGCAAGATATAGCCTTATTATGGGCACATTGTGTTTTTTGTGGTTTTAAATGATTTTAATGTTTGCAGTTCTGCGTATACTAATAAAACATTGTGATCTGCTTATGGTGATACCTGTAGTTTCGCGTGTCCCTTTTCTTAGTTTTCAGATTCATGCAGATTACTAACAGTGATGATTTAAGGGAAACAATAAAAAGGAAGCATAATGTGAAATTCTTTAAAAGAGTTGTTCAAGGTTGGGATGAAAGTCTGCAGTCACAGTGTGGGGAAGGTGACTTGATGGACAGACGTGACTGGTAGAAGGAGGGGACAGTTTGTGCACAAGAGACGGATATTGACAGGATAGAAGGGTGACAGCTGGGAAAGGTAGATAGGAGAGTGCAGTACCGAGAAATGACCACAAGATGGCAGGGGGGAGTAGCTTAGGACTTAACAGCAGCTTACGGCTTGAGAAACGCTTAGTTATGGGGGGTGGGGTGAAAGGAACCCAGGAGGGGAATTCCCGGTGAGAGAGGGGATAAATAGAACAGGGTAGGGTTCCAGGCAGGTTAGTCCCCGGAGGAGCTCGGTAGAAGACAGTGAAGAGAGAAGAGCTCGACCAGGGGACGGACAGCAAAGAGACAGTTGGGGGGGTGGCCCTGACCTGACGGACCGCAGGACAGACGAGGCCCCGTGGGTACCGATTGGACCACGACCTCGGGCAGGTGAAGCGCTGGTGGTAGATTGGTCTAGGACAGCCCCAGCAAAAGATCCGCGAGGGACGTTACTTTGACTGGAGCAAAGGTGCAGGTACCCAGGCCTGGAGACAGAGAACTGTAAAGAGGCTGCGGTGCGTGGTTGTGGTCGTCAGGAGGATGACGAATAAATCGGGAACTGTTACTATTGAAATCTATCTCCTCCTCGTCCTTGCATCGCCTGGTGTCTGTGTCATCCGGACAGGGTAAGCAGTGGTCCACCCCCCAATCCGGCCCCCCACCACAACACTAAGGGTACCGTTACACTTAGCGATGCACCAGTGATCCCGACCATGATATGACCCGGTCAGGATCGCTGGTGCATCGCTAAGTGGTCGCTAGTGAGCTGCCAAACAGGCAGATCTCACCAGCAACATAGCAGCGGTCGGGGGTCGCTACTTACCTGTCAGACGAGGCGATGAAGACGTCCTCCCGCCGGCATCCACGCGTCGCTCGTTGCCACAGCAGGAAGCCCAGCCGGAATTGGCCTAGGACGTTCTCGCGCGATCAGCGATAATCAGCGGGGGAGTCGGTCGGAGGTAAGTATCACACATAGCGATATCGCTAGCAATATCGCTGCTGTGTCACAAAACCAGTGACATTATAGCGATATTGCTTGCGATATCGCTTGGTGTAACGGGCCCTTAAAGGACTGCAGATTTTTAAATTCTCACAGCATGCACACCACAAGCTGTTTGGATTCTTCAATGGGGGGAGGGCAAGAGCAGGCAGTCACGTGACCACAAGTATATGATTTGCATACCTCTGGCCACATTCAGACTAGTCATGTGAGGCCACGCATGTCTAGTTGGCATGTGACTATATGGTGACAACAGTGAGACATCATGGTGGCAGTGTCCTTATGTGGGGCAGCATGAACATTGCTGATGTCGGGGAGCTACATTTCATGGACGGTGTCATGAATTCATAGATGCACTGCTCTATAGTGAAAGAGAAGATGCCTCTATCATTCTCTACCTTTGTTAAATATTAACTTTTCCAACATGACAATGATCCAAAACACACATATCTTGCATTTCTGAAGAAGAAAATGATGAAAGCTCAGTAGCCAAGTGTTTCCTGATCTGACCCCAACCAAACACCTATGGGGAATTCTGACAAGACAAGTTGTAATCATTCTCCAGCATCAAGGCTCTAAAAGACCTCGTTCTTGTAAGAATGGAAGAAAACTGATGTTGCATTATGTCGCCAACTTATTTACTCCCGGCCTAGAAGACTTGGTGCTGTCCTTAAAAATCATGGAGGTCATACAGAATACTAGATTCAGTAGTTATTAATGCGAGGTGTATTCATTTTTGCATCAGCTAACATTATTAACCCGACTTTCATATTATGGGTTAAAAAAAACAAAAGGGAAAACATTTTCAGGATATAGAAGAGGTTAAGAAAAAATAGCTGGAGGCACTTAAGAGCATTAGCTCAGAAGAATTTTAAAAAAATGTTTTGAACAGTGGAAAAATCATTGGGACAAGTGCACAACAGTACAAACAAACATTGGGACAGTATTTTGAAGGGGATTAATGTTTTTTAAGATGTCATCTTGAATAAAAAAAAGTTTAAAATAAGTAGTTTTTTTGGGTACCTCCTCATATATGCACTGTATATATACAATAAATACCATGCGATATAGTGTCTGCAATCTGTCTTTTTTCCTGTATGAAAATTAAAAATGTGGGGCTAATGAAACAACATAATTAATAAATAATATTTCCACATGTCTACTTTACATCACCATTATTTTTAAAACATTTTTTTATTAGGAAGTTAGAAGGGTTCAAAGTTGATCAGCAATTTCTAATTTTTGCAACAACTAATTTTTTAGGTGCCATCTCTAATTTGAAGTGACTTTGCGGAGCTATGTGACAGAAATTATCCAAAAGTGACACCATTCTAAAAACAGCACCCCTGAAGGTGCTCAAAACCACAATCAAAAAGTGTATTAGGGGCGTTGCTTTAGCCCCAAATTTGTCATTTTCAAAAAGGTTACAAGACAAGGTGCACCGTACAATTTGTTTTGCAATTTCTCCTGAGTACACTGATATGTGTTTAGACAACTACTATTTGGGCTCATGGCAGGACTTGGAAGGGAAGGAGCGCCATTTGATTTTTGGGGCGCAAAATTAGCTGAAATAAATAGCAAACGCCATGCCTTGTTTGCAGAGCCTCTGATGCGCCTAAGCAGTGGAAACAAGCTACCCCATTTTGGAAACTACACCCCTAAAGAAATGTATCTAAAGGTGTGGTGAGCACCCTGAACCCACAGGTGCTTCACAGAATTTTATAATGTTAAGCCATGAAAATTAAAAACTTGTCACAATTCCTCTGCACAGTGAATGATTGCTATGCTGTTCTATGGAAACTGGCTTGCTGAGCGGTCTTTGTCTTGATTGACAGGTTGGCAGTCCAATACTGTGATGGGCTGGCTGGGCTGTCGGTGACTTGATTGACAGCTCTGCTGTCCAATCTGTGACTGGGACGTGCAGGACTTTCTGCAGGTGTTCAGTGTTCTGCTATTCGCCCAGCTGTCACGTGTACCCGTCCTGTGTGACACGACCCGCAGATCGGTAACTAAAACAACAAGACAAAAGTGTCACGTGTACCTGTCCTGTGTGACACGACCCACAGGTTGGTAACTAAAACAACAAGACAACAGGAGAACACCGGGGAAACAATTACAACGGTGGGCCCTGCAATCGGGGACGTGGAGACCTCCTGCAATCCCCTGAGGTAGTGTCCCTGAACACTCCTAACGTTCCCTATACAGGCTCTTCACCTGTCACCAAGCAGGATGCCTGAATCCCTCACTATCCCTGCACCTATCCCTTGCTAGGGAACTGGATAGTGGGAACACTGGTCCCACCGCTGCACTAATACACACGAAGGAAAAAGGGAAAACACCAAAAAACTTATCTTTCTCTGCTGCAGTCACCAGGCAGCAGAGTGCTGCACCAGATCAGCTTTCAGCAGTGGCTCGACACCTCAGAGCCAGCTGCTACTTTCACCAGCTTTCTCTGCTGCAGTCATCAGGCAGCAGATTTCATCACCGGATTAACTTTCAGCAGTGGCTCGACACCTCAGGACCAGCTGCTACTTCACCAGGTTTCAGCAGTGGCTCAACACCTCCGAGCCAGCTGCTCACTTCACCGTGATTGGAATCCAAAAAGGACCTGCCATTACCAACACCTGCTGATACACCATGTGACCCAAAAAAAGGAAGTGGTCACATCAGCAGGGAAAACAAAACATGCATGTAATAACACCTATGGCCACCCGGGGCAAAACCCCATTTTAAGCTCCCAGACCTGAAAGGAAAAAAAAAGGTTTAACTGAGGGAATCCCGAATCTGACACAGATCCAAGAATTGGACTGTGACACCAGCTAATTAAATGAGCTGTCTGTCGCGGATCCCTGCCAGACGTAGTTTGTGCTTCTTGGTGAGTGTTAACCTGATTCTGTGGCTCTGAGTTCTGATCTTCTGCTGCCTGACCCATTGTACCGTGTTCTGACTATCCCTTTGTCTTGACCTTTGGCTTTTGATCTGGTATCTCTTGTTATTGACCCTGGACTGTGACGTGACTTGCGCCTTCATCTTTTCCCTTGGTTATCTGCGTACTCTCTTGGTATTGACCCAGGAATATCTGACTCTTCTGCCTAATGGCCTGTCCGTGAGTAGTGACTAGCGTGACAAAACTAGATTTTTACTGCAAAAATGTTGCTTTAGCCAAAAATGTTTCCTTTATCACAATGGTAACAAGAGAAAATGGACCAAAAAAATCTGTTGTGCGATTTCTCCTGAGTACGCCAATACCCCATAGGTGGAGGAAAATTACCGTTTGGGCACACAGCAGGCCTAAAAAGAAAAGGAGCGCCATTGAATTCTGGAGCACAATTTTTCCTTTTTGGCTGGAATAAATTGAGGATGCCATGTCACATTGCCAAAACAGCAGTAACCCCCACAAGTGACCTAATTTTGGAAAGTACACTTCTTGAGGAATTCATCTAGGGATGTAGTGAGCATTATTAATCCTCAGGTGATTGACAGAATTGTATAACATTAGGCCGAGTCAATGGAAAATTACCATTTTTTTTTACTTAAATGTTGCTTTGGCCCCAAGTTTAACATTTTCAAACAGGGACAATAGGAGAAAATGAACCATACAATTTGTTGCGCAAGTTCTTCTGAGTACGCCAATATACCATATGTGGTCAAAAACCATACAGAGGCGCAGTGCAAATCTCAGAAGAGAAAGACACGTGTGTCACAGAAATTTACACCATTGGGCAGTGAAGAAAAATAATCAAATTTTTTAGCACAAAAATGTTGTTTTAGCCCCAGATTTTACACTTTAACATGGAGAAATGGGTAAAAATGGCACCAAAATTTGTCACACAATTTATGCTAAATGTGGCAATACCCCTTATGCTCATATGTGGCTGTACATTACTGCTTAGCTACACGGCAAGACTTGGAAGGGACAGAGAGCTATTTGACACTGGGAAAACAAATGATCATAGAATAGTTTGTGGAAGCCATATACAAAGCCTCTTAGTACTAGAAGAGAACAATCCATTTTGGAGATTGCGCCCTTCTGGTCAGGGACGGCATCAGCACCTGGGCAAGTGCCAGGGCCCTGAGCAGGCGGGGAGCCCACTTGCCGTCAGGGACACCAATGCATTACGGGGGGCCCGTTGTCTGTGCCAATGCCAGAGCCCGCAAGTGGGCCCCCCCTATTGCTCCAGGTCCTAGCACTTGAGATACTTACCTCTCCCCACTCCACTGCTGTGGCGTCTTCCGCGTCTCCAGACTGTGCCTTTCAGGTCAGAGGGTGCGATGACATCACGTCTGTGTGGCCTCTGCCTGAGCACTCACACTGCAGAGAGATGGAAGACACTGAGCAGAGCAGCAGCGAGTGATGAGAGGTGAGTATTTCATTTTTTTATGTTTGAAGCATTATATATGGGGACCATCATAAACTGGAGCATCATATATGGGTCAATCACATATGGAGCATTATATATGGGTTATACCCTGGAGCATCATATACGGGGACCATTGTACACTGGAGCATCATATATGGGGCCCATTATACACTGACTGGAGCATCATATATGGGGCCCACTATACATTGGAGCATCATATATGGGGCTCTTTATACACTGGAGTATCATATATGGGACCCATTAAGTATGGAGCAATAAATGGAGCTCATTATTCTTTATGGAGCATTATATGAGGCCTATTATATACTGTATGGATCAATATATGGGGCTCTTTATTCTATATGGAGCAATATATGTGGTTCATTATACTGTATGAAGCATTATATGTGGCTCATTATACTGTATGGAGCACTATGTGGTGACCATTATACTACAGTATATGGAGCAATATACTTGGCTCATTATACTGTACTAGCTGAAGAGCCCGGCGCTGCCCGGGCATAGTAACTAACTGTGGTTAGTTATAGCAAATTATAATTATCCTCCATCCCATAGTCCCGCACCCATATACCCATCATACATATCCACGATCCCATAGTCCCATGCCCATATACCCATCATACATATTCTCCATCCCATAGTCCCATGCCCATATACCCATCATACATATCCACGATCCCATAGGCCCGTGCCCATATACCCATCATACATATCCTCCATCCCATAGTCGAGTGCCCATATACCCATCACACATCTTCCATCCCATAGTCCCATGCCCATATACCCATCATACATATTCTCCATCCCATAGTCCCATGCCCATATACCCATCATACATATTCGCCATCCCATAGTCGAGTGCCCATATACCCATCACACATCCTTCATCTCATAGTCCCGTGCCCATATACCCATCATACATATTTTCCATCCCATAGTCCCGTGCCCATATACCCATCACACACATCCTCCATCCCATAGTCGAGTGCCCAGATACCCATCACACATCCTCCATCCCATAGTGCCATGCCCATATACCCATCATACATATTCTCCATCCCATAGTCCCATGCCCATATACCCATCATACATTTTCGCCATCCCATAGTCCCATCCCCATATACCCATCATACATATCCTCCATCCCATAGTCCCGTGTCCATATACCCATCACACATCCTCCATCCCATAGTCCCGTGCCCATATACATATCCGCCATCCCATAGTCCCGTGCCCATATACCCATCATACATATCCTCCATCCCATAGTCCAGTGCAAATATATCCATCACACATCCTCAAACCCATAGTCCCATGCCCATATACATATCCGCCATCCCATAGTCCCGTGCCCATATAGCCATCAAACATATGCTCATTCCATAGTCCAGTGCCCATATACCCATCACACATCCTCCATCCCATAGTCCCGTCTCCACATACATATCCACCATCCCATAGTCCTGTGCCCATATACCCGTCATACATATCCTCCATCCCATAGTCCAGTGCCCATATACCCATCACACATCCTCCATCCCATAGTCCCGTGCCCATATACATATCCGCCATCCCATAGTCCCGTGCCCATATACCCGTCATACATATCCTCCATCCCATAGTCCAGTGCCCATATACCCATCACACATCCTCCATCCCATAGTCCCGTGCCCATATACATATCCGCCATCCCATAGTCCCGAGCCCATATACCCATCATACATATCCTCCATCCCATAGTACCGTGCCCATATACATATCCTCCATCCCATAGTCCCGTGCCCATATACCTGTCATACATATCCTCCATCCCATAGTCCGGTGCCCATATACTCATCACACATCCTCCAATCCATAGTCAACCATTATGACATCATAATGAGCGGCGGCAGGGCTTGCAACCTTTTATGACATCAGCGTCGCCATGGCAACCATTTTGACATCATAATGAGGGGCGGGGCTTGATAAGCACACACTGCTTCCCCAGTATGCAAATAGGGGCATTGTGACATCACAATGAGGGGCGGGGCTTGATGCGCACACACTTTTCCCCCCTATATGTAGATAGGGGCAACATTGTTTGGTGAATTAGAACGCACGGGGTTAAAATTTTGCCTCACAACATAGCTTAGGACGCTCTCAGGGTCCAGACGTGTGACTGTGCCAAATTTTGTGGGTGTAGCTGCGACGGTGTGGATGCCTATCCCGGACATACAAACAAACATACACACACACACACACATACACACATACATACACACATACACACTTTGAGCTTTATATATTAGATGAAGCATTATACTTGTCTCATTATACTGTATGGAGCATTATCTGGGGTCCATTATTCTGCATGGACAAAATATATGGGGTGCATTATTCTGTATAGAGCACTATGTGGTGCCCATAATACTGTATGGAGCAATATATGAGGCTCATTATACTCTATGAAGCAATATATGGAGCTCCATATTCTGTATGGAGCAATATATGGGGCTCATCAAGGCCGCCATCAGGGCATTACTGCCCTGACTGGCGTATGAGGCTCGGTGGGCAGAGGGGGCCTACATTGGGCCCTGTCTCATCTGCTCACTGAGCCCTATCGGCATGCTAAACCAGGCCCTGGCTAGCGGTGCTGAGGCATTTCAACTCTATTGACATGCGGGCCCGGGCCCACACGTCAATAGTTAACAGCCACCAGCCAATCAGAGGCTGGCAGCTGACGTCATCTGCAGCGCGCACGTCACCGGCGTCTGATGTCAGTCGCCAGCAGGTACGCACTTCAGCTGCGTGGAGGGAGCTTCACCACAGGAGCCCAGCCAGGTAAGGCCTGTTTCCCACTTCAGTTTATTTACGTCAGTCAAAATCCGCCAGAGAGTGAAAAAATGGATCCGTTTCCGTTTTGCCACAAACGGATGTCACAGGATCTGTTTTTTGACGGATCCGTTTTTGGAGCCAAGGTGATGAAATTTAAAGTGAAATGACTCAGGAAAAGGAGAGAGAGAGAGAGAGGCAAAAAGCGGATCCGTTGCCGGATTCCGTCAAAAAACGGTTGGCAACGGATCCGCCGCCCATAGGCGACCATTATAATGAATGGCGGATAGCTGCGGATCCGTTGCTATCCGCTATTTTGACGCAGCCAAAAAAGTTTCATTGTCCATCAACTCAAGTCAGAGGATGCCAAAATTATGGCGGATCCGTCAAAAAACGGATCCAACGGATGACCATCCGTCAAATCTGCCGCTAATGCAAGTCAATAGGAAAAAAACGGATCTGCCAAAAAAATGGTGGATTCATTTTTTTTGCAAAACTGCGGATTTTGACTGATGGCAACAAACAGAAATGTGAAACAGGCCTAAGAGGAACGTGTTTTTTTTTAAAGCAGCAATCTGGGGGCCCGGGGCAGAATGTGAGACACAGGGGCAGAATGTGAGACACGGGGTCCGGGGGAAGAATGTCAGACATGGGGGCAGAATGTGAGGCATTGGGGCAGAATGGACATGGTGGAAGAATGTGAGACATAGGGGGCAGAATGCGAGACATGGTGGCAGAATGTGAGACACAGTGGCAGAATGGACATGAGGGCAGAATGTGAGACATGGGGGCAGAATGTGAGACACGTGGGCAGAATGTGAGACATGGGGGCAGAATGTGAGTCATGGGAGCAGAATGTGGGACATGGGGGCAGAATGTGAGACAAGGGGGCAGAATGTGAGACATGAGGGCAGAATGTAAGACATGGGGCAGAATGTGAGACATGGAGGCAGAATGTGAAACATGGGGGCAGAATGTGAGACATGGGGGCAGAATGTGGGACATGGGGGCAGAATGTGGGACATGGGGGCAGAATGTGAGACATGGAGGCAGAATGTGAGACATGGGGCAGAATGTGAGACACGGGGCAGAATGTGAGACATGGGGGCAGAATGTGAGACATGGAGGCAGAATGTGAGACACAGTGGCAGAATGGACATGAGGGCAGAATGTGAGACATGGGGCAGAATGTGGGACATGGGGGAAGAATGTGGGACATGGGGGCAGAATGTGGGACATGGAGGCAGAATGTGAAACATGGGGGCAGAATGTGGGACATGGGGGCAGAATGTGGGACATGGGGGCAGAATGTGAGACATGGGGCAGAATGTGAGACACGGGGGCAGAATGTGAGACATGGGGCAGAATGTGAGTCATGGGAGCAGAATGTGGGACATGAGGGCAGAATGTAAGACATGGGGCAGAATGTGAGACAAGGAGGCAGAATGTGAGACATGGGGGCAGAATGTGAGACATGGAGGCAGAATGTGGGACATGGGGGCAGAATGTGGGACATGGGGGCAGAATGTGAGACATGGGTGCAGAATGTGAGACATGGGGGCAGAATGTGGGACATAGGGGCAGAATGTGAGACATGGGTGCAGAATGTGAGACATGGGGGCAGAATGTGGGACATGGAGAAAATATGGCTGGAGCCAGGAAAGAGCCACACAGGGGCCAGGATGGGGGATATTATTACCATAGGGGCTAATTAAAGGATATTATTACTGCAGTGATGTATTTATTTTATTTTTTTGAGGATACTGTTTTAAATGGGGGGAGGTCCTGTTACTGTGCAGAGCGACACTATGTCGCCTTCTTTTCTTCATCTGGTGTAGTGTAGAAGTTGGGAAAAAATTAAGTAATGTGTTTTGCAAGTGGAGCTCTAGATAACTGTGTTATTTCCTGCAGAGACGAGCCCTGGCTGGAAGACGTGATGGCATTCTGTGCTGGATGAAAGATGAAAAGCGAAGATAAAGGACTTCACCTAGAGATGTCACTGGTGAGTCAGTGTATTACCTGTACACTGACACTATATACTATATACAGAGTTCCTGTGTACAATGTCACCAGTGATCACTGTATTACCTGTACACTGGCACTATATACAGAGGTCCTGTGCATAATGTCACCGGTGATAACTGTATTACTGGTACACTGACACTATATACAGAGCTCCTGTGTATAATGTCACTGGTGATCACTGTATTACCTGGACACAGACACTGCATACTAAGTACAGATCTCCTGTGTATAATGGCACTTATGGTCATAGTATTATTTTTTTTTATTAATGATCAGTATAGTAGTATTCAGACACCATGTGGTGGTAATATGTGGTCTGGGCATGGTGCGGTGGTATTTGTCCCTTGTATGTGCTATTATTCTGTCACTGTGGTGGTAATATTTGGTCTGGTCATGGTGCAGTGGTATTTATCCCTTTGGATGTGATATTATTGGTCATTTTAAAAATTGAAAAATAAAAAAAATATATACCTAAATTGTATTGGATATTTTAACAAATGTTTAATAGGTTAGAGTAGGGCCTGGCCAAAAGAGTCTACCTTGTCGTGGTGGCAGATTTAAAAAATCTTTTTGCCAAAACAAGAGCTGCTGGCTATGTGTGTGATCTGGAGATGGGAACTGTTAATGTGTGATTGATGAGAAGTGGAGTTTATCCAAGAGAGCGGTGGGACTGTGGACAGTTCGAGGGGTGGAGGGCGGGGCTGGGGTGGAGCCTGAGTGGAGTCTCAAGGGGTCCCCAAAAATGTTGCCAGTATGGAGCGCCAAAATTCTTAGTGGCAGACCTATGGCTCATTATTCTGTATGGAGCGCTATGTGGTGTCCATAATACGGTATGGTTCTCATTCTGTATGGAGCACTATATGGGGCTCATTATACTGTATGGAGCAATATGTGGTGCCCATAATACTGTATGAATCAATATATGGGGCTGATTATTCTGTATAGAGCAATAGATGGGGCTCATTATTCTGTATGGAGCATGCCCTGCTTCTGGGAATTTATCTATAGGTGTAGTGACGATTTTGACTCCATGGATGTTTTCCAGAATAAAGCAGTAGTAGATGTTGATGAGTGAAAACTGCAAAGCTGCAATGTAATGTCTGTATATTGTAGTGCCCATACATTATGCCAAACTCGTGATTCTGTAGACATGCACCTCAAAAATTAAGCAGGCTTTCATAGCTACAGAAACACAAAATATGTGGATGCTAAATGTAGTTTAGGCACACTGGGGCCAGAGTAAGTGCTGAGGGTAGAGCATAGGACAAATGTGCACCGAGCCTTACTGCAATCTTTGAATGGCAGAATAAACAAATCAGCAGCAGTTCAATATTTTGTTTTATTTCAGATTTATATTTTTTTTGTTTGTCAATATATGAGGCTCATTATGCTATGTGGAGCAATATATGGGGCTCATTATTCTGTATGGAGCAATATATGGGGCTCATTATTCTGTATGGAGCAATATATGGAGCTCATTATACTATATGGAGCAATATGCGGTGCCCCTAATACTGTATGGAACAATATATGGGGCTCATTATTCTGTATGGAACAATAAATTGGGCTCATTATTCTGTATAGAGCGCTATGCGGTGCCCATAATACGATATGGGTCTCATTATACTGTATGGAGCAATATGTGCTGCCCATAATACTGTATGGATCAATATATGAGGTTCATTATTTTGTATGGAGCATGCCCTGCTTCTGGGAATTTATCTACAGGTGTAGTGACGATTTTGACTCCATGAATGTGTTCCAGAAAAAAGCAGTAGTGGATGTTGATGAGTGAAAATTGCAAAGCTACAATGCAGTGCCTGTACATTGTAGTGCCCATACATTATGCCAAACTCGTGCTTCTGGAGACATGCACCGCTAAAATTCAGCAGGCTTTCATAGCTACAGAAATGCAAAACATGTGAATGCTAAATGTGGTTTAGGCACACTGGGGCCAGAGTAAGTGCTCATCGTAGAGCGTAGGATAAATGTGTGCCGAACCTTACTGCAATCTTTGAAAGGCACAATAAACAAATCAACAGCAGTTCAATAATTTGTTTTATTTCAGATTTATATATTTTTTTGTTTGACTGCTGTCACACACTAAAAAATGTTATTTTTTTGCAAACACAAGTTTTTGTACATCCATATTTGACAGCTATAATTTCTTTACTTTTCTGCAAACAGATTTATGTGATTTTTTGCGGGATGAGTTGACATTTTTATTGGTACCATTTTTGACCCCATGACATTTTTTGATTTGCTTTCTATTCCAAAATTGGGGAGGCATAATGAACAAAATCTAGCAATTCATTAAATGTATTTTTATTTTTTATGCCCTTCACCGTGTGGTAAAATTGATAAGACAGCTTTATTCTTTGGGTCAGTATGATTACAGCAATACCACATTTATATAATTTTTTTATGTTTTGACGCTTTTACACGGTAAAAACTATTTTATAGAAAAGAGAATTGTTTTTGCAACGTTTTATTCTGATAGCTAGAACTTTTTTATTTTTCCACTGATGAAACTGTATGGCCTCTTATTTTTTTCTGGACAAGATGATGTTTTAGCTATACCATTTTTATTTACATTGAACTTTTTGATTGCGTTTTATTCTACTTTCTGTATGATAGAAAAACATAGTTTTTTTTTATGGTGTTCACTTAAGGAGTTAAATAGTGTGAAAGATTTATAGGTCGTTCCAGATGCTGCGATACCAAATTTGTGCACTTTTTTTGCTTATTTTTTTTTTTACATAAATATGCCTACTGCATTTCTGCATTTATTGTTATATTATTATTATTTTTATTTATTTTTTTTTTTTTTACTTAAGACCTGTATGTGACATTAACTTTTATTAGTCTGATCGCTGATATGATGCATTGCAAATGCAATGCATTAGCACTGCAATGCGTTATACCAGTCAGTGTTATACTGGTAGAAGCCTCCAATACCATTCTTCTGGGAGACCTGGAGGTCACGATGATGTTGTGGGGGGGTGCCTATCGGAAGGGGGACGGAGCCCTTTCCCTTTTGCAAGCATCCCAAATGCTGTGATCGATATTTATCACAGAATTTAGGGAGTTACACAGCCGGGGACAGTTCGGGCACCACCCTGGCTGTGAAAGCAGGGGCTCGGCTACCACATAAACCAAGTTCCTGGAGGCGATCATGTGGGCACAGCTCACACATGATCACCTTGACGTACTTCTTTGTCAAAGGTCAGTAACTCCTACCCGACCATGATGTATGGATACGCCAAAACTTGTGAATGTGTAGTGGACATCACCTTCAAAATTCATAAAGCAAGGAAAGGGTAAAATTATTATTTTTTCCATAGGAAGAAAAAGAGCTGTAAGGATACTGCTGTGACACAAAGAACAAGTTGTTGCCTACCTCTAGTTTTAAACAACTGATCAAGTAGAAGGCTGAGAAAATGCTTTAAAACATGTCCACGTGAACGGGATTTGATCATACAAGATGCACCACAGCTTTTGCCATAAATCCCCTACAAAATCCATACGATTTACGTGTGTATTGGTCAAAGATTTTGCTATGAATTTGACATAATTTGTCATAAATTTATATGCCGATGAATTAAATTCCGCACAGCAGGACATTTTTTTTTACACATCTTGTGGATGAGATTTGGTAAAATCCCATTCAGTTTGCCAGTACTATAATACACTGGATTTCCCACCCAAATAATCTGTTTGTAAAATGTGCAGTGTATCCATGTCTCACCCGCAGCTGGTTCACATGGTTTTAGGCTGATCTCTCACCTTCCTCATGATCAAGGATACCCCACGAGGTGAGATTTTGCATAGTGCCCCAGATCGATGTCGATTGACAGTTTGTATTTCTTCCATTTTCTTACTATTTCAACAACAGTTGTCTCCTTCTCACCCAGCGTCTTACTTATGGTTTTGTAGCCTATTCCAGCTTTGTGCAGGACTATGATCTTGTCTATGATATCCTTATAAAGCTCTTTGGTCTTGCCCATATTGTTGAGGTTAGAGTCTGACTGATTAATTGAATCTGTGGACAGGAGTCTTTTATGAAGGTGACTATGTGAGACAGCTGTATTTAATGCAGGTAATGAGTTGATTAGGAGCATCTAACTGGTCTATAGGAGCCAGAACTCTTAATGGTTGGTAGGGGATCAAATTCTTATTTCTCACTGCAAAATGCAAATAAATTTATATCATTTATACAATGTGATTTTCTGGATTTTATTTTTGATATTCTATCTCTCAATGTTAAAATTAACCTACCCTTAAAATTATAGACTGTTTATGTCTTTGTCAGTGGGCAAACGTACAAAATCAGCAAGGGATCAAATACTTATTTCCCCCACTGTACCTCTGCAGAACACGGATACATTCAAAGTCAGAGGTGAAAAATTTCCTCTCTCACCTAGGGAAGCTTCACCCACAGGCCCTAAGTTTAGGAGTTTAGACCTCTTAGAACAGTTATAAATAAAGTGCTCTACGCTACCGCAGCCGAAGTACAATCCCTTGGCACGACCCCTTTGTTGCTGACGCTCTGCCAGCCTGACACGATTGATATGTGTGACGCTCAGGAGCAGACAACGTCCGAGAGTGGACCCTCTGGGTCACGGACTTGGAGCCCCTGGGCCGAGCGCGCCAGGTGATGACCGACACTATACAGGGATCGTTAGGGGCAAGACCGCAGGGGACAGGGCCAAGACAGCCGGTACCAAGAGGGACGGCTCAAAAGACAAGCAAGACTAGAAGCGGAACAGGGATGCCGGACAGAGTCTAGGGTACCTGAGCAGGGGATAATGGAGAAGGAAGAAACCAGGCAGCGATACTCGAGAGGACTGAAGGAGAGAGGCACAGACGAAGAGGACGGGCAGAGGTGGAAGCCCCAGGGACCGATGTAGTAATGAACGAGCTGAGGACAAAAGGACCCAGGGAAGGGAAGGAGACCGGACAGGAAGCAAGTACACAGATGACAGGCAGGGGAAACTCAAAGTGGAATGCACGGACAAAATGAGGCGGACCAGACAGAGAGAACGGTAACGGAGCAAGGACAGGGAAGACACGAACAGGACCAGAGGAAATAACTAGACAAGAGAACTATAGAAACCTATAGGGGCCAGAACTGTGCAAGAATACAACACAATCACCAGGTGTCCTCCCCGTAGGGAGGACGCCAGAAATACCTCATTGCCAGGAAGTGGTCACGATGCCAAGCCCCTCAGTGACGCCCACCGCCAGGTAAAGAGAGCGGTCGAGCGCGCGCCCGCGGCCTAAGGACGGCGCACGGCACCGCAGCAGAAGGGGAGAGAGGACGGGAGAGCGCGCAGGTGGAGGAGCGCCGGTAAGAAGAGGCTGCGGCGGGTGCCGCCGCTGATGGGGCATCGGCGGGCAAGGCAGCCAATGTCACAATATGCAAGTGTTTAGCAAGGACGGCTGTTTCTGGAGGCTGAGGAAAGAGCGGTCTTTGGCAAGACAGAGCCAGGCGTATCAGTCTCCTTTCACTTGTTACATCTTTGGTCCGCTCTTGATACCTGAAGTCGACACGGATTGCCAGGGTGATTAATTCATCTGAAGTGGCCGAGAAGTCAAGTCCAGTCAACATAATACTTTCCAAAAGGCGGCTACCAAAGCTTCATCGTTCCATCCAAGTTTGGAAGACAAAGTGCAGTACCAGATGCCGTACAGTACTGGCTGATGAACAATTCTCAATGATGTAGTCTGAGCAGGGAAGATGCAGTGAAGGAAGCACAACAAGGTTCATCAAAGACCTTTCAGAAGGCCACAAGGAAGGCCTGCAGGTTCATGGTCACAGGATCTCCTCTCTCCTAGTAGGAGATAATCCATTCTCTGGCTTCTACTGCAAGATGGGACTTTGGGAATCCCACTTTAACTCGATCAGTTGGGAACTGATGGGCCAGAAGTTCATAGTGCATGATGCACTGGTTCAGAAATCCACATCACTACTTAAGGTCACCGCTGAGTCATGGTGGAGACAATAAATGAAGATTAACTCCTGGAGCATAAGTCACAGGCAGAGTAGACTCAGCCATAACTGCGGCAACTTGAGCCAGAGAAAAAGAAGCGTCAAAGCATCCACAGTCCTTAAATTCAAGAAATTTTTTTCTTGCTGATCTTGCTGATGGGAGATCTCTTGGTACAGCTCCAAGGCCTTGGTAATCTTGGGATCAGAAGGATCCATGGCTTGAGCGAGCTGTTACACCAGCAGGTGGTGCATGTGGTTCGTGGACCCACTATGCCACAGGGCGGGGTTTGCACAGGAAGGGCAGACTAAGCGGCTTCTAAGTGTTCACTGGAGCTTCTGATGGTGGAGACAGACTGGGCTGCAGGTAGCCGCCAGGTACCACTCCCAAGCAGACCTCGGTACTGCGTCTGCCGATCCCAAGTGGTCGGGTTCACTGGATGAGGAGACGTGACCGGAGACTGCGAGGCAGAATACAGAGACCGATGGACTGTGTTAACAGCTTGAATATAGATGATAGGTTCTTATTCACCCACACAGTTATCAGGAAACAGTTCTGGAGCAGGTTTGAGACTGGGGTGTAGTTTCACTTTCCAGCAAGATAACCCCCTATTTACAATATGAGCCCCAACTTAGCCCTGCTCCTATCTCTGTTGCATTGACTCTCAAAACAGCAGATGTGATGTAATGACATCATCGCATCTGCTGTCTCAGTTGCACGCTCTGATTGGTGGAAGAAGGAATAGGAGGCTCCTTCCTCCACCAATATATTCACCGCTGTCTACATCCTGAGGATGAGGATAGGGCTCATACTCACATGCAAGAAACTCAGACGAGTCTCGGACGTCAATACCCGACACTGCCGTCGGCACTCGGATCGGAGCGTTCAGCTGCATATATTTCTATGCAGCTTAACGCTCCGATCCGAGTGTCGGTGGCAGTGCCGGGTATTGACGTGCGAGACTCATCAGAGTTTCTCACGTGTGAGTATTAGCCCTAGAAGTGACACCAGGAAGTAGATGGCGGACCAGTGGGGTGAGAGCCTGGTGTGACCCTTGGGCCACTGTTTTCAGCCCTTCGGCTGTCTCGGTCCTCAGGTGGGACCGAAACAGCCAGAAGGTCAGATGTGGCCTACGGGTGACCCTTTGCCCAGCTCTGGTTTAATTTAAAGCATATTTAAGTGTGTGAATGGCCCAGTCACCGTCCACACCAAAATCCCATTGAGAATCTGTGGCAAGACTTGAAAATTGCCGATCACAGACATCTTCATTCAATCTCACTGAGCGAGAGCGAGTGTGCAAAGAAGGGGCAAAAATGTCACCTCTACATGTGCAAAGTTGGTATAGACAGACCCCAAAAGACTGCAGCAGTAATTATAGTGAAAGGTGGTCCTACAAAGTACTGACTCAGGGGGTTGAATACAAATGCACCTTACAATTTTCAAATTTATAAAATACTTAGAAAACCAATAATCATTTATTTCACTCTTCACAAATGCTTTTAACTGTGTGTTGTTTCACATAAACAAAATCCAAATAATATCCATTTAAGTTTGTGGGCGTAATGTGAAATAATGTGGAAAATTTCACAGGGTATGAATACTTTTTCAAGGTACTGTAATCAATCACATTGTATAAAATAGTGAACAGTGGAAATATCACAGTAGAGAGAGGCTGCAGTACATAGAAATATAAAATAATGGCCAGTCCCAACCATCACAGCAGAGACAGGAAGCAGTACAAAGAAACATAAAATAGGGCAAGTGGAAACCGCACGGCACAAGTACAAAGAAATCTATAAAATAGTGACTGGTGGAGCAGAGACAGGTGGCAGGTCACCTCGTAAATATGGAGTAACCTGGATAACGCACGTCCAAACAGCGGAGAAATCTCCATGAAAGTGTGTGAAACACATGATGAAGAGGAAGAGGGAGTGCACCGACCAGTATACAACCAGACATACAAACGGAATAATAAATGACCGCCACACACAGACGCGCATACATACCTCCGCTCGTGGACCCCTTTCTGCTTGGACTCTACAGTACAATGCCCACTATGGATACCTGCCGCCACTTGCAGCCCAGCACAATAATCCTGCAGACACCACAGTGATTGATGCACCTTTGGCTCCGACCATATAGAGATTCCCTTTAATTTCTGCAGGTGTCAGTCCCACGATCACTCATGTATCCAAGCTCCCGTGGATTCCTGGAGCTGCCACACAATATAACAATCCACCTGTGCTACTGACCCATAGGATCCCCTCATAGGTTCATGTTTCTGTTTGTAGATATGATGTATGTAGTATGGCCTCTGAGTCTGTTTCGTCAAACGAAGCGTTTTCCAGATGTAGGAGGGAGGGAGGGCTGACATCAGATGGAGACACAGACCCCCTCCTCCTCCTCTCCTTTTTCTGCTTGCCCAGCACACCTCCTTTCTGTTCCTATTATTGCCATTTCTAGCATTCAGTACACCATTTATACACAATGAGGTCACGTGTTGGCCTGCTGTGACCGACAAAAGGGACATACTTCAGCTCCAGTCTAGTGCAAGGAAGGCCAATTGCCTCTAATGGAAGGACACTTTGATTTCTGTATGTTCCGACAGAAATATCATCCATGCAGATTGTATCTCGGTCATATCATAGACCCAGAATGAAGAGAGAAGACAATGGCTGTTAGGGGACGCCCGGCGAATAAAGTGTTGACCATAAGATGTATGAAAAAAACAGATCCCCCAAATACAGATGTCCAACACACTTGCGTCTCGGCCATACCATGATCTGGTTTCACACACAAAATGGGAGTTTACACCATGCCTATACCATGGCATACACCAGCCTTTATACACCACGCAATGTGATATTTTTGCAGCTTAGAGGCCTAAAAATCTTGGGAAGGGGGGCTATGGCCAGAATAAGGTCGCACATATAATTACATATAGCAGAAGTGGTGCAGGACGCCTCCTCATCTCCCGGACCACCAGCTTGTTTATGGCACAATGATATCATTGCAGGATCCCAGTGAGAAGGAGCCAAATTATTATAGGGCGCTATCAATGATGGTCTGGCAGCTGTAAAAAAAAAAGGCTACCAAAGAAAGGCTTTGCTTTGGCTACTCCATCTATCAGGTCCCACCCTTTAACCCCTGTATAAAGAACAACAGGTTCCAGGAGTAAAACAGGGCTACTGTATAGTTACCCTGCGTTACCCAATGACTAAAGTGGAGATAGAGTGGATGAATGAGATCAGGTAAAGATGTCGCAGGGAAAGAACAATGGATAAGATGAGATTGTTGGCATTGATGATGTTAACTCAAAATCTCTCATCTGGACCATAACCCTTCCAGTGTACGATATTTTACGGACATCCTTACTATGCGAGAAGCAAGGATCTTTTCTACTACATATCATGGCTGTTTCTAACCAACATGGCAGGGGAGGATGATTAACAGGGTGTACAGGCATTCAATATGTCTTTAGCAAGCAGTTGTCAAACAAATTAGGAATCCAGAAGGGGGGAAGTTATAGCCAGAAGGCTACCAGATTGAAAACTTCAGATATCCCATTGAGATCAATGAATTTAGGTCCTAGATTAGCGGAGTGGATCTTGAGAATGATATTTGTGATGGATAACTACACCTCCAAAGCTTGGCCCCTCCATCTGCCTCTTATCAGCAAAAAAAAGGTCTGTCTACTCTGTGCCCTTCACAGTTTTCCTCTGACCTCAGACCAGATAAGCTTCAACTTGTCTACAGATTTACCAACCTGTGGATTAGGAAATTTAGAGGTTTTAAAAGGCCCAAATCGAGGAAAGGCAGGATTACAAAAGAGCTGAGAGGTCTTAATGGATTCTTGATATAACAGCAAATTCAGCCAGCGGTATTTCACCCAGTCAGACTGATGGTCAGAGACCTAACACCAAAGATATTACTCGAGTTTTTGCTTGGCACGTTCAGTCTGAACATTGGTCTCAGGCGATAAGAGGATGAAAAGGACAATTCAATATTAATCTTGTTATGGAATGCTCACTGTAATGTATAATAATTAGATCTGTCTCTTTAAGCAAGCCAGACTTATGGGACTTGGGGGGTGGAGACAAGAGGGATGAGAAGGGAAGTTTCAGTTTCACTTCTGTGTAGCATGGGAATGCAACTGTTATGCTGTGTGCTGGAGGACGAAGAATAAAACATATCTAAAGTTTAATACCTTGAATTCTTCATAACGTGTGGACATTACAACTGGCGACGAGGATGGGATATAATCACCTACTGCTGTGAGTACAGACTATATTTTACCGCTTCACACGCCAGCACCACTGAGAGACTCTATCATGGCTGACTACTTGCACACATTCCCACAATTTGATATGACTGATGTCATTAATCTCTCCCATAACTGGAGAAAATGGCTAAACAGATTTGAGAATTTCCTAGAAGCCATGGACATAAAGGAGGAGAAAAGAAAGAGAGCTTTGCTCCTGCATTGTGCAGGCACAGGAGTCTATGACATATACAGTACGTTACCTGCAGCAGAAACAGACACATACAGCAACTGCACTAAAGCTCTCACTGGCTACTTCAACCCCAAACAGAACATCAGATATGAAAGATATAAATTCAGGATTGCCAAGCAGCTTCCAGAAGAGTCCATAGACACTTATGTCACACGGCTGAAAGAGTTAGCACATGGATGTGCCTTTACAGATGTAGATGATGAAATCCTAACTCAAATAATTGTCACCTGCTCGTCTAATAACCTAAGGCGTAAGGCTCTGCAGCAGGATATCTCTCTACATGATTTGCTCAAAATGGCCCGTGCTATAGAAATAGCAGATCATCAGGCTACCGTAATGGAGAATGGGGATAAATTACATGTGCATAATCTCAAACAGAAAAATTTACCAGACAAACAAGCCCAGAAACAGAAGAAATGTTATAGATGTGGACAGGATTTCCCTCACCACCAGAACAAATGTCCAGCTATGGGACAAACCTGCAGTAAATGTGGGAAAGGGAATCATTTTGCAGCTGTTTGCAAATCAGCGCACTACAAGCCTCCGCTGCCTATGACAAAATCTGCAGATGTAAAAGTGATAAATCAGGACACAGAAGAAATGTCTGCGACTGAGAACTATGTGTTCACTACCTCTGTCACTGGTTCAGTACAGTCTCCCTGTGTTACACTCTCAATCTGCAACACTGACATTACCTTTACAATAGATACAGGAGCTTCAGTGGATATCATAGATGGCACTACATATGAACAATTGAAAACAAGGCCAGTCTTACAACAAGTGCAGACTAAAATCTTTCCTTATGGATCTAAAACACCTCTAGCTATAATGGGACAATTTGATGCTGAAATTAGATATAAAGAAAACAGGCAGAAAACCACTTTCCACACATTACAAGGATCGGGAGGCTGTCTTCTCAGCTATCACACTGCCTTGGAGCTAGGGCTCATCCAGATTATTCATACCATAAATGACCCTGCGGATATGGATGTACAAACTATGGTGAACAGCTTTCCCTCCCTATTTAGTGGTTTGGGAAAACTAAAGGACTCTCAAGTACACCTTCATGTGGATGACAATGTTCGTCCAGTAGCCCAGCCTCACAGGCGTATTCCATTTCACCTGAGACAGAAGGTAGAAAAGGAACTCCAATTGCTCATGGATGAGGACGTTATTGAAACTGTTACTGGTCCCACTCCGTGGGTCTCTCCACTTGTGGTAGTTCCAAAACCAAAGACTCCTGATCAAGTGAGACTGTGTGTTGACATGCGCCTGCCCGACACCGCTATCCAGAGGGAAAGACATATCTCACCTACGATTGATGACATTATTCATTTATTAAATGGAGCCACCGTCTTTTCAAAGCTCGACCTCAATAAGGGATATCATCAATTAGAACTGAGTCCAGAGTCCCGATATTTGACCACATTTTCCACCCATGTGGGCCTCAGAAGATACAAAAGATTGACTTTTGGAGTCTGCTCAGCAGCAGAAATTTTTCAGGATGCAATAAGGAGTGTCATTCAACACATCCCAAATGCCTTTAATTACAGTGATGACATATTGGTTTTTGGTAAAACTCAAGCTGAGCATAATCGTGCTCTATATGCTATCTTCGAATGCCTGCTTTCTGCTGGACTCACTTTAAACAAAGAGAAGTGCGAGCTTGACAAGGGTTCATTAGAATTCTATGGTCACATCTTCTCGGCAAAAGGAGTACAACCAGACCCCAAGAAAGTGGAAGCTATCAGAACAGCCTCAATTCCACAGGATGCCAGTGAAGTGCGTTCTTTCCTTGGAATGGCAAGTTACTGTGCTAGATATATTCCGAATTTTTCAACAATCAGCAATCCACTACGGGAACTTACAAAACAAAGTTGTATTTTTCAATGGTCTCAAGGCTGTCAGGCCTCTTTTGAAACAATTAAAAATGAACTCTGCTCGACAACCACAATGGCTTATTTTGATCCAGCTCTTCGAACTGAACTGATTGTGGACGCCAGTCCCGTGGGACTGGGTGCTATTCTAGCGCAGTACAAGGATAACAATCAAAATCCTCACATCATTTCTTATGCAAGTAAGAGCTTAACAAACACTGAAAGAAAATATTCTCAACCTGAAAAAGAAAGCTTGGCAGTTGTCTGGGGATGTGAACACTTTCACTTATTTCTCTATGGAGCTCCCTTCACCATTGTCACCGATCATGAAGCACTTCTTACAATTTTTGGAAACCCCAGAGCTAAAATGCCTGCACGAATTGAACGATGGGGCCTACGTCTACAGGACTACAATTATAAAATTGTTCACAAACCTGGAAAATACAGCAATCCGGCTGATTATCTTTCAAGACATCCTACTAATGATGATATACCTGTGCATTCCTCCATTGAAGAATACCTACGTTTTGTTACAGATCATGCCGTGCCAAAAGCACTTTCTCTTGATCAATTTATAAATGAAACAACAAAAGACAAGACACTCTGTGCCCTAATACAAATCATCCAAAATCGAAGGTGGCATGAAATTCAAAAAGAAAAATTTCCTGATTCTGAGATCGATCTGAAAGAGTTAAAACTATTCTCAAACGTACGTGAGGAATTATCAGTCACTGAAGAACACCTCATTCTTCGAGGTACCAAACTAGTTGTACCTAAGACTTTGCGTAACTTAGTCATACAGATAGCACATGAAGGTCATTTAGGAATTGTTGGCACAAAGAAGTTACTCAGAGAAAAAGTGTGGTTCCCAAATATGGATCACTTGGTGGAAGAAAAGATTAGACGCTGTTCTACTTGTCAATTAATCACTCCATCATCAAACTTAGAGCCATTACAAATGTCTCCGTTACCCACTGCTGTCTGGGAGGAAGTGGCAGTCGATATATATGGACCATTGCCAAATGGCCAATACATTCTCGTAACAATTGATGAATATTCTCGATACCCTGTCATTTCATTTATCTCTTCAACATCTGCTAATAATGTCATACCAGAGCTGGACGACATTTTCTCGGCATATGGTATTCCAAGAGTGGTCAAAACAGACAATGGACCTCCATTCAATGGACATGTGTTTACACAATTTTCTGAATACTTGGGATTCAATCACAGGAAAATCACACCTTGCTGGCCGCAAGCCAATGGAATTGTGGAACGTTTTATGCGCACTCTGGGGAAACGTATCAAGGCAGCGAGTCTGGAGCACATCCCTCTGAAACAGTCATTATACAAATTCATGCGTAATTACCGCAATACGCCACACTCCACTACTAATGCTGCTCCAGCTCATTTAATGTTCAGCAGAACCCTGCATATACGTCTCCCTGATGTGACCAGCCATCCCCGACCGAGTGACTCCTCAGTGAGATCCACAGATTTCTCCAATAAACAAGCCATGAAACGTTATGCAGACAGAAGGCGAAGGACACAGTCAAGTGCCATTGAAAGAGGGGATGTCGTGGTGGTACATCAAAGACCAACCAACAAGACCTCACCTGTATATGGTCCTGCAAAATATTATGTTACCAAAAGGAAAGGCAGCATGATCACAGCTAAACGAGATGGACACTCCATAACGCGAAATTCTTCATATTTTAAAGTCATACCGCAGAATGATGACAATGAACTCTCTTTGGTGGAAGATTTGGTATCCGATGGTGGAGAGGACCAACAAGAGGTAGCTGGTCCATCAACAATGAACCCTCTCAATGAGCCCAGACGTTATCCTCCACGAGAGAGAAGAGCTCCATCGAGGCTTATTGAAGAAGTGTAACTTCAGTTTTGTTTGTTTTGTTTGTTTTTTTTGTTGTTTGTTTCTCTGGTTTTAGAATTGAACAAATAAGACAAAACGGACATATGATTTCTTTGGACGTTTTCATGTTGTTGCATTTATCAGTAATATAGATTATTTATAAAAAAAAAAAAAAAAAAGGGGATGATGTAATGTATAATAATTAGATCTGTCTCTTTAAGCAAGCCAGACTTATGGGACTTGGAGGGTGGAGACAAGAGGGATGAGAAGGGAAGTTTCAGTTTCACTTCTGGTAGCATGGGAATGCAACTGTTATGCTGTGTGCTGGAGGACGAAGAATAAAACATATCTAAAGTTTAATACCTTAAATTCTTCATAACGTGTGGACATTACACTCACAATGAGTTTAATAAGCAATTTAAGAGAGCTAGGCTATCCAGACAAAGGAACAAAATGACACTGTCTGAAAAATCTGTCCACCATTAGCCAAAAAGCAGTCTACCTTTCAGATTTTGGAAGGTCAGTAATGAAGTTAATAAAAAGGTGGGTTAGAGGTCTCCTATCAGCAGGTAAGGGCTGGAGAAGGAGGAGATATTGACTTGATTCTTGATGAAGCATTTCAAGGTAATCTCATTTCTTTGGACCTTAAAAAAATACTTAAGAATGACTATCCACGTGGGCCAGTTTTGTATTTACTTCCTAAAATCCGTAAATGGATGTCCTATTGTGTCTGGGGTTAGTTCTGTACTTGAACCTATGGATAGTTTCTTACAGCTAATCGTTAGGAAATTCCTTAATTGTTTAAATTACACTAATGTTTTTTCAGTAAACTAAATACTGTTGACACTGATGATGTGACTTTTTTGGCCACCTTTGATATAGAATGTTCGTACACTAACATACCATTTATTGAGGACAAATTATCTGAGGATCCTAAACTTTCTAACCAATGGATTCGTTTTTTCATGACTCTTCTGGAAATAATTAGGAAGAAAAATTACTTTTGATTTAGGAATGAGTTTTTCTTGCAAATATAGGGGACTTTGATGGGGTCCCCTGAAGCCCCAAGTGTAGCTAACATCTTTATTTCGAAGTTTGAAACATTGGTTGTCTATAATTCTATATGGGCAGATTTTTTTTATGTTATGACGTGTTTCTGACATGGAGGACCACGAAAAATGACCTATTTAAGTTCCATGAATATCTCAATAAATGTATTTAATGAATTCAGTTTAATACTGAGTTTGATCAATGTTTGATACATTATTTAGATGTGGAAATACATAAAGGTACTCAAGATTTTTCTACAACAATATTTTCTAAATCAACGGATAGTAATTTGTGATGTGACAGCTGCCATGCCCACAAAACATTTAAGGGGATTGCTGAAAGTCAAATGATGAGAGAGAGAAGGATAAGTAGTGATGATATTGAGTAACATCAAAGTGTGAAGAAAGTAAAAAAGTTTGTGATTAGAGGACACCCAAAAAAGGATGATTTACAGGCTGTGAAAGAAATAGGGGAGATATCTGTTTCTGCAGCAAGGCAAATCTTTTTTCTAAACATCAAACTCAAAAAAGGGACATTATTCCATGTTCATAATGCCAGAACTGTTCAGGGATTATTAGAGAATACTCATGAATATTGGAGGTTTTATACCTGATGTGATTTATGTGTTACAGTGCCCTTGTGGAAACATCTACGTTGGACAGACATCACGATTAATTAAAATTAGACTAAATGAATATTGGTCCTCTATTAGACTATTTGAGTCCAAGATGAAATCCACTGCCGTCAGTGTCAAAAAGAATGACAATGAACAGAAATTTGGCGAGACCAAAATGAGTCACAAAAACTATGACCTAAGATGGTTGGTGTTAGAGAAAGTTACCCCAGTGAATCACTGCATCTGAAACTTCTACAGAGAGCAGTGTCATGGATTTATCGCCTGGAATTTCTCACCCATTAGGGGTAAAATTTAGTTCTCCACTACATTGTCTATTTATGTTTGCAGTTTTTATATTATGTCTGATTTTGGATGTATATTGCTCATGTTTTTTATGAAATATTTTTTTTCTAGTTATGTGCTTACAGGTTTATTCTTGTTGAATGTGGCGCGCTATATCTACTGCGAAATGTTTTTCTAGTATTAACATTTATAATACTGTGCAGTATCTTTACTGTATAATATTGTGGAATCTTTCTAGGATTGATTATATCACAATTATATATATGCACTATTGTTATTGTCATGATCCAAACTGAGAAAAAAAAATCCAGAAAATCACATTGTCTGTTTTTTTTTCATTTTATTTGCATATTATGGTGGAAAATAAGTAAATTACAGACGCCTCTCATCTTTTTAAGTGATGGAACTTGCACTATTGCTGACTGACTAAATACTTTTTTTCCCCACTGTATATAAGAAATACCCAAGGGATATGATGCACGTCCATTCCCTATCCATGATTAGGGTTGAGTGACCCCATGGATGTTCAGGTAGCACCAAAATGTAGTTCAAAGTTTGTTCAGGTTCCAGAAATCTACCCAAACTTGAACCTGAACATGAACCCATTAGAAGTCAATGAGCAGTGGGCAGCACCGTGGCTCAGTGGTTATCACTGCAGCCTTGCAGCGCTGGAGTCCTGGGTTTGAGTCCCACCAAGGACAACATCTGCAAGGAGTTTGTATGTTCTCCCCGTGTTTGTGTGGGTTTCCTCCGGGCACTCCGGTTTCCTCCCACACTCCAAAAAAACATACTGATAGGGAATTTAGATTGTGAGCCCCATCAGGGACAGTGATAAAAATATGTGCAAACTGTAAAGCGCTGCAGAATATGTTAGGGCTATATAAAAATAAAGTATTATTATTATTATTACCTGAACTTTTGTGCTGTAAAATGGTAACAAGTAAGGGCTAGGGGGCTGGAAAAGGAAGCAGAATGGTGGTAAGAGCAGGACAATTGCCCTAAATACAAATGTGGATAGAGAAATTATTTAAAATAACAGTTAGATAATAAAAAATTATAATCTTGAACCAAGAGGCGGAGGTCCAAGTGGAGGAGGAGGAAGAGGTGGCAGTGTCCGTGGAAGAGGTGGAGGAGGCAGCCAACACTGTTTTTGTAGGGAGGTTGGGTTTTTTAGTTTGGGGAGGCCCCAAAACTTTGGGAATAGCAAGTAGAATGAACAAAACTGCAGTGTCGTATAACCATAGCTGGGTACGACTGGTATACTTCTCTAGTCAGCCAAAGTATGGACAAGTCCCGCGGGATCCACGCCTGGTTAATTTTAATGAATGTCAGCTTCCACACACTAGATGTGGACAGACGGATGTGCCTGTCTGTGATCACACCTCTGCTGAGCTAAACACACAAACACTTGCTGCAGGGCAGGCCAGCACCTTCAGGGAGGAAAGAGTGAGCTTAAGCCATGTGTCCAATTTGGAAACGCAATAGCAGTTGTGTGGTAACTAAAACTTAACTTTTAATTTAGTTAAAATAAAACAATATGAAATATTGTGCAAATACAAAGACAGACAAAGTAAGGTCCAGTTGGACCTAAAGTGCAAAAGACAGTGCAAAGAGCCATTTACACTTGCCAGTCAATAGCTCAGGGTTGTACAGTGCCTTCCCTGATTGGGTCTATAGTCTATCAATCCTTGCTTGGAGTAGACAACTCCAAGCAATAACATTCTGATACAGGTAGAATAATAGCAATGAGACACAAATGTCACCAATTTGTAAGACCTCCAGTTATTGCTGCAATATGTGTCCTGTCTCATTGAAATAGTGGCTTGATAAAAACTCCAATCTAGCAGTGAGAAGCACCAAAATTCATAGTGTTAGGCCGTTGTCCCACTTGCAACTGCAATGCGAGAAACTCGAGCGAGTCTCTCGCCTCATTACCCAGCACTGCTGCTGGCGGTTTGGACCGGAGCATTCAGCCGCATAGAAATACATGCAGCTGCACACTCCAGTCTCGAGTGCCGGCGGCAGTACCAGGTATTGAGGCGAGAGACTTGCGTGAGTTTCTCGCATTGCAGTGGGACACCAGCCTTCAACTGAGATTTGGAACGCTCTCACCCCCTATACAGCTTGCAGGAGTCGCATGGCCCGGTCCGACATGTTCCCTTCATGTAAGTCTAAACTCAGTATGTCATATTGAGGACATGGTACGTGGTGCGCTGCTCTTGACATGTTTCTTCTGGCAGCAGACTCATCAGGAGAGACGTATGATGTGTAAGGGGTTATCATCACCTCTAATTGGCACCCTGTCACCGCTGATATCTGTAGTCATGCGGTGCATATGAGTCTGCGCTATCTGAGCTTTAAACTGCAGTGTTCGTACTTCCCACTGTGTCACTTCAGGTGCATGTGTGGTATCCCACAAAGTGGCCCTTTCTATGAGATACCGGACATATAGTGTGTTTTCATATAAATGCTGTGAATTTTTATGTGGACTGTGCATTTCACATACACTGTGAGACCTGCTGACAGGCAGCACAAAATTGGTTAATCTTCTACTCACAGGCTTGATCAGGTGACCCAGCTCTGTATGAATTTGGAGAAAGTTCAGGAAAAATGCCTCACGGCAGTCAGCCAATGACGGCAGCTCTTCAGTCACATAGAAGGGGGAGGAGCCAAGTCCTGGGGGATAGTTTTAATTTGAAGTGGCAGTTGGTGGTCAGACATCTTGAGAAGAGGAAGCCATTTTGTAGGTGAAGGAATTACCTACCTTCTCCCTGCCTGCTATGCTTAAAAAGGGAACTGACACGATAAGGGGAGTTAATAGTCTTCATATGAGGAAGACTACTATTCAGGGCTGGCTCCAGGTTTTTGAGGGCCCCAGGCGAAATAGTCTCAGTGGGCCCCTTTAACACATACCACAATTCATGATGCACAAATACAGCAGAGAAATATAGGTATAGTACAATGCCAGATTTCACTTCTTACATTACATGAGTGATCTCTATTGTAAATTCTACAATACCATACAGCAGATGGGCTTTATATAAGTCAACCCCTTATATGCCAATTTTTGTAACCTACTCCCTCTTCCTCAGTTACCAGTAGGCATTTTATTGTTAGTTGAACTTGCTGCAAAGAAAAAAACTACATACATTGAATATGACAATTTTTTAATGGAAAACTTTTTAAAGTAAACATCAGAAAGTATGAGCGTCGAACATTTGTAAAAGTGCAAAATGGGTTGCAGCATCACAACACATCAGTATTCGTTGTCCCATTGTTTTGAATTCACTGTCGATTTGTAGTGCTGATGACTGCCCCCAATAATAATCTTTATTTTTATATAGCGTTAACATATTCCGCAGCGCTTTACAGTTTGCACACATTATCATCACTGTCCCCGATGGGGCTCACAATCTAAATTTCCTATCAGTATGTCTTTGGAATGTGGGAGGAAACCGGAGTACCCGGAGGAAACCCACGCAACAAGGGGAGAACATACAAACTCCTTGCAGATGTTGTCCTTGGTGGGATTCGAACCCAGGACTCCAGCGCTGCAGTGCTGTCCACTGAGCCCATTAATCTGCCCAATAAGTGACATGTGCAAAAATGCAGCTTAAGAGCTATAAAAGCAAGAAAACAACAAAAATAAACCAGTAGTGCAATTCAGTGGCAAACCAAAGATTTAATTTGAAAATTGCTAAAAAGCTTTTCTCCTGTTTTTTCAGCAGCAAAACAACATATAACTTGAATAAAATCTACACATTCTGCTTCTTGTGACTAAATTGAAAGAATTGTCAATGCATTTAACCTTTCTTGAGACTTCTGGGACCTGAGGAAGTTTTTAATAAGCTTCAGTTTACTGAAGCTTCTTTCAGCTGACGCAGCTGAAACGGGCACTGTTAGCAGGCGTTTCAATGCCAATACCAGATTTGGGAGTGCCAGGTTCAGTGAGTTAGAAAACAGATATTGTAGTGTTTCCTGTGGAGTTAGATGATCAGGCAGCGTCTTCAATTCCTCCAGCAGAATCTCTCCATCAACTGCTGGATCAGCAAAGTTTAAACATTCCTGTTATAATGTCAGCAAGTCAGAAGCCAAACTTGGCCATGAATTTTTTTAAGAAAACGAATCTTGTTTTGATTTAATCAAGCACAGTTTTAAGTAAAGGCTTGAAGAATGTTTCTTCAAATTCTTCTCTTGGAGTTAAATATAACGTTCCACTTGCTTGCTGGCATGCTGGCTCTTGGCAATCTTTATCATTGCATTGCCGAGTTTTTTTCCTAATTCTGTTTGCTGGGTACTCGTTGGGTATATCAAGCTTCTTACATATATCGCCAGTAGGGATGAGCTAGTATACTCGTTAGGATTCGGTACTCAGCGAGTAATGCGGTACTCGCGGTACTCGAATCCTGGCGAGTATTTCACTACTCGCCTTGCAATATTCGGCACAGCCCGCACAGTCCCCGCACAGCCAAGCACAGTCCCCGCACAGTCCCCACACAGCCCAGAACAGTCCTGCACAGCCTGGCACAGTCCCCACACAGCCCAAAACAGTCCCCGCACAGTCTCGCACAGCCTGGCACAGTCCCCACACAGACCCACAACCCAGCACAGTCCCGCACAGCCCAGCTCAATCCCTGCACAGTCCACCACAGCCCAGCACAGTCCCCGCACTGTCCCCGTGTGGGGAGGAGGACTCCCAGACAGTGAAAGGACAGGTACCCAGGGGACCGCCATCAGGGTTCCTGAGGGAACGATACTGAGAGGACAGTAAAAGGAAAGACTTGACTGAAGTTGTCAGGGAAACAGGGGGTGGGGCAAGCTTAAAAGGAGCAGGGGGCACGCTGAAGTGACAGTTGACAGAGAGCAGGAACCACCGGCATCGTTTCTTCAGGGCCTGTTGCGTCCCCCCGGCATCGTTTCTTCAGGGCCTGTTGCGCCCCACCGGCATCGTTTCTTCAGGGCCTGTTGCGCCCCCCTGGAATCGTTTCTTCAGGACCTGTTGCGCCCCACCGGCATCATTCCTTCAGGGCCTGTTGCACCCCACCGGCATTGTTTCTTCAGGGCCTGTTACGCCCCATCGGCATCATCACTTCAGGGCCTGTCGAGCCTAGTTCCTTCCCGGAATATCGAGGCATCAAGGCAGCCGCATCAGCGACCTCTACGTGGTCACGCTTGTGATCCTAACAGACCCCCTGGAAGGATAAGTACAATATAGGAGATAAGGACCCGTAGTTTGGTCATACGTGGCCTATAACACCCGGGCAAACCGCGTTAGTCGCATTTGTATTAGAAAGTGTTGTTAGGATTGTTGAGTCCCTGCGTGGACTGGTTATTGATAACCCCTTTGGTTTGCTCAAGATAGCCCCAGCGGCAATAGTTTATAAAAGTTTATTCCACAAAACACACTCAGTCTCGTGTCTCGTCACTGCATCCTGCGAACCTGCTAGAACCCTACACCCGCACAGCCCAGCACAGTCCCGCACAGCCTGACACAGTCCCCGCACAGTTCAGCACAGTCCCGCACAGCCCAGCTCGGTTCCCGCACAGTCCATGCACAGCCCAGCACAGTCCATGCACAGCCCAGCACAGTCAAGCACAGTCCCGCACAGTCCCCGCACAGCCCAGCACAGTCCTGCACAGCCTGGCACAGTCCCCGCACAGCCCAGCACAGTCTTGAACAGTCCCGCACAGTCCCCGCCCAGCACAGTCCCGCACAGCCTGGCACAGTCCCCACACAGCCCGGCACAGTCCCCACACAGCCCAGCACAGTCCCGCACAGCCCAGCACAGGCAAGCACAGCCCATTACTCGCATTTCCCATAGACTTACATTTGACTTATGAGTACCCCAGTATTAGGAGGTATTCGTAACTAGTAAAGCAAGTCCGAGTATTTCACTACTCACTCATCCCTAATTGTCAGCTTTACTTTCTGCTTGTTTGAACCCCAAAGTGAAATACTCTGTGAAGGCAGTAGTGATGGCCTCAGCCAGAGGAATTGTGTTGGAGAGGTTCATAGTTTTCGTCTGTAGAGCCAGGCTGATTTGGTTGAGCTGCAGCAAGATGTCATACCCAACACATAATGATACTACAAAAGGGTACGTACAAAGTGAATCTGGGTCGCCCCAGCTGGCTTCACCCAGGGCTGTGGGGTACTCGGTACCGGGCCGGTGTCAGGGGGATGATGTGTCACAGCAGCGGTGACCCGGTCCGTGGCCCTGGGCCCCAATATCAATGGCGGTGGTGTTTGTTTGTAATGTAAAGTTCGTGACGCCACCCGTGGTATTTGGCAAGTAAGATGGTAAGCCAACGCTGCTTGCAGATCCACTGGGACTGATGGTGTGATGCAGCTAAGATGGTGTAGCTCCCCACAGGTGGAGCTGTAGTCCCAGGGCAGTGTATAGGTGTGATGGAGGAGTAGGGGCACAGAATGGTGTAGATGTTGATACCCCGAATGTAGCGGTGCTGATGCGGGAATGAATGGAGGACACCAGGGCTTGCAGTTTCAAAGCTTTACTCACAGTTCGTAGTGCACACAAGTGCCCGCTTCGGTACCGTGTCCTCCGGGACAGAGGCCCAGCTGTTGTGAGTTCATTTTCCCCTTCACCATTGAGGTCTAATGAACTCCCTCTTCTGGTGAAGGAAGGTAGTGAGGCTGATTACCAAGCACCTGGGTATGATGATGATAACTGGGTGACGGGAATTGCTGACTGGATATAAGGCAGCTGACGCCCTTCTGCCTTGCTGGTGATCTCTCTGAGGTATTCTAGGAGACCAGTCTGATTCCTGCTCCTCAAAAGCTAAGTTTTCTGCACTGCTTTTTGCATTTGTGTTTTGTTTTGTTTTGCCTTGTTTTTCTGAATTTCTGCCATTCCCTGCTGGGGTGAGTTGAATTCCTTTTTGCTCTGTCTTCAGAAAATACCTGAGTGCTGATATAGTCTTTTTGAAGCCTAGCGTCTTCAGGGCCTTTTTCCCTATCAGCCTGTTGGCCCTTGTTTTGATAGGGTTTTTGGCGGATTGCAGACAGCAGCTTTCCTATCCTGTCCTATTTAGTTAGCTTGGGCCCCATCATTTGCTCAGCCTATCTTTCTATCTGTGTGAGTGTTTTTTCATCTTGCTTCACCGTCATTATATGTTGGGGGCTGCCTATTGCTTTGGGGTCTGCTCTGGGGCAATTTAGATTTCCCTTTCTGTCTTTAGGCTATGTAGTTCTCCGGCTGTGATCAAGGGGTCTAGGGCACCGTAGGAACCCCCCACGGCTACTTCTAGTTGTTGATAGGTTCAGGGGTCTGCAATCCGATAGCTGCCAACTTCTCTGGTTTTCTGGACTTAGCTAGTATTTCTGTTTTTGCCTCCTACGGTGACTCATTCATAACATCCAGCCAACCTCCAGGCAAGATTGGGCTCTCCCCGCCAGCACCCCTCCAACATGTGCCTTTGCTGAACGACTCCTCTATAGCGCCTATTGGTGTGAAGAGCTCCAGCACCGTGGTTCTCTGAAGTTTCTCCTGTCAGATGTTCCTAACAACTCTCTCACTTGTATGACAGACAGCTGTAGCCTGCTTCGGGGACTCCCTTCTCCTGAATCCCGGCTCTCTATCCGTTTCGCTGTTGTGTCCCAAGTCTTGGATGGGAGTAGTGCATTTACAGCCAACTACTCCACTGGTGTCTGCTGCAGAACCATAAGTGTCCATACAACCTCGGGGACCGGGCCCCGGCCATGCGCTGAGAACCTATAGGCAGGGTTCCTATCCAACCCACTCCTCCTCTCTGTTCTCCTTCCACTTCGTTCTGTACTTGTCTTTCTCTCTCTTATGGAAATGCAGGTTACAGTTCTACGTCTCTCTCTTTCTCTCTTTCCCGTGCCAGCTGGCTCAGGTCACTGAGGCAGCTGCAGCACTCTTTCTTCTCTTTCTTTCTTCGGGAGCTCTCCACTAAGACCAGTCCTCAGCCTCTCCCGACTGACTGTCTTTCCTCCGCCTGAACTCCCGACAGGCTGAACTCCTGCCAGCCTGCTCTCCTCTGGGACTCACCCCAGACTGAACTCCGGTCAGACTGACCTAACTGTGTCTGACGGCCCCCTAAGGGACTGACCTCTCATTCTATCTTTCCCAGTCTTTTTATACTGACTCCACCCACCTCCCTGCACATCTCGTGTTACGAAGCAGGGTTCCACGAAGGGTGCTCTGCTACCCCAGCCTGAAGCTGCTAGGTGTCCCTGCTGAACTATCCTGTGTGTGGGATGCAGGTGTTGGAGTGTGGCAGGGAGTTCCCACCTTGCCTGGATGGTGGGGCACTACACCTTAGGAGAAGGTGCAGTACCTCTGTGGCAACCAAGCCTCAGGGGTGCCACAAATCCAATAGAATCTTTGCTTTGCTGTATGTGTCAAGTATTTGTATGTAACCCCTTCTCATGTACAGCACCATGGAATCAATGGCGCTATATAAATAAATATCAATAAAAATAATAATAATGTGTCACTGGAATATTTAGTGCCATGTACAAAGACTTCTAAAGCTGCAACAAGCTGAGGAAACTGAAACAAAATGGCTTTCACTGATGGAAGCCGAGCACACCTTAGTGTCTGAGATAGAGCCTTTAGTGTTAATTGTGATAAATGCTCAGAGGCCACTTCCCAGCTCTTAGTTGCTCCAGAAAAGAATGCATAAATGCAACTCAGAAGCTCATAAAACTGTTTTGATCGGTTGGAACTCTCTGCAGCATATACGACTACAAGATTCCAGTTATGTGTTTTTCTCCAAAACAATGGCCTGCACTCCTTTATATTGTGCCCTCATATTAGCTCCATTATCATAGCACTGGCCACGAACATTTGAGACACACAACTGATGCTGTTCTGTCAATTTTTCTAAGGCCGGAGTCACACTACAGCGAGATACGGCCTAGTCTCGCAGGTTAAAACCAAGCTCTGAAACCACCAGCACTCGAAAACCAGCAACAGAAACAATATATGCAATCTCCAACCGTGGCGTAAACAAGCCGAGAATAAAACCTTTATTCCAGTACCCATCAACCTGTAGTAATGGGTACAAGCAATGTGTCTCTTTGAACCATCAGCAAAGTCTGGGAGCGGGAAATTTTCCAATCTCACTTGTTTGGGACCCCTTTTTATGGCCTGGCATCTCAGCACATCAGAAATTATATCAGGCCATTCAGCAGGATCATCGGTTAGTTCTGGCCGAGGTTCAGAAAGACTGAGAAGGAGTTGCTGATGTGAAGAATCTTCAATTTCTTCGGTAGTTTCATCCTTGCTGGAAAATGCTTCCACAGAGACACTCGAACTTGGTTGAATTCCTGATGTAGTGCAACTGGTTGACTCTCCTCTGTCCTTTTGTGTAGACTTCCTAAAAAAGTGATTAACCCCTTACCTACAATGGACGTAATATTCCGTTCATGTGACCCTGGACCTAATTACCATGGACGGAATATTACGTCACAGCGATCAGCGGCGCCCAAGTGGTGAGCGCCGCTGATCGCGGCCGGGTGTCAGCTGATTATAACAGCTGACACCCGGCTCAATGTGTCAGGGGCGGTCACGGACCGCCCCCGACAAGTTAACCCCTTGTACACCGTGATCAAACGCGATCGCGGTGTACCGGGGGTTAAAGGGAAGCATCGGCAGGGAGGGGGCTCCCTCCGTGCTTCCCTGAGCCCCCCACAGCAGCGCAATGCGCAGCGCTGCTGCGGGGGTCTCTTTCCCTACAGGCCCCCGGATCCAAGATGGCGACGGGGGCCTGTAGGGAGCTGACTTCCTCACTGCCTGCAAAGCGCAGGCATGTGGAAGTCTGCAGAACTGCCTGTGACAGATTGCTGATCTGTCACAGTGATCTGTGATGTGACATATCAGTGATCTGTCACAGGACAGTGATGTCCCACCTGGGACAAGGTAATAAAGTAAAAAAAAAAAAAAAGTGTTAAAAATAATGTTAAAAAAATCGCTAAATAAATTAGTAAAAAAAAAAAAAAATTCCCCAATAAATCCATTTTTTCAAAATAAAAAAAAAAACAATAAAAGTACACATATTTGGTATCGCCGCGTCCGTAGCGACCCGCCCTATAAAACTGTCCCATTAGTTAACCCCTTTAGCGAACCCCTTAAAAAATAAAAATAAAAAACGAAGCAAAAAATAATGATTTATTATCATACCACCGAACAAAAAGTGCAATAATGCGCGATCAAAAAGACGCATATAAATATCCATGGTACCGCTGAAAACGTCATCTTGTCCCGCAAGAAACGAGCCGCCATACAGCATCATCTGCAAAAAAATAAAAAAGTTATAGCTCGCAGAATAAAGCGATACAAAAATAATTATTTTTTATATAAAATTGTTTTCATTGCAAAAAACCGACAAAACATAAAAAAAGACCTAAATGAGGTATCGCTGTAACCGTACCGACCCGAAGAATAAAAATGCTTTATCAATTTTACCGCACGCGGAACGGTGTAAACGCACACCCCAAAAGAAATTCATGAAACACTGGTTTTTGTTCATTCTGCGTCCCAAAAATCGGAATAAAAAGCGATCAAAAAATGTCACGTGCCCGAAAATGGTACCAATGAAAACGTCAACTCGTCCCGCAAAAATTAAGACCTCAAATGATTTGGTGGGTCAAAATACGGAAAAATTATAGCTCTCAATATGTGGTGATGCAAAAACTATTTTTACAATAAAAAGCGTCTTTTAGCGTGTGACAGCCGCCAAACATAAAAACCGCCATAAATAGTAAATCAAACCCCCCGTCATCACCCCCTTAGTTAGGGAAAAATAATAAAACTAAAAGAAAATGTATTTATTTCCATTTTCCCATTAGGGTTAGGGCTAGGGTTAGGGTTAGGGCTAGGGTTAGGGCTAGGGTTAGGGCTCAGATTAGGGTTAGGGGTGTGATGGGGTTAGGGTTGGAGTTATAATTGGGGGGTTTCCACTGTTTGGGCACATCAGGTGCTCTCCAAATGCAACATGGCGTCTGATCTCAATTCCAGCCAATTCTGCGTTGAAAAAGTCAAATGGTGCTCCTTCCCTTCCAAGCTCTGCCATGCGCCCAAACAGTGTTTTACCCCCACATATGGGGTATCAGCCTACCCAGGACAAATTACAAAACAACTTTTGGGGTCCAATTTCTCCTGTTACCCTTAGGAAAAAAAAAAATTGGGGGCAAAAATATCATTTTTGCGGAAAAAAATGATTTTTTTATTTTCACGCCCGGGCGTTATAAACTTCTGTGAAGCACTTGGGGGTTCAAAGTGCTCACCACACATCTAGATAAGTTCCGTGGGGGGTCTAGTTTCCAAAATGGGGTCACTTGTGGGGAGTTTCAATAGTTTAGGTACATCAGGGGCTCTCCAAACGCACATGACACCCGCAGACCAATCCATCAAAGTCTGCATTCCAAAACGTCACTACTTCCCTTCCGAGCCCCAACGTGTGCCCATAGAGTAGTTTTCTCCCACATATGAGGTATCAGCGTACTCAGGACAATTTGGACAACAACTTTTGGGGTCCAATTTCTCCTGTTACCCTTGGGAAAATAAAAAAATTGGAGACTAATTGATCATGTTTGTGGAAAAAATACAATTTTTTTATTTTCATGCCTGGGCATTATAAACTTCTGTGAAGCCCTTGGGGGTTCAAAGTGCTCACCACACATCTACATAAGTTACTTAGGGGGTCTAGTTTCCAAAATGGGGTCATTTGTGGGGGGTTTCCACTGTTTATGTACATTAGGGGCTCTCCAAAGGCAACATGACACCCGCAGACCATTCCATCAAAGTCTGCATTCCAAAACGTCACTACTTCCCTTCCGAGACCCGACGTGTCCACATACAGTAGTTTTCTCCCACATATGGGGTGTCAGCATACTCAGGACAAATTGGAAAAAAACTTTTGGGGACCAATTTCTCCTGTTACTCTTGGGAAAATAAAAAAAATGGGGACTAAAAGATGATGTTTGTGGAAAAAATACGATTTTTTTATTTTCACGCCCGGGCGTTATAAACTTCTGTGAAGCACTGGGGGGTTCAAAGTGCTCACCACACATCTAGATAAGTTCCTTGGGGGGGTCTAGTTTCCAAAATGGTGTCATTTGTGGGGGGTTTCTACTGTTTTGGTACATCAGGGGCTCTCCAAACGCGACATGGTGTCCGATCTCAATTCCAGCCAAAAACGTCAAATGGTGCTGCTTCCCTTCCGAGCTCTGCCATGCGCCCAAATAGTGGTTTACCCCCACATATGGGGTATCAGCGCACTCAGGATAAATTGCACAATATCTTTTAGGGTCATGTTACTCTTGGAAAAATAAGAATTGAGGGTGAAAAGATCATTTTTGTGGAAAAAATATGATTTTTTAATTGTACGGCTGTATTTTATAAACTTCTGTGAAGCCCTTGGGGGTTCAAAGTTCTCACCACACATCTAGATAAGTTCCTTGGGGGGTCTAGATTCCAAAATGGTGTCATTTGTAGGGGGTTTCCTGTTTTGGTACATCAGGGGTTTTCCAATCGCGACATGGTGTCCAATCTCAATTCTAGCCAAAAACGTCAAATGACGCTGCTTCCCTTCCGAGCTCTGCTATGCGCCCAAATAGTCATTTACACCCACATATGGGGTATCAGCGTACTCAGGACAAATTGCACAATAACTTTTAGGGTCCTGTTACCCTTGGAAAAATAAAAATTGGGGGTGAAAATATTATTTTTGTGGAAAAAATATGATTTTTTAATTGTACCGCTGTACGTTATAAACTTCTGTGAAGCCCTTGTGGGTTCAAAGTTCTCAACACATATCTAGATAAGTTCCTTGGGGGGTCTAGTTTCCAAAATGGGGTCACTTGGGGGGGTTTCCACTGTTTAGGTACATCAGGGGCTCTCCAAACCCGACATGGCGTCCGATCTGAATTCCAGCCAATTTTGCATTGAAAAAGTCAAACGGCGCTCCTTCCCTACTGAGGTCTGCCATGCACCGAAACAGTGGTTCCCCCCACATATCAGGTATCAGCATACTCAGGACAAATTGCACATTAACTTTTGCAGTCCAATTTCTCCTGTTACCCTTGGTAAAATAAAAAAAATTGAACCTGAAGTATTTTTTTTGTGAAAAAAAGTTAAATGTTCATTTTTTTTTTAAATATTCAAAAAATTCCTGTGATGCACCTAAAGGGTTAATAAACTTCTTGAATGTGGTTTTGAGTACCTTAAGGGGTGCAGTTTTTAGAATGGTGTTACTTTTGGGTATTTTCTATCCTGTAGACCCATCAAAGTGGCTTCAAATGTGATGTGGTCCCTAAAAATAAAATGGTGTTGCAAAAATGAGAAATCGCTGGTCAATTTTTAACCCTTATAACTTCCTAACAAAAAAAAATGTTGGTTCCAAAATTGTGCTAATGTAAAGTAAACATGTGGGAAATGTTATTTATTAAGTTTTTTGTGTGCCGTATGTCTGTGATTTAAGGGCATAAAAATTCAAAGTTGGAAAATTGCGAAATTTTCAAAATTTTCGCCAAATTTCCATTTTTTTCACAAATAAACGCAAGTTATTTGAATGAAATTTTACCACTAACATGAAGTACAATATGTCACGAGAAAACATTGTCAGAATCACCGGGATCCATGGAAGCGTTTCAGAGTTATGACCTCATAAAGGGACAGTGGTCAAAATTGTAAAAATTGGCTCGGGAGTTACCGTGCAAACCACCCTTGGTAGTGAAGGGGTTAATTTTAGTGAGCTTCTTCACTTTCTCTTCCAATAACTGCTTCTCTTTTCTTTTCTGACTTCCAGACTTGTGCTTCTTGGATGGAGGTGCCTGTTTATCTGAAAGTTCTTTGGCTTGATCACTACTTTCCATTTTGTCCTAAAAAAGCTGTGAAATGAAGAGCATTTTCTGTTGTCAACTTCATGATTTTTATAGCAACTATTGGCCATGAGCATTAACCTGGCCTCTCGTGTAGCTGATAACTGCAGATGATTGTTGCTATTTATGCAATTATAAGGCTGTGTTCACACACAGCGTTTTTTTCCCATTTTTCCCGCGGATTTACCAAAAAATCAGCTCAAAAAAACGCTTAAATGAAGCTTCCCAATCATTTTAATGCATTTTGCACTTTTTGTGCATATCCATGAGCTTTTTTTCCGTGAAAAAAAAGCTTCGTGGTAAGAACCGCATAATGCTCTTTAATTTCGTGCAAAATTCCGCATTTCTAGCTATTTTCTATGTGTCTGGGGATGCGCAGAAAAAATCGCGGCAAAATGCGGGGAAAAAAACGTGCGTTTTCTGGGAAGGAGTCCGTTTTTTATGCAGAAATTTTCTGCATACGTATGCACATAGCCTAAAAGGAAGTAGGGATTGGCTGCAATTTTTCCATGCAAACAGGAAGATAAGCAGTTGAGGTCGAGACCAATAATTGCAATAAGGCCGGAGTCCCACTTGCTCGAGCCTTGCATTGCATCACCCGAAACGTCCGTATTTTTATACAGCTGCACACTCCTGTCCAAAGAACGGGCGGCTGTGCAGGGTGAAGTGATGCGAGGCTCTCGCAAGTGAAACTCCGAGTCCGACCTAATATATAGAAATGATTGGTCACTTAGTCACTTTCTAGTCCACGTGTGTGTTCTGGAAAATAAGTCCTGATAGTGGCGTTTCTGCACTGTGTCACTCTTGGAGTAGGTGACATGTAGATCCTGTGCTTTAGCAGATGGCTAACTCTGGTGATCTAAGGTCCACAGGTCTCAGGGTATCAGTACCTGTAATATTAGAGGCAAATCAACATTGATAAACGTACCCTACTAGTAGAAACTGTCCTCAGCAGTGCACCCTTTACAAAAACCGTGACCCAAACCATCTATTTATTCCATGTTGAGCCTGCAAATATTCCTTCATTCCACACTGAGTTTTTAGATGCATTTCTGCTGCTGGGTGTAACATTCATCAGCTGTGATTCTTGCTTGTACAGCATGACATAAAAAGGCTAGTGATTTGCTCCAGTGGTCATGGGAACCAAAACAATAATAAAGACCAACAGGGACCAACTGCAACCATTTTTAAATGCATCAAGCATCAATAAAAGGTGGATAGAAAACCTTTATTTAAACAAAAACTCACAGACACCCCCTTTAACCCATTTATTAACCCCAAACATACCCAGCTCCAATGTTATCCACAACCAAGGTCCCACGCTGGCTCTGCTATATCCAGTCCTCGCACTGAGCGGTGACATGAAGCGACCGCTCAGAGCGAGGACCGGCACAGAATGACTGCTCTGAGATCATCGTTCCCATAACAACGGGCTCTTTAAAATCCACTTTTATGCTTTTGGCAGCACACTAGACATTATGTAGGGCAGGTCCCTCAAAGACTTGTGTAAAATATAATTTATTTTAGTGACACATGTTTTTTTCCAGCACATGCCACACGACTGCCCCAAGGATTACATCCATGTACGGCTGTGTGCAGGCCGTGTGGCATCCGTGGTGCCGGCCAAAAACGGACTTGTCTCTATGTGGATCACACGGACACTCACTCTGTGACAAAACACGTTCATGTGAAGGAGGCTATTGATTAGTATTGGTGTACCCGAATGTTCGTGCCTCCAGTATGTGTCAGCACGGACTTGACACGTACTGCACAAACGGTTGTGTGAAAGGGGTCTTAATGATCAAAAAAACCACCATGCCTTAATGTGCAATCAGTCATTAATGTGCATAATTTAACCAACACCATACCACCAGATAATTAATTAACAGCCAGCCATTTATTTGAAATTTCCACAGTTCTATTAGTCCAATCTCAAATGGGTGCAGTAAGTTTCTCAATAAAAAAGGCTCCAACTTTAGGAGGGGTTTTTATCACCTGCACTTAGTAAAACAAACTAGTCGTGTCAGCAACTCATGCAGCGCTGCATGCTCATGGAAACTTATGTTTTTTAAGGATCAAACATCATGTATCTTATCTACCTGGTCCTGGATATGTGCTTGATGGTGGATCATGGATCGGGTCACAGTGAAGGGGTCTCAGTCAGTGCTCACTCATCGTCATCGACATCAGCTATTCAAGTCGACTGCAATATGGTCCAGACTCCAGTTCAGACTACAAACACAGGAGGTGGCACCGGCGGCGGTGTGCGTTTCACTGTGGAGCGCAGGAGGAAGTGCCTGCTCCTAGTAATCTTGTGGAGGAGGTGGCACCACTCTGCGTTCCACAGTGGAACGCAAATGGGAAGTAGTGTGATTCTGTGAACATCGGCGGGGCCTGCAGCAGCAGCACGCAGGTTGGGTCCAATCTGCTCGCTCCACACGTCACAGAGGGCGGTGCCAGCGTACGTTCCACTATGAGAGAAGCAGGAGCAGTGGTAAGCCTCCAATGTGCTGCGTTCCACATTGGAATACAACAAGGAAGTGATGGGCGGGAGCGCTGCAAGAATGGGCCCGCCCCAAGGATGCAGGGGAAAATGAATACAGGGCTGCGGCGTGCTGCAGATCTCCCAGACAGCGTGAGTGGGCCCCCGTCTCGCCAGGGCCCCGGCACTTTCCCGGGTGCGCCGGGTGCTGACGCCAAACCTGTATACATGGATTAGGGATATACAGTGTCTTGCGAAAAGTATTCGACCCCCTGGAACTTTTTAACCTTTTCCCACATATCATGCTTCAAAAATAAAGATACCAAATGTAAATTTTTGGTGAAGAATAAACAACAAGTGGGACACATTTGTGAAGTTGAACGAAATTTATTGGTTATTTTAAATTTTTGTGGAAATTCATAAACTGAAAAGTGGGGCGTGTAATATTATTCGGCCCCTTTAACTTACTACTTTGTTGCACCACCTTTTGCTGCGATTACAGCTGCAAGTCGCTTGGGGTATGTCTCTATCAGTTTTGTACATTGAGAGACTGAAATTCTTGCCCATTCTTCCTTGGCAAACAGCTCGAGCTCAGTGAGGTTTTGATGGAGATCGTTTGTTAACAGCAGTTTTCAGCTCTTTCCAGATTCTCGAATAGATTCAGGTCTGGACTTTGACTTGGCCATTCCAACACCTGGATACGTTTATTTGTGAACCATTCCATTGTAGATTTTGCTTTATGTTTGGGATCATTGTCTTGTTGGAAGACAAATCTCCGGTCTTTTGCAGAATCCAACAGGTTTTCTTCAAGAATGGTCCTGTATTTGGCTCTTTCCATTTTGCCATCAATTTTAACCATCTTCCCTGTCCCTGCTGAAGAAAAGCAGCCCCAAATCATGATGCTGCCACCACCATGTTTGACAGTGGGGATGATGTGTTCAGGGTGATGAGCTGTGTTGCCTTTACACTAAACATATGTTCGATTTTGGTTTCATCTGACCAGAGCACCTTCTTCCACATCTTTGGTGTGTCCCCCAGGTGGCTTGTTGCAAACTTTAAACAACACTTTTTATGGATAACTTTGAGAAATGGCTTTCTTCCCGCCACTCTTCTATAAAGGCCAGATTTGTGCAGTGTACAACTGATTGTTGTCCTATGGACAGACTGTCCCACCTCAGCTTTGGATCTCTGCAGTTCATCCAGAATGATCATGGGCCTCTTGGCTGCATCTCTGATCAGTCTTCTCCTTGTTTGAGGAACTGCCGGGTCTTGGTAGATTTGCAGTGGTATGATACTCCTTCCATTTCAATATGATCACTTGCACAGTGCTCCTTGGGATGTTTAAAGTTTTGGAAATCATTTTGTATCCAAATCTGGCTTTACACTTCTCCACAACAGTATCACGGACCTGCCTGTTGTGTTCCTTGGTCTTTATGATGCTCTCTGTGCTTCAAACAGAACCCTGAGGCTATCACAGTGTAGGTGCATTTATACGGAGACTTGATTACACACAGGTGGATTATATTTATCATCATTAGTCATTTAGGACAATATTGGATCATTCAGAGATCCACAATGAACTTCTGTAGTGAGTTTGCTGCACTGAAAGTAAAGGGGCCGAATAATATTGCACACCCCATTTTTCAGTTTTTGAATTTCCACAAAAATTTAAAATAACCAATAAACTTCGTTGAACTTCACAATTGTGTTCTATTTGTTGTTGATTCTTCACCAAAAATTTACATTTGGTATCTTTATGTTTGAAGCATGATATGTGGGAAAAGGTTGAAAAGTTCCAGGGGGCCGAATACTTTCGCAAGACACTGTATATACCAGGATGGGGGATATTAGCACATAATTGACCACGCTTTTTATTTAATTTATTTTCTATTTTCCTCCTCTTAAGTCTAGGTGTGTCTTATTGTATGGTGTGTATTATGGTCCAAAAAATATGGTATATATCTGTGAGTGAGTGACTACATGGTGGCCATAATACTGTAGGACTGTGTTACACCTGGTCCCCGTCCTGGCGCTGCGCCTAGGTCTGTCGCTGTTACACCTGGCCCCCGTCCTGGCGCTGCGTCCAGGCCTGCCGCTGCTTTCCATTCTGGGCACTCACCTGGAGCCTCACAAAGGCAGCAGCCGGCCTCCTCTGGATCTCATGCTGCTGCTCAGCATTCTGTCCTCCCTCCTGCCTCCTCCTCCTGGCGCCCTGTGAGGAGATCTGTAGCTAAGACTATTAGGGCACGCCCGCCCGCTCTCTTGCCTTCTTAAAGGGGTGGCGTGCATTATTCAAAAAATACAATTAACCAATGGCAGCTCACTGGCTACTATTTCTGGCCTCTCCTCCATAGGGAGAGCGCCGGAGCATCGAGTATCTATCATTGCTACATCCGGTTCTCATGCTAACCTGTCTGCACTGCATCTGCAGTCTCTGTGCATTGTCTAATGCTCTCTGTCTCCACAGCATATCAGTATCCTGTGCATCCTGGTTATATCTGCAACCATCTGGACGAAAGCCTTCCCGTTCCGCCTACAGCCATCCGAGTCCAAGGAAGGTCACAGGAACTGACTCCTTACCAACGAACCGGATCCAGGACCCAGCACATTACGGACTCTGCTGTAACTACTGTTATCCCTTTTGGTCCCGCTGGGACAGCTGCCACGTGTTCGGGGTCTAACTGGAGGTAGCACCTGTGTCCTCCGGGTATTCCATTCTGGCCCTGCCTGAGGGGCTTTACTACGGGTACCCGGGGCTCACTAGTCACACCCCCTTCGGAGCCCCCCCGACCGTGGTCCCAAGGTTCCACTTAAAAAATAAAAACGAATGTGAACTTCACCATCTCTGCTTCCGCTTCCATTCATTACAGACTGCTTTATATTCTATGGGGGGCTGCATTATATTCTATGAGGGAGGCTGCATTATTTTCTATGTGGGGGCTGCATTATACTACTTGAGGGCTGCATTATATTCTTTGAGGGGGCTACATTATAACATTATATTCTATGAGGTGAGCTACATTATACTATATGAGGGCTGCATTATACCATATGCGGGCTACATTATACTGTATTCTATGGAGAGCTGCATTTCACTATATGAGGGGTGCTGCATTATTTTCTATGGGGGCTGCATTATATTCTATGGGGCTGCATTTTACTGTATGAGGGGGCTACATTAAATTCCATGGGGGCTGCATTACACTATATGAGGGGGGCTGCATTATATTCTATGGAGGGTCTATATTATAAGCTATGGGATGGCTGCATTATAATCTATGGGGTGGCTGCATTATACTCTGAGGGGGGCTGCATTATACAATATGGGGGCTGCATTATATTCTATGGGGGGCTACATTATGATCTATGAGGAAGCAACATTATACTATATTAGGGGACCTGCATTATACTATATGGGGGCTGCATTATATTCTATGAGTGGGCTGCATTATACTCTATGGGTTGGCCTCATTTTACTCTATGGGTGTCTACATTATATTCTATGGAGGTTGCATTATGCAATATAAGCGAGGCTGTTGTGACGGACTCGGCTTCTGCTGAGCCCATGTTCCTTTTTAGAGTGGACCCTCTGGGCCGTGGCACCCACTCACCTAGGGCGAGTTGACCTAGTGAGAACCCACCCCCTGTACAGGGAGTGTCAGGGGCAAGACCAAGGGGGTGAGCTACCACGACTGCTGGGACCAGACGGCCGGCTCAGGGGACACTATTGAGTGTCTGACAACAGGACGGACAGGATACCAAACATAAAGCGAGGTCACACAGTTTCTTCCTCAAACGTGGATTCACACTTTATTCAGGTGCAAGGCATAACAGGGAATCAGGTGCAGGGCACAAACAGTGAAACACGGCAGGATGCGTGCAAGGGCACGCAAAATGTTCCAGGCATAGCACGTGCATGAAAACATACCAGGGTCCAGGACAGGATACATGATAGGGATCACAGAAGGCAGAGCAGAAACACAGGCATCCTGCAGCTCAGACATGAGGTGAGTGTGCACACTGCTCTAGAGAACATGCAGGATAGTAGACAAGATATGTGCATGCACATCGCTCCAGGAGTTCTTGAAACAAAACAGACATGGCGGACATGACAGCTGTGTTATATTCTATGGGGACTGCATTATAATATGTAGGGTGGCAGCATTATAATCTATGGGGTGGCTGCATTATACTCTAAGGGGGCTGCATTACACTATATGGGGCTACATTATATTCTATGGGAGGAAGCTGCATTATATTCTATGGGAGGTTATATTTTACTCTATGGGATGGCTGCATATTATGCTAAAGGGTGGCTGCATTTTTGCATTTTACGCTATGGTGTGGCTGCATTTTATGCTATGGAGTGGCTGCATTCTACTCTATGAGGTGACTGCATTATACTCTATGTTGGTGGTTGCATTATCCTCTGACGTGGCTGTATTGTACTCTATGGGTGGCTGCATTATAATCTATGGGGTGGTTGCATTCTACTCTATCAAGGACTATGGGTGCATTATACTATATGGAGTTTGCGGATGATGGGCATTGCATTATACTATATGTACTATATGGGACCTGTATTATACTGTATCGAGGACTATGGAGAATGCATTATATTATGTGAAGAACTAAGGAGTGCATTATACTATGGGGAGTGCATTGTACTACATGGTGGACTATGAGGAGTGTATTATACTATATGGAGGACAGAAGAGTGTATTTTAATATATGTGGGACTATGGGGTGCATACTATGGCGAGTGCATTGTACTACATGGAGGACTAGGGGGGTGCATTATAATATATGGAGGACTATGGGGAGTGTATTATACTATGGGGAGTGTACTTTGCTATATGGAGGACTAGGGGGAGTGTAGCATACTATATTGAGAACTATGAGGAGTGCATTATACTATATGGAGGGCTATGTGAAGTGTATTATACTATATGGATGACTATGGGTGTGTATTATACTATATGGAGGACTATGGGGAATGTATTACACGATATGGAGGACTATGGGGAGTATATTATACTATATGGAGAACTATGGGGAGAGTACTATACTATATGGAGGACTATGGGTTTGTATTATAATTTATGGAGGACTATGGGGAGTGTATTATACTGTAGGAAGGACTATGATGAGTGCATTATACTATGTGGAGGACAATGGGGAGTGTATTATACTATATGGTGCCCTATGGGGAGTGTATTATACTTTATGGAGTACTATGGGGAGTGTATTATATTGTATGGAGGACTATGAGGCATGCATTATACTATATGGAGGACTATGGGGAGTGTATTATATTATATTGTGAACTATGGGGAGTGTATTATATTGTATCAAGGATGATGGGGACTGTAATATACTATATGGTGGGCTATGAGGAGTGTATTACACTAAATGGAGGACTATGGGTGTTAGGCGTCATATTTCTGCGTTTACTCCGCAGGGATCCAGACCCTCACATTCTGCAGTCTCCTGCTGTTTATCTACTGCAGAGGAGATTGCAGAGGAGATTGCCTTGCAGCAAATCTCTCCTGAGGCCAAGTCCTTCTGTCCTCCTACTGAGCATGCTCATGGGACGATCTCCCATTGGAGATCGGGAGTCATGTGCTCAGGTCCCGCTCCAGATCTCATTGGTCCATCTCAGAGATCTGGAAGCTTGCGGAAGGTCCCGGCTGCTATTAAAAGTTGCGCATGGCTGTTCCACCATGCGCTAGTATAGACTTACTTGCTGCTGTGTGTATGAGGACGGATGTATGAATCTAGTGAATGACTCAGTATAAAACCCCTTCCCTCTGATATTACTTATGTGGTTAGGGACTGAGTTTAGAATCAGCGCCAGCGCTCCTCTGCTGCAACATCCATAGCTGCTAGCGTCCGACATTGTGCTTGCGTCATAGCTTTGTCATTTAGCGGCAGTGTCCATGTCGCGCTGCAGAAGCAGCTCTCCTTAGCGTCCGCAGCTGCGACGCCGCACACACGGTAGGTCTAGACGGACGTAGTGCCGCCGTCTTGGGCTACTCCTGTGACCGGATACTGTGTGTGTATTTATACTGAGTACTGTGGCCTCAACAGGCTCAGTCTTTGTATTTTTGTTTATTTGGCATCTCTGTGACTTAACAGAGATTGCTCTGCGCAGCTGGGTGACGTTTAACCCTGTCCGCATTACCGCCATATTGCTCCTGCCACCACTTAGCAGCGGTTATATCACCTACTGCACGGTGGACCCCAAGCGGCAAACGCACTTTATTATTATTTTTATTTAGCGCGTTCCGCCATTCCTAACATTATACTAGCGCCAGGGTCTGGCTAGTGATGACAGAACAGCAGCAACTCTTACAGTGTATTCGGCAGCTTGAGGCCCGCTTGGCCACTCATGAGAGGGCTCTCTCAGCTGCACAATCCACCGAAGCAGCTGTAAAGGCAATCACAGACGCGGTTTCACGTATGACCACGTCCTCCCTTGCACCAACAGTTACCCGGCTCCTGTTGCCCGATAAATTTTCTGGCGATGGCGCCTCCTGTAGGGGTTTCATCAGCCAGTGCTCTATACAGCTGGAGCTACTGGCTGCGCGATTCCCTACGGAGCAGGCCAAGGTGGGGTTTATTGTTTCCCTTCTGTCGGGCAAGGCGTTGGAGTGGGCTACGCCATTATGGGAGCGTGGTGACCCAGAGGTTCGGACTGCTGCTCAGTTTCTAACAGCTATTAAGCAGGTCTTCCTCGGTCCACGGGTCACGCACGACACCTCTCTTCAGCTTCTTGCTTTGACTCAGGGTTCTCTCTCGGTTAGTCAGCATGCCGTCCGTTTTCGGACACTGGCTTCCGAGCTGGAATGGTCCGATAAAGCCCTCATCCCTGTGTTTTGGAGAGGTTTGGCAGAGCATGTTAAAGATGCTCTCTCTACCAGAGAGGTTCCTGCAAGTTTGGAAGAGCTGAATGCCATTTCCACCCGCACTGACCTCCATTTTTCGGAGCGCTGTATGGAGCGTGCTCAATCCAAATGGAAGGTTACCTCGGCTCCCAATTTTTTTGAGCCTCTGGAACTACCCGAGCCAGAGGTTCCACCAACAGAGCCCATGGAGGTGTCTCGCGCCGTTCTTCAGGCGTGTCCGGCACAAGACTCCAGTTGTGGTTATACTTGTCAACACGCTGTGTCTCAGAACAACAGTGCCCCGCAAAAGCCAAATTCTGTGCCGCGGGCAAGACCCTTGTTCCTCCCCGCCTTCGGCCGAAAGTGCTCGAGTGGGCACACACGTCCAGGAGGGGTGGTCACTGTGGCTATATGCAGACCACAAAAATCCTGGCAGGGTCTTACTGGTGGCCGCACAGGGCTCGGGATGTTAAAAAATATATTCAGGCCTGAGCCTTTTGTGCTCGGAATAGCCTCCTTAAACGAAGGGTGGAGATACCTGTCGACACATGGTGGCGTTCCACTTTAACTTCTGCTCCCGTTGTCTCCCACGGGTCCCTTCTCAAACCTGGTGATCTTGTCGCCCCTGATGCCTTCCACTTGTCCCGGGTCTCTCTGTCACTTACCGGGATATCAGACTTGCCTTCGGACGAGTCTGAGGCCTATATCTCTGATGGGCACAAGCTGGTGGATCAGAAGGCTCAGGAAGGAGGGGGCCCTAGGAGGGGGGGTAATGTAAAGGTACTGTCACACTTAGCGATGCACCAGCGATCCCCACCAGTGATATGATGCGGTCAGGATCGCTGGTGCATCCCTAAGTGGTCGCTAGTGAGCTGCCACACAGGCAGATCTCACCAGCGACATAGCAGGGGTCGGGGGTCGCTACTTACCTGTCAGAAGAGGAGATCCTGACGTCCTCCCGCCCACGTCCACGCGTCGCTCGTCTCCACCGCAGGAAGCCCAGCAGGAAACTGATGACGAGAAACGGTCCAGGACGTTCTCGCACGATCAGCGATAACCAGCGGGGGAGCCGGTCGGAGGTAACTATCAGAAATAGCAATATCGCTAGCAATATCGCTATAACGTCACAAAAACCAGTGACGTTATAGCGATATTGCTAGCGATATCGCTTAGTGTGACGGGCCCTTTAGGCGTCGGATTTCTGCGTTTACTCCGCAGGGATCCAGACCCTCACATTCTGCAGTCTCCTGCTGTTTATCTACTGCAGAGGAGATTGCCTTGCAGCAAATCTCTCCTGAGGCCAAGTCCTTCTGTCCTCCTACTGAGCATGCTCATGGGACGATCTCCCATTGGAGATCGGGAGTCATGTGCTCAGGTCCCGCTCCAGATCTCATTGGTCCATCTCAGAGATCTGGAAGCTTGCGGAAGGTCCCGGCTGCTATAAAAGTATAGACTTACTTGCTGCTGTGTGTATGAGGATGGATGTATGATTCTGGTGAATGACTCATTATAAAACCCCTTCCTTCTGATATTACGTATGTGGTCAGGGACTCAGTTTAGAATCAGCACCAGTGCTCCTCTGCTGTAACATCCACAGCTGCTAGCGTCCGACATTGCGCTTGCGCCTTAGCCTTGTCGTTTAGCGGCAGTGTCCACGCTGCGCTGCAGTAGCAACCCCCTTTGCGTCCGCAGCTGCGACGCCGCACACACGGTAGGTCTAGATGGACGTAGTGCCGCCGTCTTGGGCCACTCCTGTGATCGGATACCGTGTGTGTATTTATACTGAGTACTGTGACCTCAACATGCTCAGTCTTTTGTATTTGTATTTATTTGGCATTCCTGTGAATTAACAGATTGCTCTGTGCACCTGGGTGACGTTTAACCCTGTGCGCATTACCGCCATATTGCTCCTGCCACCACTTAGCAGCGGTTATATCACCTACTGCACGGTGGACCCCGAGCGGCGAACGCACTTTATTATTATTTTTATTTAGTGCGTTCCTAACAATGGGGAGTGTCTTATACTATATGAAGGACTATGGGGAGTGCATTATACTATATGGAGGACTATGGGGAGTGCATTATACTGTATGGAGGACTATGGGGAGTGAATTATGCTATGTGGTGTACTATGGGGAGTGTATTATACTTTCTGGAGGACTATAGGGAGTGTATTATACTGTATGGAGGATTATGGTTAGTGTATTATACTATGTGGAATACTATGGAGAGTGTATTATACTATACGGTGTACTATGGGGAGTGTATTAAACTTTATGGGGGAGTGTATTATACAGTATGGAGGACTATGGGAAGTGCATTATACTATATGGAGGACTATGAGGAGTGTATTATACTATATGGTGGATTATGGAGAGTGTATTATACTGTATGGTGGGTTATGAGGAGTGTATTACACTAAATGGAGGACTATGGTGAGTGTATTATACCATATGGATGACTATGGAGAGTGTATTATACTATACAGTGTACTATGGGGAGTGTATTATACTTTATGGAGGACTATGGGAAGTGTATTATACTGTATGGAGGACTATGGGGAGTGCATTATACTATATGGAGGACTGGGGAGTGTATTATACTATATGGTGGACTATGGGGAGTGTATTATACTGTATCAAGGACTATGGGGAGTGTATTATACTATATGGTGGACTATGGGGAGTGTATTATACTAAATGGAGGACTATGGGGAGTGTATTATACTATATAGAGGGCTATGGGGAGTGCATTATACTATATAGAGGACTATGGGGAATGCATTGCACTACATGGAAGACTATGGGGAGTGTATTATACTAAATGGAGGACTATGGGGAGTGTGTTATACTATATAGAGGGCTATGGGGAGTGCACTATACTATATGGAGGACTATGGGGAATGCATTGCACTACATGGAAGACTATGGGGAGTGTATTATACTAAACAAACAAAATGCTGCATATTCATCAAGTGATTGGATTGGTTATGCTGGAACAAAAATCATTGTTCTCAGCAGCACATCGCCCGATGAAAGCTGCAGATGTGCTGCTGATAAGATGATACTGTATAGGGACAGATTGATCTACTAGTGATCGTTCTGTACCAATCATTCTTCCTCAGTTGGTGTAAAGAGGCTGGGAAACAAGTGCCGAACGACTTTAAAATTGTCGATCACCTCGTTTAGTGACCTGAAATCAGCACATGTAAATACAACCAAAATATTTCTGTGTGACGGTGCAATGTGTGAGCATTTGGGGCCCCATTTTAAACTTTTACCCAGAGCCCCATTTTACCTAAAACCGGCCCTGCCTCTCTCTCCTCAGTGCTGTCATTTCTCTCTGCTCTTCTTAGGACTGTCATTCCTCTCACCTCTCCTTAGGACTGTAATTCCTCTACCCTCTGCTCAGGGCTATCATTTCTCTCCACTCTTCTCAGGACTGTCATTCCGCTCACCTCTCCCTAGGACTGTAATTCCTCTACCCTCTGCTCAGGGCTATCATTTCTCTCCACTCTTCTCAGGACTGTCATTCCGCTCACCTCTCCCAAGGACTGTAATTCCTCTACCCTCTGCTCAGGGCTATCATTTCTCTCCACTCTTCTCAGGACTGTCATTCCGCTCACCTCTCCCTAGGACTGTAATTCCTCTACCCTCTGCTCAGGGCTATCATTTCTCTCCACTCTTCTCAGGACTGTCATTCCGCTCACCTCTCCCTAGGACTGTAATTCCTCTACCCTCTGCTCAGGGCTATCATTTCTCTCCACTCTTCTCAGGACTGTCATTCCGCTCACCTCTCCTTAGGACTGTAATTCCTCTACCCTCTGCTCAGGGCTGTCATTTCTCTCTCCTCAGAAATGTCATTTCTCTCACCTCTTGTCAGGGATGCCATTTCTCTCCCCTCTCTTCAGGACTGTCATTTCTCTTCCCTCTCCTCAGGGCTGTCATTTCTCTCCTCTCTTCTTAGAGCTGTCATTCTTCTCACCTCAGGGTTGTTATCATAGGTGGATTTTAATGAGGGCAATCTGGGCTACCACCCCGGTCCAAGATTCTGTGGTGCCCATGGCCAGATTGCCCTCATTATAATGTTTTGTGGCAGCGTACATATCCTGGCAGTGAGCTTTCCGGAGCTTCGCTGCTCACGATATAGAATGGCAGCACAGCTCTAGGGGTGCTCCCGTTGCCTCTGCTGTGATATTTTGGAGCAATGACATCATTAGCTGTCATGCGCCAGCATGAACACGCTGGCCACAAGTAGAAGTGGAGCATCTGGGACTGAAGAAGAGTGCCGGGGGAATGGGAGCATGGTGAGTATGTGTATATCAGTTGCTATGTGAGTGTTCATACTGTACATAGGAGGCTATGCAGGGGCTCACACTGTATATAGGGAGTTATGTGCATGATCATATTGTATACAATTGTGCTCAAACGTTTACATACCACGGCTGAATTTTTGCTTTTTTGGTCTTTTTTCAGAGAATATGGATGATGACACCAAAAATTTTTCTCCACTCTTGGTTAGTGGTTGGGTGAAGCCATTTATTGTCAAACTTCTGTGTTTTTGCTTTTCAAATCATAATGACGACCCAAAACATCCAATTGACTTATCAAAATTTTACATACCCCATTTCATAATACCGTGTGTTGCTCCCTCTAACATCAATGACAGCTTGAAGTCTTTTGTGGTAGTTGTGGATGAGGTTCTTTATTTTCTCAGATGGTAAAGCTGCCGACTCTTCTTGGCAAAAAGCCTCCAGTTCCTGTATGTTCCTGGGCTGTCTAGCATGAACTGCACACTTAAGATCTCCCCAGAGTGGCTCAATGATATTGAGGTCAGGAGACTGAGATGGCCATATCAAAACCTTCACTTTGTTCTGCTATAGCCAAAGACAGATCAACTTGGCCTTATGTTTTCGATCGTTGTCATGTTGGAACATCCTAGTACGTCCCATGCGCAGCTTCTGGGCTGATGATTGCAGATTTGCCTCCATTGTTTGCTGATCACGTGCTACATTCATCTTTCCATCAACTTTGATCAAGTTTCCTGTGATTTTGTAGCGCACACATCCCCAAAACATCAGCAATCCACCTCCGTGTTTTACAGAAGGAATGGTGTTCATTTCATCATAGGCCTTATTGACCTCTCTTCAAATGTACCATTTATGGTTGTGGCCAAAAAGTTCAATTTTGGTCTCATCACTCCAAATTACCTTGCTCCAGAAGTTTTGAGGCTTGTCTCTGTGCTGTTTGGCGTATTGAAGACGAGATACTTTGTGGCATTTGCGCAGTAATGGCTTTCTTCTGGCGACTCGACTGTGCAGCCCATTTTTCTTCAAGTGACTCCTTGTTGTGCATCTTGAAACAGCCACACCGCTAGTTTTCAGAGTCCAATATTTCAGCTGATGTTATTTGTTGCTGCTGAGTGGCATTATCAATTCCTTGGATATCTTTTTGTATCCCGTTTCCTGTTTTATACTGTTCAACTACCTTTTCCCGTAGATCCGTTAACAATTGTTTTGCTCTTGGAGCGCCAGCCAGGGCTGTGGGGATACTCGGTACTGGGCCAGTTCTTAAGGGGATGCATCACGGCAGCAGTGACCCGGTCCGTAGCCTGGGCGTCCAATGAAAAATGATGATTAAAGGGGAAATAAAGTTTATAAGAGATTGTTCATGACACCACCTGTGGTATTCGGCCAGGGATGGCCGATGCTGCTTAATGAGACCACTGGGGCTGATGGTGATGCAGCAGAGTTGATACAGCGCCCCACACGTAGAGCTTAGTCCCAGGGCAATTATATTGTTAAAGATGGTGATGATGGATGTAGCGCAGGGTGGATGAGGCTGTAAATAACTCTGAGGACACAGCAGGGTGCAGTTTCCACACTTTTGCTCACGGTTTGAAGTGCAGTCAGGGGCACTAGCTACAGATGACAATGGAGATCAGGGGAACCTGGAAGCAACTTAGGATCCACTAAGCCAGATGGGTTTTGAGGCCTCCTTACTGTGCTGTCCTCTGAGGTCCTTGCTGCATAAAGCTATGCTCAGTCCTATGTTCCTTCTTGCTCTGAAGTACTTGCCCATATGGCAGGCAGCTTGAGCCTATTGCAGGTGTCGCTCCTTTATGGCAGCTCCGGGCTCTGGTCTGCTGCTGTGCCTTCGGGTGCTTGCTGGGCCAGGAGACCTGTAATCCCCTGCCCTCCGGATTTAGCTACTGGGTCTGTTGTACCCGTCAGCCACGGACTCCGGCATCCGGCTTCTAGCGCTGTACTCTGGGGTAAGCTTGGTCACAGCTCCACTCCCCAGGTTCTCTTTAACTTCTCCCCTCTCCTCTCTTAACTCAGACTCTGTCTCTCTCAGTCCCAGACACTGACTGACTGACCCCTCCTCTAGGCCAGAACTAATAGAGAAGTTCCCCTGAAACCGAGTTTAGGGCTCCCCATTTCTTGTCTGGAGCCAGGAAAAGTGTTGGATGTTAGTGTTATTTGGTCAGGGAACCCTTCCTTGCTTCCAGGCATGTCATCACCTCCCTGTGAGGGAGGCAATGCCACTGTGGCAACTGGACTCCTGGGGTGCCACACTTTCCCCATGACTCACAATCCAGAAACGAAAGTGGCTGGATGACAGATGCAAGAGTCTGACACAAGTGGGTGTGAATGGCTAGTAAAGGTAATATCCTCACCTGTGATCTGTTTCCCTGTAATCAGTGTGTGCAAAAAAGCTGAGTGAGTTTATGGGATCCATAAAAATTCTCACGGTTATCTGCTGTGAACACACTGAGCTTGAATTGCTGTGACCTCATCACTGGCATTTTCCCACAGTCCAGAGGTCACCGCAGTTCAGGCCGGCTGGGAGCACAGCATCAGTGACGTCACCAATAGTCACTGACGCTGTGCTCCCAGCAGCTTATTCACCAGTGGTTTTCAGCCGGGACAGCCGCATCTTGGCACCATCCAGGTTAAAAAGGCTTTATTCTGGCTGTGTCTTTATTTAGCATACAACTATAGGATTAGTAATGGATAGATGTCTTATAGATGATTCTCCGTTAGTAAGCCATGGGCTTGATGTCACCTTACAATAGAAAGGTGACATCAACCCCACAACTATTACCCCACTTGCCACTGCTACAGGGCAAGTGGGAAGAGCCAGGCAAAGCATCAGAATTGGCGCATCTAATAGATGTGTCTTTTCTGGGCAGCTGCGGGCTGGTGTTCTTAGGCTGGAGGGGGGGTTATATCAGTGGCCCCTTACCACCCTGATAATACCAGCCTGCAGCCATGAGCTTTAGCAAGGCTGGTTGTCAAAAATGGAGGGCCCCACGCTGTTTTTTTAAAATTATTTAAATAATTAAAAAAACAGTGTGGGGACCTCTCTATTCTTGATAACCAACCTTGCTGAAGCTGACAGCTGAGGGTTGCAGCCCCAAGCTGTGAGTTTTGCCTAGTTGGTTAAAGAAAATAGAGGGGAACCCACATCGGGTTTTTCATTCATTTATTTAGCTAGATCGCAGGCGGCAGGGAAGGAATACCCCAATCATCCACCCCTGCTGTCACTGTTATTGGCGGCAGCAGGTGTCTGATGATGGAAGTAACAGTCCCAAAAACCCCACCTGCTGTCATTGTTCTGACTTTAATATAACTCTCATCATTCTCCCCTGCTGCGCCGATCACCGGCAGAGCAGGGGAGAATGATGAGAGCTGTCTTCAGCACCTTCCGCCAGGGAAAAAGCGCTACAGTAAGCGCTGTTCCCTGGCAGCAGGCCATCCGTGTGGTATTGATGCAGCACAGGGGTAGCACACGGTTGCTACACGTGTGCCGCAAATTTCACATTCATGAGACATGGACACACGGACACAGATATCTCTGGTACTTGTTTTTCTGTTACCACAAATATAAGGACGTGTGAAACAGTCCTTGGTTTGTAAGGGAGCACACTGTGGCAATTGTAGTTCATAAGGAGGTATGGTTTCAGAGTAGTAGTTCATTAGAGCGAAGGTGTGATATGTTACTACATCTATGTTTATGTTAGGATCATTAAACCTTTGTTTTTTAAGTCCTTGGTCATTGTCATTTTGTCTATCCTGTGAAGTGGAGCCACAGGTTGAGCTTCACGTGAGGCCATGATTCATACTACAGTATATACTGCAATACTTTAATGTTGCAGTGTATAGTATGATCACAGATTCAAATTCCGTCAGGGAACTAAAAAATAAAGTAAAAAATGAAAAGGTTTTTTTTTCTAAATGTTGAAACACCCCCTTTCTCCCTTGTTAAAAATAAAAATGTAAACATATTTGGTATCACCACATTGATAAAAATACAGTATATCAAAATATAAAACTAATTAACCCATACAGTAAAGAAAAAAAAAATCAAAAAACAAGAATTTCAGTTTTTTTGGCACCTCAATAAAAACACAAGCACACACGCAGAAATGTTACGAGTCTTAAAGGGGCATGATGGACGGCTGGGAGGTGGTGCCCAGACACAACAGGGGCATGATGGACGGCTGGGAGGCGGCTGATACAGGGGGGACACCATACTTGTGGGACGCATTACAGGTATGAGGACCTATTTATAAAAGTTAATATTTCGGCATTACTAGGGGTCAGAAACAGAAGAGCCACCTTCACAGAATGCAGTCTTAGTGCTGCTGAAGGTGGCTCTTTTACTTAAAAACGCCCTGGGGGGGTGACAGGTTCCCTTTAAAAAATGGCATTACAAACCAATTTTTTTCTCTAAAGAAAAAAATCTATGAAATTTTGGTATCACCATTACTGCACTGACCTGAAGATTCATGTTCACTGGTAATTTTTACCATACATGAAATAGTGTAAAAGCAAAACCCTAAAAACAATGACGGTGTAGAGTTTATTCTCTACAGGTTTACATTGCCCTATGAGGAGAGGTACAATTTAAATGTTTTCCTTAGGCAACAAGAAAGCTAGAATTGGCCCTACATGTACTAATGATGCCTCTTCTGCTCTGTTCAGGTATTGATGGTGGTTCCTGTGCTGTATTCATATACCAATGATGGTTTGGGTGATGCATTTCTGTACAGATGGTTGCTCTGATGCTGAACTCATATACTGTTGATGATTCTGTTGTTATTTCATGTACTGATGATGGTTCTTGTACTGTATTCATGTACTAATAATAGTTCTGGCTCTTTATTCTCGTACTGAAGTTAGTACTGGGGAAGTACTCATGTACTACTATTAGTTGGTTATGATTGTGTACAAAAGTAGCAATCCATAAGCTGTCAGATAAAGTGGAAATGTTAAATAAGTAGTGTGCCACCTGACAAATTAAGGATTGCTACATCTATATTTCTATTCAGAACATTTAACCTTTGTACTTCATCAGGGATGAAAGATGGGAGTCCACCCTCAGTGTGCTGTGTAATCCCGGTTGATTTTGTAATCTTGTTAATACTTGTTTTACACCTTCTTTATCATGGGTACTCAAAGAAGCGTGACTCTTACTTTTGATGTTAGGCAGTACTTAAGAGGAATCTGTCACATTATTTTTGGCCTATAAGCTGCGGCCTGCGCAGGAGTCAAGGCAGGAGTAAGAAGGAGGACATCATCGCTAGAAGATGGGAGGCGCTGAACGAGATGGCTACACCCAACGCACCCGACTGCGCCCCCCGGTAAGTATAATCTAACTTATTTTTCTTATCTTTTAGGGTACATCGGTAACTAAATAAGTAAGAGCAAAAGTGCATCTAAATAATGCAGAGTTTTAGTGATACTGTTTTTGATCTAAGGTAGCATGAAAGCTATCCTACCATGACACGGTAACTCTGTTCAGGACAGTCCTTCACTGTCTAATATTAAAAACCTTGCCTTGTGATAAAGTTGACCTCAATGTGTGAACAAGGGCAGACAAAAGGAGTGGGTCCCAAACAGTAGACACCAGTCTGGGGAAGCCTTATATACAATTTCCAGCTCAGGAGAGGGAGGCCACACCCCGGCTTGCACAGAATGCAAAACTACAAAGAAAAAAAAATTTATTTTTTTTTGAGAAGTGACAGAGAACACTATAGAGAGGAGGTAGTATAGAGAGGAGACATAGTATGGAAAGGGGCACATAGAGATGGGACATAGTGCAGAGAGGAGGTAGTATAGAGATGGGACATAGTATAGATGGGGCAGTATAGGGATGGGACATAGTGTAGAGATGAGGTAGTATAGAGATGGGGCATAGTATAGATGGAGCAGTACAGTGATGGGGCGTAGTATAGAGATGGGGCATAGTATAGAGATGAGGTAGTATAGAGAGGAGGCAGTATAGAGATGGGGCATAATATAGAGAGGAGATGGTATAGAGATGGGCATAGTATAGATAGGGCTGTATAGAGATGGGGCATAGTATAGAGAAAGGGGCATTGTATAGAGAGGAGCATAGAAGAGATGGGGCAGTATAGAGATGTTGCATAGTATAGAGAGGAGGTAGTATAGAGATGGGACATAGTATAGAGAGGAGGTAAAATGGAGATGGGGCATAGTATAGATGGGGCAGTATAGGGATGGGGCATAGTATAGAGATGGGGCATGTTGGAGTCCCCCAAGGCTCTGTACTGGGGACCCTACTTTTTTCCATCTATACTCTTGGCTTAGGACAACTCATAAAGTCCCATGGCTTCCAGTACCACCTCTATGCGGACGACACTCAGATCTACCTCTCTGGCCCAGATGTCACTTCTCTGCTGTCCAGAATCCCGGAGTGTCTATCAGCCATATCCTCCTTTTTCACCTCTCGCTTCCTAAAACTTAATGTAGACAAAACTGAACTCATGATCTGTCCTCCATCTCGCATATCTTCCCTACCTGATCTATGTATTATGGTAAACTTAATGTAGACAAAACTGAACTCATGATCTTTCCTCCATCTCGCGTATCTTTTCTACCCGATCTATGTATTATGGTAAACGGCATCACACTATCTCCCGCACCTGAAATCCGCTGCCTCGGAGTAACTCTCGACTCTGCCCTGTCCTTCTAATCACACTTCCAAATTCTTGCCACCTCCTGTCGCCTACAACTCAAAAATATTTCCAGAATCCGTCCCTTCCTCAGCCCTTAATCTACTAAAACTCTTGTACATGCCCTCATCATCTCCTGCCTTGACTACTACAACACTCTCCTCTGTGGCCTCCCTGCTAACTCTCTTGCACCACTCCAGTCTGTCCTCAATTCTGCTGTCTGACTAATCCATCTCTCTCCTCTCTTCTCCCCTGTCTCTCCCCTCTGCAAATCTCTCCACTGGCTCCCAATTCACCAACGAATCCAGTTCAAACTACTAACACTGACCTACAAAGCCATCCACAACCTTTCCCCTCCCTATATCTCTGAACTAATCTCCCAATATCTTCCCTCACATAATCTTCGATCCTCCCAAGACCGCCTACTCTCCTCCACACTAATTCGTTCCTCACACAACCGCCTCCAAGATTTCTCCTCTGGAATTCCATGTCTCAACACGTCCGATTATCCACCACCCTCGGATCCTTCAAACGGAACCTGAAAACCCATCTTTTCAGGAAAGCTTACAGCCTTCAATAACCATTCTGCCGCCTCACCACCGCCTGAGCTGCCGCCTCATCACTATCAGAGCTGCTGCACCCACGACCTTCTGTCTCTTCCCCACTATCCCGTAGAATGTAAGTCCGCAAGGACAGGGTCCTCTCCCCTCTGTACCAGTCTGTCATTGTAAATTTGTTTACTGTTAACGATATCTATAACTTTGCATTAGAGTTGAGCGAAACAGGTCGGTCAAACTGATAAGTCACTGACTTTCGCTAAAGTCGGGTTTCGACGATCGAAACCCGACCATAGCGTGAGGTCGGCCATGAGGTCGCCGACCCGCGCGCCAAAGTCGCGTTTCCCATGATGCTTCCAGCGCCTTTTCTCAGCCAATCATCAAGGACACACACTGTGGGCAACGCGATGACATCAGCAGCGGCCACCACCATCTTAGAGAAGGGCATTCGTGTGATTGGCTTGCTTTGTGTGGCGTCACAGTGGCTATAAAAGCCCTGACCGCCGACTGCCATTTTACTTCTGCCGATCTTAGCATAGGGAGAGGTTGCTGCTCCTGATTCTCAATAGGGAGAGCGTTAGGCAACAAAGAAAAAAAAAACTGTGCTTCTTCTGATAGCGATTTCAACTGTACAGTTAGTGTGCAGTGACAGGGGAGGATTTTTGTGTGTGCAGCAGCGCTGGTGGTTATTAGGCTGCCTTATAAGGCTACCTGATAGCTGCATTGCTGTGTGCACACTGCTTTGCAGACTGCTTTTTTAAAAGCAAAACAACTTTTATTCTGATATTCTGCACAGTTACAGAGCGTTCATTTTTTCACACACCGTATAGAGGTGTATGCTCCTCACACATTACCGTGTACCGGCTGGCATCACGGACATATACATGCTTTCTGTGTGTGACTCCGTAAAAGAATAGACGGAGATTTTAAATTTTCCATACATACACCGTATAGAGCTGTCCGCTTCTCAAACAGTATCGTATATCTGCTGTTTGATCACGGTCAAATCTATACAGAGATAGCGTGTGTGTGTGAGACTCCGTAAATACATATATGGACATTTCAATTTTTCCATACACCGTACTGTATAGAGCTGTCCGCTTGTCAAACAGTAAACAGTATTGTATATCTGCTGTGTCATTACGGTCAAATCTATACAGAGACAGCATGTGTGTGTGTGACTCCGTAAAAAAATAGATGGAGATTTAAAATTTTCCATACATACACCATATAGAGCTGTCCGCTTGTCAAACAGTATCGTAAATCTGCTGTTTGATTACGGTCAAGTCTATACAGAGACAGCGTGTGTGACTCTGTAAAAAAATAGATGATTTAAAAATTTCCATACATACACCGTATAGAGCTGTACGCTCCTCACACACTACCGTGTACCAGCTGGTATCACGGACAAATACATGCTATCTGTGTGTGACTCCGTAAAAAAATAGACGAAGATTTTCATTTTTCCATACATACACTGTATAGAACTGTCCGCTTCTGATACAGTACCGTATATCTGCTGGTTGGATTACGGTCAAATACATACTGGGAGAGCGTCTGTGACTAAGGAAATATATACGGAGATTTAAATTTTTACCTACACCTTATACAGCTGTACGCTCCTCATACAGTACCATATATCTGCTGGTATTTTTGTTACATTGTCACAAACATGAGGAAGTATGGTGGAATAGGCCGCGAACATGGGCGGGGGGACAGCTGGTACTGATGGTGGTGGTTTTGCACCTGCTGGTTATGGCAAAAGCACAATAGTAGCTAAGGCAGAAGGTGTTGAGCCTGCATCATCGTCTGGCACAAGAAGGCCTGAAAGGTTCCCTTTTCTGGGAGTAGAAAAACCGCTTTTAAAGCCCGAGCATCAGGAACAGGTTTTGGCTTACATTGCCGAAACAGCCACCAACTCTATTGCCTCCTCTTCTGAACTTTCAAAACCTGCAAGCACTGAGTCATCAGTGCAGGGTTCTGGTCAGGAAAAACACCTTTCCTTGTGTCCTTCACCCCCACCAAAAGTGAAGGATGCGGCAGCCCACACTTCAGATTACTCCATGGAGCTCTTTTCACATACCATGCCTGGGTTATCCAGTCAAATCCTGAATTTACCATTCCAAGATGAATCTGACATGGAGTGCACTGATGCACAGCCACTGCTAGATGATTCTGCTGGTACATTGACCCACAGCACTTCATTGCCCTCGCAGTTTACTGAGCCAGAATCTGACCCTGATGAAACTCAGGTGCCCCTTCCCGCATACTATACCACCTTACACGGTGGCACAGAGGAATATGCAGATGAAATTGAAGAGGAGGTGATGGATGACCCAGTTGCTGACCCAGATTGGCATCCATTGGGGGAAGAGGGTGCCCCTGGCAATAGCTCAGATGAGGAGAAGGATCCGCAGCAGGCATCGACATCGCAGCAGCGGTTATCTGGCAGGCTCGTAGCTGTCCAAAAACGGGGAACAAAAACCAAAAGAGTTGCAGGACAGCTTGGCCACACGGCCAAATTAGCACAGCGTGCAAGCCCTGAAAATTTATACCATAGTAGGAAGAGTGCAGTGTGGCACTTCTTTGTCCAAAATCCTACTGATGAGGCAAAGGTTACCTGTAAGAAGTGCGGAAGGACCTTTAGCCGAGGGAAAAATCTCAGAAATTTGAATACCAGTTGCATGCTTAGACATTTAACCACCATGCACTTGCAAGCCTGGACGGACCGCAAAACCTCAGGTACCACATGTGCACCTGCTCCGACTGAAGGTAGCCAGCAAAGCTCCATTGCTTCCCCCACTGTAAGACCACCGCCACCAGTAAGCACACCACCAGCAATAATGTTGAGGTGTCGTCGCAAGGCCAAAGCAGTCAGGGAATCACAATGGTTTTGCAACGAAACACTGAATCTAGGCCATCACCACCACCACCATCACCATCACCAACACCCTCTCAGTCCGTCCGGTCCACCGCTAGTTCCCCCATATGCAGCTCTCAAGTCCAGCTCACCCTACCAGACACTCTGAGTAGGACAAGAAAGTACTCATCCTCTCATCCGCGTACACTTGCTTTGAACGCCTACATTGCCAAACTGATCTCATTAGAGATGATGCCCTTCCGTTTGGTTGAAAGCGAAGCTTTCCGAGAGCTCATGGCCTACTCTGTCCCACGCTATGACCTACCCAGTCGGCACTTCTTTTCTCGAAAAGCCATCCCTGCCCTCCACCTGCATGTGAAAGACCGCATTGTCCATGCACTCAAACAATCGGTGAGTGCAGCGTCAGACTGGAACACCTTGGGCCCACCAGAGAAAATAATTCTTGGGGCCCACTATGTAGCTACATAGAGATAAATACAAGACCACCAATTGTGCGGTAAAATGTGCTAATATCAGGGTATAATATAAGGTAGTACAAATCTTAATTATGTAGCAGGAGTTGGGGTAGCCTCCCTCATAGAATATAAAGCAGCCCCCTCATATAGTATAATGCTGCCTCCTCATAGGGTATAATGCTGCCTCCTCATAGGGTATAATGCTGCCCCCTCATAGGGTATAATGCACCCCCTCATAGAATAAAATGCTGCCCCCCTCATAGGGTATAATGCACCCCCTCATAGGGTATAATGCTGCCCCCCTCATAGGCTAAAATGCTGCCCCCCTCATAGGATAAAATGCTGCCCCCCTCATAGGGTATAATGTTGCCCCCCTCATAGAATATAATGCACCCCCTCATATGGTATAATGCTGCCCCCTCATAGGGTATAATGCTGCCCCCCTCATAGGGTATAATGCTGCCCCATCATAGGGTATAATGCTGCCCCCTCATAGGGTATAATGCACCCCCTCATATGGTATAATGCTGCCCCCCTCATAGGGTATAATGCTGCCCCCTCATAGGGTATAATGCACCCCCTCATAGGGTATAATGCACCCTCTCATAGGGTATAATGCTGCCCCCTCATAGGGTATAATGCACTCCCTCATAGGGTATAATGCTTGCCCCTCCTCATAGGGTATAATGCTGCCCCCTCCTCATAGGGTATAATGCTATATATATATATATATATAGATATAGATATAGATAGATATAGAGCTAGATAGATATGGGATAAATAGATAGATCTATGGATGGATAGATACAGTTGTGGCCAAAAGTATTGACACCCCTGCAATTCTGTCAGATAATACTCAGTTTCTTCCTGAAAATGATTGCAAACACAAATTCTTTGGTATTATTATCTTCATTTAATTTGTCTTAAATGAAAAAACACAAAAAGAATTGTCCTAAAGCCAAATTGGATATAATTCCACACCAAACATAAAAAAGAGGGTGGAAAAAAGTATTGGCACTGTTCGAAAAATCATGTGATGCTTCTCTAATTTGGGTAATTAACAGCACCTGTAACTTACCTGTGGCACCTAACAGGTGCTGGCAATAACTAAATCACACTTGCAGCCAGTTGACATGGATTAAAGTTGACTCAACCTCTGTCCTGTGTCCTTGTGTGTACCACATTGAGCATGGAGAAAAGAAAGAAGACCAAAGAACTGTCTGAGGACTCGAGAAACCAAATTGTGAGGAAGCATGAGCAATCTCAATCTCCTGCAGTTCAAACCGAGCATCAGTATGGGGAAGAAAGGTGATTTGAGTGCCTTTGAACGTGGCATGATTGTTGGTGCCAGAAGGGCTGGTCTGAGTATTTCAGAAACTGCTGATCTACTGGGATTTTCACGCACAACCATCTCTAGGGTTTACAGAGAATGGTCCGAAAAAGAAAAAAAAACCAGTGAGCGGCAGTTCTGTGTCCGGAAATGCCTTGTTGATGCCAGAGGTCAGAGGAGAATGGGCATACTGGTTCGAGCTGATAGAAAGGCAACAGTGACTCAAATTGCCACCCGTTACAACCAAGGTAGGCAGAAGAGCATCTCTGAACGCACAGTGCGTCGAACTTTGAGGCAGATGGGCTACAGCAGCAGAAGACCACACTGGGTACCACTCCTCTCAGCTAAGAACAGGAAACTGAGGCTACAATTTGCACAAGCTCATCGAAATTGGACAGTAGAAGATTGGAAAAACGTTGCCTGGTCTGATGAGTCTCGATTTCTGCTGCGACATTCGGATGGTAGGGTCAGAATTTGGTGTAAACAACATGAAAGCATGGATCCATCCTGCCTTGTATCAACGGTTCAGGCTGGTGGTGGTGGTGTCATGGTGTGGGGAATTTTTTCTGGGCACTCTTTGGGCCCCTTGGTACCAATTGAGCATCGTTGCAACGCCACAGCCTACCTGAGTATTGTTGCTGACCATGTCCATCCCTTTATGACCACAATGTACCCAACATCTGATGGCTACTTTCAGCAGGATAATGCGCCATGTCATAAAGCTCGAATCATCTCAGATTGGTTTCTTGAACATGACAATGAGTTCACTGTACTCAAATGGCCTCCTCAGTCACCAGATCTCAATCCAATAGAGCATCTTTGGGATGTGGTGGAACGGGAGATTCGCATCAGGGATGTGCAGCCGACAAATCTGCGCCAACTGTGTGATGCCATCATGTCAATATGGTCCAAAATCTCTGAGGAATGCTTCCAGCACCTTGTTGAATCTCTGCCACGAAGAATTGAGGCAGTTCTGAAGGCAAAAGGGGGTCCAACCCCTTACTAGCATGGTGTACCTAATAAAGTGGCCAGTGAGTGTATATATATATATATATATATATATATACTATCTGAAGAGCCCAGCACTGCCCGGGCATAGTAACTAACTACGGTTAGTTATAGCAAATTATAATGATTATATATATTTATATAAAGATGAGTGTAGAGCCCCACCCACTCCGCATAGCCACATTCACTATAATATCCCACATCATCCCATCAGCCAGAGCCACCAGACTACTACCCCTAATATCCCACCTCACCCCTTCAGCCAGAGCCATCGGACTGCTACCCCTAATATCCAACATCATCCCGTCAGCCAAAGCCATCAGACTACTACCACTAATATCCCACATCATCCCGTCAGCCAGAGCCACCAGACTACTACCCCTAATATCCCACATCATCCCGTCAGCCAGAGCCACCGGACTACTACCCCTAATATCCCACATCATCCCGTCAGCCAGAGCCACCGGACTACTACCACTAATATCCCACATCATCCCGTCAGCCAGAGCCATCGGACTACTACCACTAATATCCCACATCATCCCGTCAGCCAGAGCCACCGGACTAATGCTCCTAATATCCCACATCATCCCGTCAGCCAGAGCCACCGGACTACTACCCTTAATATCCCACATCATCCCGTCAGCCAAAGCCATCAGACTACTACCACTAATATCCCACATCATCCCGTCAGCCAGAGCCACTGGACTACTACCCCTAATATCCCACATCATCCCGTCAGCCAGAGCCACCGGACTAATGCTCCTAATATCCCACATCATCCCGTCAGCCAGAGCCATCGGACTACTACCCTTAATATCCCACATCATCCCGTCAGCCAAAGCCATCAGACTACTACCACTAATATCCCACATCATCCCGTCAGCCAGAGCCACCGGACTAATGCTCCTAATATCCCACATCATCCGGTCAGAGCCACCGGACTACTACCCTTAATATCCCACATCATCCCGTCAGCCAAAGCCATCAGACTACTACCCCTAATATCCCACAACATCCCGTCAGCCAGAGCCACCGGACTAATGCTCCTAATATCCCACATCATCCTGTCAGAGCCACCGGACTACTACCCCTAATATCCCAGATCATCCCGTCAGAGCCAACATTGTCAGGATGGCACTGTTAAACCGATTAAAATGATACCTGGGTTGGAGAAATCCGTCTTGTGTTTTTTTGTTTTTTTTTAAATCTGTGTTTGAATTTTTAAGTTAATGAGATGCTTCATGCCAGATAAAGAGAAGTTCCTGATTCTGGGCTCCCCCTGCAGTCTGTGACAGAGGGTGGTCTGTGTCGGCACAGTAATAAATTGTGTAATTTCTAGCTTTACAGAAGGACAATAACACCATAAAATAATAGGCCTCAGTTACCACAACTGACTACAAGGAAAACTGTTGCTCATAGCAACCTATCACAGCTCAGCATCTTTTAAACAGCTGTTGTGAAATGAAAGATGCTTAGTGATTGGTTGGGGCTTTGTTGGGGCTACACACACACAAGCTTAGTGATTGGTTGGGGCTATGTGGAGAGGGCGTGGCTGATACACACACATGTTGTTGCTCATAGCAACCAATCACAGCTCAGCTTCTTTTAAACAGCTCTGGTGAAATGAAAGATGCTTCGTGAAATCGTGATTGGTTGGTGATACACACACACATAAATACATACATTCATTTTTATATATATCTAATATATAAAGCTCAATGTGTGTGTGTGTATGTTTGTATGAATGTGTGTGTGGCGCCCCTGAGGCTCAGTCGCCACAGAGGTACTGCACCTCCTCCTCCAGTTGGAACAGGCGCGCACCATACGACACCTTCAGGGCTTGGGAGAGTCTAGGCCTCTTTGGGACAGTGAAACGCGTCATGGGTTCTCTTGGCCACAGCTACAAAACCCCCGTGTGGCCTCCTACCAACGCCAACAGGCCACGGCATCCCTATATGTTAGACCAAGAGCCAGAACAGCGGTACCCCCTGAAGATGAGGAGTCTTATCCATCGGTACCAGCTGCCACTCCTACAGAACTACTGGTAGCAGAGACATCGCCGGCAGCCGTTGATATAACAACACCTGTTGTACCTCAGGCAGCCGCCATGCTAGAAGAGAACCAGCTTCCGGAACCCCAGGAGGGGATAACTAGCCCTAAAAACTAACTTTGTTACCATGGAGGGTATTTGCACCCTTTGCTCTTGTTTTCTATTTTTCTTTTTGGTTATCATGTTTTTGTTTCTTCCCAGTTGTTGCCCAGTTTGGTTGGCAGCCTTTACACTTAAACTGTGGAGATCATAGACGCTGAGTGATTCCGAACTGTTAATGTACATAGTTTGCACCTCTTTAGGTGCTATCTCTTGGTTTTACATAGGAACCTGCCCTTGGAACAAGGACTACCTCGTTATAAGGACATTTTCAGACATGATGGCCGGTCCAATGTCTACTCTTTGCACTTATTGATAATGTTTAGTGTTTTTGAATAAGAAGGGTTTAATTGAGACAGAAATATAGTGAATGTTGTACAATGTTTGAATAAAGATGTGAGAATTGAATAAAAATATGCAGATGACGAATCAGGACAAAAGGAAAGAAGAGAGTAGAAAATGTGAAAGATAACAGAAAAGAAATGTGTTGCGAGAAAATGTGTTACTCAAGCTGATAGTGAATTTGCTTCTATAGCACTTTAAATTAGGTAGCATAACTTTAAATATATATAGACAGTTAAATTGTTTGTAACGTTCAAGAAACAGTGCCTCCCACATTGGGAAGTTTAGTATAAGATATGTTCATTATGCAATATAAAAATTTGTATGTTCCTGTATTGTCAACTTTGTTTCCTTGCAGCCCGCGGATGTGCTGTGTTTAACGGGGCATATGTGGCGCCCCTGAGGCTGTCGCCACAGAGGTACTGCACCTCCTCCTGAGGTGTGGTGCCCCACCATCCAGGTAAGGTGGAAACACCTGACCACGCTACAACACCTGCACCCCACACCACAAAGTAGTGTAGCAAAGCACCTTCGGCGGCTCCCTGCTTGGGGTATAGCAAAGCACCGATTGGTGGCTCCCTGCTTGGAACACAAAACGTGCTGGGAGGTGGGTGGAGTTTAGTTTGCACCAAAAGAGCAGGAAGAGTTGAGTCAGTCAGTCAGTCTTTCATTCAGTGAGTGAGTGAAGATGTAGAAGGACAGAGTGTGAGACAGAGAAGATCCCCGGGAGAGGGATGGAGGAAGGAAGTGCTGCAACAGGCCACAGTGATCTGGGTCTGCTGGCACAGGAAAGAGACAGAGAAAGGAAGCTTGACTCTCCATTGGGAAGAAGGATTAGCACGGAACGTGAGGAGAATATGAGAACGAGGACCACGGTTAGAGGAGAACTCTTTTCAAGTTCTAAGCGCAAGGCCGGGGCCCGGTCCCCGAGGTTGTACAGGTACTAATGGTCCTGCAGCAGACGCCGGAGGAATAGAAGTAGTGACCACTTTATTCCCACACAAGACTTGGGGGCACAACAGCAACATATTAGTGAGCCGGGACTTAGTAGCAAGGAGTCCCCGAAGCAGACTACAGCTGTCTGCCGTACAAGTAGAGTTCTTAGGAACATCTGACAGGAGGAACTCCAGTGTAACTCAGTACTAGGAGTACTTCACTCAAAAGCGCTATAAGAGGAGACATTCAGAAAAGGCACATATGTTGGCGGAGTGTGGGAAAGGAGTATTCCATCTGGCCTGGAGGTTGACGGAGTCCCTGACCCAGAGGACACGGCATGAAGCAGGCACCTGTTTGTACAACAGACTGTGAGTAAAGCTTTGGAACTACATGCCCTGGTGTCCTCCACTTATTCCTGCGCCAACCTGCCCAGCACTGCTACATCCCTCGCGCCTGACACTACACCATATAAGTGTCACTTCATCTACACTGCCCTGGGACTACAGCCCTGCCTGTGGAGGGCTATAACATCACTGCTGCACCACAACATCTGTCCCAGAGGATCTGTCTGCAGCGTCGGCTTACATCTTTATTGCCGAATACCACAGGTGGCGTCACGAATCACTTATGAACTTTCACTACCATCAGCACACTGAAACAACCCCCTTTGCAATGGAGCCCTAGGGCCATGAACCGGGTCACCGCTGCCGTGACAACCCCCATTGAGAAGATCAACCGGCCTGGTACCGAGTACCCCATGGCCCTGGTGAGTGAGGGCGCTCCATGTGTATGTCCGGGATTGGCATCTGCACCGTTCCAGCTACAACCACAACATTTTGCACAGTCACACGTCTGGACCCCGAGAGTGTCATAGGCTATGTTGTGGGGTGAAATTTTAACTCCGCGCATTCCAATTCACCAAACAATTTTGCCCCTAGGTACATAATGGGGAAAAAGTGTATGTATGTGTGTATGTCCGGGAATGGTATCTGCACCGTCGTAGCTACAGCCACAAAATTTTGCACAGTCACACGTCTGGACCCTGAGAGCGTCATAGGCTATGTTATGAGGTGAAATTTTAACCCCGCGTGCTCCAATTCACCAAACAATTTTGCCCCTATCTACATAATGGGGAAAAAGTGAAAGGAAAAGTGTTGGAGGCAAATTGACAGCTGCCAGATGTGAACAAGGGGGACTTAAAGAATGAGAGCGATGGCGCCAAACAGTATATACCGTACAGTTGGTAAGGTGGGGCCCTGATATGGGTTACTCACACCACACGGGGATATGAACACACACAAAATGCGCCACACACTACCACGTGCTTCAACACATATAACACCCTCAGCACACATTTCACTACACATACACCAACCCCTCCACATAAAAGTCGCCACTCAAAGCTCGCCACGCTTTCCCAGAGCTGTTTAAATGATGAAAAATGATCTGTGATTGGTTGCTATCAGCAACAGTTTTCTTTGTAGACAGTTGTGGTAACTGAGGCCTATTATTCTTATCATTTCTATGTTGTTATCATCATTCTGTAAAGCTGGAAATAACACAATTTATTACCGTGCCAACACAGACCACCCTCAGACAGACTGCAGGGGGAGCCCAGTATCACACAGGATAGGATTAGATACACGGCTCAGCAGTCAGTATCACACAGGATAGGATTAGATACACAGCTCAGCAGTCAGTATCACACAGAATAGGATTAGATACATGGCTCAGCAGTCAGTATCACACAGGATAGGATTAGATACACTGCTCAGCAGTCAGTATCACACAGGATAGGATTAGATACACGGCTCAGCAGTCAGTATCACACAGGATAGGAATAGATACACGGCTCAGCAGACAGTATCACACAGGGTAGGATTAGATACACAGCTCAGCACACAGTATCACATAGAACAGTATTAGATACACGGCTCAGCAGACAGCATCACACAGAATAGGATTAGATACACGGCTCAGCAGTCAGTATCACACAGGAGAGGATTAGACACATGGCTCAGCAGTCAGTATCACACAGGATAGGATTAGATACACTGCTCAGCAAACAGTATCACACAGGATAGGATTAGATACACAGCTCAGCAGTCAGTATCACACAGGATAGGAATAGATACACGGCTCAGCAGACAGTATCACACAGGGTAGGATTAGATACACAGCTCAGCACACAGTATCACATAGAACAGTAATAGATACACGGCTCAGCAGACAGTATCACACAGAATAGGATTAGATACACGGCTTAGCAGTCAGTATCACACAGGACAGGATTAGATACCTGGCTCAGCAGTCAGTAACACACATGATAGGATTAGATACACGGCTGAGCAGTCAGTAACACACGATAGGATTAGATACACAGCTCAGCAGAAAGTATCACACAGGAGAGGATTAGGTACACAGCTCAGCAGACATTATCACACAGGATAGGGTTAGATACACAGCTCAGAAACAGGATGTGCCAAATGAGAGGACATTTTCATTCCAAGAATTCCACTCATTTCATCTGATTTGATTTTTGATTTTAAACGCCTCCAGTTTCCAGTTCAACTGCTATTTGCAATGTCCATTAACAATGCTCAGGGACAGTCCTTGAAAGTAGTAGGGATCGATTTGCAATCTTGATGCTTTTCTCATGGTCAACTTTACGTGGTCTGTTCAAGAGTTGGAACTGCCAAAAATCTGTTCATCTTTGCACCGAAAGGAAAAACCAAAAATGTCGTTTATCAAAAGGCTCTTGAATGAGTTGAAAATAAAATACTATCAATACTTGGGTAATCGTTTAGTTAATTTGTGTTGCAAATCTGTAGTGTTGAATATATGATGTGAAATGTTTGTATATGCAATATAATCATTATAATTTGTTATAACTAACCACAGTTGCTTACTATGCCCAGGCAATGCCGGGCTCTTCAGCTAGTATATATATATATATACACGTGTGTGTATATATATATATAGAATATATATAATGAGATTTGAAAGCAGCACTATGAAACAGTGTATACTATATGGCTGCCAAACCTTCCAGGCATTTACCAATCTTCAGTATAGTAGCAAAAAAATGAAGGCAACACACCATTGAGATAAAATTAGTAAATAGTGTTTTGGTTCTCCTGGAAAAGGGTTCTCAGTAGAGCCGAAATGTCGCTGACCCCAATGGGTTATTAAAACACTATTTTTTTCATTTTGTCAATGGTGTGCTGCCTTCATATTTTGCTACTATGTAGTTTTACATTTATATATATATACAGTATAAATATCAAGAGGTAAAGAGACTTATTGTAATCTGTGCTGTCCTGCAGCAGGGGTCAGATACCTACTACTTATATCAGTCCTTCTAGCTGAGGCACCATGAGATTTATGGCAGCTGTTTTGCATTAACAGAGACACCCTCTGATCTGTTTAAAAGATCAAGCAGCCACCATAAATCTACTGTGCCTCAGCAAGATGGCAAACACAAGAAAATAAACCACCCAGGACTGGTCAGGAGGTAATCAGCATCCTGCCACCTCCTCACTGCACAGACACCTCTGGCCCCTGATGCAGGCAGTAGCCCGAGTTCTTAAATCATCATCCTGTGCTCTGTCCTGCTCCTCTCTGGCGGGAAGAAGCTGGTGCTGTGTGGTGATGTCCCTCCTGCAGACACACAGGGTGCAATGTTGGCATGTCTGCAGTTTGCCAAAGGCAGATTACAGGTATGGTGCCGGCATCCAGAGTCTGGGGGGGGTGTATGCTGCTGTCTATAGAACACACAACGGTAGTGCAGGGAGATCATGTCTCCCTGCACTACACTGGAGTTTAACTACATCGGTTTGCTATGCACGCCAAAATAGTTAACAGTGTCAGTAGCTCTAGGTGGGCACCCCGCGAGCAATGGTCCCAGGGCAACCGCACCCGCTGCCCCCCTGGTAGCTACACTACTGGGCCGCTAGTAATACTCTCCGGCCTGTGGATTATAGCTTTGGGACTGCTGCTGGGACTGCTGCTGCTGCTGCAATGCGTGGCTGTAAGCAGCCTGGCAGGCCTGCATGACGTTCATCTGGGGTTGAGGCGTAAGGTATTCCGACACGCTCCGCTCTATTGCTGAAAAAAATATTACGCCGGTCTGTCAAGGTCGGTTTCCATGCGGTCAAGGCGTTTGTTGACATCCTGTATAATTGTGTTAACATGGTTGAACCCACTCTTCAGTCTGTCACCAAGCACCCTTATCCCATCCTGGAAGACTGAGTGGGTCGCCCTCACACCCAGGGCTGTGGGGTCCTCGGTACCGGGCCCGATGAGCTTCAATGGGAGATGTCACGGCAGCTGGGACCCGGCCCATGGCCCTGGGCGCCCATTGTAAAAAGGAGAATGTTCAGTGTACTGATGGTAGTGAAAGTTTATAAGTGATTCGTGACGCCACCTGTGGTATTCGGCAATAGAGATGTAAGCCGACGCTACAGACAGTTCCTCTGGGACAGATCGTGTGGTGCAGCAGTGATGTTATAGCCCTCCACAGGCAGGGCTGTAGGTGAAGTGACACTGAGATGGTGTAGTGTCAGGCGCAGAGGGGGTAGCAGTGCTGGGCAGGTTGGCGCGGGAATAAGTGGAGGACACCACGGCATGTATTTCCAAAACTTTACTCACAGTCTGTTGTACAAACAGGTGCCTTCTTCCATGCCATGTCCTCTGGGTTAGGGACTCAGTCAACCTCCAGGCAAGATGGAATACTCCTTTCCAACACTCCGCCAACATATGTGCCTTTTCTGAATGTCTCCTCTTATAACGCCTTTGAGTGAAGTACTCCTAGTACTGAGTTACACTGTAGTTCCTCCTGTCAGATGTTCCTATGAACTCTACTTGTACGGCAGACAGCTGTAGCCTGCTTCGGGGACTCCTTGCTACTAAGTCCCGGCTCACTATTCAGTTGCTGTTGTGCCCCCAAGTCTTGTGTGGGAATAAAGTGGTCACTACCTCTATTCCTGGGGTGTCTGCTGCAGGACCATTAGTATCCGTACAACCTTGGGGACCGGACCCCAGCTTTGCGATTAGAACTTGAAAAGGGTTCTCCTCTAACCCTGGTCCTTGTTCTCTTATTCTCTTTACGTTCCGTGCTAATCCTTCTTCCCAATGGAGAATCAAGCTTCCTTTCTCTGTCTCTTTCCTGTGCCAGATCACTGTGGCCTGCTGCAGCACTTCCTTCTTCCATCCCTTTCCTGGGGATCTTCTCTATCTCACACTCTGTCCTTCTACAGCCTCACTCACTGACTGAGTGGAAGACTGACTGACTGACTCAACTCTTCCAGCTCTTTTTGGTGCGAACTAAACTCCACCCACCTCCCAGCATGTTTCGTGTTCCAAGCAGGGAGCCACCAAGGGGTGCTTTGCTATACTCCAAGCAGGGAGTCACCGAAGGTGCTTTGATACACTACTTTGTGGTGTGGGTTGAGGTGTTGGAGTGTGGTCAGGTGTTTCCACCTTACCTGGATGGTGGGCTACCACACCTCAGGAGGAGGTGCAGTACCTCTGTGGCGACTGAGCCTCAGGGGTGCCACACGAGCTTAAGTGCATAAATTCGGGCATGCCTGACCTCTCCCAGGCCCTCTGCCACTGACGAGAAGACCCAACTTAAAGCAGAGGAAGAAGGCTGGGAGAGGGGAAAACTAGATGAACCAGCTGACTGTTCCCCAGCCTGTGAAGCCTGCAAGGTTGCTCCATCGCTGGTGTATGGGGCCGCTTCAACAGAGGATGATCCAGGTTGTGTTGTGCTGCACCAGGTTCTGGGTGGAAAAGAAAAGAAAAACATTAATAAAAAAATCCAGGTTGTGTTGTGCTGCTCCAGGTTTTGTGTGTAAAAGAAAATAAAACATTATTAAAAAGAAAAAAAAAAAAAGCTACTTACGTTCGCTGAGCAAGCGCAGGCCTCAGAAAAGCAAGATTAAGGCTATGGGCCACGTAGCGTTTTAAAACCAGACTCCTTCCCAGAAATCGCGCGATTTTACCTCGAATCTGTTCGCGATTTTGCCGCGATTTTCTCAAGCACTTTCCAAGCGATTTGAAGCATCGCTTGGAAAGTGATTGACAGGTTGGTCACATTCGTCAAACATAGTGTTTGACAAGTGTGAGCAGCTTTTTACTATTGAGGCCGCCTATGCGGCATCAATAGTAAAAGATAAAATGTTAAAAATGATAAAAAGGTAAAAAATCGGGGTATATTTACATTCCGACGTCCCGCGCTGCCATCCCGGGCCTCAGCGTTCCCAGCGACCTGTGATGACGTTGGTCTCGCGTTACTATAGCGATCTCGCGAGACCACTAGAGTCACGTGAGACTACATCATCACAGGACCTTGCCGCAAGGCATTACTGGGAACGCAGCGCGGGACGTCGAAGGTAAATATACCCCGATTTTTTATTCTTTTTTTACAGGGGTATGGTACCCAGGGCCTGGAGGACAGTCTCCTCTCCTCCACACCGTGGGTACCAACCGCACATGAGACGCTTAACTTCCCGCATGGTGGGCATAGCCACATGCGGGAAGTAAGTGATTCTCATGCATTCCTATGGGTGCGGAATCGCAGCAATTCTTTGCGATTCCGCACAAAAGAATGATCATGCTGCGATTTTTTCCGCGATGTGATTCCGCCGTGGAAAAAAGCGCAGCATTAGCACAGCATGTGCGGAATGCCATAGGAATGCATGGGGTGCGTCATGTACAAGATTTTTAAACGTTTTCGCAGCGTTTTCGCGCCGAAAATCGCGGCAAAAACGCTTAAAAATCGCATCGTGGGCACACAGCCTTAGGTGGTATTTGTATTTCCGGAACCTTTGAGCAGAACCACTTCGAACCCGAATCTCCTCTCTCATGTCCTTGTTGAAGTGGTCATTCATCGAACGCCAATGGATTTGGATTCTCTTCAATGTGAAGGGGGAAAAACATGAACAAAATAATTGGAAAACAATGCACATACATTAACAGGTTCACTGCTGCTTCAGACCACATTGCAATACTTACCACAATAATTTCTAGCACGTGGCGTGGCATGGTCCCAATCAGCCAGCAGCGACGTTCTCACTTCTTCCCAGAGTCGTCGAATCACCACATTGTCGGAGTGCTGACGTCACAGGTGTCCCACAACGGTACTCGCTCTTGCACAAGGTCGATTAGTTGGTCATTATCAATATCCAGTTTGGCTTCTTCCCGTTGTGGAACCTATAGATCAAATAAAACAAAGAATTTTAAGTAAAACTGAAAAAAAATTCTATTAGAACTCTGATGAAAAGACTGCTTACACCTCGTGTTTCCTCCTGAGACACATGGGCCCGACGATCCTGGGAAGCTTCATTTCCACTTGACTGCTCCTGCTTCATCACTGGAAGGTACCTGTAGAGAAATTACATGATTTCACACATGTGGAGTATTGCCAGTCAATACTGACCAAACAGTATAGCAAATGTGATTACATAATCGGTGTTATGTCCACCCTGGGAAGCAGTCATTTCTTCACTTGAGTACATGTTTGAAGAGCAGGCAGCAGTCAAGTGAAACACTACAGAAAAGAACAGAGAAGAAAAATTAAACTTGTTACGATCCAAACACAATGTAGACAAACATAAATCCATGAACACCAATACTAAGGCTATGTTTACACGTTGCGGAGTCTGCTGCGGAACCGCAACGGTTTCTGCAGCCGTGTACAGTACCATGTTAGCCTATGCAAAACAAAAACTGCTGTGCAGATGCTGCGGATTTTTCCATGCAGTTTTGCCGTGGATTACAATCCGCAGCATGTCAATTGTCTGTGCGGAATCCGCAGCGGTTTCACACCTTATCCTTATGAGGTGTGAAACCGCAGGGCAAAACCGCAGGCTAATCCGCAGATAAACCGCAGGACTTTTGTCCTGTGGATTTACCTGTGGATTTCACCAAATCTGAGCGGAAAAATCCGCAGATCAATCCACAGCGTGTGCACATAGCCTTACATTACAGGCAGTAGTACAACAGCACAGCAGTAAGCACAAGGCCATGGACAGACGGCAGCACCACGAGACAACCGCAGCACCAGGAGAGTCAACCAGTGTACAAGGAAAAGAAAAAGCAGTGAGATATAAAGACATTTTCAAAGCTTCTATACTTAAGTGGCGCCCCTGAGGGTTCAGTTGCCACAGAGGTACTGCACCTCCTCCTGAGGTGTAGTATCCCACTCCCCAGGTATGATGGAACACCTGACCAGACTCCACCACTCACATCCCACACAAACACTGTAGTGTAGCAGAGCAACCTTCATGGCTCCCTGCTTGGAACACGAAGAGTGCTGGAAGGTGGGTGAAGCTTAGATTGCATGAGAATATTAGGATAAGGTCAGTCTGTGAGCGGAAAATCCCCTGAGATGGATGGAGAAAAGGAAGTGCTGCAGCAGACTCCTGTGACCTGGAGATGCTGGTACAGGAAAGAGCCATAGAAAGCCTGATTCTTCAGAAGGAAGATAGTTTAGTACGGAACGTAAGGAGTTGAAGAGAACTAAGGACTAGGGTCAGAGCAGAGCCCTTCCTCAAGTTCGAAGCGCATGGCCGGGGTCCGGTCCCTGAGGTTGTATGGATACTGATGGTCCTGCAGCAGACACCGGAGGAATAGAAGTTGTCACCACTTTATTCCCACCTAAGACTTTGGGGCACAACAGCCACGTGAGTGAGCCGGGACTTGAGAGCAAGGAGTCCCCCGAAGCAGGCTACAGCTGTCTGCCGTACAAGTAGAGTTCTAAGTAACATCAAGAAGGAGGAACTTGAGTTTAATACACAACTACATGTACTTCAGATTAGGCGCTAGTGTGGAGATGTTCAGAGAAGGCACATGTTGGAGGAGTGCTGGAAAGGTGTACTTTACCTTGCCTGGGAGTTGGCTGAGCCCCTGACCAGGAGGACACGGCACCAAAGCGGGCACCTGTATGCGCAGCAGACTGTGAGTAAAGCTTTGGAACTACATGCCCTTGTGTCCTCCTCTTTTTCTTGCGCCTTACACCCAGCTGTGCTACATCTACTTCTTTATAACATCTCCCCACTTGCCAACCTCATCTACACTGCCCTGGGACTACAGCTCCACCTGTGGGGAGCTTCAACATCATTGCTGCACCACACCATCTGTCCCAGAGAAGCAACCCTGCAGTGCTGGTCAAACTGACCAGAAACCACAGGTGGCGTCACGAATCATCTCAACAACTTTATCCCCATCACTCTACCCCCTTTTACATTGACTGCCTGAGGCCACGGATCAGGTCACTGCCACTGTAACATCTCCCATTGTAATCAACGGGCCCGGCACCGAGTACCCCACGGCCTCTGGGGGCGAGTCACTTACATAGACAGTGTAGTCCTCACTTAGAGAGAAAGCAACACCAGGAGATAACCGCAGCAGTAGGAGACAACCGCTGCACCAGGAGACAACCGCAGCATCAGGAGAGTCGACCAGACTACAAGGAACAGAAAAAGCATTGAGAGAGACAGACATTTTCAAAGCTTCTATACTTACATAGACAGTGTTGTC